>NC_142710.1:12683877-13286377 GCF_055471065.1 Atractosteus spatula | reverse complement strand
ATTTAGGATCCCAGCCATCCGGAACAAACTGTTCTCCCCCCTGCGCTCTGGCAAGCGGTACCGCGCTGTTCAAACAAGATCCACTGGACTCCAGAACAGCTGCTATCCCACTGCAGTGCGCGTCCTCAACAGCTCACTGCAGGGCCTCAGACTTAAAGCATGTCCACACTCTGCTCTTTCTCATGGTCTACTATGTTTTTTTCTCACTACTACATAATTCTCACTACTATTCCCACAACATATTGATTGCTCCTGTTGTTATTTATTGTTTGTCATGTACTGTCTCCATTGTGTGGTGGGATCTGTTGCTGTCCAGAGAGATCAGTGAGAATAAGAACTCCAATGTACATGTGGCAATAAACTTCCCTACTCCTCTAGTCTACTCGTTTCAGATACACGGAAGATAAGAGGTGAGCTTGATACGTCTTGCTATCATCACATAATAAAACCGGGCGCGTCCGGGATTTGAACCCGGGACCTCTCGCACCCTAAGTGAGAATCATACCCCTAGACCAACGAGCCACACAATGCTCCACTACATTTCAAATTGTCCTGTTCAGAATATCGGCAAAAAGGGGTGACGATTCAGTTGTCGAAATGAACGTTATATATATGAACATTATTTCCGTGTGACTGTTGTAACTCAGACCATATTGCCCCAAAACATTAAAACGCCGGGCTGAAGAAAAGGGAAGATCTCATCTTCATAACTCACCGGACAAGAGACCAGAACGACACGCGAAGTCGTATAAAGTGCATTAAGATGATGACCACAAAACTTAGAAACGTACATCAGGCAAACAACGCTCAGAAATGGAGTAAAAAGCAAGCGTGAGTTATAACTGAGCGGTCTGAGTGTGGATCGTGTCGTGGGTGGCGGGGGAAAAGTCTCTCCCAATTTTCATCATTCCATTTCATCATGGTAGAGCGCTCGCTTAGCATGCGAGAGGTAGCGGGATCGATGCCCGCATCCTCCAGCCTTTTGCGCTCCATGTACTAGAGAGGACAGACTCCCGTCTCACTTGCCATGTTGTGAAGACATTGTGTCGAGCGCTGTAAGGACGCGATGATCTCTCACCGCCACGTTTTCAATTATAGAGCTTAACTTAACCCTTCCACGGTGAGTGCCACAGTGTCAATGTGTATCAGTGTGCCAAGCGCACAGCGGGTGAAAGTACAGCACAGCAGAGCTTCGCTTCAACAGGACTCACAGGAGGGAAGGGCTGTCCGGTATCGCCGGCTGTTCGCTACATTACCAGCTGACATATTTCAAGCCCAAATCACACTCGTATGTGAGGAAAAAATATATACAGCATATGAATATGTATATACTGTACATGACTGCGAGGAATATAAAACGTGGGTGCAACATAATGAATAGCAACCTGCTGAAATCGTTTATTCATTTTTGATTCAAGATTTTTTTATTTGCCATATACAACAAGTGTATTGGAAAACTTACTCGTTCAGCTGCAGCCAGTAACAGTAGAGAAAAAAAAATAGGCACAAGTGACAAACAGACATGGACGATAAAATTAGACAGTAGACGTTTTAATACAGCCAAGACAGGACAGTGCAAACAGTGCAGTACCTTAAAGTGCAGGTGCTAATATGAGCTCTTTAAGATGCGGGCTGCTTGGGGGAAGAAACTGTTTCTGAATCTATTTGTCAGTGTTCTGATACTGTGATACCTCCTACCAGACCCCAGGGGTGAAAACAGATCGTGGCCCGGGTGAATTGGGTCCCGAAGTATAGCTCGAGCCCGGTTGTGGCAGCGGTCGAGATCTATCTGGTCGATGGAGGGTAGCTCGGTCCCAGTGATTTTCTGGGCAGACCTCACAACCCTCTGTATGGCTGTTCTGTCCTGTGGCTCCACCATACCACACCGTAACACCACCGGGCAGGACACTCTCAATCGGATTACGGTAACAATTGGTGAGTGTTGTCTTGCTCATCCCCCACTTCCTTAACTGTCTCAGGACGTGAAGGTGCTGGTGGGCTTTAGTGAGGAAGGCAGCAGTGTTCTCTGGCCAGCTCAGCCTCTCAGTGATCTGGAGGCCGAGGAACCTGAAGGTGCTGACAGTTCCAACAGGAGCCCTGTGAATGATGATGGGTTTGTGACGTCCTCCGTGCCCCCTGAAGTCCACTATAATCTCTTATGTTCTAACGATGTTAAGTGTGAAGTTGTTGTTGTGGCACCACTCCACCAGCTCTGCTACCTCACTCCTGTAGTTGGTTTCATCATTGTTGCTGATAAGACCGATGATTGTGGCATCATCAGCAGACTTTGTGATGCGGTTGCTGTTCAATCTAGCCACACAGTCATGTGTGATTAGAAAATACAGCCGTGGGCTCAGGCAGCAGCCCTGGGGGGCCCCTGTGTTGAGGATCAGAGGGGATGAGGTTTTGTTTCCAGTCCTCACCACTTGGGGTCTGCCTGTCAGGAAGTCCAGGACCCAGTTGCAGATGGAGTTGCTGAGGCCCAGACCCCTGACCTTGACCTCCAGCCTGCCTGGCACAATTGTGTTGAAGGCTGAGCTGAAGTCAATAAATAACATCCTGGCACAGGTGCTCCTCTTGTCCAGGTGGTCAAGACTGGTGTGAAGGGCCAGTGAGACAGCATCGCCCACTGACCTATTATTCCTATAAGCAAACTGCAGGGGGTCCAGGGAGTCCGGGACAGTACTGTTGATGTGGCCCATCACCAGTTTCTCCATGCACGTCATGACTACTGAGGTGAGTGCCAGCGGGCAGTAGGCATTCAGACATGACACCTTGGTTGCTTTAGGCAGAGGCACGATAGTAGTTCTCTTGAAGCACAGTGGGACAGGAGACAGGGATAGTGACATGTTAGATATTACAGTGAAGACGGGCCAGCTGTGCTCCGCGTGCCTTTAAAACGCAGGAGGAGAGGCCATCAGGACTGGCAGCCTTGCGTGGCTTCACCTTTCCGAAAGCTCTCCGTACCTCCTGTTCAGACAGCTGCAGCACAAACTCCCCAGACTCACTGGGCGTTTTGTGTGAAGGGTCCGTGTTGTGAGCGTCAAACCTCGCACAGAAGTTGTTTAGTTGGTCAGCAGCTGTTGTTTTAACACCCATTTGTCCTTTATAATTAGCGACAGCCCTCAGGCCATTCCAGAGGCGCGCTGTGTTAATGCCCCCACATTGTGATTCAAGTAGTTCAGGTGGGGAGCTGCGTCAGCATGCGTAGGCTGCAAAGGAACAAGTAATAGGTTTATTCCATGCTGAAAAAAAGAAGAAAGAGAACACAACGTTTCGGCCGTGGAGCCTTCTTCAGGTGTGTTCATTGTGATTCAAGCCTGTCTCTGTCGTCCCTTTTCACATGTCTGACGGCCCTCTCCAGGTCACAGCTGGCTTTCCTGTACAGCCCAGGGTCTCCGGAGTTGAAGGCCACAGACCGCTCCTTCAGCTTGGCTTTGATTTTATTCCTGAACCATGGTTTTTGACTGGGGCATGACTTCATTCTTTTATTTGGAACACAAATATCAACACAGTATTTAATATACTGTGTAACTGTATTATGATGATTATCACAAGGTAGAATCACTTAAATGAACCGAAATTGTTCATTTATACCATGAGATATTTTGAAACATTAAATGTATTTTACAACTAATTTCTTACTTTCATTTCTCCTACACGCACTATTGTTACGAACAGAAACGAAGAAACACCAAATACTAAGCTCTGGCTCGTTCATTCCGGTGCTCTCTTGTCTTTGGCGACACCTGGTGGCCACAGCGGTCAGTCCGCCACGTCGCCCGTGAACAGGCAGCGCGCGTATTACAGCCTGGAAGACGCTCTGGGCGAAACCGGTTTCATTTCTGTCTCCTTTCTAATCCGCTCCGGGATGGAATGATGAAAACTGGGAGAGACTTTTCCCCCGCCACCCACGACACGATCCACACTCAGACCGCTCAGTTATAACTCACGCTTGCTTTTTACTCCATTTCTGAGCGTTGTTTGCCTGATGTACGTTTCTAAGTTTTGTGGTCATCATCTTAATGCACTTTATACGACTTCGCGTGTCGTTCTGGTCTCTTGTCCGGTGAGTTATGAAGATGAGATCTTCCCTTTTCTTCAGCCCGGCGTTTTAATGTTTTGGGGCAATATGGTCTGAGTTACAACAGTCACACGGAAATAATGTTCATATATATAACGTTCATTTCGACAACTGAATCGTCACCCCTTTTTGCCGATATTCTGAACAGGACAATTTGAAATTTAGTGGAGCGTCGTGTGGCTCGTTGGTCTAGGGGTATGATTCTCGCTTAGGGTGCGAGAGGTCCCGGGTTCAAATCCCGGACGAGCCCACTTTTATTATGTGATGATAGGAAGACGTATCAAGCTCACCTCTTATCTTCCGTGTATCTGAAACGAGTAGACTAGAGGAGTGGGGACGTTTATTGCCACATGTACATTGGAATTCTTATTCTCACTGATCTCTCTGGACAGCAACAGATCCCACCACACAATGGAGACAGTACATGACAAACAATAAATAACAACAGGAGCAATCAATATGTTGTGGGACAATAAGCATGTAGTAGTGAGAAAAAAACATAGTAGACCATGAGAAAGAGCAGAGTGTGGACATGCTTTAAGTCTGAGGCCCTGCAGTGAGCTGTTGAGGACGCGCACTGCAGTGGGATAGCAGCTGTTCTGGAGTCCAGTGGATCTTGTTTGAACAGCGCGGTACCGCTTGCCAGAGCGCAGGGGGGAGAACAGTTTGTTCCGGATGGCTGGGATCCTAAATGACGGATTGGGATTTATTGTGACAGCGGATGGTGTGGATCTCACCGATCTGATGGGAAACCACATCGTGTGAGTTCAGACTGCAGCTCGGCAAGCATCCAGCCTCGTTAGCGCAGTAGGTAGCGCGTCAGTCTCATAATCTGAAGGTCGTGAGTTCGATCCTCACACGGGGCAGGGGTCGCTGCTGTTTTGGGCTCTTCGCAGGTGAGGCGTGAGACATTCACTCACACACACACTCGCGTTAATCCCTTCCACGCCGACTACGAGGTGGTTAGTCCGCGATAAATACGGTTCGATCCCTCGCTATGATGCTCGATGTCCACTCACACATTTTTAAAATAATGATACATGAGAGCAGCAGATAAACTCCGAGTGGTGAAGGTGTTTCCACGACAGCACCTGGCTATAAACTCGCTCTGCTGTGCTACCGAGGAGGGCTGGATATGTCTTCCTACAATTATAGAAAAAAAAAGACGGGCTCGTCCGGGATTTGAACCCGGGACCTCTCGCACCCAAAGCGAGAATCATACCCCTAGACCAACGAGCCACTCGAGAGAGTCTGTCTCTGATTTCGCATGTGTTCTTCGTACGCAGAGACCGGAGACGGCCCAGCGCAGTGAGACTCGCACCGATCGCTCAGAGGAATGAACTGGGGCTCGAGAGGGGTGTGGTGCGCGCGAGAAGAAGCAGTCAGTCCCGTGAGAGAACGCAGAGGGAGAAACCGGCGTGAGGGGGATTAGCTCAAATGGTAGAGCGCTCGCTTAGCATGCGAGAGGTAGCGGGATCGATGCCCGCATCCTCCAGCCTTTTGCGCTCTATGGTCTATATAAGAGAGACCGTTGTCTCACTTGCAACGTTGTTAAATCTTTGTTTATTTTGGGTCAGATGAAAATGCTATATCTGTGTGCAGTTAGTGTTGGAGACATTAAGAGCAATTTTAAAGAGGAATAATATTCCTGGTTGCTGAAGACTTTTATACAATCGTCGGCGATCATAAAACACAGAATTTAACAAGATGTTCGATAATTTGGGACTTTTTGTGGGTTTGGATATTTTGTTATGTCAGAGCTATTAAATAGTATGAATTGAAAATGGAATGATAAAATTTCGAACGCGATGGCAAGACCAGAGAAGTTGAGTATTGGTATGAACGGTGTGATCTTGTATAGTATAGAAGTGTTACAGTTCAGCATCGGTATCTGATTGAGGATGTCTTGTGACGTGGAGCTCTATGGCGCTAATTAAATGTGTCCAAAAAAAAATGTGTCCGCCCGGAGCGTGCTGCGGCGTGCTTTTAATTTCAGATTACTCACCACACACGACGACTAAACCTCTTTAACAGAAAGAATACTCTAAATTCTTGCGAGGCAGAGCGACAAACTTTTTTTCAGGAGATAGGGGCAGTTGCTAATCTAACTAAAATAGTGAAAAATAGGCTCTCAAACTTAACTTTGATCTCCCGAAGCTGTGATGTTACTGAATTCGGTGTTCGTGGTGTCTGCTTGTGTTGTTTTGTTGTGCTGGACTGTGCCTTAAAGTGAATTTCCCTCAGCAGGTAATACAGCTCGAATATTAAATCCGAAAGTCAGAACTGTGTGGGAGGATTTATAAAGGAGGGTTTTGAGCAGGCTGAATAGAAGGTTCAACATAGGAAAGATTCAGTTTCCAAAATATGGCTGTTTACATAATTTGGGTTTACTAAAGGACTCCAATTGTTGGATAACAGATGCTGTATCTATGGGAACTATTACTGGCCTAGGGGCCATGCCAATCTCATCTGTATCATTCTGATTTTAGTATAGGTGCTGCCGAAGCAAGCCCAAGAGTTGCCTCTGTGCGGGCTGTATTTATGGCCAGACACGAGATGTATTCCCACTCCTGGTGGCCGCTGTATCTGAGAATTTGAGAATGCTGGCTTATTCTCACACATCAACGTGTACGATCAATATTATGTGCACACCTGCACACGGTACGTAGGTCACTGCTGAGAGGCAGCCCTGTGCTGGGAAGAGGTTTCTCCTCCCGGGAGAGGGGGAGGGCTGAGGACCTGGTCACAGCAAGACTGGGACTGGTGGAGGTCATGGGGGGTGTTGATGGTTTTGTTTCTCCTGTGAAGGCTGATGGAGTTTTGTCTCCTTATCTGCACTGAGGAAGTGGCAGAGTTTGGAGCTGAGGGATCTGATGGAGGACTAGTAATAAAAAGGACGAAGATGTGGAGCTGTTACGTATAAAAACGTCTCTGCTTCTTTGATGTGGTTGTCAGGAAGAGTAATCAGTTCAGGAACAAGTAAAGGTTTATTTCGTGCTGAAAGGAAAAGAGACACAGTTTCGGCTGTGGCGCCGTCTTCAGACATGAGCACTTCTTCTACACAGCTGAAGAAGGCTCCACAGCCGAAACCTTGTGTCTCTTCTCTTTTGCGTTCAGCCTGGGATAAACCTTTCCTTGTTCCTTTGCAGCCTGCGCATGCTGACGCAGCTCCCTGCTTGAACTTCCTGAGTCATCTGTTGTCTGAGGGAAAAAAATGGCGGAAGGCATCAGCTGCTTCCTGGAAAATAGTTGAAGAAGTCTTTGAGTGTTACTCTGGGTGGAGTCAAAGGAAAAGGTGTTGAATTTAAGACAAAATCCATTAGGAATGCATTTATGATTGCATCTGTAGAGGAACAGGAAGTGGTAAAAAAGAGTAAAGTGATACTGACTTTCCTTCATCTCTGTGTTCTCTTCTGTTTCTCTCTCCTCCTGTCTTCCTTCTCTCTCTCCTTGTCTTCAGTCTCTGTATCGATTTTGTGCTCTGTCAATGTTGAACATTAACCCTTGATTATGGTTTTTATGATTTATTGTGAAGTTAATTAACCAGAATAAACCTCATTAACCCCCCTTGATCATTGTGTTTACCTGCCTCTTCGCCTGCCTGTGGGTAAATATCACCTCAGACACCCCCCTGTCCCAGGCGCTGTGACTGAGGCCCTGAGGAAGGCACTCAGGATGTGATCAGCACACGCTATTACACTTCATGGCCACCTGGATCACAACGATATAGTCTCATTTCACAGAGAGAATAGAACTTCACCTCCTTTTCCAGCTTTCCAGTATTATACCAGGAGTTTAAATTGGGTTTAGATCTACTGAGTGATAGGAGCTGCTGCAGACATTTCTCCAGTCAACAAAGAAAGGAAACTGTCCTGCACCTCACCTCACACTGACGCCCCTCAAACACTGCAATATGTTCAGCAACGGCCCGTCGCTTCCATTATAACAGGAAGGAGGACAAAAATATGGAACGCTTCACGAATTTGCGTGTCATCCTTGCGCAGGGGCCATGCTAATCTTCTCTGTATCGTTCCAATTTTAGTATATGTGCTGCCGAAGCGAGCACAATTCATTTCTCTGTGCGGGCGGTATTTATTGCAGGGCATATGAGATATATGCTCCTGTCATGGTGAGCACTGTAGCTAAGAATTCATAATTATTCTTTCACATCAACATATATGATCAGTATTATGTTTCAACAAGTCTTTCTTCAGCACATCACAATTAAGAGATGTTCTGAATGGAGAGAAAATACCCTTTTAAAAACTTGTTCTTTCACATTGGAGCAGAGATCTCTGGGAAACGTCTGTGCAGCAGTGAGACTGACAGCCATGGACCGTCCAATGGCAAGGGAGCCTGTGGAGAAGGCGGGACTTCCTCTCTGCAGGATTCAGGCCCGGCCCTGAGGAAGGAGGGGGAGGAGTTTTAGTCCTTCAGACACAAAGACGCTCGGAGCGACTTGCTGTTGTTCGGCTGCAGTCGCTTCATGAACTCGTGGATTGAGTCTCGTTTCTCTGAGTGCAGACAGAGCTCCAGCTGTAGAATGAAATATCCACCTCTGTAAACAGCAGGGCTGCGACAGTGACCCAGCAGGATCGGGGCTCCAGGCAGCAGAAGAGCCTAGAAGGACTGTGCACTGTAATTAACTGGATCAGGGCTGATCAGAACAAGCGCTCATGGCACAAGCTTTATAGAAGAGGAGGGTGATACTGATTTTCTTTCATTTCTGTGTTCTCTTCTGTTCTCTCTCCTCCTGTCTTCCTTCTCTCTCTCCTTGTCTTCAGTCTCTGTATCGATTTTGTGCTCTGTCAGTGTTGAACATTAACCCTTGATTATGGTTTTTATGATTTATTGTGAAGTTAATTAACCAAAATAAACCTCATTAACCCCCCTTGATCACTGTGTTTACCTGCCTCTTCGTCTGCCTGTGGGTAAATATCACCTCAGACACCCCCCTGTCCCAGGCGCTGTGACTGAGGCCCTGAGGAAGGCACTCAGGATGTGATCAGCAAACGCTGTTAGACTTCATGGCCACCTGGATCACGATATAGTCTCATTTTACAGAGAGAATTTCACCTCCTTTTTCATCTTCAAGTGTTTAAATTGGGTTTAGATCTACTGAGTGATAGGAGCTGCTGCAGACATTTCTCCAGTCAACAAAGCAAGGAAACTGTCCTGCACCTCACTTCACACTGACGCCCCTCAAAATATGTTCAGTAACCGCCCGTCGCATCCTTTATAACAGGAAGGAGGACGAAAATATGGAACGCTTCACGAATTTGCGTGTCATCCTTGCGCAGGGGCCATGCTAATCTTCTCTGTATCGTTCCAATTTTAGTATATGTGCTGCCGAAGCGAGCACAATTCACATCTCTGTGCGGGCGGTATTTATAGGAAGGCACATGAGATATATACCCTGTTATGGTTGGCTTGTACTTAAGAAATAATTCTTATTATTACATATTTAACATGTACGATCAGTGTTATGTTTCAAAAAGTCTTTCTTAAGCAGGCCACAATTCAGAGATGGTATTTTCTCTCCATTCAGAACCTTTTTAAAAACGTGTTCTTTCACATTGGAGCAGAGATCTCTGGGAAACGTCTGTGCAGCAGTGAGACTGACAGCCATGGACCGTCCAATGGCAAGGGAGCCTGTGGAGAAGGAGGGACTTCCTCTCTGCAGGATTCAGGCCCGGCCCTGAGGAAGGAGGGGGAGGAGTTTTAGTCCTTCAGACACAAAGACGCTCAGAGCGACTTGCTGTTGTTCGGCTGCAGTCGCTTCTCCAGCAGGACCGGTGCTTCACGAACTCGTGGATTGAGCAGCTCCTGTACAGCGACTCATGCTAAAGCGTAATTAAAATGACTGTTGTTGTAAATGTGGGGGAAGTGAAAGTGAACCAGTGAGTCGCAAGAAACCTGTCCGAGGCAGCAGGGGGAACTGAAAACTGTAGAGCAGTAGAGTAGTACATTAGTTTATAGCTCTGTGGTCATGTACACTGGATTCCTGATTCGCACTCTTCTCTCAGGACGTACACATAGAACAGCAGACTACCCCACACAATGTAGGCGTTGCATTACAAACAGTAAATAATAACAACCAGAATGAACTGAGTGCTTTAATCAGGCTGGGAGGGAAGTCCTGACGTTATGCAAAACCCCTCCAGCCACAAAAGGAATGTGGCTTTTGGGGGTGGGATAGCTCAGTGTTTGAGCTTGGCAGCAGTGTACAGAGGTGTGTGTATACTGAGGACTGCGTGGTGGGGCAGGAGGAAGCAGTGTGTTTCTGACACTGCACAGCGCCCCGGGGAAAGTTCAAACACTCTTTTTCCAAAGAAACACGTTTTGTGGCCCGACTTGACCTGAAATCAACCTCCATGAGATCAGAATTTATTTGCCCTTTGTTTACACTTTGTAACGCACAACCTGAAATCAACCTCCATGAGATCAGAATTTATTTGCCCTTTGTTTACACTTTGTAACGCACAACCTGAAATCAACCTCCATGAGATCAGAATTTATTTGCCCTTTGTTTACACTTTGTAACGCACAACCTCCAAGCAAACAACAAATTGCGGCCCGACTTGACCTGAAATCAACCTCCATGAGATCAGAATTTATTTGCCCTTTGTTTACACTTTGTAACGCACAACCTCCAAGCAAACAACAAATTGCTCCAACACTCCCTAGACGTCATTACAGCAGGTGAACACCTGGAAAAATGGGTTGGATAAGTGTTCACACCCCTTAGGAAGGGCAATGGTAAATCAGCTCTGGTGTGACCTTTTACCTCCCACATCACACAACAAGCCAATCAGCCTCCCCCCTCCCCGTTCAACTGGAGCGGTTCTGATGGCTTCAGAACAGAAGCAGCCCTTCCTGTAGCTCTCCTCTGCCGGGTAGTGTGTTTCCAGGTGAAGACACAACTGTGGCAACAAGGTCAAATGTCCTCTGGGATAATGTTGTGGAAAGGCACAGAGCAGGAGATGGATTTGAAGAGATTGCAGAGGCCGTACGTCTCTCTCGGAACACAGTCGAGACCATCATTAAGAAGTGAGAGGAGTTTGGCACCACCCAGACCCTGTCTAGATCAGGCCCTACCAAATGACCAGGCCAGAAGGAGTCTGATCAGAGAGGCCGCCAGGAGACCAGTGGCAACTTTGAAAGAGCTGCAGGCCTTCACTGCTTGGCTTCGAGACTGGGCAAACTGCACCTGTGACAGCAAAATATCCCCGGCACTCCACGGATCGGCCTTATCTCTTCCACATGGGGATCGAATCAGTTATTGCTGCACTTTACAGGAGATCATCCGGATCCACCCAGCTTCGTTCAATTCATCATGCTAGGCACCTCTTCAGCCTGATCCAGTTACTGAAAAAATATCCACACTCCCACAGTGGTCTCCCTGGATGCAGAGGATGCAAGATATCAGATGGCTAACTGCTTATTAACTGGTACAGTGAGCGATGCTCCCTCTGATTTTTAATGGCCTCTGTGCGCAAAAATTTCAAGTTGTGCAAATTTTTTCCCCTTTTTTTAAATTGTTAACCTGAAATTCTTTTCTCTTAATACAGTCATTCTCATAGAAGCACGGAGATCCAAAAGACCGGGACAGCGATTCATCGAGCCCAGTCACAGAGAGCGTGTGGAGCGAGCATGAGCAGTGAGGTACGAGACAACAAGAGCAGAGATATCGATGATCAAGTAGCAATGATAATGCACACGGCCAAGTTGGGCCTCAATTGTCTCATGTGGTCAATTGAGCATTTTTCAATCGACGACCGTGTTTATTTTATTATTGGCATATTTTTGGGGGGAATTTAATTTTTTTTATGCGCAGTTCAATTTCCTATGCGGGCTGATTTCATGACCTGTGTGCGCACGCACACGCGCACAGCTTAGAGGGGACATTGACAGTGAGATAATTGATTTCAATTCCTTTGACGACACCAGGTGGCCCATTGACCATTAAACCAGGTTCCCTCCTTGCTCTCAACGAGCAGCTGCTTGCTTTCCTAGCTGCTCCCCTGCTTCCCAGATTTCTGCCTTCCTCCCTCCCCCGCCCCGGGCTGAAAAGGCTTCGGCACAGGCCTGGCTCCGGCTTGTCCCAGGATACGTGTGTATCTGCACGGAAGCCCGTTAGAGCCAGGGAGACGAAAAAATTTTTTTTTGCATTTAAACAAGATAGTAAAATGAGACACCTTTTTTCATTTATACATGATAACATTGCATTAAAGCATGATAATTCATTTGGGAACGATATTGCCTACTATATTCATACCTCGCATTATGTATGCAATAACATCATCCCACACTACGTTGTATTGTGCTTTAACAACAGAAGAAAAACCTCACACTCCACAAAATAAATATGTAGATTTTCTCCCTGCCTCTAATAAGCTTCGGCATATCTGTGCTTCATGTGCAGGCTGATGTGAATACCCAGAGTCCTCGGCCTGCTGCGCGGCTGACAGTCTCCGCCGTGTCTCTGACTGCAGGCAGGCTGTGAGCTGGAGGGGTATGGGAATGTGGCTCTGCAGGCTGGGCGGGGCTGAGCTGGCCAAACAGGTCTACTCTGCTACAGCGAGGGCAGGGAGTGAATTGTGTACCTGTACTAGTCAACACTACAGTCAGGTACCGCTCATAGTACTGGGGATTATACGGGAGAGGAGGCTTCACCTTTCAATTCATAGCCATCTCTCTACAGCTGCTCTCAGAGCCACATTGCAGAGACACTGATCCGGGAGCTGGACTGTGTGAGGTCAGTGCTGAAGAGGGGTCAGAGGACAAGACTGAAGCTGCTGTGTGCTGGAGTGACAGTGAGGTCAGTCAGATACAGCAGTGTGTGAGTGATCAGTCAGGACTGAAGCTGCTGTGTGCTGGAGTGACAGTGAGATCAGACAGATACAGCAGTGTGTGAGTGATCAGTCAGGACTGAAGCTGCTGTGTGCTGGAGTGACAGTGAGATCAGTCAGATACAGCAGTGTGTGAGTGATCAGTCAGGACTGAAGCTGCTGTGTGCTGGAGTGACAGTGAGATCAGTCAGATACAGCAGTGTGTGAGTGATCAGTCAGGACTGAAGCTGCTGTGTGCTGGAGTGACAGTGAGATCAGTCAGATACAGCAGTGAGTGATCAGTCAGTCATGAAGCTGCTGTGTGCTGGAGTGACAGTGAGATCAGTCAGATACAGCAGTGTGTGAGTGATCAGTCAGGACTGAAGCTGCTGTGTGCTGGAGTGACAGTGAGATCAGTCAGATACATCAGTGTGTGAGCGATCAGTCAGGACTGAAGCTGCTGTGTGCTGGAGTGACAGTGAGATCAGTCAGATACAGCAGTGTGTGAGTGATCAGTCAGTCAGGACTGAAGCTGCTGTGTGCTGGAGTGACAGTGAGATCAGTCAGATACAGCAGTGTGTGAGTGATCAGTCAGGACTGAAGCTGCTGTGTGCTGGAGTGACAGTGAGATCAGTCAGATACAGCAGTGTGTGAGTGATCAGTCAGGACTGAAGCTGCTGTGTGCTGGAGTGACAGTGAGATCAGACAGATACAGCAGTGTGTGAAAGAGCTGTTTTCTCTGCACATTCTCACTGGGGCCTATTCCGCTGACCAAAAAGTGTCGCTTTTCAAAGTGATGAATCAGAATATCTTTTTTGTTTCAGAGATGACGTCAGAGAAAAAGATGTGGCTGCTTGCACTTCTGTCGCTTCTCCACAGGACTTCAGTCTCAGAAACAGGTACAGTCAGGAGGGACGTTGTGAGACAATATCAATTCTTCTGAGCTCCCATCTCCAGAAGGAAGTTAAGGGCAGTGAGGGTGTCTTGACCCCAGAGTATGTATCCCTAGTAAATCCAGGGATGGATGATCTGTGAGGAATTGCTGTGCCTACATAAGTGGTCTCCCTTCTTCTGCACTAGAAACCCCAATTCATCACTGTGAGCTGGTGACTAAAGACCCTGGCCCTTAAAATTGAGGTCCAGACTGTTAGCGGTCATTGATCGTCGGTCTTAATAGTAGGGGTGTCTGCCCTAGTGTCCCACCTGAGCTCCACCTCAAACATCAGTCGGAATCCCTCTTTCCGATTCTACTGTCTCTCCACAAGACCTGTGTCTCAGGATCAGGTGCAGCAAGGAGAGACTCCTTTTCCCATTAAAATATCTCTTCAGTTTAATGGTCCCTGCCCCACAGAGCCCTCTGTTGCTCATGGTGTCCGGGTGAGGTCTTCAGATAGGCCCCGGATCTGGTACTGATGACCCTGCCGTCCCAGAGGGTTCAGTTTCGGCATGCCTAGTGGGTGCCTAGCAGACTCTAGTGGGTGATGAGTGGGCCGAGTTGCTGGACGGAGATTTGGAGAGACAGGATAGGTGATGTTGGCATACGGCGGGCACACACACGCGGGTGTCAGAGCTGGCGTCTCTGTCCGTTTCCTCGCAGCGGGCTCCCCATGCCATCCCCCAGAGCGATGGCCCGAGGGTGCCAAGGAGATAAGGAGAGGACAGAGCCCCTGAGCCACCCCTGGGCACAGCTCACTGATCAGACTTCAGGGCTCAACCCTGCAGCTCTGTCTCCTGGGGCGGACTAGGTTCACTTAGTGGAGCACAGGAGGCACAGTGGCACATTGCTGCCTCACAGCGCCAGGGCCCTGGGTTCAATTCCTGGAGTGCTATCTGTTTGAATGTTCTCCCTGTGTTTGTGTGGGATTCCTCCAGGTGCTCCAGCTTCTTCCCACAGTCCAAAGCCCATCATTTCAAGAGATCGTACTGCAACGGGATCTCCCAGTTTCGAGTGGCACAACAGTACATCGAACTATAGTTCTCGTGTGTCGTAGTACAGCATTTAATCCTAATGCAAACTCTAAAGACTCCTCAGTAAATGAAGCCAGAGCATTTATCTTAGACAACTGCTCACTGACTGACTGGAAAGGCTGATTGGAGTGGCCTGGGAGAGAGATTACCAGGAGTTTCTGAAGACAGTCCAGGGGTTCCAGGACGGCCAGTGTGAGGAAGATCAGGGGAGAGGGAGAGGTCATAGGTCACCGATCTTCACTCCTCCTCGGTCACGTGCGAGGTTGAATCAGAGGGCAGATGTTTGACTTGGGCTTCCTAAACACTGCAGGAACAGCTATAAAGCAGAAACACAAAAAGCAGTGCCTGGCTGGCACATGCGCTGTTTTGTTCCATAATGCCAGTACAAGCTTGTCTCAGTGAGCTTTCTACATAGAAGACGGAGTCTCATGCAGTCTGTGTGCTCTTTCTCTTTCAGAGACTTTTCAGGTTCTTGGTCCCCCTGCTCCTGTTGTTGTGTCCCCCGGCGAAGACGCCGTCCTGCCCTGTTCCCTCTCACCCAGTGTCAGCGCCGTGGACCTGGAGGTCAGGTGGTTGAGAGACGGTCTCACAGCTCCCATCTGCTTGTACCAAAACCAGCAGTACATCTTCCAGGACCAGCGCTCCCCCTACTGGGGAAGGACTGAACTCTTCATGGCTGAGCTTGCCAAGGGCAATGTGTCTTTAATCCTGAGAGATGTGATGCACTCCGACCGGGGGCAGTACAAGTGTTTGGTACAGTCTAAAGAAGCTGTGGTTGACCTGGGTGTGAGAGGTAAGGGTGTCAACTCACTCACAGTTTGGTTTCCTTCCTGATGGCAGAATGACATTTGAGATGTGTGGGATCGAGCACACTATTGTCCAGCATGTCTCTGATGATTCATACGCACAGCTGTGTACCTTTAGGTACATATCCCAATATATGGGCTGTGGTACCATATGGTTTACAATAAGGGTGGTGGGAGTGTGGAACAAGCCACCCAGCCATGTGGTTGAAGTTCATATCCTGTTTTCTTTCAAGAAACCTCTGGATGATCCTTTCTAAATCAGTTTTAGTGATTGAAGGGATATATCATAATCGATTAAAATAAATATGTTACAATTTGAGCAATGAATGGCTCATGTGACCAGTGTTGTTGGTAGACCAGTTGGTGGCACATTTCCAAGTCAGTGTCCCAGTGTAGCAATGCCACAGGGATACTGTGCTGTAAGAGGTGCTGAGTTTCAAATGAAAGTGAGTGGTCAGTACAGATCCCAGGACACTGTCAGTAAGAGTAGGGATGTCCTTACAGCTGGTCAGTACAGATCCCAGGACACCGTCAGTAAGAGTAGGGGTGTCCTGACTGCTGGTCAGTCCAGATCCCAGGACACTGTCAGTAAGAGTAGGGGTGTCCTGACTGCTGGTCAGTCCAGATCCCAGGACACTGTCAGTAAGAGAAGGGGTGTCCTGACTGCTGGTCAGTACAGATCCCAGGACCCTGTTAGTAATAGTAGGAGTGTTGACCTGGATCTCCTGGCTGAATTCCACTATGGCCTTGTATAGTCTGGCCTCCCTTAACTCAACTGGTGAGTTGAGTAATTTCTCACTTCTCTACCTGATCAGTGTGTGGTGGGGGTGATGGTATAGAATTAAAGTATTTTTTTACTTTGAATGTTTTCTAATATACCTTCGTCTGTTCTTTACTATTAAATAACACCACACTGCTCCTCTCCTTTTAAAATATTTTGCTCTGCCTTTTTCTATGGATACCACTTTTCAAAACTGAAAAAGCACACTCAGATATGTCATATTTCTGTTATAGGCATATGTTTTTAGGTTTTCTTTTTTACTGTGACACATCTCAGGTCAGAAGTTAGCAATGGGTCAGGTCAACAATTGATTTCAGTGTATCTCTATCTGATGTCTCAAACCCACAGCCCTGGGCTCCCAGCCCTCAGTGTCTCTCCACTCCCCTGGAGGAGGTCAGACCCAGCTGCTGTGCAGGTCAGAGGGCTGGTTCCCTGCACCAGCAGTGATCTGGACAGACAGAGATGGACATGATGTGACCTCGCTGTCCAGCACCACAGTGGAGAGGGACAGTCAGGGGCTCCTCAGTGTCAGCAGCTACATCCCAGTCCAGCAGGAGTCCAACATCTTCTCCTGTCTGGTCCGAAGTGCCCAACCTGGACCAGACTGGGAATCTCGGCTCCACATTCCCAGTGAGTATTGAGTATGAATAGTGGAGCTCACCTGTAACACCTCTAGTGTATCACAACCATCCATAATACATAAATAAGCCATTGATGCCCATCCATCCATTTTCTCAAAATGTGATCTAATACAGGGTTGCGGGGGGAGCTGGAGTCTATCCACAAGGCAGGATACACCCTGGACAGCACACCAGTCCATCACAAGGCAGACAGACACAGACACACCCACATCGGGGCCAGTTTTCCTTGATGTCCAATAATATACCAGCATGTGTTTAGACTGTGGGAGGAAACACAAGGGGAACATACAAACTCCACACAGATAGCACCCCAGGAACTGATCCCAGGACCCAAGTGGTATAAGGCAGCCATATCAACCACTGCGCCTCCCTGCTGCTCATAGTTGCCTCCTGTTATGCCTTAAATCTTCAGAGCCTGATCTCTCTGGAACTCAGGAGCTGAGCAAGGCTGGGCCTGGTCAGTCCTGGCACGTAATAATTGTAAAGAAAACCTTGCTGCAACAGGCGTTGGTGGGCCAGTAGGGGGTGCTCTCTTCCATCTGGACTGGAATTTCCAAATCAGCACTGCAGTATAGTGACAGGGGACACAGTGCTGAAGAGAGGGTGTTGTTCTTCAGATGGGAATGTTATGCTGCTGCTCCTGACTTACCTGGTCATTAAAGACGAAGATCCAAGGACAACAGATTGAAAGACTCGAGGTGTCAATCCTGACCTCCCAGCTAAACCCAAAACTGATCTTGTACTCTGACTTTCCCTAATATTCCTTTTATTCCAGCTGTTCACGAAATGTTTCATTTTTGCCGTGAATCGGGGCTATTGTTGTGCACATTGGCCACAAGGTGGAGCTGTACTTCACTGGTGGATGAAATGGTCCTCATCTTTATCTGATGCTCTTTGGGGTGTCTTGGGATGAAAAGTGCTCTACAGTGGGATTCATGATACTAGCCGATGGCTTGTCTGTCAGTTCCTGTGGGATCACATTCCTGTGCTGTTTTCCAGGAGACTTTTTTTCTGGGCCCTCTGGATGGATGGTGGCTCTCTGTGTAACAGCAGCTGTGACTGTAGCAGCGTCAGCACTTCTGGTGATCCAGTGGGGGAGAATGGACAGTATGTGCCCATTATAGACCTGTGTTTGAATGTCTGTGTCAGGAGGGGTTTAAACACCACTGTATGACAGTTCACGATCAGCACAGGACACCCTGCTCTTGAGAACAAGAGTTTCCATATGGCTCTGTACAGATATCATGTAAAGAACTGTAGATCCCAATGGTTTATCTTCTCCAAGCAGGGTGGGCTATGTGCTGCTAAATACTCATTTCAGTCTGAGTAAGCATCAGTGCACAAGACTGCCTCCAGAATCACCCCCTACACTTAAAAACACCCCTCTCTCTTCAGATGCATCAAGTTCCAAGCTTTTGTCCGGTGGACGTGTGTGATATCACCTGATATCCCCAAGGAATTGCTCTATGAATGGGCATCTTTGAGCATCTCATCTTCTTGACCACCCAGATGGGCTCCTTTGTATTGTATTCAGTGTGCAGAACTCTTATTCAGTGTGCTCATGTCACCCCACAAACACTGCCACAGAGTCTTAACGTCTTAACATTGCCGAAGGCCAGTCAATGAGCTAATTAAAGTGCTCATGAGCCGCCATGCTTGGCAATTCGTAGAATTCGACCTGCTGCTGAAAATGCTCTCCTTAAGGTGACGGGTATTCTCCAGGAAAAAGGTTTCAGTATGAAGACTGATAGAACAGGGGGGCAAGTCTAATGGCTGCATGTCAAGAGCTCAATCTAGGCTCATCTCTACCAGGGGTAACAGAGAAAGACAGAAGATCGGTGTTTGTATTGCACATCTGATCCGTCGCATGGAGCGTTTTGTAGAATTTCACAAGATGATGATGCTGAAGATGCGTTCTCATAGACCAGATGTCCTCTTTTTCAAAAGGTTCTAGCGGTACTATCTATGTGCCCTGGTTCGTTTAGAAAGAGGCACATACAAGGGTGTTCAGGAGCTCTAACAGAGCTCATCTCCAGTAGAGCTGATCCCTGTGCATCACTCCTGCTGTGGTCTGTGTGACCAGTAGGGGGCGCTCACCCTGTTGTCTGTGTGGGTCCTAATGCCTCTGTGTAGTGATTGGGGGTAAAATAATAATATACCACAGACTGACAGTGTGAGTGCAGTACGTAGCCTAGCACTGTAGTTCCTGCGCACTGGGCCTCAGTCTCCCCAGGGGCCTGTGGTAAGTGTAAGTATATAATATCATCACACCCAGAAGGTTTTTAGGGCTGTTTAAGGTTAAAATGTTTTATTTCTTATGGTCCTCATCCTGTGCCACTCACTGTAGTGTCTATATTTTCTTACCAGGGGAGGAGAAACTGATAAGTAAGTATTTCAATAAAGACATCTGGAATGTTGTTTTTTTGTCAGTCTGTTGGAATTTCAGGCACGAGTCCCTGAAGTGTTTTTCTTACATGAGGGTGAGTGAAGCTTCTTTTCTGGAAAAAAAGACCACACTGAGGTATTTTTGTTTACCTTCTCAGTGTATTTAAAGTAAGAACAATGCTTCTAAACACAGTTACATATGCCACCGTGCATATTTAAAGCGGTATTTATCTGTCGTTATACAGCGGTCTCTATTTTATAAGTAACCGTTTGTTTTTACGGCCTCAGACTAGCTCTGTTGGTAGAGCACGAGACCCATAATCTCAAGGGAGTGGGTTCGTGTCCCATGTCAGGCGCCAGGTCCTCCATGTTGGAGGTTGGGCACAAGGCTAACAACCCTGTCCTATAAAAAAACAATATAAACTACATGCCGGAAGGAATAACAGGCAAACATCCATCCATCTTGTTATCAATTCTGTGCTGGTATTGGGCAGTTAGGTACAGTGTGTAAAGAAACCTGAGTGTCATTGGTCATCTCCTTTCTTCCAGGCCTTCTTGTCATCCAGAGAGAACTGGGTAAGTCCTCCCTCTTCCTGGAGGAAGATGAGTCGCTGTTCTGGCCCGCTGGATAGTTAGTAGATCGTGGATCCCAGCGTCTTCTCCAGATGGCTCTTGAGGAAGCCGGGATCCGGGTCGGTATCCTGTCCAGGGAGAGAGCAACCCGTGGTTCTGCCCTCTATCCTCTATATTACCCAGCCACCCTTTCTCTTCTTCCAGTACCCTGGCAAGCAACGGGCGCAAGGCAGGGTACACCTTAGATGGGACAGCAGTCCATCATAGAGCAGGAAGACACAGACACACACACTAGCACCAGGGACAGTTTTTCCAAAAGCCAATTAACCTGCCAGTATGTCTCCGGACTGTGGGAAAAAACTGGAGAACCAGGAGGGAGCCCACAGGAACACAAGGGTAACATACAAACTCCACACGGACAGCACCCCAGGTCCAGAACTGAGCCCAGGGCCCCAGCAATGTGAAGCAGCAGTGCTCACCACTGCACCACCATACAGATTAGTGAAAACTCTAAACGCAATCATTCTTGAATGTTCTTAACAAGGATCCACTCTTCTCTTTACAGATGCCGTGAAGCGTGCCCCAATCCCCAAATCCCGTACGTATGCTGCTGGCATCCTGTCAACAGTGTCTGTATCTCTGTGTTCAGTGTGTGTCTGTGACTAACAGTGTCTGTATCTCTGTGTTCAGTGTGTGTCTGTGATTAACAGTGTCTGTATCTCTGTGTTCAGTGCGTGTCTGTGATTAACAGTGTCTGTATCTCTGTGTTCCAGTGTGTCTGTGATTAACAGTGTCTGTATCTCTGTGTTCAGTGTCTGTCTGTGATTAACAGTGTCTGTATCTCTGTGTTCAGTGTGTGTCTGTGATTAACAGTGTGTGTATCTCTGTGTTCAGTGTGTGTGATTAACAGTGTCTGTATCTCTGTTTCAGAGTGGCAGTGGTTGTGCAGTGCTGCAGGTAGGTCTTTCTCCTTCTGAAGATAAAGGCACAGTAAATGATCTGCCATCAAAGACTCCTGTTCCTGGTGTCGTGTCAGTGTTCCTGGCCCAGGCTCAGGGAGGTGCTCACCCCATCACCACAGTGTGTCAGTCAGGGGAAGACAAGGGCTGCCCCCTGTGAACATTGTCTTAAAACTACATCTCCCAGAATACACTGTACTCTCTGAACCAGTCCCAGTCCTGGTCCTGGTGACCCACACGCCTGTTGGTTTTTGTTCCAGCCGAGCCCCCAGTCAAACCCTGAATTGGCTGAATAAGAATGTGATTACTGTGAACTGTTTCCGCCCAGCTCTTTAACATGTTGGGGCTTTAATTGTTGTATTTTGTAAGTGAGATAAAATTCCAAACTTGTGATATCTTCGTATCCGTTAGGTATCACCAGAGCCAGTGGTTTGGCTGGGAGGGACTCTTTCATCGCGCAAATCTGGCCCCACCATCCACTTGCACTGGTTGAAAAAGGACAATCACCTCTTTCAGAAAGCTTTTATGTTGATGGTAGTTTCATAATGTGTTAGCACTTGTACAGATTGTGAGAATGTTTAGTGTTTTGAGATGCTTTTCTTTGAAATAGAGTTTATTTTGATTGAAAACAAAAATCTTGGTATCAGTTAGAGAAGTGGTCTGGCATTTTGAGAATGTCACTCCATCTCCCTGTGTGGGAAAGGCCTGCAGGACGGTCCGTGGGCAGTGACTCACCTGGGTCTGGGTGAGCTGCAGAGGCCATTGGCTTAGTACAAGGGATCCAGAGAAGAGCTGCGTCATGTGGAGATTCTTTGAAGTGCAAGTTCTCAGAAGAAACAACTGCAGAGTCAGTTCTCGGTTTGTGAATAGCCCAGGGCTGTATTTTATTTGAGATCATATAATTTCCCTGGTTTCATAAACAGTTTCCCCGGCAGAACAGTCAGGGCCAGGGAGGGATCGTCATAAAGCTGGGCTGTTTTCTCCTTGAAAGTGTGAAATACTGAAATACAGGATGGACAGTCCTGCCTGCATCTGCTCACATCTGAAGAAGTTTTAAATGTTTATCACATTCATTTAAAAATAGAGTGTAGTAGATCCTACAGGGGAGGCATGGTGGTGCAGTGGTTATCATTGCTGCCTTGCAGCACTGGGACTCTGGGTTCAATTCCCGGGGTGCTATTTGTGTGGAGTTTGCATGTTCTGCCCTGTTCATGTGAGTTTCGTCCCCGTGCTCCAGTTTCTTCCCACAGACCAAAGACATGCTGGGAGGTTAATGGGCTTCTGGGAAAATTGGCCCTGCAGTGAGTGGTAAATTACCCAGAATGCTATGTGAACGCTGTGTGGAGTGGACCCTCAGATGAGACACCTTTGTCCACTGGGCGGACAACTTGGCTCAGCTTCTTCTTTGTGCGCAGTGCTGCGTCAGTGCAAATGTGTGCGCATCAGTGTCGTCTTTCCACAGATTGTGCCCCCACAAACAACGTCTTCACAGCACGCTTCATCAGGCTCACTCATTCACTGTCTTATTGTCGACACAAGTGTGCTTTGAACACTTTTAAGAAAGTAGCATGACAGCACGTTGAAAGTAATGTACTGTAGCTATTTACCGTGTATCAGGAATGTGATGTATACAGGACAGATACTGTGGCCCTTCTCATCTGTCCGCAATTGCATGACCTGCTGGCCAGAGCCGATATCTTACCTGTGCTGGTCAGTGTCCAGTGTCCACTAGCGTCCTACAGCTCAGTGCTGACTCTCTCCTGTCGTCCTTACAGATGAAGAGAGGCCCATTCCAGAACTGCGTAAGTACACTGTGCAGGGAAGCACAACTTCTGATGGGTGACAGGGACGATCGTATCACCAGTCACCAGCTCTCTGTCACGAACCGCATTCCTACGAGCACCCCTCGCCGCCACCACCCGCGCACTAATTGATCAAGTGTCATTCCTCAGGCTCTTCCCTGTTTATACCCTCTCACTCTGCTCAGTCCCCGCTCACTATTGAGAATAACCCTTGGCTTCCTCTTCTGCGTGTAAACTACACTCGACTTGATTTCTGGCTCCCCAACCTTGTTTTCCTCCTGCTTCGCCTTCGTATCGTCTCTCGTGTTGGATTCGGATACTCTCGACCTGACTCTTGTGATACCTGACCTAGCTCTCCTACCCCGACTACGACGTTTGCCTTTTGCCCTTGGGATTTGGACGACCATCAGTAGCTACCTACAGTCTCAGTGCCGCATAGGGTCCAACCAGGTGCTCCTAACGCCATCCTTGCCCCTCTCCTATATCCCATCTCCTGTCACCAGCTTCCATACCATCAGTGTCTCCAGCTGCTTGAGCTTGTCCCTCTGTCCTGGGTTTCAGGACTATTTCACTGGACACAAGATCTACACATGCAGCTAAAGGCCTTGTGAGACCCTTCTCCCCTCTTGTCTAATCCTGTTCTGGTTTACTAGCCAATTTAGACTCTGATTTTCATTCTGCTGGAACGGTGATGGTAGATTTCTGTACTGCAGGCATGAGCTTTTTTACAGTCTGCACAGATAACCGGATTGGTGTAATTAGTCTTTGAATGGCTATCTACTACAGACAGTACTGACCACCAGACCCATCAGCACTGACTGTACTGACATCGTACGTCATACAGCGTGGAGTCCAGTGTGTGTCTGTGACTATTAGTGTCTGTATCTCTGTGTTCCAGTGTGCGTCTGTGATTAACAATGTCTGTATCTCTGTGTTCAGTGTGTGTCTGTGATTAACGGTGTCTGTATCTCTGTGTTCAGTGTGTCAGTGATTAACAGTGTCTGTATCTCTGTGTTCAGTGTATGTCTGTGATTAAGTGTCTGTATCTCTGTGTTTCAGAGTGGCAGTGGCTGCGCAGTGCTGCAGGTAGGTCCCATCTGGTAAACACACAGCACTCACTCTGCTGTTGTCACACACTAGGGTAGTTTTAAACTCCTGGTGTCGGGGGTTTTTGAGACCAGTCCCAGTGGTGGGTGAGTGGGTGGGTGTATGTTACCAGCAGTGGATGGCTGGATAGCTCACAGACCAGAGATTCCCAGTCCTCCTGACCTCTCCTGTTTCATCCCCACAGCGGACGTGACTCTGGCCCCTGACACTGCTCACTGTAATCTGTCCCTGTCTGAGGACGGGAGGAGAGTGAGCCTGGGACAGGAGCAGGACCTTCCTCCCAGCCCACAGAGATTCGATTCCCAGCCCTGTGTCCTGGCCACGCAGGGCTTCACCTCTGGGAGACACTACTGGGAGGTGGAGATGAATGACTGGTGGAGAACAGGAGTGAGCAGAGAGTCTGCGGAGAGGAAGGGAGACTTCGGCTTCTCTCCTCAGAGAGGGTCCTGGGCTCTGGGCTGGGATTATCCTCAACTCTCTGCTCTCACTGACCCTAAAACCAATATTCCTTGGAGGCAGCAGCCCAGGAGGCTGGGGGTGTGTGTGGATATCGAGGAGAGACAGGTCTCCTTTTACAATGCGGAGTCCAGGACTCACATCTACACTTTCACTGACGTGGTCTTGAATCAGGGGGAGAAGATCTATCCCGTCTTCTGTACCTTCAATCATAAAGACCTCGTGCTGGTGCCTCCTGCCTACTATATAGACTAAACAAAGCCAGGGTGATCTCAGTCATAGCTGTTATTATCCTTTATCCAGTGTCAAGGGTGCGCGTATCCCAGCAGTGGGAATGTTCATGCAGAAAACAATGATGGTCAGACCGTTATTGCTTGTCTGGTCTGCACTGGTTCTGTTCCCCAGTTCACTTCAAAGCTGCGGCTGGCTACACCCAAATACAGGAAGCCAGTCAAATAAGCGTGAGAGATCTATTGATCTATTGATCGCCAAAGGCGAGGGAGAGAGTTAAAGACACAGAAATGTCACCTGTATTACTGTTCGTTATCTCTCTCCACTGCTGATGGGTGAAAGGTTTTTTCATTGTCTGGAGTGGAAATTGTAGCTGCTCGATATGGGTGTTTTCGGGTCGGGGATGCTGAAATGCAAATCTGTGCTACCCTCTCCCAGGCTCCTATGTGTGGTGCAGGGATTTTTTGAAAGGAGTCTGTTTATTGAAATGTGATATTTTCCTTTGTTATTATTGTATTTATAGCAGAGGAGAGATCCCTGGGGGGGAAGCAGGGTGACGTAGCGGTCAGCATTGCTGTCTGGCTGCGCTGGGACCCTGAGTTCAGTTCCTGAGGTGCTGTCTGTGTGGAGTTTGCATGTTCTCCCCCCCCATTCAAGGGGGTTTTCTCCAGCCCAAAGACGAATGGGCTTCTGGGAAATGTGGCCTTGGTGTGAGTGTGTGTAATCTGTGTCCGAATAAAGTGGTTAGGAAAGGATGGATGAGATCTGTCAAGTTCTGTAAAGGTGTGCTCACGTCTCAGGGTTATCAGACAGTGCAAGCAGGTCCGTACCGAGTGCTGACCAGCAGACGTTCTGCCTTGCTGGGTGTGGAACTGCGGCCCTGCACTCGTGTCTGGAGCAGAGCAGAGGGGAAACGAGGAGGGACAAGAAGCAGAGAAGAAAGATTCATCTCTGCAAGAAATTCCACCATACAACTCCTCAATGAACAGAACTCAAATTTAATATAGGAAAGCAGCTATATTTCTCATATTGGTCGATTTCCCTTTTTAAAAGCATCCTTAATGGTATGTTTGCCTTTTTTCAGCGTCGGTCCAGTGTGCGGGCTCACCGGTGGAGGATTATGTATTTCTGAGAATGGGCTTATTTTTCAGCAGTAAAGATTTGCATCTACCTCTGAGAGTCAAGTTAGTCAGAGTCCTTGAGCTCTGGAGTGGACTGTGAATCTGTAGATCTGTAAATATGATTTTGTGTGTTGTGGATTTTGTAAAGCTTTGATCAATGAATACTTGTTTTCTAACACATTGCCTTGTAATTATTATTCACAGAACAATAAAGCTCTTAAGTGAACGTGCTGGATAATTCTTGACCAGTGGGGCTGTTTCAGTGTTTGCATTGAGTAGCTTTTAGAATTTGCTTGCTGATGTCAGGACTGTTATAGCCTGACTGTTCTTGCACCCCTGTTATAAGGAGTTACAATGAAAGTTCAGCTGGGGTGACAGCAGCCAAATTCAATCAGCCTCAGCTGTCCTAAATCAAAATCTTTCTGCAGCTGTATCACCCTGCAGCTCACAGCGGGCAGCCCACTGAAGCTCAGTAAGTGTGAGTCTGGCCAGTACCTGGAGGGGAGACTCCTGGGAAAAGGTGTGGTTGCTTCTGGAAGAGGTGTTAGTGGGGCCAGTAGGGGGCGCTCACCCTGCAGTCTATGTGGGTCCTAATGCCCCAGTATAGTGATGGGGACACTATACTGTAAAAAAGGCGCCATCCTTCGTATGAGACTTAAAACCGAGGTCCTGACTCTCTGTGGTCATTAAAAATCCTAGGGTGTTTCTCAAAAAGAGTAGAGGTGTTACCCCAGAGTCCTGGTCAAATTTCCCCCTGGCCTTTACCAGTCATGGCCTCCTAATAACCCCCCTCTCTGAACTGGCTTCATCACTCTGCTCTCCTCCCCACTGAAAGCTGGTGTGTGTGAGCAGACTGGTGGTGGAGAGGATCCCCATTACCTGTAAAGCACTTTGAGTGGAGTGTCCAGGAGAATTCTATTTAAGTGTAAGGATTATTATTTCTTGATGTTATTTCCATCACCTTCAGTTTCAAACTGAACTGGGGCTGGATACTCCAGGACCAGGGCTGGGGTCCCTGCACTGACTGGATCAGAGATCTCCAGGACCAGGGCTGGGGTCCTTGTACTGACTGGATCAGAGATCTCCAGGACCAGGGCTGGGGTCCCTGTACTGACTGGATCAGAGATCTGTTGCACGAGGGCTGGGGTCCCTGTACTGACTGGATCAGAGATCTCCAGGACCAGGGCTGGGGTCCCTGTACTGACTGGATCAGAGATCTCCAGGACCAGGGCTGGGGTCTCTGCACTGACTGGATCAGAGATCTCCAGGACCAGGGCTGGGGTCCCTGTACTGACTGTATCAGAGATCTCCAGGACCAGGGCTGGGGTCCCTGTACTGACTGGATCAGAGATCTCCAGCACCAGGGCTGGGGTCCCTGTACTGACTGGATCAGAGATCTCCAGGACCAGGGCTGGGGTCCCTGTACTGACTGGATCAGAGATCTCCAGCACCAGGGCTGGGGTCCCTGTACTGACTGGATCAGAGATCTCCAGGACCAGGGCTGGGGTCCCTGTACTGACTGCATCAGAGATCTCCAGGACCAGCAGACAACAGTCATGCTCAGCCACATACTTTATACAGCAGGACTCCGAGACAAAGCAACATGAGCTCTGTGGGCAGAAGAGCAGGAGGCAGCCTTGTGCGGTTGCAGGCTTTATTGAGCTCAGTAAGTACAGCACCGCGGCGCTGGGTCTGCCCTGCAGCACAGACACTGCAAGAGCTTATCTACCAGCTCAGAGAGAAGGTCGTATCACTCTGTCAGAGTTTGTCCTGTTCTTTGATATATGATTACTTCTACTCTTAACACCCTGTGGCAGGAAAGAGGTGGCTGCAGCTGTGAAAGCAAATCAGTTTTATCCTGAACTATCATACCTGTAAGTAAAGGCTGAGCTATCATACCTGTTGGTAAAGGCTGAGCTATCATACCTGTAAGTAAAGGCTGAACTATCTTAACTGTAGGTAAAGGCTGAGCTATCATACCTGTAGGTTAAGGCTGAGCTATCATACCTGTAAGTAAAGGCTGAACTATCTTAACTGTAGGTAAAGGCTGAGCTATCATACCTGTAGGTTAAGGCTGAGCTATCATACCTGTAAGTAAAGGCTAAACTATCTTAACTGTTGGTAAAGCCTGCTTAAGCAGTAAAACCATCATGCAGGATATAGGCAATAAATATACGTCCCATTTCAGACTCATGGTGGATGTTTCCTGGGTCTGGAAGGTGTAACAGGGCTCGGAGCACTGGGAGCCTTGCAGAAGTGGCGCCTCCCCCCTCTGACAGTGTACAACTGTCCCGTGCCAGAGGACCTGCGCTGGCGGAGTTACCCGCTGTCCAGAAGGTGGCGATGCACATGCATGGAGCCTGCAAGTGACCAGGGTTTGAAGCCCAGCAGGGGTAGGGGAAGGCTGCATTCGTCACAAAGCCCGTACACATTGACGCAGGTCAGAGGTAACGTTCTCCGGCCTGACTAGAACACCTCACTTATTATGTCAAAAATCCGTTTAGCTCTTTAGGTTAATTATATGAGTCTTGTGCAATTAGCCCCGGGGGCAGACATTCTCATCCCCTTGGCTTGGGGGAGGCAGAATCCCACTGGCTGGTAGCTACTCTCCTTTCTCAGGAAACCAAGGTCATAGCAGTGGCCAAATACAAAGACAGCTGCTACTCTTGCAGAACTGTAACTGCATGGAACTGGGCAGCAATACATTCAGAGGAACAGAAGAAAGGTTACCAATGAGAAGAGGCCATTAGATACTTATTAGCTTATTGATCCAGGGATTCAACAGCACGGCTGGGCATCTTGTTCCACACTTCCACAACCCTCTGTGTCAAATGCCTCCTGTCCTGATTGGATGATCACTAGGGAATCGCCTTTAATAACATGGCTGTGCAGCCTGTTCTCAGTTTTAAATACAGCTCCCTGTAGTTTCCACTTGTATCCTCTGGTTCATGTTTCAATGTTCATTTGGAAAAAGGGTAGACATTGTTGGACCCTTTGAGGATTTTGAATGTCTGTATCAGGTCACCTTTTAATCTTCTCTATTCAAGGCTAAAGAGACTCAAATCCTCCAGGCTGTCAGCGTAGGATTCTCCCTTCAGACTAAAGAGACTCAGTTCCTACAGCCCGTCAGTGCGGGACACTCCCTTCAGACTAAAGAGACTCAGTTCCTACAGCCTGTCAGTGCAGGACACTCCCTTCAGACTAAAGAGACGCAGTTCCTCCAGCCTGTCAGTGTGAGACACTCCCTTCAGACTAAAGAGACTCAGTTCCTCCAGTCTGTCAGTGCGGGACACTGCCTTCAGACTAAAGAGACTCAGTTCCTTCAGCCAGTCAGTGCGGGACACTCCCTTCAGACTAAAGAGACTCAGTTCCTGACCAGCTGCAGTCTGTGTACCCCAGTGATGGCAGGTGGCTAGTCAGCTGATTCAGTCTGCGTGCCTGACGGGAGAGAGGATCAGAGGGGCTGAGTTTGTGCCGTCCTGGTTCATACGGGGGCTGAAGTACGGGTAGAGTATCTCAGTGAAGGAGGCCGTGAAGGTGTAGATATGAGAGCTGGCCTCCACATTGTAAAAGGACACCTGCCCCCTCTCATAGTCCACATACACCCCCACCTTCCGGGGCTTCGGGCTCAGGGGCAGGGGGATGGGCTGTCCAGCCAGGGCCCGGAGCTCGTCCCCATTCCTCAGGCCCACAGTCCAGTATCCCTTCCTGGGGCTCAGGGACACCTTGCCCTTCCTGTCCACGGACTCCCTGGCCACCCCCAGCGTCCAGCCCGTCTTGCCCCCCACCTCCACCTCCCAGTAGCACCTCCCCCCGGCGAAGCCCGGCCAGCCCAGCACGCTGAGACAGGAGTCAAACCTCTCGGGCCGGGGCGGGAGGTCCCGGGGCGTGTCGCTGAGTCTCACCTGGGTCCCGTCCGGGGACAGGCTGAGCCAGGGGCCCGCGGTGTCGGGGTCCAGGGACACGGCCACTGCGGAAACAACGAAGGGGCAACCCATCGGTGAACGCCAGCCAGCCGGCGGTTCACAAACGATGTAACAAAAAAAAGACGTAGCGCCTGCCTGCGCTCAGAGGACTTCCCTGTCCAGGTGAGAAACCACACACCTGCATGTCTCTGGACCGCCTTCAGCTCTGCAAGGAAGACAACAGCGGAAACCTCTATTACCCCATCTGGAAAACGAGCACTGGAGCCTGATTTAGTGTGGACTATCACCCACCCATCCTTCCATGATCTAATCACTTTAGCCAGTACAGGGTCACAGGGGAGCCAGGCCAGGGGCACAAGGCAGGGTACACCCTGGACAGGACACCAGTCCACCCACACAGACACTCGCACCATGGCCAGTCTTCCCAGAAGGCAATGACCAAGGACTACCAGCATGTTCTTTGGACTGTGGGAGGAAACCCATGTGAACATGGGGAGAACATGCAAACTCCACACAGACAGCACCCCAGGAACTGAACCCAGGGCCCCAGGGATTGTGAGGCAGCAATGTTGACCACTGCACCACTGTAGAACATCAATCCAACCTGAAGACAAGACTAAACATTTCATGCCTTGTTTGTGCAGCATAAGACAAATAAAAAGGCTGGAAGAAAGTCAGGTTCTTATAAAGCATTATACTAAAAAAAGTCTCACTACTATTCATTCGAGACAGCGATTGGCAGGACATACCAAGCGCAGAGAACTTCTTCGCTTCCTCGCTGAAGCTGTCCGCCAGGCGACAGACCGCTCTGCTGACGGCGCCCGGGCACGGGTCCGAGTGAACGGTGACGTCAGACCAGTCCTTGGCTTGCGGAGGGGAGCTCAGGGAGGGGAAACGCTACAGTAGAGAGAGAGGAGACTTTGGGCATTGCGAGCTGTTAGCACGTACTGTATGTCCCCTATTGCTCGCCATACCTATAAGATTGAAGATGATGGGATAGTGTCGAGACGTACTTTTTTTAACGTTTTATTTATAACCATTAACAGAAAACGTGTAATAATAAGTTACAAACCTACCCCTTAAATTTCTGACGTGTGGTCCGTCCGCTTCGCGTCATACGGCTTTTCTTTTACAAGTGGCGACTGTCGAATCACAGCCGGGCGCTACGTCAGCTTGTTCAGTCAACAATTACGAGCTTTCTGCTTGACATCAACAGACACTTCGTTCTTCACGGAGAATAGCCTCGGCCAGCCCTTCGTGCTGAGCTCCACTGGCGCAGTGAGATCTTGATTCGAGAGTGACAGCGAGAGCGCACTACCACTTCAGGGCCACAGGACATCCTAATTATCGGTGGCATTGTAGTATAATGTTTGTATTGGCACTAATATGTGTGTTAGGAGAAAAGGCTAGGCGCTGTACAATAGTTAAAATGTGGTCCATTTGAAATAAATCCCAAAGGAAGGGAAGCAGGATGGAACAAACAGCACGGGACAATAAACCAAATCAAGAAGTGTGATCTTCTTAAGCCCGTACACAGTCCAGATGTGACAGGTTCCTGTTATCTACGTACTTTTACACCATTCACTTCAGACACAAGAACATTTGCCTGAGCTAGTTTGTGAAAATCCCATTTTTATGTTGAGCAAAACTAATTTAGTTGGGACGAGCCGGCAATGAACACGTCGACTCAACATTTCTGGCCAGATACTGTAACTATATAAACTTTAGACAGTTGCACATAGTAGCCAACATGCTCAAAACGACCTCTGAGCCGAGGTAAACTTTGGAAAATTGTACTCTGATTTGGAAAATCCAGAATACTGTCTGGTCAAACTCTACATTGGCAAATTTGTCTTAATTGGAAGGACGAAGGCCAGCACAGTGGGGGCAGTGGCCAGCACTGCTGCCTTGCAGCACTGGGGCCCTGGGTTCAATTCTGGACTGCGGTACATTCTGTGTGGAGTTTGCATGTTCTGTTCGTGTTCATGCAGGTTTACCTCCAGGTGCTCTGGTTTCCTCCCACCGATCAAGGATGCCAGGAGGTGAACTGGCACTGGTGTAAGTGTGTGTGTGTCTGCCCTGCCCTCGCGCCTGTGGCTTGCTGGGATAGACTCCAGCTACCCTGAAGAGACTGAAGCAGTTACAAAATGGATGGATGACAATTGTGCCTGTGAGGTAGCGCTGTTTCCTGTATTACGCCATCTGACTATTTTCTGCAAGTTCTCTCGAATAAAGTCCGAGTGAGACGTAAAACCGAGGTCCTGACTCTCTGTGGTCATTAAAAATCCCAGGGCGTTTCTCGAAAAGAGTAGGGGTGTAACCCCGGCGTCCTGGCCAGAATTCCCCATTGGCCCTTATCAATCATGGCCTCCTAATAATCCCCATCTTTGAATTGGTTTCTTTACTCTGCTCTCCTCCCCACTAATAGCTGGTGTGTGGTGAGCATTCTGGCGCACTATGGCTGATGTCGCATCATCCAGGTGGGGCTGCACATTGGTGGTGGTGGAGGGGAGTGCTTATTACCTGTAAAGCGCTTTGAGTGGAGTGTCCAGAAAAGCGCTATATAAGTGTAAGCAATTATTATTATTATTACATTGGAATTGATGTGATGGGCTGGTGTCCTGTCCAGGCTGTATCCTTCCTTGTGCCCAGTGCTTGCTGGGATAGACTCTGGCTCCTCCATGACCCTGTTCTGGGTGAAGTGTTTAGAAAATGGATGGGTGGTAGAAGAGGCGTCTACTGACCCTTAGGAAGTGGAGGTGGTCCTCAGTGTGGCAGAGCTGCTCCAGCTCAGTGTTTCTCCTCTTTAGCTCAGCGATTTCCTGCTCTAGCTCTTGAATGATCCCTTCAGCCCTCCTCTCTGCTGCTCTCTGCTTCTCCTCAATCAGCTCGATGAGCTCACCCTGGCTTCTCTCGACGGAGTTTCGAAGTGCAGTGAAGACATCCACACTGTCCTCAATCTCTGCCTGCGCACAGCTCTGAGGAGACAGCAGGAAACATGCAGGGAGTATGATGTCACATCACATGTCAACAGCAAGCATGTGGCCTTAGGCATGTATATTACCTATAACTTGTTAAGATAATAATAATTGCTTACACTTATATAGCACTTTTCTGGACACTCCACTCAAAGCACTTTACAAGTAATGGGGAATCCCACTACCACCACCAGTGTGCAGCCCCACCTGTATGATGTGACAGCAGCCATAGTGCGCCAGAACGCTCACCACACATCAGCTATTAGTGGGGAGGAGAGCAGAGTTTATGAAGCCAATTCATAGATGGGGATTATTGGGGGCCATGACTGGTAAGGGCCAATGAGAAATTTTGCCAGGACACCGGGCTAACAACCCTACTCTTTTCAAGAAACACGCTAGGATTTTTAATGACCACAGAGAGTCAGGACCTCAGTTTTACATCTCATCCGAAGGACGGCGCCTGTTTACAGTATAGTGTCCCCATTACTATACTGGGACTTTAGGACCCACACAGACCACAGGTAGAGCCCCCTGCTGACCCCACTAACACCTCTTCTAGCAGCAACCTCAGCTTTCCCAGAAGGTCTCCCCTCCAGGTACTGACCAGGCTCACACCTGCTGAGCTTCAGTGGGCTGCTAGATATGGCTGCAGGGTGATATGTAGTTTTAAGACAGTTTTAAGCTTTATATGTATTGTATATATTATAAATGTGATTAATTGTAATTGAAATAATAAAAAATAAGACATGGTATTATACAGAAAGAACCCATTCCAGATATTTTATTTACATTTTTCTATTATTATTTTTTTATGAAAATCTACTTCTGGAAAGGTAGTGATGCTTGCAAATGCATATATTAAAAGCAGAAAGTAATTTCTTGCAGTTTCGTTTTCCTGTGGCAGTACATTCAATAGTGCAGAGGTACTGTAGTCAGTGGCAGTTCCATCGTCTTTTATAACTTGGATTGCTATCGCTCTTGGTCTATCTCATATACTGGCACATTAATACAATGTCTCTCAGTGTTTCAGTGCCCAGCTCATCACTGCCTGTGAACCTCAGAGCCCTACCTTAACCAGTCTGTAAGATTTGATAAGGCTCTAGACAGGACTCACTGTGTCTAGAACAGAGCAGTGACCCCAGCATTGAGCCCTGCAGTACCCCACTCAGAAAGACTGACAGGACTCACAGTGTCTCATAGAGAGCAGTGTCCCCAGCACTGAGCCCTGCAGTACCCCACTCAGAAACACTGACAGGACTCACTTTGCTGAGCTCCACTGCCTGTTTGATCTCCTCCACCTTCATCAGTCTGTCCTGGATCATCTGTCGTACCTCTGCCTCAGTCTTCCTCAGCTCAGTCTGTGGACATATAGATTTATTTATGTATACAATATATCAGATGCACTGTGTTTGGTTGGTATGAGAGATAATGCTTTCCATTTAGGCCAAAAAGTTTACATTTTCTCTCATCTGACCACAAAATATTGAAATATTTGCATTGTCCCTAAAATGCATTGCTGCAAACTCCACATCATATTTATATGTTTTTTTCTCAGGTATATATGTACAAGCACCCTTTATGGAGAGACTGGGATATTATTGATTCACGGGTATTTTCTCCCATCTCAGCCAGTGAGAATCACATGAAAATGTAGGACTCTGGGAAATGAATTCATTGCACGTTCGTTAACCAAGACCTTCCCTTTCCAAATCCGTGCTGGCCATTTCCTAAGTATTCTTCTACATCAGCGCTTTTATGTTCAAACATTCGGCTGGTATCAGGTTCAGCCCTGCCCCCCTTCTCATACACTGATGTTACATGTGCAATATTTTCTAATCTGTGCGTCCTGTTCCCATTCTGTGTGAAAGCTGAAATATCCTTGCTGGGCACTGAAGAAATCACTCACTGATCAGATTCTTGAGGTGAGTTGGAAAGCAGGTCTTTATTGTACAGTATGCATACAGGAGCCCAGTACAGAATACAGTTCTGCATGTAGCTCAAACTGAATACAGCAGTTTCCCTTTTTATACAGTGAGAGTCACACTAATTTAGTCATACAAGAGGAGGCCAAAACAATAGCAGATACTCCAGCAGAAGAAACATCTACAAGATATTTTCTTAGGCAGTTTCAGTTGTTTGCATACCAAGAGAACATTTAGTTTCACAGCAGAATGTCTTTTACCTATTATCTGCTCTGTTACCAGATAAAAGAGTCCTGAGCAGTTGCATTTGTCACCCAGCTACTCTCCAAGGCTAAGGACAGTTGTTCCTTTCTCAGAGCACACAATTCTTAACCCTTTTAATTCCTTTGGGGCTTATTATCCTCTGAACAAATTCCAGTTTCTCCTGCAGTGTTGTAGTTCCTGACGAGAGAAATGTTTGATTCCAAAGTAGAACAAACACACATAGCCCACAAAATAAAGATGAAATATACTGTGCTATACATTCAATATTGTATTAAGGCAAATGCGATGCTGTATCAATACTTTTAATTACGCTCAAACATTTGAGATGAAATGAATAATCATTTGAGATAAGCTTTCTTTTAGCCAATGAATACCATTATAGTAGAAGCCTGCTGTGAAGTATCCCTCCTGTATTTACATCAGCCTAACAATGGTCTCTAGGAGACACAGTGGTACAGTGGTCCGCATTGGTACCTTGAAATGGTGGGACCCTGGGTTCAAGTCTGGCCCTGGGGTGCTGTCTGTGTGGAGTTTGCATGTTCACGAGGGTGTTTTGGTTTTCTCCCAAAGTTCAAAGACAGCCTGGTAGACCCTGCTGTGAGAGTGTATCTGCCCTGCCCTTGCGCCTGTTGCTTGCTGGGATAGACTGTAGCTCCCTGGCGCCCCCTGAAGTGGATGAAGCAGTTACAAAATGGATGGATGTTAATGGTGCCTGTGCAGTAGAGATGTTTCCTTGCGAAGTTGTGGTGCTTCATTGCACTGTCTGACAGTTTTCTGCAAGTTATCTCGAATAAAACCTGAGTACACTGTAGTTAACGGCTTTAATACATTTAGGACATATCGAATAAATGCTTGAAACACAGGATTCGAATCCGAAAACCCACCTTCCTCGCCCTGCATTCCTCCTCTAACGGGACAATGCTGTGGGTCCGGTGGTCTGACTCGGCGCAGAACTGACAAATACAGGTCCGATCGGTCGTGCAGAACAGCTCCAGGAGTCTCTCGTGCCTCTTGCACAGCTTGTGTTTCAGGTGGCTCACTGGCTCGGTCAGTCTGTGTGTCCTGAAGGCAGCTCCTTGATAGTGTGGCTGGATGTGCTCGTCGCAGTAGGAGGCCAGACACACCAGGCAGGACTTCGCCGCCCTGAGCTTCTCCGCGGCGCAGACGTCACAGGGCACCTCCCCGGGCCCGGCGGCGCCCCCGTCAGCGCGGTCTAATCTTGTCCTCCTGAACTGCTCAGCCATTTCCTCAATAAACCTGTTAACGCTGAGATCAGGCCTTAGAGGAAAAGTCTTCTTACACAGCGGGCACTGACACACACCCCCGCTGTCCCAGTACCCCCCGATACAGGCCTGGCAGAAGTTGTGCCCGCAGGGGAGGGAGACCGGGCTGGCGAACACGTCCAGGCAGATCGAGCACAGGAACTGCTCTTCGGACAGCAGGCTGCTGGGTGAGGCCATTTCTGAGAACAGAGAAGTGGCAACAGACATAGATGAGAGGGGAAGATCATCCCATCCATCCATTTTCTAACTGCTTTGTCCAGGACCAGGTCACGGGGGAGCTGGAGTCTATCCCAGCAAGTACTGGGCACAAGGGCACAAGGCAGGGTACACCCTGGATGGGACGCCAGTCATACCGGGGCCGGTTTTCCCAGTAGCCAATTCACACACCTGCACGTCTCTGCTGCCCTCAACTGCAGCTGCAGATGGGAAAGCCTACAGGGAGACACTGAGCAGTGATCCTGCTGAGAAAAGAGGGGCATATTGCCAAAACAGCCGGATACAGCTGCGTCACCAAACGAACAGGATGCGAGAGGAATCAGCACAGTAACCCCCAGACCTGCCGATCGAAAGGGTGAACCGGAGGGAAGATCCCTCTGGACACTGAGGCCTCGGGCGGGAACCGAATCAGATTGGAAGTATCTCTGAAGGTACCGCGAATCCGACGGGATCATCGCTACAGGGACTCCTGACAGCTGTTCTACTTTTCCTGTATCTTCCTGGATCTTCCCAGACCCCGACGGCATCGCAAGCGCTAACTTTCCTTCTAGCTCGGCTCTCTCAGCCGTCAAGGCTGAGTGGGGTCTTCATCGGGGTCTCAGGAGGGGGTGCCCTGTGCGTTTCATCAACAAACCCTCTGGGGGGCTAGACAGCAGAACCCCGCTGTTTAACCGGAGAGAACGTCGCTCTGGAAACCGAGGCCTCAGGCATGAACAGCACCAATAACATCCGACGTTCCCACGACTTGACTTACCCCGGCACTGCAGAAGTTCACTTCCACTTGGAAATCCCAGATTCCTCGAACTTTCTGAGGGCGTTCTCTCATCTGTGGAAAACAACCCCTTTCAGTCCTTATATCGTCATTAGATAAGCTAACAGGGTCCAGCCTTTGAACTGACAGGCGGTTGGATGACCTGGAGAGATTGCAGGCAGCTCTGACGCAGCTTGGAAAGAGTCCCAGCTCTGGAAAAGCCTTTAACTCTTCGCGTCCCCCTGCTCCCCCTCTCCCTTCACTCCTCTGAGAGCCGGTCCTCCTCACACAAGGCCAGGGCTCCAGTCCAGCAGTCCAGCAGGGTGCTCATGCCTTCATGAAGAGGAAACAGGACAGCAGCAGCTCTTCCCAGCGTCAGGGTGCAGCTCTGCAGCTCTCTCTCACTTCTGGACAGAGACGCAGGGGAGCTCCTCCCTCTCCAGAGCTGCTGTGCTGTGTGGCTCCTCTGCTCTTGAAGGAGCAGGATTAACCCTTCCCACCCCGCTGGGCTCCCCGCCTCTCTCAGCACCACTGACACCAGTCCGCTGCCCGGCTGAGTCCCTGAAAATTAAGATTTTATCATCTCGCAAAAGATACATTTAATAGTCAGGAATGCTGCTATGTTGTTTAATGTGCAGGTTTTGGCATGCTTTAATATTAGACAACGAAGATCCTTTTAAAGCAAAAGACAGAGTACTCTGCAGTAGGGGAGCATTTAATTCTTTAAGGAATTCATAGGTGCAGCGTTGATATTACAGCATTACAGTTACAGCAATACATTTTGGTACACAGACTTGTTAACATTGTCTTTCCTACACAGTTTTTTGCCACAGTTCGGGGTGAAGTACTGTATATTTGCCTGGATGTATTTGAAAATGACTGCTACTGCTTTCACTTTGAACCTAAATGGAGCAATAGTGTCAAAAAAGGACAGTAGAATATCTTCGGACAACAGATGTTACTAGCAGGATTTTTTCTGATTTTCTTTGGAGTGTGCACTGGCAGAAGAAATCACTTTGTAACAGGGGGAACAGTGACTGCGTTACAAAGATCACTCTTCTCTGGTCTACAAAGTGGCTGCATGAGAATTACGGACCTCACACAAACGCACACGATGGAGGGTTAAATTCACAGCACCGGCTTCTGAACTCTGGACTCCTCTCTGCTGAAGAAGAAGAGCCCAGAATTGTTTGTGATGTGTGTTGCTTGTGTAGGCAAACAAGCTATGGGAACTCAGGGGAAAAACAAAGCAACACAAAAACAGAAACTCACTAAAACAAAGCAGAACCCTGAATCCACAAGGGTTCTGAATTCCCATCGCACAAAATGGATGAGCTATGTGGTTCAGAATTTCTTGAACATTTCTGTTTTGTTGATGAACGTATGAGTTGCACTTGACAGATGACTGCACAGGCTTAGAAATTTGATCTTTCTGTCCGGAGTTTCCTTTACAGCTTGTGGAGTTTCCTGTCCCTTCTGTAGTGTGTTTTTCTTTTTTTGCAACAAGCTTATTGCAAGACGTGTTTGTCTCAGGGATGTGCAGGGTTTTTCACAGATCATCCAACCAATTTCTGCGTGCCTCTCCCAGCAAGCAAGGGGCGCACGGCAGGGTACAACCTGGATAGGACGCCAGTCCATTGCAAGGCAGACACACACCCAGGTCAATTTTCTCAGAAGCCAATTAAGTTACCAGGATGTCTTGAACTGTGGGAGAAAACCCAAGCACTCAGAGGAAACCCAGATGAACCAGGGGAGAACATGCAAACTCCACATAGACAGCACCCCAGGAACTGAATCTAGGACCCCCACCACTGTGTGGCCATAATATTAACCACTGTGCCACTGATCCACCCATAACTAAGCAAGTTCTAAAAAATTATAAATGATTTTAGTGTTCTTTAGTTCTTTAAATCTGTTTTTGTGACTTTTCTCAGGTATTGATGATACCTGGGCTGGTGCTACAGGTAATAATAATAATAATAATAATTGCTTACACTTATATGGCACTTTTCTGGACACTCCACTCAAAGCTCTTTACAGTCAATGGGGATCCCCTCCACCAGCACCAGTGTGCAGCCCTACCTGGAAGATGCTCCAGTCTGCTCACACACACCAGTTCTCAGTGGGGAGGAGAGCAGAGTAATAAAGCCAATTCATATAGGTGTATTATTAGGAGGCCAATGGGAAATTTGGCCAAGACGCCGGGGTTACACCCCTGCTCTTTACAAGAAACGCCCTGGGATTTTTAATGACCACAGAGTCAGGACCTCGGTTTTGTCTCATCCGAAGGACGGCGCCTGTTTACAGTATAGTGTCCCCATCACTATAATGGGACATTAGGACCCACATGGACCACAGGGTGAGCGCCCCCTGCTGCCTCCACTAACACCCCTTCCAGCAGTAACCTTAGTTTTCCCCAGGAGTCTCCCCTCCAGGTACTGACCAGGCTCACACCTGCTGAGCCGCAGTGGGCTGCCAGTTGTGAGTTGCAGAGTGATTTGGCTGCTGGCCGTAGATAACATGTTACTTTCCAAAACTGGGAAATAAAATATATTTGATATTGACCGGCTGCGTCTTGCATTAGGATTTGTGCCAGGAAGGGAGATAGATTGTATTTTCACAGTATGGTGGATTTCAAACCATGGTTTTATCAGTTACACAATAGAATCCGTACGGATGTCTGACAAAGTCTGTGAGTGGCTTTGTATTGCCAACTGATTTCACTTGGTCATTTGCATTTGGCAGAGACAAACATCAAGATTTTTCAGATTTCAAGTTTTTCTGTGGACTTTAAACCACAATTTTTCCATTTCACGCCCAGAACCCCGGCCACCGCTGTTACGGTTTTAGGTTAGTCGAAGCATATCTTGACACTACAAGTGGAAAAGCATCACAGGACACATAGGAACTCTCATTTAAAAGCTTTATTTCAGAAGAAAAAATGAGAAATGACAAAAGGAGTGCATTATAGCTGATTCTTTATAGTGGCATACACTATTCAGTTCGAAAGCTGCTCCTTTGTTGTGGGGATCTAACTATCAGTCGCACACACCATGTCACCTGGTTCCAGACGCAGGGCGACGCAGCTGACTTGATGAGATGACTGGGTGGGCCAGTCGAGAGATGGAGGCAGCAGGGAGATGGTCTCGAGGTCTGATGCAGGGGGGATCTAATGAGAGATACACCTTCGACGGTGTAGTTCCAGGTGAAGGGGCAGAAGAGACTGAACGATTCGACCTCACTTTACTCCAACCGTTCCTACTGAAATCACCATTAATGATCACTCCTATTGGTTTAACGTTTGATCCTCAAATGATCACCGTTGATTGGTTTATTATCACTCACATACTGTGTACGTAACCACCCTTCAGTGTTAGTGTCATTTTGAATCACCCCAGCTTGTGCCTCTGGTTAAAGCTATATGAAAAGTCACTTATTCATGTATACTGACACTGCTGAACCAGCTGCCTGACCGCCCACAGAAAAGTTTGAGAATTAATCACTGGAATGTCAAGGAAGATGTAACACGACCTTGATAGAGGGGACCAGTGGATGGTGGTACTACAACATCCCAATAAGAGTTGGCATGAGCTGGTTTTCAGGGAACATCGGGGGGGACAGGTACCACCCCTGCAGGTTCAAGAAGGGGGCTCTAAGTCCATCCCCGTGTCTCAGGGTGGCTACGGAGAACCTCCTTATTTGGCCCCGAGTTCCAGTGATGAAAGTGAGGAGTATGATGGGCTGTAATTGGGGAGGGTAAATGTAAGAGAAGAGATCAGAACACTTTATTGGCCACATACAATCTCTTGCATTAGGAATTTGTCTTTTCACAGACCCCAACTTGCTCTCCAGGAGACACACAGACAGGGAGAGAAGCTGGGGGTCAGAGCACAGGGTCAGCCATTTATACAGCACCTCTGGAGCAGCTGGGGTTGAGAGCCCTGCTCAGGAGCCCAACGGAGTAGGATTCCTCTGCCGGCCACAGGATTCAAACCAGCCACAGGCACACAGTCTTAGCCACAGAGCCACCGCACCGCATCACAGATGTGATGGTCAGGTGGTGATCATTTACTGCACTGCGCAACGTATCAACCAATTAACAGAGGAAGTGATAGTCGGTCAGCCACACCCACCTGGAAGTGTATTTAACCTCTGATGCTTGCCTTGAGTTTGGGAATACAACTACCGTGAATACAAGAAGAAAATCCATCTCGCTGCTGTCTCCGGCCTCGGGTATTTTTGGATGTCCTCACTACGTGCTCCTTACACAAGCCAAGACAAATCGAGGACTCGGGCATCAAGAAAAACCCTCTGTCGGGCCTGGAATAAGACCAGGCCCAACACCCAGGCCGTTCTCCCACACAAATATCCACACAGCAAAGGTGGCGTTGGGGCCGGGATGATAAGAGGACACTAGGAGAAGTGGAGATCTTACAAGAAGAGCTGTAAGAAACAGGGGAGAGACAGAAACTCCACTGCTGGTGGAACAGGATCCCTGCTCTGCCCCCTCAGTTACAGAGGTCCCTTTTGCAGCACGTGGCTTTGAAGTAGCGAGAGGACTGCAGGCTGAAGCAGTCCGGTCCTTTGATGCATCGGCGGAAATACCCATCTGCAAGACAGAGACAGGAGGTGGAGGCTGGGGGGAATCTGAGGGCGTTTTCTCAAGCCATCATTGTTTCATGTCATTTAAAGGGCTAGAACTGAGCCTAGTTTTTCACGATTGGTCTGCACAGGAGCGGTGACTAGATTGCACAAGGAGGTTGCACGTTGAGGTTTCCCTGTATCCGTGAGAGTCAGTGTCTGTGCTCACTCAGCAGGTGCGCTTTACATTCCACGCACACATGAAGCGGCTGCAGCTGTTGTTTCACTTGGGAAAACCAGAACGTGCAAGGTCTGTACTCAGGAAGTTTTCATTAAACGTCAGACCCTAACAAACAGAAATGGTTCTTGCTTACAGGGGAAGGTGATGAAGAACATGCAGACACAGCAGTGCTGTCGACAGTGGTCTTACAGGGGGAGGCGATGAAGAGCATGCAGACACAGCAGTGCTGTTGCCAGTGGACTTACAGGGGGAGGCGATGAAGAGCATGCAGACACAGCAGTGCTGTTGCCAGTGGACTTACAGGGGGAGGCGATGAAGAGCATGCAGACACAGCAGTGCTGTTGCCAGTGGTCTTACAGGGGGAGGCGATGAAGAGCATGCAGACACAGCAGTGCTGTTGCCAGTGGTCTTACAGGGGGAGGCGATGAAGAGCATGCAGACACAGCAGTGCTGTTGACAGTGGACTTACAGGGGGAGGCGATGAAGAGCATGCAGACACAGCAGTGCTGTTGACAGTGGACTTACAGGGGGAGGCGATGAAGAGCATGCAGACACAGCAGTGCTGTTGCCAGTGGTCTTACAGGGGGAGGCGATGAAGAGCATGCAGACACAGCAGTGCTGTTGCCAGTGGACTTACAGGGGGAGGGGATGAAGATGGCGCGGACACAGTAGTTCTGGTCATGACCACATGTCTCCACGGTGGGGGTGCAGGCACTGCCGGGGCTGTTGGCGATGCAGCGGTTGCACTTCAGAGCCTGTCCTGCAAAGAACGAGTGAAGATCCCCATTCAGAGCAGTGAGCGGGCGTCTGTCTGTTGCCCGTGTGCGCTACTACTCCATCAAGAGAACGCACGTCTGGGGTGGCTCCCAGGGTGAGGTGCGCGCTAATTCTGGGGCCTTCCAATTCTGCCCTCCTCCACAAACCTCCTGACGAGCCAGAGGTCAACTAAAAGGACCGGCAGGCAGATGAAACGTTTCAAGATTGCATCCAGTGCATTTTTTTCCTTTGGTTTCAGTGCACACGTTGTTGCGGCAGAAATAATGGGCGAGGGTGACCGCACCACCTCGCACAACATCTTTCTACTAGTTCGTCTCTTCGGTGATCTGTCACGTGCGATATTTTAGCCAGTAGAGGGCGATCTACTCACAAGCAGAGTTCGGTTTCTTGAAGCAACTCGGCGACATGAAAGAGGCCAGGCAAGCATGAAAGAAGCACCCACAGCCTCTCTCGGCATGGGTGCACGTCTGCTTTTCTGAATGACCTTGGCTCCCATTGTCGCTGACTGCTAGCGGAAACTGGGGGGTGAGGGACAGATGGAACCTAGCTGTAATTAACCCTCGATCGAGTTCTTCCTGGGGGAAATGTGGTAGCACAGTGGTCAGTATTGCTACCACGCAGTGCTCGGGCCTCGGGTTCAATTTGGACCTGGGGTGCTATTTGGGTGGAGTTTGCGTGTTCTCTCTGGGTTTGCTCCAGTTTCCTCCTACTGCCACAGACATGCTTGTAGGTTAATTGGCTTCTGGGAAAACTGGCCCTGGTGTGTGTGGGTTTGTGTCTGTCTGTCCTGTGACGGACTGGTGTCCGGTCCAGGGTGAACCCTGCCTTGCGCCTGTTGCGTGCTGGGATAGGCCCCAGCTCCCCCACAACCCTGAATTGGATGAAGCGATTAGAAAATGGTTGGATGATCCCAGATCTCATCCAGCTGTTTCTTGAAAGAAGCCAGCGCATCGGCTTCAACAACATTTCTGGGCAGCTAGTTCCACACTCCCACCACCCTGTGTGTAAAGTAGAGCCTCCTGTCCTGATTGGAAGATCTCATCCAGCTGTTTCTTGAAAGAAGCCAGGATATCAGCTTCAACAACGTGGCTGGGAAGTTTGAACCGTACTTGCTTAACGGAACACTGCTTCAGTAAAATGGACAGCAATAGCAAAGACGTCAGAACAATCAACAGGTGAGCAGTACTTGGGAAGGCTTTTTTGAAAAAAAAAAACGATTCACTACCTAAGCAAGGGTATGGCTTTAAATACATCCCACTATTGCCCTTTTGTGAGGGGAAAGACATCACTCCACCTGCCCCATGACGGTTTGGGGTGGAGTTTTGGAGTTCTGGCCGGTAGTCACAGACACGCTGACGATCCCGTGAGGCGCAGAGTGGACAAAGGGAGGTGAAATGTGAATTTACCAAAGCCCAGAGTCAGCAGGAGAACAGAATGCAGGTTAATCCTCTCATCTTTCTCTCAATGGCGGATACAGCTCTTTTTCTGTTTGCTCCTAGAACAAAAAATGAAGTTCAAGGACAATGCAAGGTTAGACCCTCTTCATAGTACAGCACTCAGGATTAAAGGTGATGTTCTAGCAGGAACTGAAGGGACCACTAATTCCTTTTCAGGCTTACAGGTGAAGCATAACCTATCCCAGCAACAAGCAGGTGCAAGGCAGAGAGCACCCAGAAGGGGCCCCTGAGAACATACAAACTCCACACAGACAGCACCCCAGGAACTGAACCCAGGGCCCCAGTGCTGCAAGGCAGCGGTGCTCACCACTGTACTAATGTGCCACTTATTTAAAATGTTTGAATTATTCATACGAGTAAGCCAATATGTGGGTCAAAACTAATATATATGCTACTTTATCATACTGTATATATAGCTGACTACTCATGATAATTTCATGTCCAGCTGAAGGCTTGTAAGTTGGTGTAGGTGTGACTCCACAGTGCCGATAACGACCCTGGTTTTCCTAAGATTAAACTACTGGAGCCTCGACTGTGATCCCAGGGATTGTCCTTTACATACACTTTACATTTAACCACATAAAATAACACCACATTGAACCCCTGTACCCCTGAACCTCTGCCCTCTCACAACTGCCAGCGTGGAGTCGCCTCACAACAAACAGCAGAACAAATACTCAGGTGACACCCAGATGGGACGGAACACGCTTATTAAGAGTCACATCATGTTTACTTCAGTGTACAGTGCACTTCCCTCCCTTGAATGTTGATCTCAATATATTTCTCAGAACACTTCATCACAGACTCCAGGCCTTTCATCACAATTAGAAAAGGAGATGTAGATCTATTGTATTATGGCTAGAATACAATCTTACGGGGAATATTACAATACATCTCACAGAGACAGGCACTTAAATCATTACTTAGTAACAATAATATTTTAGTAAGAAGCTGCTACTGCATTTGGACTTTCCCCTTGAGATCCAGTGTTCCACTCAGTACTGCGCTGAACTGCTCAGTCTACAGCTAGAGCTGCACTCAGTCCTGTACTTTAGAGTTCTCTAGAGGGCAGCAAAGGGCATCACTAACAAACACTTTTAGGGTTAGTAATTAATAATAATAATCATTGTTTACACTTATGTAGTGCTTTTCAGGACACTCCCCTCAAAGCGCTTTACAGGTCATGGGGATCCCCTCCACCACCAGTGTGCAGCCCCACCTGGATGATGCTCCAGTCTGCTCACACACACCAGCTCTCAGTGGGGAGGAGAGCAGAGTGATGAAGCCAGTTCAGATAGGGGGGTTATTAGGAGGCCATGATTGGTTAAGGCCAGGGGGAAATTTGGCCAGGACACCAGTGTTATCCCCCTACTCTTTTTGAAAAACAGGCCATGTTTATTGAAGTTGGCACTGACCCAGCGTACAGAGCTGTATACTGACACAGGATATTCCCAGTTAGTCCACTGAATTGCAGTGGGCTCAGAGTGACCAGACTGCGCCAACGTGTCAGGACACACAAACTGTTACTGATTCTAAAGGATTGTTCTGTAATCACCTTGACTACTGATCCCAAGATACTGGAATCATAGTACAAACCAGCGCAGGGCTAGCTGTTGGTGTTGAACAAACAGCACAGTTGTTTTGAAATAAGGGCAACCTTTCTGTCCTCCTTGGTCCTGTGTTGGAGCCCATGGACACTTTAACACTGTTACTGACACTGAATAATATACTGTTATTCGTATATTCCATATACACGCACACTACTGCAATAGAGAGAGCATCCAGACACCCACACATTTGCTAACAGCTTCATCCACTACACAGGTTGGAGTCTATCCCAGAAAGCAATGGGAACAAGGCAGGGCACACCCTGGATGGAACACCCTGGATGGGACACCAGTCCATCACAAGGCAGATAGACACAGACACACCAGGGCCAGTTTTTACAGAAACCAATTATCCTGCCTGTCTTTGGACTGTGGGAGGAAACCCACATATACTTCAGCAGAACGTACAAACTCCACACAGGTAGCACCCCAGGAATTGAACCCAGAGCTCCAGCACCATGAGGGGGGAATGCTCACGACTGCACCACCGTCCTGCCTAAAGAGAACATCTCCTTTCTGACTTCAGTGACACTGCTCCATGTTTGCAGCATGAATGGGACTGGAACTGATGCCGCTCAGTAGGGCACCTATTCAAGACAGCATGGAGATAGTCGGAGCATTTTGCAGTTTGCAGTAACAGGGGTCTGTTTTTCCTCACTTTTCGGTTGGTGCATGGGAAGAAAACGGAACACTTTTAAAGAAACAAGCGCTGTCAGGATGAGAAGAACACAGGAGGAGACTGACAGTGAAAGACCGGGAGAGAGCAGACCATGGAATTTGCAGCTTACCTGTCGGTGCGTCTCCACTCTGACTGGCGAGACTTCTGGGGGTGAGGGCCTTTTAAAGCAAACAGCTCTCTTTGGAAATGGCAAAAAACACAAAGAAAAAGAACAGGCTGTTCCTCCAACATCCCCCTCCCTCCTGAGGAGGTTGAGAGAGAGGTGACCTCGACCTAGAGCTCGGACTGCACAGTGGGCGCACACACACACACACAGAGCGGGATTGGTCAGCGCTGACACAAACACTTCGCTGATGTTTCTCACCACTCACCTGTGCCGTTTCCCACGAGAACCTTTCACACGGTGCGATGACGTTGACATATTGATTTGTGATCAGCGCACGCTGTGATCAGGGTGAGGTCAACGATTGTGCGGATTGTGAGCGATTGGACGCCAAACGACACCAAGTCACTCCTGCGCTCTTTAAACCCCAACTGCAAAACAACACATCACTCCGGTCTGCAGCCCTCGTCTTGGGAAGCCTTCGGATTTCTGCAATCAGGGACGAAGGATTAGGCCAGTGAGTGATTGCGTTAGGTTACAGTAATGAAATGGTTTGGTTAGAATAACAGGAAACAACAACTGCATGGAGCTCACTCAGCTCGTATTCCACAATGATTGCTCCCAGGATCTCATGTGTTGAAGGAAGCCAAAGTATAGGCTTCAAGTATTGGGCTGAGTAGCTAAGGATGGATGAGGAATAAGACACTGCTGTCCCTCTCCTCTCATACTCTCCCTGAATTCACGTACTGAGACACACCTGACTGGACTGTAGACACTGCTAGAGACCCTACAGTCCCTCTCCTCAAACTTTCCCCCTGAATTCACACCTGACTGGACTGTAGACACTGCTAGAGACACTGCTGTCCCTCTCCTCTCACACTCCCCCTGAATTCACACGTTGACAAACCTGACTGGACTGTAGACACTGCTAGAGACACTGCTGTCCCTCTCCTCTCACACTCACCCTGAATTCACACACTGAGACACACTTGACTGGACTGTAGACACTGCTAGAGACACTGCTGTCCCTCTCCTCTCACACTCCCCCTGAATTCACACACTGACACACCTGACTGGACTGAAGACACTGCTAGAGACACTGCTGTCCCTCTCCTCTTCTAATCAGCACCATCCACACTTTGAATTCTGACTGCACTGTAGATAAAGTGTCAGTGGCTAGTCATCACTTCTACAGTAATAAACCAGAGTAAAGTCTCTCCATACAGATCATTGAGACAGTTCACCACAGATGAGTTTCGTAAAGGCACATAGAAGCCCCTGAAAGTCTCCCCAGCCAATGAGAGAACAGGTTAGTTTGTGGTTTTGCTTCTGGTCTCACTTCCTGCCTTTTCTTGAGTTTCCACTGCAGAGACAGGAAGTCGCTTATCGGATGGTGTGTTTGTGTGTCTGCCTGTGTTTAGTCATACAGAGAGAGAAGCTTCAGAAAAACACACCTTTTATTGCAGCAGACATCAGGAAGAGACGCACAGTCGCGGTTCTGAGCTACGCATTCTCTGCAGGAAGATGGTAAGGCGCTGACTTTTGCAGTTTGTTTTCCTCACTCTGGTGAAATCCAGGTCTGAGCTTCAGGCTCAGCTTCAGGAGTGACTCCACTCAGGTGGGCTTGTGGGGAGTGTGATGGAGATGATGACCTTGAGGAAAGGTAGTGGTCCTGGAAGTGACCCCTACTCATTCAACAATATAAGATCGCAAAAGCTACAGCAAAGGCATGACCTGGGCTCTTTGAAAATTTTACAAAGTTCAGAGATGACAAACTGGTAACAAAATAAAAGTCCTCTTTTAGACACGTAGTCAACAGTCTGCGGGTTGATATCTTCTACATTTGCTCTGTAAAGGGGAAGAAAAAGCTGATCGTCTCTGCGCAACAACAGAGGTCGCAGGAATGCAGAACACCTGTTTCTGAACTAAAGAGGAACAGGTTTTCAGTCCCTGCAGAGGCCGGGGTTGATGTCTGAGTGTGTTGCTAAGGCAGCGCTGGATCGGGTCGACACTGCACACACAATGTGTTGAAACAAGAAGAAACCTTTGGGGAACGCTTTGTTTGAGCCTTGCTGCAAAATGGCTTCATAACCGCTTCTTAACTGCTTATAACGCTTGTACGATGCAATGGTAATACCAATGTCATGACCTTTAAGACACCTTGTGTCATTTGCACATGTTATAAGCACTGTATATCATGATTATAACGTCTTGAGCAGCAGTTATGAAGAGATTTGGAAGCCGTTATGCAGCAACGCACAAATCAAAAAGAAAGCCAAGCTTTCTCAGCAGGGGGGCAAGACGTCCCACTGCCGTTCGGTGGAAAGAAGTGTCATCTCTAAGATCAGGCCACTCTGGAGAGCAGAGAAAGCAGAGACATGCAATCATCTCTCCCTGTCTGCGCTGCACGCAGCCTGTATGCTTCAAAGCATCTCTCTCCACTACCAGATGTGTCGTGTTTAGAGAAGCTTCTTTCAGTATATATTTAGGACCAGCGTATATTTAGGATTCACATTTAGCTTCAACACACAGATGACCACATATAGCACAGTACAGAGGGGAGCCTGCCAGAGGCTCTTGAACGTCACAGACTCCCCCTGCAGACGTCCCACGCAGCTGGCGTCTCCCTCTGCTCACTCTCAGAGCGCCCTTTCCACACTCAGATCACAATCCTGCACTTTCTTTCTCGTCCGAGGTCTGGAGACCCGAAAGGGTTGGCGTTGTTCCGTGACTACGTCTGTCTCTGTGCGATACAGTTCCCGTGATCGTGATTCCTGGTGCAGAAGGCTGAAGATGAGTGTGCTCCCCTGCGCAGCTCAGAGCCTGGTGCTCAAGGCTGGGGCACAGCGAGCCAGGGTTGTATTGAGAATGTTATGGATCTGTAATGTGGGGTTGATATTGTAAGTACCGTAGAGCACTGTGTGCAAGTGTAATTTAGAGCTGGCTTGTGAATGTACTGGGCTGATTTGTGGTGTGGGAGGAAATCATGTACTGTCAGTATTGTGGAGTGATGGACTGGAGCAGGATTAACAATCAGAAATCATGTACTGTCAGTATTGTGGAGTGATGGACGAGCAGGATTAACAATCAGAAATCATGTACTGTCAGTATTGTGGAGTGATGGACGAGCAGGATTAACAATCAGAAATCATGTACTGTCGGTATTGTAGAGTGATGGACGAGCAGGATTAACAATCAGAAATCATGTACTGTCGGTATTGTAGAGTGATGGACGAGCAGGATTAACAATCAGAAATCATGTACTGTCAGTATTGTGGAGTGATGGACGAGCAGGATTAATAATCAGAAATCATGTACTGTCAGTATTGTGGAGTGATGGACGAGCAGGATTAACAATCAGAAATCATGTACTGTCGGTATTGTAGAGTGATGGACTGGAGCAGGATTAACAATCAGAAATCATGTACTGTCAGTATTGTAGAGTGATGGACGAGCAGGATTAACAATCAGAAATCATGTACTGTAAATAAAGTACAATATAAGACTACAACAGCATCGGGAATCAGATTTAATGGATGTTCAACACTGTAGAGTACAGTGTACAGGACAGGACAATTTTTAGGAATTAGAAACAAAATATTACCATTTGGCTGTACACCTTGCAGCACTGGGGCCCTGGGTTCAATAACACACCTGGGGCACTATCTTCAAGGAGTCTGCATGTTCTCCCCATGTTCGCATGGGTTGCCTACCACAGTCCGAAGACATACTGGTGGGTTAATTGACCTCTGGGAGAACTGGCCCTGCTGTGCATCTGTTTGTGTGTCTGCCGTGTGATGAGCTGGCATCCCATCCAGGGTGTATCCTGCCTTGTGCCCGTTGTTTGATGGGATAGACTCTGGCTCCCCTGCATTTCTATACTGGATAAATCTGTATGGATGGATACTGTCAATATTACAGGAATGCACCAGTTTTAGGATTATAATACAGAGAGCTGAAAAGTTTTGAGCCTTATACAGTGGGGAAATGACAGCATCTTCGACAGAGGTATACATTGACTTTTTGTACTTTATAAAGGAGTTTTCGTGTACTTCAAACCACAACTGAAAAAGAGTCATTCCATGACTGTGTGACTCTAGAACAGTGTGCTCAGCTAGATGAATGTGATTCCCACTGGCTGTGTGACTCTAGATCAGTGTGCTCAGCTGGATGAGTGTGATTCCCACTGACTGTGTGACTCTAGAACAGTGTGCCCGGCTGGATGAGTGTGATTTCCACTGGCCGTGTGACTCTAGAACAGTGCGCCTAGCTGGATGAGTGTGATTCCCACTGGCCGTGTGACTCTAGAACAGTGTGCCCGGCTGGATGAGTGTGATTCCCACTGGCCGTGTGACTCTAGAACAGTGTGCCCGGCTGGATGAGTGTGATTCCCACTGGCCGTGTGACTCTAGAACAGTGTGCCCGGCTGGATGAGTGTGATTCCCACTGGCTGTGTGACTCTAGAACAGTGTGCTCGGCTGGATGAGTGTGATTCCCACTGGCTGTGTGGCTCTAGAACAGTGTGCCCGGCTGGATGAGTGTGATTCCTATTGGCCGCGTGACTCTAGAACAGTGTGCCCGGCTGGATGAGTGTGATTTCCACTGGCCGTGTGACTCTAGAACAGTGCGCCTAGCTGGATGAGTGTGATTCCCACTGGCCGTGTGACTCTAGAACAGTGTGCTCGGCTGGATGAGTGTGATTCCCACTGGCTGTGTGACTCTAGAACAGTGTGCCCGGCTGGATGAGTGTGATTCCCACTGGCCGTGTGACTCTAGAACAGTGTGCCCAGCTGGATGAGTGTGATTCCCACTGGCTGTGTGACTCTAGAACAGTGTGCTCGGCTGGATGAGTGTGATTCCCACTGGCTGTGTGGCTCTAGAACAGTGTGCCCGGCTGGATGAGTGTGATTTCCACTGACTATGTGACTCCAGAACAGTGTGCTTGGCTGGATGAGTGTGATTCCCACTGGCCGTGTGACTCTAGAACAGTGTGCCCAGCTGGATGAGTGTGATTCCCACTGGCTGTGTGACTCTAGAACAGTGTGCCCAGCTGGATGAGTGTGATTCCCACTGGCCGTGTGACTCTAGAACAGTGTGCCCAGCTGGATGAGTGTGATTCCCACTGGCTGTGTGACTCTAGAACAGTGTGCCCAGCTGGATGAGTGTGATTCCCACTGGCCGTGTGACTCTAGAACAGTGTGCCCAGCTGGATGAGTGTGATTCCCACTGGCCGTGTGACTCTAGAACAGTGTGCCCAGCTGGATGAGTGTGATTCCCACTGGCTGTGTGACTCTAAAACACGGTGCTTGGGCTGAGTGTTCCCCCATGGTTCCCTCGGCTTTCCTCCTTTATGTAGGCCTCCTGCAGGGCCGTTAGGTCGCAGGTCGCTCTATTCCCTCCTCAGCAGCTGTTTGAACCGTACAAGTCTGACTCACATCCGCTGCAGCCCTCAGCTTCCTGGCTTGCTCTGACAGCAGCAGGCTGGCCGTGCAGCTGCGCAGTGAGGCGCCGCAGGGCAGGCTGCAGAGCACAGGCAGGCCTGCACACGCTGGCCCCGGACAGACCGGCCAGTGGCCTGCAGGAGTGTGAGCGTCACTCCGCTGCTGAGAAATGTCTATCGCTCTTCTGTGTTAAAGAAAAGATATGAGAGATAAGAGCAAATTAACCTCTGTTTCACTGGGTGCTGCGAGAGTCAAACGGTACTGTTTACCTCTCAGCCTTCAGCCACAGCAGCTCAGGCTCAGATTAGCTCTACACTACAGTGCAATCTCTGTGGAGTTTGTACGTTCTCTGTGCGTTTCCTCCAGATGTTCTGGTGTCCTCCTATAGTCTAAACACATGCTGGTAGGTGAATTGGCTTCTGGGAAGATTTGCCCTAGTCTGTGTGTCTGTCCGCTTTGTGATGGACTGGTGTCCCATCCAGGGTGTATCCTGCCTTGCACCCGTTGCTTGCTGGGATAGGCTCCGGCTCCCCTGTGACCCTGTATTGGATAGAGAGGTTAGAAAATGGCTGGATGGATGAATATTTAGTAGGAACTAAAGTTGGTACAGTAACTGACTGAGAAGTACAAACTGTTCAACCTGTTTAGGGGGGTGAATTCAGTCTATTATCACATTACAGCTGTTTTGTCCTTTTTGGACAGATATTAACTGTCTTTCAGCAGCATTTTGGCGACATTTTTAAAAACAGGGCATCACGTCTGTGATGAATATTTTCGCCTTCCAGCTACATCAGGATGTAACTTCCAAAAACAGAAAAAAAAGAAACTGCAAAGTTTGTTCCAGAATTCTACCGCGGAAACAGTATAGCCCAGATAAAATAGATTGAATTGTTATGATGTCATTTAAAGAATTTTGCACCGTGTTGTCAAGCTGGGTGGCATAAGACTCACTTGAAATATAGGGGACTCGCAGGACAACAGAGCAGGCCTCTCCAAGCACAGTGAGCCGCTGAGCAGATAACAGTAAAGTCGACGTGAGCTGACAAACAACTAGCGGAAGAAAAGACAGAGCTAAGCTCTTTCTTCGTGCCCGTCTTCAAGGAAAGAAATGTTAAGGGCTGGGCTCAGCTGTCTTCCAGATCAATTCGGACTGGAGTACAGCCAACCGGCCGGGCTGGCCTGTACCCACAGCTTCCAGGAGCGGCTCCAGACCGTGGCGACCCTGATCTGGAAGGAACAGTGCTCTGATGATAACGGCTGGGGAGTAACCGATGGGCTGGCCACAGGGCGGCTGGCGTTGTTAGTGTCAGAGAGGGCAAGCATGAGCTCCGCGCACACTGCTAAGATGCAGACTTGTGCTGTGACGTGCTGTGGCGTGTGTGCGCGCGTGTGTGCGTGTGCGTGCGTGTGTGTGTGTGTGAGACGGTGGCAGTCAGAGTGCGTGTGAGCCAACTGAAGGCTTTCAGGAAGAGCAGAGCCGTCAGGGGAGTTAAACCGAACTCTGCAGTCAACATGATTGAATAAAGAAGGAGAGAAACTGGCCCGAGATCCAAGGCGAGAAAGGTTGGGCATTGAATCTGAAAGCCTCTTCGTCTTTTCCACCCTGAGAAACAGCACTTTGCTCGTGTACCAGCTGCAGGAAACTGCCTGTGTTCTGTAGTTGCTTTCTGCAGTGGCTCCAACACATTAAAAATATTGAAGTTTGAAGATAGTTCTACTGGGGGCACAGGGGTGCATTGGTTAGCATTGGCATCTCACAGCTCTGGGACCCTGGGGGCAGTTCCTGGATGCTCTCAGAGTGGAGATTGCATTTTCTCTTGCATGGGTTTCCTCCCACAGCCCAGAGACATATAGGTGGATGAATTGGCTACCAAGAAAGCTGGCTTTGATGTGGGTGTGTGTGTGTCTGTGTGTGTCCTGTCCAGGGTGTGTGAGTGTGTGTCTGTGTGTGTCCTGTGATGGACTGGCATCCTGTCCAGGGTGTGTGAGAGTGTGTGTCTGTGGGTCCTGTGATGGATTGGCGTCCTGTCCAGGGTGTGTGAGAGTGTGTCTGTGTGTGTCCTGTCCAGGGTGTGTGAGTGTGTGTCTGTGTGTGTCCTGTGATGGACTGGCATCCTGTCCAGGGTGTGTGAGAGTGTGTGTCTGTGTGTGTCCTGTGATGAACTGGTGTCCTGTCCAGGGTGTGTGTCTGTGTGTGTCCTGTGATGGACTGGTGTCCTGTCCAGGATACATGAGAGTGTGAGTCTGTGTGTGTCCTGTGATGAACTGGTGTCCTGTCCAGGGTGTGTGAGAGTGTGAGTCTGTGTGTGTCCTGTGATGGACTGGTGTCCTGTCCAGGATACATGAGAGTGTGAGTCTGTGTGTGTCCTGTGATGGACTGGTGTCCTGTCCAGGGTGTGTGAGAGTGTGAGTCTGTGTGTGTCCTGTGATGGACTGGTGTCCTGTCCAGGGTGTGTGAGAGTGAGTCTGTGTGTGTCCTGTGATGGACTGGTGTCCTGTCCAGGGTGTACCCTGCCCTGTGCCCATTGCATGCTGGGATAGGCTCTGGTTCCCTTTGGGCCCTTGAACTGGAATAAACAAAAAGAAAATGGATGGATGGACAATTCTGCTGGGCATTAATCTCTCCAGGTGAATTCTTGAGGGTGAGAGCCAGTTGGTGGCCTCTGCAAGCAATAAATCCAAACACTATTCCTGTCATCCTGAGAGTCCTTTTCCCACCAGACGAGGTGACCCTGCCAGGCCAGGCTGGAACTCTTCATTATCTAATACAGTGGTTCGCATACTTTTTGGACCAAGTACCACCCCTAATCCAACCAAAGCATCCAAGTACCACCTACAAGTCATCATCTCATAGGAACCCCAGAAATTCTCAGTGACCAACATGAGCGCGCGTGCACACACACTCACACATACATATAATAAATATTATAATAATAAACTTTATTTGATATAGCGCCTTTAAAGGTGGCTTCTCAAAGTGTTTTACAGGAAAAAAACAGTAACAACAACTAATAAAAAAGCACCATTTCAGTGAGAGGGGTGAGCCTGTTTAGTCGAGCAAAGCAGATGTGAATTAATTTTTCGAGCCTTGATACAATTCACAACAGAGTCTAACAGATTTTAAATCGTCAGGCATTTTCTTGACGGCAAAGGTCTCGCGGTGGATGTTGCAATATGTCCATTAATTTCTGGAGCAACCTCTCTAATTCTTGCAACTACACCATTATGTTGGCTTGTCATTGCTCTAGCACCGTCTGTACAAACTCCGACACATTTTATCCAGTCGATGCCATTCTCTCCGATAAATTCTTTCAGAAGCTGAAATATGTGCTCTCCTGTAGTTCCTTTTGGTAGCGGCTTACAGAACAGAAAGTCCTCATCTTAACGCGCTCTATCAGTGTACTTTTGATATAATCCTTCATTTCAATAATTCTATGAGTGACTGTGTCTTTCAGGGGGAGGGGGGCAGCAGGTCGAGCTGTTTAGCAGCTTTTTCTCCACACATAATACTGTACGTGTCAGCTCTTTTGCCAACGGTAAATAAGGTTCTTCAAAAATAGTGTGGCTTACCTGCTTTAGCAATCCGCAAGCTTGCATTTTTCCGCGTTTCCGTTTTTATTTCCGTATTTATTTAAAGTTATTTCATGCGCATGGGAGCGAAAACACAGAGACGCTCGGTGTATTTTTCTCAAATTAACTTAGAACAGTTCTTAAATATTTTTCTGTTATCTATCACGCTTTCCTGTGCTCACAAGATTACCAGCGTTCGTAGCACGCATTTCTATGCATTCCTATGTTTACAACGTTGGCATTGTTCCAAAATCACGCACATTCTCTTACTTCCCTATTTGCTGGAGATACAGTAGCTTTTTTTTAAATACAATTGGTCACTTGCGTCCGTAGCACGCATTCCTATAGAGTGGTATAGATTACAGAGTATCTCTTGTGTCCACTGAAGTATTAGCGCGCACTGTATCGCAGTACGTAGGCTGCGTATTCGACACGTTTAAAATACAAAATACAAAATATGAAAACCCGTCCCGATTTTTCAGCCCACACGACACAGTTTCAGGGTCATTTGGCGTATCACCTGGCGGCACTCCACGTACCACTGCCGGTACACGTACCACAGTTTGAGAACCACTGATCTAATACAACTACAACAACTTCAGAAAATTGACAGCCCCCTCCCTCCCATAGTTAGAAACCTGAAAGGAATCATCCAGCTGCTCATACTGACCGCTGGTCTCTCTCCCCAGGACAAGGAGTATGTGGGCTTTGCCACCCTTCCCAACCAGGTCCACCGTAAGTCAGTGAAGAAGGGCTTTGACTTCACCCTGATGGTGGCAGGTGAGACACAGACCTCAGTCTCTCTCAGTGCAGTGTTAATGTACTGGAGTGTCCAGTCAGTCAGTGTGTCTGTATGAACCCCTCTCTCTCAGTGCAGTGTTAATGTACTGGAGTGTCCAGTCAGTGTGTCTGTATGAACCCCTCTCTCTCAGTGCAGTGTTAATGTACTGGAGTGTCCAGTCAGTCAGTGTGTCTGTATTAACCCCTCTCTCTCAGTGCAGTGTTAATGTACTGGAGTGTCCAGTCAGTCAGTGTGTCTGTATGAACCCCTCTCTCTCAGTGCAGTGTTAATGTACTGGAGTGTCCAGTCAGTGTGTCTGTATGAACCCCTCTCTCTCAGTGCAGTGTTAATGTACTGGAGTGTCCAGTCAGTCAGTGTGTCTGTATGAACCCCTCTCTCTCAGTGCAGTGTTAATGTACTGGAGTGTCCAGTCAGTCAGTGTGTCTGTATGAACCCCTCTCTCTCAGTGCAGTGTTAATGTACTGGAGTGTCCAGTCAGTCAGTGTGTCTGTATTAACCCCTCTCTCTCAGTGCAGTGTTAATGTTCTGGAGTGTCCAGTCAGTGTGTCTGTATGAACCCCTCTCTCTCAGTGCAGTGTTAATGTACTGGAGTGTTCAGTCAGTCAGTCAGTGTGTCTGTATTAACCGCTCTCTCTCAGTGCAGCGTTAATCATTCACTCAGTCAGAGTCTTAGTGATAAACCCTCTCTCTCTTCCATCAGGAGAGTCAGGCCTGGGTAAATCCACTCTAATTGACAGCCTCTTCCTCACTGACCTGTATAAAGAAAGGACGATTCTTCAGGCTGAAGGTAAGTCCAGCCATGCAGTGGCGAAGCTGAGCTGCTGGACTCACTGGTACAGACTTGCTGGAGTCTTTCCGATACACTCGCATGTTTGTCCATCTCAGCTGCCAAATAGCAGAGGAAGTGGAAGTGCAGCTCAGCTGTAACACCAGATCAAATGTGTTTCTGCCTCTGACAGCATGAGGGTACAGCATGATGTCGTTATCTGACAGCACTCATGCTGCGGACACTGTGATATTCTCACAGCGCTCGGAACTGCCTTCCCGAACCCAAAGGTTTGGAAAACAACAAAGCCCCGTTCAATCATTCCTGTGTCCTGCCAGTTGAATATATCAGCGTAATATTATTTCGATGGGTACAGTATATACTGTATAAACTCTGTAAGGATTTGGACACAGATAAGAGCAACTGCAGACAATCTATTTATACAATTGTATTAGCGTGTAGTCATGTTTGTGGTATAATTATAGCAATGCCAACAGGTGCTCTGCAGGATAATTTCCATTCTACAGCTTTGATAATTATAATGTGCAAATTTGAATTTATGGGTGAGGTGGGTTTTGCAGTACACTATCATGGCTAATCTAGGGACTTGCTGAGACCACTGAAGCACCACACCATGATGTGCTTCAGTGTGAGTGAGATACCAACACTGTCCTGCAGACTGGAGTGCAGGGGAGAGCCACTCAGCGTACTGTGCAAACACGCAGTGAATTGACAACAGAATCCAATGAGCAGGACTGTCTCTATATATTTCAGAGCGCATTAAGCAGACTTTAGAGATCACAAAGAATGCTGTGGACATCGAGGAGAGAGGGGTGAAAGTGAAGCTGACTGTGGTGGACACTCCAGGATTTGGAGATGCAGTGGACAACACCGAGTGGTCAGTCTGTTGAGACATTACACTCATGACACAACAACACACAGCGCTCACTAATGACACAACAGCACACAGCAGTCATTAATGACACAACTGCACACAGCGCTCACTAATGACACTATAAAAAAATCCAATAAAAATTTGGATGACTCAAAACTTCCTTCATCTTAACTGCGGCAAGACTGAAGTCATGCTTATTGGAACCCCCTATCAACTTCATAAAGCCAGTCCTGTAACCCTATCTGTAGATGGTTCTGTACTTGAGCTTCAGTCTGAATTGAAAAACCTTGGGGTTATATTCGATTCTGGCTGAACATTCGACCCACATGTGCAGCATACTGTCAAAACATCTTTTTTTTACCTCAGAAATATCGCTAGACTACGTCCTACGCTATCATTAACTGTGGCTGAAAAGCTGATCAACACATTTGTGTTCTCTCGAATTGACTACTGTAATGCTCTACTCGCTGGGGTATCTAAATCTACTCTGAACAAACTGCAGTATGTCCAAAACTCAGCAGCCAGAATCCTGACCAGGTCTAGTGCAAATTATCACATTACTCCTATCCTGGAGTCCTTGCACTGGCTTCCGGTCAAATTCCGTGTGGACTTTAAAATCCTCCTGCTCACCTATAAGGCTCTGCATGGCTTGGCACCTCAGTACCTCTCTGAACTATTATCACCCTACTCCCCACCTCGCAACCTTCGCTCTTCTAATTCTGCCCTCCTTACTGTCCCCCAACCCCGTCTACATTGTAGGGGTGACAGGGCCTTCTCCTGTTATGTCCCCAAGCTCTGGATCTCTCTGCCCAAGGATATCAGAGAGTCACCTTCTCTAAACTCCTTCAAATCCAGACTCAAAACCCTCTTCTTCAGAAGAGCCTTTACTGAACTGGTTCCATTCTTCACCCCTCTGCTTCTACTTTTCTTAGTACCACCACCCACAGTCTCCTCTGTGTATTGTCATTGTGTTTTATCTTGTGTATTCTCTTTATTCTAAAGCGCTCTGAGAAGCCACCTTTAAAGGCGCTATATAAAATAAAGGTTATTATTATTAATGACACGACGGCACACAGCGCTCACTAATGACACGACTGCACACTTGCCATACTGTGGCTGAGGTTGCCACAGTGACTGGGAGGTCACAGTCACCTTCACGTGTCAGATCGTCCAACTGTCCTGTCCGCCGCCCATCCCCGATGAACTGCCCCTTGCCCCCACATAACCAGCCCCTGCCTCCCCGTCTGCTCCCCAGCTGGAAGTCCATCGCCCAGTACATCGACCAGCAGTTCGAGCAGTACTTCCGCGACGAGAGCGGGCTGAACCGCAAGAACATCCAGGACAACCGCGTGCACTGCGTCCTCTACTTCGTCTCCCCCTACGGGCACGGGTGGGTACTGCGCTCTGGCACAGAGAAGCACACAGATAAACATATTGGATGAAATGAATGACGGAGGCACGGTGGCGCAGTGGTGAGCGTTGCTGCCTCTAGGCACTGGGGCCCCGGGTTCAATTCTGGATCTGAGGGTTCTCTCTGTGTGGAGTTTGCATGTTTGCCCTGTGCTTGCATGGGGTTGTTCACTCAATGCTCTACTTTCCTCCAACAGTTCAAACACATGCGAATAGGTTAATTGGCTTGTGGAAAGACTGGCCATGGTATGAGTGTGTGTCTATCTGCCCTGTGATGGACAGATGTCCTGTCCAGGGTGTATCAGACCTTACCCCCGTTGCTCGCTGGGATAGACTCCGGCTCCCCCGCGACGCTGTACTGGAGAAAGCGGATAGGAAACGGATGGATAATGACTGAGTCCTGTCAATTTGACAGAACCCTCCTCCCTCTCCGAGACTCGGTGATAATGCAGTGTAGTGCCAGCCCCGTGTGTGCGGTGACCTCTCCCTCTCTCTACGGTCCTCCTATCTTTCTCTCCCGCAGGCTGCGTCCTCTGGACGTGGAGTTCATGAAGGCGATTCACGAGAAGGTGAACATCGTCCCGGTCATCGCTAAGGCCGACACCCTCACCCCTGCAGAGGTCAAGACCATGAAACAGAGGGTGAGAGAGACTGACAGAACTCCCTAAGACTGCCTCGTGCAGTGTGCACTCAGTGTGTACCAGCCCCTCTCTCTCCCTCTTCTTTCTTTCTGGAACTTCTACCAGTTCCACCAGAGAGGCCCTGGGGCTGCGGCTTGCCTCTGCGATTGGTTTGCTGTTTCTGCCGGTGCTGCAGTCTTGCTGCTGAGATGCCATGTGCGAGCAGTCCGGGCCGACACGCACACGCAAACCACAGGCCGTGTTGTGGCCTGGGCTGGCGTGTTCCCCCGAAGCCTAATCCTTCTCACCCAGTAGCGTGAGCCCCCCCCTGGGGAAGGGGGAGGGGGTGCTCGTCGAGTCCAGGCTGGGCTCTGCGTCACTGTCTCTTCACGCCCTCCCGCAGGTGCGAGACGAAATCGAGGAGTTCGGCATCAACATCTACCAGTTCCCCGACTGCGACTCCGACGAGGACGAGGAGTTCAAGCAGCAGGACCTGGCGCTGAAGGTGAGCGCGCCGAGCTCGGGGCGCACGCAGGAAAGCCTTTCACGTCAAATAAGGTCTCCCGCTTTCCCCCCTGTCCGCCCATCCGGACCCCCGGCTGGGCGGCTTCTGCAAGTCAAGTGTGCCAATTTAGGTGCGGGAAAAAATTCATTTCAAAGGCCCGGGTAGCAGATCGGCAGCTCTGCTGGGAACGAAGCCTGCAGCCACTGGGGCTGTAAGAGCCCAGGCTGGCGTTACGACTGGCAGCCAAGATATAAGCAGGACCCTGTGCAGTAGTTGATCAGGAATCTAACCCAGGTATTAGAAAGGCCAAAGTACTTAGCTAATACGCTGAATCCAATATCGTGGTCAAAACAAAGCAAAGGTCAGGAAGGCAGAGGTGCGGCGGACGAAAGGCAGACCGCAGGCGAGAGATTTTGAAAAAACGAAGCTCCAGTTGGAAACTCAATGCTGAGCATTGTGATGGAGGTAAAGAGCCCTTAAATAATATGGGAACATATCAGAACCTGACAACAAAGACAAAGCATGAAAGAGGAGCAGTATAACCTAGAAGCTGGGGTGACATGACTGTCGGACACTGCTCTTTGGAAGAACATGCTGATCACACACAGTTTACTCTCTCCTGCCTCCCCATAGCCTACAGCGCCACCCGTGCTTGTGGCAGCAGGGTGTAAGCGCAGCTTTGTTCCTCCACACTCATACCCCCACCCTCGTTCAGGCCCCAGTGCTCTGCTGCTTCTTTCCCAGCCCAGCACCTGGAAAAGTGGAAGGGGCTGGAAGGGGAGGGAAGTCCCAGGACAAACTGGGAAGCGTTTGCTCTCGCAGGTGAGATAAGCTCCTGTTCTTTTTTCCCCTTCCCGGGACTAGGAGAGCATTCCGTTCGCGGTGATCGGCAGCACCACCCTCCTGAGTGACAGCAAGGAGCGGCCCACGAGAGGACGGGTGTACCCCTGGGGCGTGGTGGAGAGTAAGTGCAGGAGGGGGAAGAGACCGTCACTCCAGACACTCTTGCGAAAGCTTTTTAATATTACAGCGGCGTCTCAACATTCGCCAGATTCACATAATACCAGCCCCTTCCATCGCATAATGTCCCACAGTATACAGTATGTACGGTACAACACATATGTAACTCTCCCTTACATAATAATTCAAATTCTAAAGCATTGGCTTGATGTGATTTAAAATAACATTGATCAAGCAAAAGAAACAACAGTAATCACAAACTTAGAGCCATGGGCTAAAACAACATGAATCCCTCCTCTGTACCCAGCGGATGCCTGCACTGATGAAACAGTCATAATCCAGTCAGAGAGCCAGTAAATTCATCTCCAGCCTGTCATTCCCCGCACTGCTGACACAGAACCTGGAGCGTTACAGTACAGAACCTGGACCAGGCTGAGATGCGTGTTCTGAGTAGCAGGGGGCAGGGAGAGGCTCCCCCACTTGTTAGATTAATTTCCCGATCCTAGACTTTTTTGCAAGGCTAATTTGAAAGCTGCACTTAACAACCTTCAGCACAGTTCCATCCTGCTCTGCTTTCCCCCCCCATACAAGACCCACTTGGCCAGACAGAATCACCTATAAGGAAATTCAGGAATGTTAAATCTGTAGATGTTAAGACCCTACTGTACCCATATTTTTTTATTTCAAGCCGAGGCATTTCAGCCTCCCACCAGGTGAGGGCGCCAGTGCAATTCGACTCTAGGTATTCTGCTGTTGCTGGTGGCCCTCTGATTGGTCAGAATGTTGAGGGCAGCGCTGCCTACTGCCCTGCTGCATGCTCATTGCCGAAAGGTTGTACAATTAATTCCGTCACATTGTGCTCCAGCATGCACAGAGCCTTGACAAGGCTCCATTCTGTTTTACCCATTGTGTTTTATTAGTCAGCTGTGAAACAGATCAATCAGCCCTGCTTTGCCTGGCGAGAGAGGGAGAGAGGGGAAGCAGGACACACCTAATCCTCTGACGTTAGTTTAATGTTACTGTTTCAAACTGACCTCGACTCCACTTCTAAATCCTGGTTTTCACTTGACAACCAAATCAATGTACAGATGGACTCTGTCCTAATCGCTCATGCTTCATTCCTCCTACTGAAGCCTCTCAGAAATGGCTTCTAACAGCTCCACTGCTCTCTTTATCATCTCGTACAACGCAGAGCAATATGTCGAACTCCAGTCCTGGAGGGTGAACGTTAGCTGACCTTTGATCCTCCCCAGCTCTCATTTATTTATCATAAATGATTGATGAATTAGTTCAAAGTAATATTTTTTGTCCAGCCATGTGCATCATACACCATTAATAGTAGTGAACCTGGAATGTTTTAAGTGATAAACTGAGGAAATATAAACTTAGATTTGTCCAGCAGAGCAAACAGGTTAATTAAATCCCTATAGACCTCCAGGAACTGATTCTGATAACCTGTCTCTTCTCTTCACAAGCACATGACCTGTCTGTCTCTCCAGTTGACTAGCCTGTGACCTGTCTGTCTCTCCAGTTGACAAGCTGTGACCTGTCTGTCTCTCCAGTTGACAACCCCACGCACTGCGACTTCATGAAGCTCAGGAACATGCTCATCCAGACGCACATGCAGGACCTGAAAGATGTCACCCAGGAGGTTCATTACGAGAACTACCGGGCCCAGTGCATCCAGAGCCTGACCCGCATCGGGGCCAAAGACCGCAGCTCCCGCAAGTGAGGGCCTCAGCTTCCACCACCTCTGAAGCTTCACAAGCAAACCCGGACTTCACCAGCACACATACCTGACTCTACTGTAGATACTGCTGTCCCTCTCCTCTCACACTCCCCCTGAATTCACACACTGAGACACACCTGAGTGGACTGTAGACACTGCTAGAGACACTGCTGTCCCTCTCCTCTCACACTCCCCCTGAATTCACACACTGAGACACACCTGAGTGGACTGTAGACACTGCTAGAGACACTGCTGTCCCTCTCCTCTCACACTCCCCCTGAATTCACACACTGACACACCTGACTGGACTGTAGACACTGCTAGAGACACTGCTGTCCCTCTCCTCTCACACTCCCCCTGAATTCACACACTGACACACCTGACTGGACTGTAGACACTGCTAGAGACACTGCTGTCCCTCTCCTCTCACACTACCCCTGAATTCACACACTGAGACACACCTGACTGGACTGTAGACACTGCTAGAGACACTCCTGTCCCTCTCCTCTCACACTCCCCCTGAATTCACACACTGACACACACCTGAGTGGACTGTAGACACTGCTAGAGACACTCCACATTTCTTAAGCTCTGTCTTTCCTCTTCACAGTAAAATCTCTCGTCAGAGCATCACCGAGCTGTCTCTGCTCCCGCTGTCCGAGACGGAGAAGCTCATCCGGGAGAAAGATGAGGAGGTAATCCTAATCCGCAGGGAATCCTTCTGCATCCACTAACACTTCCCAGCTCCTACGGGGGCTCCGAGATTCATGTCTGTGATCCTCCACAAAATCACAGATGCCTCCCAAAAAAACAGAATGAAGTTTGTTGCTCCTTCTCCAACATAAGATCAGATCTTGGCCATATACAGATTACTGGCCATATACAATCTCCTGAATTTGTCTTTTCTCAGACCCGAGCTTGCTCTCCACAAGACACACAGACAGGGAGAGAAGCTGGGGATCAGAGCGCAGGGTCAGCCATTTATACAGCACCCCTGGAGCAGCTGGGGTTAAGGGCCTTGCTCAGAGGCCCAACGGAGTAGGATTCCTCTGCTGGCCACAGGATTTGAACTGGCAACCTTCCAGCCACAGGCACAGATCCTTAGCCACAGTGCCACTGCTCCGCCCCCAGCCACCGGGCCAGTACAAACCACAGCAGATGTGACAGAATTACAATGCCGTGACTCCTGGTAGCCGGTTGCTGCCCAGTTGGTTAGTTCTCTATAGAGATGAGTTTCCAGAATCATAAATCCTTTAAACACTATCAGAGAAAAAGTCCCTGACTAACAAATTAGTATCAAAACTCCCTTTGTGCTGTTTTGCTGCCCCCTGATGGACGCTCCCTGGTATAGCACAAATTCCCTGTCCACAAGCGTGAGAGGGCAGGACCAGATGGCTCCCCATGAGCATTTCGAGTGCTGATCTGCCAGGAGGATTTTAAGTTGGTCTATTTTAAGTTGGTGTATTTTTTTTAATGTTCCACATTTTCCAGTTGATTCTACAACATACATTCTTTTAAATGGCAACAGGCATTCATTGTAACTTCACTTCATCCCAATGCAGTAGAAATTGAATTTTAAACCAGCTTGTCAAATCAGGTAGCACTCAGGAATTAATGATCACAAGAACATCGTGATTCAGGGACCAATGAGGCAAAACACTCAGGGCCTGTGAGGAGATGTGAAAAACACTGTCACTCAACTCTGTCAATACGAGTTAATGCTAGCAGTACTATGTGTCAGTACATTGTGAGTCAGGCTCAGCAGTACTCTGTATCAGTACCCTGTCAGTCACATTCAGCAGTACTCTGTGTCAGTACCCTGTCAGTCAGGGTTAGTGCTCTAACCCCGTCAGTCTGCGGCAGTACTCCGTGTCAGTACCCTGTCAGTCAGGGTTAGTGCTCTAACCCCGTCAGTCTGCGGCAGTACTCTGTGTCAGTACCCTGTCAGTCAGGGTTAGTGCTCTAACCCCGTCGGTCTGCGGCAGTACTCTGTGTCAGTACCCTGTCAGTCAGGGTTAGTGCTCTAACCCAGTCGGTCTGCGGCAGTACTCTGTGTCAGTACCCTGTCAGTCAGGGTTAGTTCTCTAACCCCGTCGGTCTGCGGCAGTACTCTGTGTCAGTACCCTGTCAGTCAGGGTTAGTGCTCTAACCCCGTCGGTCTGCGGCAGTACTCTGTGTCAGTACCCTGTCAGTCAGGGTTAGTGCTCTAACCCCGTCGGTCTGCGGCAGTACTCTGTGTCAGTACCCTGTCAGTCAGGGTTAGTGCTCTAACCCCGTCGGTCTGCGGCAGTACTCTGTGTCAGTACCCTGTCAGTCAGGGTTAGTGCTCTAACCCCGTCGGTCTGCGGCAGTACTCTGTGTCAGTACCCTGTCAGTCAGGGTTAGTGCTCTAACCCCGTCGGTCTGCGGCAGTACTCTGTGTCAGTACCCTGTCAGTCAGGGTTAGTGCTCTAACCCAGTCGGTCTGCTGCAGTACTCTGTGTCAGTACCCTGTCAGTCAGGGTTAGTTCTCTAACCCAGTCGGTCTGCGGCAGTACTCTGTGTCAGTACCCTGTCAGTCAGGGTTAGTGCTCTAACCCCATCGGTCTGCGGCAGTACTCTGTGTCAGTACCCTGTCAGTCAGGGTTAGTGCTCTAACCCCGTCGGTCTGCGGCAGTACTCTGTGTCAGTACCCTGTCAGTCAGGGTTAGTGCTCTAACCCCGTCGGTCTGCGGCAGTACTCTGTGTCAGTACCCTGTCAGTCAGGGTTAGTGCTCTAACCCCGTCGGTCTGCGGCAGTACTCTGTGTCAGTACCCTGTCAGTCAGGGTTAGTGCTCTAACCCCGTCGGTCTGCGGCAGTACTCTGTGTCAGTACCCTGTCAGTCAGGGTTAGTGCTCTAACCCCGTCAGTCTGCGGCAGTACTCTGTGTCAGTACCCCATCAGTCTGCAGCAGTACTCCGTGTCAGTACCCTGTCAGTCAGGGTTAGTGCTCTAACCCCGTCAGTCTGCGGCAGTACTCTGTGTCAGTACCCTGTCAGTCAGGGTTAGTGCTCTAACCCCGTCGGTCTGCGGCAGTACTCTGTGTCAGTACCCTGTCAGTCAGGGTTAGTGCTCTAACCCCGTCGGTCTGCGGCAGTACTCTGTGTCAGTACCCTGTCAGTCAGGGTTAGTGCTCTAACCCCGTCGGTCTGCGGCAGTACTCTGTGTCAGTACCCTGTCAGTCAGGGTTAGTGCTCTAACCCCGTCGGTCTGCGGCAGTACTCTGTGTCAGTACCCTGTCATTCAGGGTTAGTGCTCTAACCCCGTCAGTCTGCGGCAGTACTCTGTGTCAGTACCCCATCAGTCTGCAGCAGTACTCCGTGTCAGTACCCTGTCAGTCAGGGTTAGTGCTCTAACCCCGTCAGTCTGCGGCAGTACTCTGTGTCAGTACCCTGTCATTCAGGGTTAGTGCTCTAACCCAGTCGGTCTGCTGCAGTACTCTGTGTCAGTACCCTGTCAGTCAGGGTTAGTGCTCTAACCCAGTCGGTCTGCGGCAGTACTCTGTGTCAGTACCCTGTCAGTCAGGGTTAGTGCTCTAACCCCGTCAGTCTGCGGCAGTACTCTGTGTCAGTACCCTGTCAGTCAGGGTTAGTGCTCTAACCCAGTCGGTCTGCGGCAGTACTCTGTGTCAGTACCCTGTCAGTCAGGGTTAGTTCTCTAACCCCGTCGGTCTGCGGCAGTACTCTGTGTCAGTACCCTGTCAGTCAGGGTTAGTGCTCTAACCCCGTCGGTCTGCGGCAGTACTCTGTGTCAGTACCCTGTCAGTCAGGGTTAGTGCTCTAACCCCGTCGGTCTGCGGCAGTACTCTGTGTCAGTACCCTGTCAGTCAGGGTTAGTGCTCTAACCCCGTCGGTCTGCGGCAGTACTCTGTGTCAGTACCCTGTCAGTCAGGGTTAGTGCTCTAACCCCGTCGGTCTGCGGCAGTACTCTGTGTCAGTACCCTGTCAGTCAGGGTTAGTGCTCTAACCCCGTCAGTCTGCGGCAGTACTCTGTGTCAGTACCCCATCAGTCTGCAGCAGTACTCCGTGTCAGTACCCTGTCAGTCAGGGTTAGTGCTCTAACCCCGTCAGTCTGCGGCAGTACTCTGTGTCAGTACCCTGTCAGTCAGGGTTAGTGCTCTAACCCCGTCAGTCTGCGGCAGTACTCTGTGTCAGTACCCTGTCAGTCAGGGTTGGTGCTCTAACCCCGTCAGTCTGCAGCAGTACTCTGCCTCAGTGCTCTCGGTGACGCCAGGTGCTTCTCTCCCCCAGCTGCGCCGGATGCAGGAGATGCTCCAGAAGATGCAGCAGCAGATGCAGCAGAGCCAGGGGGAGCAGTCCGACGCCCTCTAACCTCGAACCTCGAACCTGCTGACTCGAGCGGACAGGAACACCAGTTCCAAACTCTTCTTCGCCCTCCAGAGCAACAGCCACGGCCCAGGGCTTTCCGGCAATTACTGTACAGAACTATCTACTTTGGAGACGCCGTCTAGGACAGTTACCGTATTGCTTTAATAACTATAAATAAGCTTTAACAGAACCTGGGACCCCTGTTGCTGATTTCAAGCATTTAGAAGGTACTACAAGGGGAAAAGCTTTTAACACTGTTCAAAAGCTTCTGACTTTTACAATATCTGTTTTACCTCTATAGCTTTATTAAAGAAAGTTCACATTCAGTTCACTTTTTCTTTTTATTGGTCACCTGAAACACCCACAAGATAATTTCTCAGGTCTCAGGTCATTAGACAGAGGGTGACTAATTATACGCCAAAGTGCTGTCATTAAACACCCTGGAATATTTTTGCCAACAGTCACTCACAGAAACAACATCCCCCTGTTAAAAGATGGTCTTTATTTTCCAGTTTCTCCTGTACATGAGAAGAGGTCTTAGTTAACAAGATGAGAGAACTGGCACTGAATTATGACCTCCTGTGTTTCGGAGCGTCTTGGGGCTTCACAAAAATACACCCAATTGAGCTGAGATGAACCAGGCTGCATTGTATAACAAATAGTACAGGAAATACAGCTGTTTAAGAAATTACTGTGTAATTGCATAGAAACACCAAACATTGGTGATCTGTACAAAGATGAACGTAATTAACTATCACCCTAGGAGCCAACATTGAATTAACCATTGTAAACTTATTTGTGTCCGAGGCCACATCCCTAACCTTCCACTTTACACACATGGGCATTTTGTTCCTTGCTCTCAAGGTACAAGAGCTGTGTCCCCTCTGGGATTTGAACCTGCAACCTCCCAGTAACGAACCCAGTGTCCCAACCACAGCTCCACGTATTCTGCCTATGCAGACTTAGGCTTCTGACTCGCCTGCCTACCCAGCGGGAGAGTTACTCTCAGGCCCTTTTCTGTCACCTTAGGATAGTTAAGCCTTTCATCTTCCACAAAGTCGACTAACACAGAGGTCCACACAGCGCGGTTTTAAAATGAGGCGGCCAGTAAGCCCAGCTGATCTGGCTGGACAATTCTCTAACGGTGTGTGAAAGTAAACAGCATTCACACTTTCCTGGCACCAGAAAGCTTTGACTAAAACAACTCAAATTAAAACTAGACACTCGAAACGCAGACCAACATAGATGCCACCATACAGTCATAGAGTTTCCCTCTTCCAGTGCTGAAAATAAAAATCGCTGAAAATCGCAAAAATAAAGCCTGGAGGGACTGAGGCTACTGGGGGTGCACTTGACAAGCAGAGCACTACAGGGCACCTGGTAACGTTATCAGTGGAGTAAACGTGTGCACTCTGAGGAACTGTGTCACTAACACTGAAAGAAGTGAAATGACAGGGCAGGCACAAGTCAACTTCCACCTTTAAAAATGGAAATTAAACTATGATGTGGTTTTCGGTTAACTTGGTTTGCTTGCACATTTTAAACTGCTAAAATAAACTGCTGCCGTGTGCCTGAAATTCAGTTCTATTCAGCCTTCACAGGCTGCAAGCCCCTTTTCACAACCCACAACAGGCTGCTCTCCCAACACTTCACAGTAAAGAGCCAAGACAGGTCCTGCCTTGGAATGCTCTGGTAACCCCATGCACCCCAATCCCAGACTAGGATAAAATCTGAACTTTATCATGGTGTCCAACACCCTCCCCTTATCCAGTATACAACACCCTTCCCCCACAAGTCTAGAAGGCCAGGCCGCATGGTATCTACCGACCCCCCTTACCCAGTATACAACACCAGGCCCCATGACATCATCCCCTCCCCCCCCTTTACCCAGTATACAACTCCAGGCCCCATGGCATCATCCCCTCCCCCCCAGTATACAACACCAGGCCCCATGGCATCATCCCCTCCCCCCCCAGTATACAACACCAGGCCCCATGGCATCATCCCCTCCCCCCCCAGTATACAACACCAGGCCCCATGGCATCATCCCCTCCCCCCCCAGAATACAACTCCAGGCCCCATGGCATCATCCCCTCCCCCCCCCAGTATACAACTCCAGGCCCCATGGCATCATCCCCTCCCCCCCCAGTATACAACACCAGGCCCCATGGTGTCCAACACCCCCCCCAGTCTAGTATGCCAGGCCCCACAGAGCCCAACACACAGGTCTACATGTCTACAGGATACAGGTCTGGAGCACCAAGCTCCAGGACTCACGTCATCCAAATCCCTCCCCCAGCCAGGTCCTGAACACCAGACGCTCCCCCCCCAGCCCTGTCTACAACACCGGGCCCCCTCAGTCCTGGTACTCTGTGTACTTCTTGGCCAGCCCGTGGACTTTGCTGGCCGGGTACTTGGACCGGTTGATGGCCATCTTGGCCAGCACGGCCTTCGGGAGGTCCACGTGGCACTTCTCAGCCAGCTCCACCAGGTAGATGAGCACGTCGCTGAGCTCGTGGGCCAGCTGCTCTCGCTCCCGCTCCGTCCAGCTGGGCAGGCCCTCCGCCACCTCTCCTTTCCACTGGCTGAGCAGGGGACAGGACGGAAGGCAGGTTAATGCGCAGGACGCGTGCTGCGACGCCCCCCCGTGGCATTACAACACAGCGGCCCTCCACCCTCCACGACGGGTATCATAGCTCTCTGGAGATGCAGATCAGAGCTGTGCTCTCTGCCGGCTGTTAACGACACAACAAGTATCGCTTCCCCACGACAGACTGCACCTCTCCCTTCTGCGATTCACCCCTGTGGAGCTGCACTCTCCAGTGATGCTTCCTGTGTGTTGCATTGGTCCACCACATGCAATGTATTGAGCGCACTGTTCATTGACAGAGTCCATCCCACCTGTGCTCAATACATGGCTGACTTGGGAAGAGGGAATGATTCAAGAAACGCAGTTCTGCCCACATAATGTCTAAGAGGAGCACAGAACCTGGGGGAGAACAGCTCTGAGGACGTTTCGCATTTATTCTCGAAATCAACTTACTAATCTAAGGAATTGGGTTCATAGGAAACGCTCTTAAAAAAACAATACACACTCTGTATATTTACGCGTGCCAGTGACATATTTTCCGAGGACGGGAGACCTAAACTCTCCTGATTAATTTGAAGCCATTCTAATTTTAATCAACCTTTAGTTAGCTCTGCAGGCCCTCAGTCAGACAGGGAAGAAAATCTCAAACAAACTTTAATTAAAATGGACATTATAGCATTTTGTATGCCCAAAAAAAACAAAGTACCGAGCTTATATATGAAAGATTTCTATAAATTCCTTATCATTGACATATGGAGATTCCTATGAAACTCTGAAGCAATCAAGTGCAACAGAGATGTGATGGCTCTGTGTTCTTAAAGAAGCCCTGAAACACCTGCATGCAGTTATTCAAGGTAATGGCTCCTCTTCAATTCAGTGAAAACTGCAAGTTCATCAGCCTTCTTTACCATTTTCAAACTGCCCTCATGTGGTCGTGGTCAGGGGTTCAAGGGCACACAGCGCTTGGCCAGGTCCTGGCACAGTCAAGAACATGAGGCGGTGGCCAGAATTCACACCAAGGCACCCTGGGAGCGTTTGTGCTCCAGACGGATACTTACAACAACTCCGAGACCTCGCCAACTTCCCCCACCATGGCCAGCAGCAGGTTCCGAGGCTGGTGGTACTGGTCCCAGTTCCGCTCGTCCGTGAACTCGGCCTGGAGCCTCCGGCTGTGAGGACAACAGAGCCAGAGCAGTGTCAGTGCCACTAAAGATCAAGACGTGAGCCAGCAGCAGGTCAGAAGAGTGAAGCTTTTGGAAAGTAAAAGCCCAGCAGCAGACAAGGAAAAGACACGTCACTGATCAAGTGGAGCATCAGCTGTCAGCTCGATAGATCAAGTCTGATCACATTAGGATGAGCTCTCAGCTCGATTGATCAAGTCTGATCACCTTAGCGTCAGCTCTCAGCTCGATTGATCAAGTCTGATCGCCTAAATATCTCAAGTAGCATCTATAGTAAATGGAGCACGATTTCACAAGATCTCACCATGTAAAAAATACAACTTGAAAGCTTAGACCTAGATTCCAGGAGCATAAAGAATACAATAAAAAAAACTAAACACTGCCAGAATTAACAGGAAACGGCGAGAGTGATGGAGAAAATGACCCAGGGCTGGGAAGGGGGCAGCATATTGCCAGGATGACAGGGAACACGTCTTTACATAAAGAGTTGTGGGTGTCTGGAACAGGCTTGCCAGTCAGGTGCTTCAGCCATCAGGTGTGATCGAACACACGACTTCTGGCATACACTGGGCACGTGGCCTGAAGGATTCTGTGACCCCTGCCCTAACAAATCAACATGAGCACAACGCTCCCAAGACCTGCATGTCTGCGTCTCAGTCATTTTGTGCTTGGTGGTATGATCATCCATCCACCCATCTTCCAACAGCTTCATCCAGGACAGGGATGCGAGGTGGACAGAAGGCAGGGGACAACCTGCACAGAATACCCCCCCCCCCAAGAAGCCAATTAACCACCATGCATGTCTTTGGATTGTGGAAGGAAACCGGAGCACCTGGAAGAAACCCACATGAACAGGGGAGAACATGCAGACTCCACACAGACAGCACCACAGGAATCAAACCCAGGGCACCAGAGCTGAGAGGCAGCAATGCTCACCGCTGCGCCACCCAGATGTGATAATATTAACGCTGTATCGCCCGTCGGGTGAGAAAGTTGCCGCAGGTAAAAGCAAGACGGAAGGGAGCCTCACATGTCCTCCAGGGTGGGAGTGGGGCTGAAGGAGAACCTCTCGGGGGCTGGCAGCCCGTTCTGCTGGGCAGCTGGGGCTTCTGACACCTCCTGGGCCTTCACTGAGCTCTCAGCCATGCTGTCCACGATCACCGGCAACCTGCAACCACACCGGACTGTCAGGACTGACTCCGCCCTGAACAAACTACCACACTCCTACCACTGCACTCTTACCATAACCCCCACCTATAACAGGACTGTTCTACTGTACTGGACTGTAGCCCCTATTGTAACAGGACTGTTCTCCTGTACTGGACTGTAGCTCCTATTGTAACAGGACTGTTCTCCTGTACTGGACTGTTGCCCCTATTGTAACAGACTGTTCTCCTGTACTGGACTGTAGCTCCTATTGTAACAGACTGTTCTCCTGTACTGGACTGTTGCCCCTATTGTAACAGACTGTTCTCCTGTACTGGACTGTTCTACTGTACTGGGACTATAGCACCTATTGTAATGGGTCTGTTCTACTGTACTGGACTGTAGCTCCTATTGTAATGGGTCTGTTCTCCTGTACTGGACTGTAGCTCCTATTGTAACAGACTGTTCTACTGTACTGGACTGTAGCTCCTATTGTAACAGACTGTTCTACTGTACTGGGACTATAGCTCCTATTGTAACAGGACTGTTCTCCTGTACTGGACTGTAGCTCCTATTGTAACAGGACTGTTCATCTGTACTGGACTGTAGCTCCTATTGTAACAGGACTGTTCTCCTGTACTGGACTGTAGCTCCTATTGTAACAGACTGTTCTACTGTACTGGACTGTAGCTCCTATTGTAACAGACTGTTCTCCTGTACTGGACTGTAGCTCCTATTGTAATGGGTCTGTTCTCCTGTACTGGACTGTAGCTCCTATTGTAACAGACTGTTCTCCTGTACTGGACTGTTCTACTGTACTGGGACTATAGCTCCTATTGTAATGGGTCTGTTCTACTGTACTGGACTGTAGCTCCTATTGTAATGGGTCTGTTCTCCTGTACTGGACTGTAGCTCCTATTGTAACAGACTGTTCTACTGTACTGGACTGTAGCTCCTATTGTAACAGGGCTGTTCTACTGTACTGGACTGTAGCTCCTATTGTAACGGGACTGTTCTACGGCACTGGAACTATAGCTCCTATTGTAACAGACTGTTCTCCTGTACTGGACTGTAGCTCCTATTGTAACAGACTGTTCTCCTGTACTGGACTGTAGCTCCTATTGTAACGGGACTGTTCTACGGCACTAGGATCTGCACAGTAATACAATTCGGCACCCACGTGGGGAGGCTGCACTTCATTGGTGGATGAGGTGGGTCCTTTCTTATTTACAAAGCAATAGAGAATTAGTTGATATTAAAAGCGGTATATAAATGCAATGCCTTACTGTTCTGTAGGACTCTTGTCGCAAAATTCCTATTTAACCATATAGCCTGCTCTTGTTTGTTATCACAGTTTTACTGCAAAATGACAAGTTCTAAAACTCTTCTTCGTCTATCTAAAGTACTTACAATGAAATTATTAAAACAATAACCGCACCAAGGGCCTCACGCAGTACACAATACACGATTCGTCTCCTGTTTCAGCAAAAAACTGCGAAACATAGCTGTATCAGACACCTCGAGAGGTTTTATACTTACCCCTGTTGACCGCGGCAATTCTTTGCAGTCCTAAGATTTGCTGTTCTTTACTCGTGACTAACTCAATGCGATTACGTATTCCCCTGCGAGTCCTGCTGCACGCGTCAAACTCCCGCCACTGCCATTCGGCTTCTCTTCCGGTTGCTCAGCAGGAAGGGGCGGTACACGCAGCCAATGAGTGAACACGACTCCGTTAAGATAACCAATCGGAATGCAGTACTGGGGAGGGTGGGCGGGGGTGTTGTGACATCATTCTGTAGGCTCTTCTCCGGCTCCTATTGGCTCTGAAATATTTAGTACGAGAATAGCACGTCACGTCACGTACAAATCAAAATAGTCTGCACTTTCTTTTATTAACACTTTTAATGTGTCAATGGAAATAAGCAATTAATGAATTAGTACAGTTTATAGATACATTGTATGGAGCTTGTTGTAGTTATATCCAAAGACGAGTTTACATTGATCTTAACTTGATTTTAACTTCACAAGCAATGTCACTAGTGATTTCATGAAAACATCAACAGAGTAATAGTAAAGTGCAAAATGAAGGGTAAATAGGAAGAATAAAGGTAAGGAAAGTAAGTGGACAGTTAAAGTAAAAAACGATTTTAGGGAACCAATAATCACAGGGTGTAAACAGAAGGGTTTATTATATTACGAATAAGTTCGGCACTGTAAGTGATAATAGGGGTCCGTGAAGTCACTTGCGTGCTTTGGCTTATAGGTTTCAAATTCTTTAGACCTTTTTACGCTTAGAGCTCTAGGTTGAATTCATCATTGACGTACAAGGAAGAATCGCTTTTTGAGCAGAGATAATCAGGGTTTGGCATGGTGGTGCAGTGGCGAGCATTGCTTCCTGGTCGCGCTGGTGCCCCGTTTCCTCTCACAGTCCAAAGACATGCTGGTGGGTTATCAATTCAATTCAAGGTGCTTTATTAGCATGACCGATGGGTACAATCAGTGTTGCCAAAGCAATTAAAAATAATGAAATTCACATGAAACAAAACAAAAAATAAAAGCAAAATAAAATCTACAGACATATTAATTGACTTCTGAGATAACCGGCCCTGGTATGAGTGTGTGCCGTGCCGTGCCTGTCCTGTCATGTGTGTGTAGCGCAGGGATCCAAGAGGAGTTAGTCTCTTTGCTGTCTGGTTCGGGTTGTGTTGGGGGCAGCTCGGTATGAAGGGTGAGGATTATTTCGTGCCCGGTTCCCGCTCTGCAAAGCGCTCCTTCTGTAATGTCAGCGTGACTCCTCTTCGGAGCTCAGCTGTCTGTTCTCGGTCTGTTCCTGTGTGCGTTGTCACTCCAGCGTGAGGTTATTATCACGAGTGCTCACATTGGACCTGCTGTGAATTCTGACGTAAGGCTGTGATGTTTTTTGTCGGAGAGGAGATACTTGGGTTGTATACCTGCCCTTCCACTGGTGGAAAATAAACCTTTTGGGTTTAAAAAGCAAACAGGTTCAGCGAGAGAAGATTATCTAATTGTGAGGCTCAGGACTGCTGTTGTGGCCCAAGTATGCTCTTACACCCCTGGAACTGAAGTAGTTTTCTTCTTGTATTTGTACAAAACGAATGTGTTATTGCTGTGCAGAACGTACAGTGTAACCTTGTCGTGAAGCCTACAGCACCTCTGGGTGCTCTTTACTTCTTTCAGACATTCTGCGGAACCTTCTGAAGTCCTTCTCGGTTGTTCACAAAATTTCAGAACCATGGTATTTTGGGAACCCCTAGACTATGGGGTACCAGGAGATTTCCTCGAGATATATACTTGTTAACCCCAGCGGACATCATTTCTAAGAGAAAATCCAAGGAAGTCCATTTCAAATTGAGAACAGGGGGCATACTCTTTACACAAAGGGTGATGGGAGTATGGAACAGGCTGCCAGCTATACTGTTGAAGCCGATACCCTGCCCTCTCACATGCAACAGCTGGATGAGATCCTCCACTCACGACAGGAGGGTCTACTTTACACACAGAGTGGTGGGAGTGGGGAACATGGTGCCGGGCTATGTTGTGGAGGCTGATTGAAGACCCTCACAGCAGACAGACTCTGGAGAAACAGTTCTGTTTTTCAAGGTGAAAGGAGAGAATGACGCTGGCAAATTCCACAGACTGGAAGAGGTACAAAACGCAAGGAGCAATGGTATTTGCGTTTGGTACAAATGCAGAACAGCATGTTAAGCTCATCTGTAGTTGATTACAGTAGATAACCTGTTTCTGGGCAACTTCACAAGAGATAGCCAGCAGCTATAGCACTAACCAGTAGCCATCTCACTCTGCAACTCACAACTGGCAACCAACTGAAGCTAAGCAGGTGTGAGCCTGGTCAGTACCTGGATGGGAGACCTCCTGGGAAGAACTAAGGTTGCTGCTGGAAGAGGTGTTAGTAGGGCCAGCAGTGGGTGCTCACCCTGCGGTCCATGTACTGTAAGTCCTAATACCCTACTATAGTGACGGGGACACTGCTTAAAACATGTATTTTATAGATACATTTGTATAGAAAACTATTTTTGTGTATGTAATGTGGATATTTTTTAAAACTCTACAGGTGGAAAATTATCTGAAGGCAACATCCTTTGTGATCTGCTTAAACAGGAGCCGATTCATGTGTCAAAATCAATAATTTGACTTGTTTTTCATTTTTCTCAATACACAGACTCAGCCCTGTATTTTGCTGACCACCCGGAAAACGAGTCGATGTTTTGAGCTGTGTGAAAGCAAATCGTCTGGGTCGGTGTTCTGCAAAGTGTGGCCTAGCGAGGGAACTGATCGATTAAACTACATCACTCAGCGCAGAAGAGCCCCTGCCTCTTCCCATGGCAAGACATTTTACCTCCCACCTGTTTCGCACTGGAACTCTGTGCTGCTTTCGGTCGGCCCGAACGGGTATTTAACAAGAAAGTTTGCACAACTTTTCAGCTGTTAGGTGAAGAGTCGGACAAGACCGATTGTAAACCAGACACTTAAATCTCCATTTCGGCGCCAGAATCTCAGCCACAATTAACCGATACAGGTATGAATCTTTGATACCTACCCATCATGCAAAATTAGCTACGAGATATTGAACTGGCTGCTGTCCGACACTGAATTTCAGGAGCGGGCGGTCCTTGAGTGCAGGGGAAGGCATTTTCAAAGAGCAAAAGTGTCTTGTGGTTAATAGCAAGTTACCTATGATAAAGGTATGGCAGTTCACTGATGTAGTAAAAAAAACTTAATTAACATCGCGTAGTTAACGGTGGTTTATTACAGTATTACTTAAATACCCAATATGCTTAAAGATAGTGGGGTTAGTTTTCCCCGTGGTACTGTGGTGCGTGGCATTGTTAAAAAAAACTCGAGGATACTTAAAGATTGCGTTGGTTTTTTTACATCCACGTATTAAAAATACCAGTCTGACTCCAAATGGCATCATTATGGCCCCGTTTCTCTCCGTGCGGGTGAATAGATGAATACGTCGTCAGTTATTACCACTTGTACGCCTAGCACATTTGTATAGTAAACGCATTTGCCTGTGTGAAAGCGCCGCGTCGATGTGCAATATTGTTCAGCGAATACTGTTATACTTCGTTATATTTTTTTTTATAGCATGTTGTCGAGACTAACGAGTAGAAAAGCAAAATTGATCTGCCCTGTGTACTGTGGACTTTACCACGCATTGGTTAATATTAACCCAGAGACAAATCACATCTCCGCACTGTTGGATTTGCAGGCGTTAACCACACGAGGGAGCTCTACATCTTAATAGCCTCAGGCTTAAACCCTAGGGCTCACCTGAATAATAATGATAGTAATAATTAACGAATTCCTTACACTTCTATAGCGCTTTTCTGGACACTCCACTCAAAGCGCTTTACAGGTAATGGGGATCCCCTCTACCATCACCTAGTGGTGTGAATAAAGCATGTGGAAAGTCATTTTCATAGGGAATTATATACAGCTTGTGCTCTGAAGTGGACCTTCAACCAGGCCCAGCCTTACTAAACGGATCAAGTTTTATTCTTCCAGATAAAATCCAGAGAATCTCTTATAAACCCACCACCCTCACTCCAACTATATACTGGTAGGTTAATTGGCTTCTGGGAAAACTGACCCTGGGGTGAGTGTGTGCCTGTGCGTGTCTAGTGATGGACTGGCGTCCCATCCAGGGGATATCTTGCCTTGCACCCATTGTTTGCTGGGATAGAATCCAGCTCCCCCGCAACCCTAAACTTTTGTATCTTTTCCCACTGTTGTTTATTGAAATACTCAAGAGGTATTCTGCTGCTTTAAATATCTGGATTATGCTTTGGATACATAAAAATATGCTGCACAGCACAGAGGGGGAGGAAAAACCTCTTTTATCTGCAAGGAAATAATATTTCAGGAAGCAGAATTTATTGTGGCTGGGGCTGTACCTCACCCCCCTGATGTCAGATGGACTACAAGTGTCTGCCTGTATTTCTCCCGTACAGTTATCACTATGGTAGATGGGCTGTCCCAGTTCAAACCAACCAGATCCGGGACAATTCCCACCCCTGTTCCTCTCTGCTGGGGGTGGTACATGTCACAATCTAATACCTAATTTGGTGAAACATGCCCATTTTAAAGGTGCAGCTTGTATAATTTGTACAAATCTTTTTGCATTTCCTGGTTTTATCTCCACTCCTGCTGTAGGTTTCAAAACCAAGTGCAGTTACTCTCTCAGTACCCAGTAAGTGTTCAAATTTAGGTTTTTTTGAAGAGCAGATGAGCCAATACCCATTTAATTGAAAGCAGCTAAAGACATGTCTGCCTTTACTGAAAGATTATATAAAACATTTAGGGTTCGTCATTGCTTCTCAATCCTGTCTTTTAGGTTTTCTGAATGGTCTACCTGCCTTCTGTAAAGAACCTGAAATGGTCAGATGTTTCTGGGTTTCAAGAGTGATTAGTCATGTTACACAACTCATGACCACAGTAGCCATGCTTTTCAGATAGGGTTTCTTGGAACATCTACTGCTAAAACCATGGGACTTGAAACACCAGAGCACAATATCGGTTCAACTCATTAACATTTGCAGAAAAAAAAAAAACATTCCCATTTTAATTTAATAAAAAAAAAACCTTCCCTTGAAATAGGTCACTAAAGTAAGCATTGAAAATCAATGCAGGTGTTCAGCTGTTGAAACAGAAGTTCTTTTTTTAAAGAACAGCTATTTTTGTGGCTCACCCATAGCCACATAGTGGCTTTGAACATGCCTGACAGCCCTTTCCCGATTGTGCGGCTCTTCCGAAGGCAGTCAGCATCCGTGGTTTGAGGAATGTGAACTCCCAGGACTTCCTGCTGGAGAACAGCTGCACTTGCCCTCAGAGGGCAGCCTTCTGGCATGCAGTAATGCCCATCACCAGGGCTTCATAGGCAAGATTCCCCTGCAGTAAGCACACAGTGTAAAAAAAAAAAAAAAAAAACAGGAGTGGTCATTCATGTATAAAACATTTGAACAGCCATTCCGAGTCAGAGGGAGTCTGGGTATTTACTTTCTTGCCTGCCATACCATCAGGAAAGACCGACTGGTTGTGGCGACTAGGCCTCTTGGCAAACAAGAACTCAGTAATGACATCCAGCACCATGAAAGTACTCCATCAACAGCAATTTAATGACACAAACCTTATAAAATAGTTTTTGTAGCATTTAGTGATCAAAAGGGTCAGTTATTTTAAATTGGATGGAATCTAAGTTTTGTAGGGGACAAGGACCTCTCAGTTTTGTAGTCTTGAGAATAGCATCCACTACTTTTGGCAAGCCCTAGTTGAATAGCATCTTTGACAGAGGCACAGAGATTACACCCTTGCGAGTTACCGAACAGCTTTAACGGTGCTTACAGAGATCTTGGCATGGAAAGAAGGAATTTTAACCAAGGTTAACTTGCTTTCAATTGCCAAACTTCACATTAACAAGTGACCATATTGCAGAATGTGAATAACCCAGAGATAACACGCACACAGAAACAACTCCAAACAAAGAAACTGCAAAGTAAAGAAACAGACTCACCATATTTGTGGAGCACTGCACAGAATCACAATCTGTAGCACCAGCCCAGCCAGTGAGGTCTCATTTCCATAGATCAAGGTGTAACTCAACAGAATCCTGTTTATACAAAGACAACTTGACCAGAGACAGAAAAGACTATGAAACCCAAAGAGAAATGCACCAGCTTCCTGATCCCTATTTTGGTCTCTCACTCCAACCTCCATTTTTAAAGGCTTATCCACTCCCTAGTTTGTCAGAGCAGCAGGTGAGACTCATCACTGATTGGCTCGGTGGTTTCCTAGCTGATTGTCAATTGGTAATGGAGGGCATGTGAGCTGTGGCTCAGAATCTCATTAGATTACAATGAATTGAATTAAGCAGAATTCTTCCGTGATGACGACTGGGATGTGATGATTGAGATCAGGATATCAAAGACCCCTCCCTCTCCAAAATAAGGAGAATGAACTTCTCACAGGAAGTTTGTGTTTGTCAGTGTCTGTCGGTGATTGTATCAAAGTACAAGAAACGTTTTTAATTGCAGTAAAAATATTTTCTACAGCTTCTTTAAAAGCTTACAGCTCAGATCACTTTGCATTGAATAGAAAAAAAATAGTTTACAAGAAAACCAGTTTTCAAGGATTGACAATGTACAAGAGTATAAATCAAAGAAACATGTTGCAGAATTAATTCAAACTGCCAAGCTTAGATTTGTCAACCGTAGGGACCGATGGAGGTGACCTGCAATAGGAAATAAAGGCTTTATACAGAGTTGGCAGAGTTTTCCAGGAATTACAAGTAACCTGAATGAAATGACTTGGCAGCCAGCTGCCTTGCTTAATGTTACTTTACTCTTCTCATGATACTGTTGCGGCTGGAGGACTCGACTTTGAAATTCGGCTGTTTGCGAAACAAACACTTCTAGTTCATTCTGTTGCTAAATGTTCCCAGCTTCACGCTGCTCTGAAGACGAGCTAGGAGGAGAACTGGCTACTGGGAAAACTGGCCGTGGTGTGAGTGCGTGCGAGCCTGTTTGTGTCTGTCTGCCCTGTGATGGAGTGGCGTCCCATCCAGGGTGTACCCTGCCTTGCACCCATCGCTTGCTGGGATAGGGTCCAGCTCCCTCACAACCATGTACCAGATGAAGCAGTTCGAAAATGGATAGATGGATAAACTCAGGTCCTCCGAACTGCTCCGGAGACACATTTCAAGTCAGAAGGCCCTCAGCCTGGCTGACTAGCCTGGAGTCACGCCTGACCTGGAACCTTCCCTGCGCAGAATGTGAGCAGAGAGGAATGGAGGTGGGAATTGTCCTAGGACCTGGTTGGTTTGAACTGGGACAGCCCATCTACCATACCGATAACCGTACGGGAGAAATACAGGCGTACACTTGTAGTTCATCTGACATCACGGGGGTGAGGTACAGCCCCAGCCACAATGAATTCCGCTTCCTGAAATATTATTACTTATTATTTCACTTCCATATGGCCTCAGTCTGAGTCTGCTTGGACAGGAGGCGACTCCCTGACGATACAGATCAGTCGGCCCCCGACAGTTAAAGGTGAGTTTTCACAAGGATCTCTCCGCGAGCAGGAATTCTGTCATTGGATGAATATGAGCAACATTCTACTCTACCACCCAGAGCAGAGGCTGCCGTGATCTTTCTGTTCCCCGTGCTGTAAGGAAGTGTGATTTCTGGACACGTCTTGCACAATAGACTGGGGGAAAATACCGTGACGGCCTAGAGGTGCTGGTGACCGCTGGGCTCTGCCAGGCTGGTTCTCTGGCATCTGGAAGTGTGCGAGCTCTGCTAGCGAGCCCACTCGTGCTTGTTGTGTGGTACATTCTTGAGCACGGCACGGCCTTGTGCAGATTCATCACTTATTGAGCTGTATACACGCAGCCGCACAGCACTGGGACAGCCTTGCAGGACAGACACACTGCTGGGGTCTCCCAGCTCTCTATACAGCACAGATACACGTGTGATACAGGCCTTGTGCAGACTGGTCACTGGGACAGCCCTGCTGGACAGACACACTGCTGGGGTCTCCCAGCTCTCTATACAGCACAGATACACGTGTGATACAGGCCTTGTGCAGACTGGTCACTGGGACAGCCCTGCTGGACAGACACACTGCTGGGGTCTCCCAGCTCTCTATACAGCACAGATACACGTGTGATACAGGCCTTGTGCAGACTGGTCACTGGGACAGCCCCGCTGGACAGACACTGCTGGGGTCTCCCAGCTCTCTATACAGCACAGATACACGTGTGATACAGGCCTTGTGCAGACTGGTCACTGGGACAGCCCTGCTGGACAGACACACTGCTGGGGTCTCCCAGCTCTCGATACAGCACAGATACACGTGTGATACAGGCCTTGTGCAGACTGGTCACTGGGACAGCCCCGCTGGACAGACACTGCTGGGGTCTCCCAGCTCTCTATACAGCACAGATACACGTGTGATACAGGCCTTGTGCAGACTGGTCACTGGGACAGCCCTGCTGGACAGACACACTGCTGGGGTCTCCCAGCTCTCTATACAGCACAGATACAGATGTCCTGATTGGCTTGCGTTTCTGAGAACTCGGCTGTGATGGTGTTCTGGGTTCCATCCCTGCTGGCCTGTTTATTATTTCCTGTTTTGTAATGCACTGTCTACATTGTGTGGTTATCTCTTGTACTGTTACCATTAGACATGTACGTATGGCTGATAATCTCCTCTGTCTAACACTGACCTGCAATGTGAGCCTTTTTCTTTTTTTGCAGCACACGGCCCCGCCCCTCCACTATGACATCACCAGCCCTGGACCTATCGGCGGTCCTCCCGCCTCCCCGGCTGGCGCAGCTGGCTCGCGATTGGCTGGCGGAGGACGTGCCGCAGTTCGACCCGGCGGGGGCGTGCGTGGGGAGCAGGGAGGTCACGGCCACGCTGCTGTGCAAGAGCCCCGGCAGCGTGCTGGCGGGGACCCCGTTCTTCGCCGCTGTCTTCGCCGAGCTGGGCTGCAGGGTGGAGTGGCTCTTCCCGGAGGGGGCCAGCCTGGGTGAGGAGGAGGAGGGGGGAGGGATGTTTAATTAGGTGCCGATGCCCCAGTGTCCAACAGAAAGGAGAACCGCCATGTTTTTCCTGCGGAGCCTTCATCAGGCGTGAAGATACACAGGTTGCACCTAGGAGGACGGGAAGATGTATTACATGGATAAATCAGTCAGGGGTGGCAAGATGGCCCATTGCTGCCTCACAGCTCTGGGCCCTGGGTTCAGTCCCTGGGGTGCTATCTGTGTGGAGTTTGCATGTTCTCCCCTTAGTTCATGTGGGTTTCCCCAGGTGCTCTGCTTTCCTCCCACAGACCAAAGACATGCTGGTGGGTTAATTGGCCCTGGTGTGTTGTGTCTTTGTGTGTCCTGTGATGGACCGGTGTCCTGTCCAGGGTGTGTGAGCTGGTGTGTCTGTGTGTGTCCTGTGATGGACTGGTGTTCAGGGTGTGTGAGAGTGTGTGTCTGTGTGTGTCCTGTGATGGACTGGTGTCCAGGGTGTGCGAGAGTGGGTGTCTGTGTGTGTCCTGTGATGGACCGGTGTCCTGTCCAGGGTGTGTGAGAGTGTGTGTCTGTGTGTGTCCTGTGATGGACTGGTGTCCTGTCCAGGGGGTGTGTTTGTGTGTGTCCTGTGGTGGACTGGTGTCCTGTCCAGGGTGTGTGAGAGTGTGTGTCTGTGTGTGTCCTGTGATGGACTGGTGTCCTGTCCAGGGTGTGTGAGAGTGTGTGTCTGTGTGTGTCCTGTGATGGACTGGTGTCCTGCCCAGGGTGTGTGAGAGTGTGTGTCTGTGTGTGTCCTGTGATGGACTGGTGTCCTGTCCAGGGTGTGTGAGAGTGTGTGTCTGTGTGTGTGTCCTGTGATGGACTGGTGTCCTGTCCAGGGTGTGTGAGAGTGTGTGTCTGTGTGTGTCCTGTGATAGACTCCAGCTCCCCTGTGCCCCTGTACCAGATGGAGTTGTTAGAGAATGGATGGATGTGCAGATAGATGAACCGATTGTTTCGGCCGTCGCCTGTGCTGTAGCTGCAGCGTGTTTGTGCCTCCAGGATCAGAGCAGGTCACCCAGGTGGCGCGGGTACGAGGCCCAGCCAGGTGCGTGCTGCTGGGGGAGCGCAGCGCCCTCAACGCCCTGGCGCGCGCCTCGGGCATCGCCACCCGCTGCCGCCACCTCCTGGACATCACCAGTACAGCGGGCTGGAAGGGCACTCTGGCCGGCACGCGCAAGACCACGCCGGGCTTCCGCATCGTGGAGAAGTACGCCATGCTGGTGGGCGGCGTGGCCACGCACCGCAGCGACCTGAGTGGAATGGTCATGCTGAAGGACAACCACGTGTGGGCCTGTGGGAGCGTCACTCAGGTGGGTAGAGACACCAAGGGGCCGGTCGGGGTTGAAGCTCAGCTGTGGGCCTGTGGAAGCGTCACTCGGGTGGGTAGAGACACCAAGGGGCCGGTCGGGGTTGAAGCTCAGCTGTGGGCCTGTGGAAGCGTCACTCGGGTGGGTAGAGACACCAAGGGGCCGGTCGGGGTTGAAGCTCAGCTGTGGGCCTGTGGAAGCGTCACTCGGGTGGGTAGAGACACAATGGGGGGACGGTCAGGGTTGAAGCTCAGCTGTGGGCCTGTGGGAGCGTCACTCGGGTGGGTAGAGACACCAAGGGGCCGGTCGGGGTTGAAGCTCAGCTGTGGGCCTGTGGAAGCGTCACTCGGGTGGGTAGAGACACAATGGGGGGACGGTCAGGGTTGAAGCTCAGCTGTGGGCCTGTGGGAGCGTCACTCGGGTGGGTAGAGACACCAAGGGGCCGGTCGGGGTTGAAGCTCAGCTGTGGGCCTGTGGAAGCGTCACTCGGGTGGGTAGAGACACAATGGGGGGACGGTCAGGGTTGAAGCTCAGCTGTGGGCCTGTGGGAGCGTCACTCGGGTGGGTAGAGACACCAAGGGGCCGGTCGGGGTTGAAGCTCAGCTGTGGGCCTGTGAGAGCGTCACTCGGGTGGGTAGAGACACACTGGGGGGCCGGTTGGGGTTGAAGCTCAGCTGTGGGCCTGTGGGAGCGTCATTCAGGTGGGTAGAGACACACTGGGGGGCCAGTCGGGGTTCAAGCTCAGCTGTGGGCCTGTGGGAGCGTCACTCAGGTGGGTAGAGACACACCGTGGGGCTGGTCGGGTTCAAGCTCAGCTGTGGGCCTGTGGGCGCGTCACTCAGGTGAGAAGGTGGTCAGTGGGGTGACAGGAGGTTGAAGAAAGCACAAGAAGAAGGCACTATGGGAGAGAAGAGACGTGGGTGTGGGGGCCAAGCTGACCCCAAGGTATTGACCTCGGTCTCCCTGAGCCGATGTCTGAGGTGACCTGTCCCTGTCCCTGTCCCGCAGGCAGTGAGAGACGCGCGCGCAGTGTGCGGGTTCTCCAGCAAGATCGAGGTGGAGTGCGGCAGCGAGGAGGAGGGCAGAGAGGCTGCGCTCGCTGGGGCAGACATTGTCATGCTGGACAACTTCAAGCCACAGGTCAGGGGTCAGAGGTCAGGGGTTGTGGAGCTCCTGCAGCTCTGGGGGAGCTCTCGAGTCATACAGGGAACCAGTGTGGACCCAAACACACTTACTTGCCCGCGGGGCTTCCCGAGAAGGGTTTTGGATTTCCTGCTGTGGGCTGTTGGTTCCATCTCTGTTCTAGCTAAAGTGGGTTCATTTTGGGTGGCACTGTTGCACAGTGGTGAGCATTGCCACCACTGGGGCCCTGGGCACCATTATTGGGGTGCTGTCTGTGTGGAGTTCGTATGTTCTCCCCATGTTAATACACCAGACTGGCCCTGGTGTGTGTCTGTGTCTGCCCTGTGATGGACTGGCGTCCCATCCAGGGTGTACCCTGCCTTGAACCCGTTGCTTGCTGGGGTAGGCTTCAGCTCCCTTTCTGGGATAGACTGGACTGGCCTGGATAAAGCTGTTAGAAAATGGGTGGGGGGATGTGGCTGAGCAAGCTTGGAGTCACACACCCTCCTCTGCGTGTCCATGGCCACTGACCCAGTGCTTCAGGGTCTCTCTCTCACCCTTGGCCTGGAACACCAGGCGGAGCTCCAGGCCTGTTCCCGGGGCATCGGGGAGGCACAGGGTGTTGTCACGCTCCAGGCTGAAGAACAGCTCAGGAGTGTGCAGGCAGATTTCTCAAACTGAACAGGAAAAAACATTGAGTCTTTAGAGTTGGGAGTCTCCTACTGCTTCAATAAAGCTACCGGCCAAAACATACTTCTCACTCCGAGTTCCTGCACAGCAGAAGCTTCGCCTTGGGTCTGTTGGACTGCAGCTTCCTGTCAGCTAGTGATTGAGTCTGCTTCATGTGCAGTGTTAATGTACTGGAGTGTCCAGTCAGTGTGTCTGTATGAACCCCTCTCTCTCAGTGCAGTGTTAATGTACTGGAGTGTCCAGTCAGTCAGTGTGTCTGTATGAACCCCTCTCTCTCAGTGCAGTGTTAATGTACTGGAGTGTCCAGTCAGTCAGTGTGTCTGTATGAACCCCTCTCTCTCAGTGCAGTGTTAATGTACTGGAGTGTCCAGTCAGTGTGTCTGTATGAACCCCTCTTTCTCAGTGCAGTGTTAATGTACTGGAGTGTCCAGTCAGTCAGTGTGTCTGTATTAACCCCTCTCTCTCAGTGCAGTGTTAATGTACTGGAGTGTCCAGTCAGTCAGTGTGTCTGTATGAACCCCTCTCTCTCAGTGCAGTGTTAATGTACTGGAGTGTCCAGTCAGTGTGTCTGTATGAACCCCTCTCTCTCAGTGCAGTGTTAATGTACTGGAGTGTCCAGTCAGTCAGTGTGTCTGTATTAACCCCTCTCTCTCAGTGCAGTGTTAATGTACTGGAGTGTCCAGTCAGTGTGTCTGTATGAACCCCTCTCTCTCAGTGCAGTGTTAATGTACTGGAGTGTCAAGTCAGTCAGTGTGTCTGTATGAACCCCTCTCTCTCAGTGCAGTGTTAATGTACTGGAGTGATTCAGTATGGCCCCTGTCTCTCTCAGGCTCTCCACGCTGCGGCTCGCTCTCTGAAGCAGCAGTTCCCCTTGTTGCTGATCGAGGCCAGCGGAGGAGTGACCCCGGACTCCCTCCCTCAATTTCTCTCCCCGACCGTCGACGTCATCTCTCTGGGCTGCATCACCCAGGGCTGTCCTGTGGTCGACTTCTCCCTCAAGGTCCCGCGTCCCCCTGGCGCCGGACCCAGTGCGCCCAGAGACGGTCTCCTTCCCCACACCAACGGTGCCACCAGCCCCGGAGACCGCGGCAGCAGCCCCAGCAACGACATCATCACCACCTTAAGCTCTCCAATGTCTCGCAGGGACTTTGCCTTTTAAAAAAATGACATTAAATCCACAGATTTCACATGTACATGCTGTGTGAGGCTGGCAGCTTGACCTACATTTCCCAGAAAGCTTTGGGAGGGGAATGCCCTGACCAATTGGGTGACAATTAATTGGTCATGTGACATTTTAAAACCAGGAAGCTGAATCTTCTGAGAGGAGAGAGAAGACCCGAGTGACGCTTCCACAGAAGTGTGGAACTGAGTCTGGGTGACATAAGAGTTTTAGAGATGAGTTCCCGGCTGACCCCTAGTTTCTGAGAAGCTGGTGAACATCTGAAGATGTCCAGTTAATTGACTCAAAGATGAGTTTAGGCTTCTGTTTGGTTTGATCTTTTACCTCACACGGTAGATAAAGTTTTATGCTGTACTGCTGTGTCTGCGTTCGTGGGTCCTGCCCGTTGAGCTTGCCTGCTGGAAGAGACATAACGCACCCGACGAACATGATGAGGGCTGTTCCAATCTGGGCGGTGGAATGTTTCCTTATGTTTTTTTCCTAATGCGTTTGTATGGATGTGCCTTCTTGTGAAAGTGGGTTCGGTTGTGTTGTGGAGCAAAGCTGTTTTCTGTGCCTCTGATCTGCACCCACTTGACACCTGCAGCCCTCAGTACAGAGGCTCACTTCCCACTGATCTGCTGCCTGCTTGAGCTCCCTCTACACAGTACCTGGGGCGGGAACCCCAAGGAGCTTGGGGTATACCTATCATGACATCCTGTTCTTGACACCAGATTACTGTTCATGTGTTGACTTCAGACTGACAGACTGAAGGGACTGAGTCTCTTTAGTCTGAAGGGCGAGTCCTACACTGTCAGACTGAAGGAACTAAGTCTTTTTAGTCTGAAGGGAGTGTCGCACACGGACACGCAGAAGGAACTGAGTCTCTTTAGTCTGAGGGGAGTGTCCCACAGCGACAGACTGGAGGACCTGAGTCTCCTTAGTCTTGAAAAGAGAAGACTATACGGTAACCTAATACAAGTACATTGACCCAGGATTTCTTCAGACTCGGGAGTGAAGCAGAAAGCAGGGGAAATGAGTGGAAACTACAGTGAAATGAGAAATCAAGTACACAAGACAAACCAGCACGTTTCTCCACCACAGTTTATTCTACTTCTAGCAGTTCACCAGTACTTCCCAGAGGTGCGTACGGAGTGGCCTGAGGGGGGATGGGAGCCGTCCAGCACAGCGAGCGGTTAAGACTGAGAAGAGGTTCACACTTCAGGGAAACGCGGGTCTGGGGCTGAAAGCCTGAGTCTGATTATTTCATCGAGCAGCTTAGTTTCCAGGTAAAATTCTGTTCCTGAGGAATTCCGCAGGGAACCCGTCTGACCCCCCGACAGCAGAACACAGCGGAAAAGCAGAGCCCAGCACCTTTCTTTCCACCACTGGAAACCGTGACCAACACTTGCTCCTACATCACCTCTACAGCCGAGAGCTCCCCCCCCAGACCTCCTCCTCCTCGGGGGAAAAAAGGGGGACCCCCCGCCCAGTCCCCAGCAGAGCCACGCCTGCGCTCCGACCCACGGCATGCTCCTTCAATCCATAACCGCGGGTGTGTGTGCTTGGACCTGTCCGTCCCTGCGGGCCGCACCCCAGCGCGCTCCTGCGCAGAACCCGGGTCCCCCAGTCCTCATCAGATCGGATCGGATCCGGGCTGCGGAGCTCAGCCCACACCCTAGGGAAGCAAGACCCTCGGACCCGGGCCCGGCCCAGCTGCTGCGGCCTGGGGCGACCAGGCGGCCGTACCCCATCGCGTTCCATCTTCACGCTGGACAGGCAGAGAGGGTCACGGTCGGAAAGAAACGGGAGATCGATTCCTATGCCGACCTGGGAACGTCCGGCGTCCTGCTGATGAGTGCGCAGCTTCCCAGCGATCCCGCTGACAGGTTGTAGCCTTTCGGCCCTTTTCAGTTAACGGCAATAGCAGCGTGCTGTCCTCGCAGAACGGGATTTTAACGAGACGACGGACAAACGGGCAAAGGCAACTTGCTCTGAAAGGGTTAAAAACCAGATGGGAGGGCCAACCCATCTGGTCCCAGCCCCGGGATGATGCAATCGTGAGAAACTGTATCCTGTGGTCCAGCGCTAACTGCAGTGATGAAAGACATCGATCACACACAAGGACTGCAGGCAAACGGTCTCCCAAACCTCATCAGAAAAAAACCTCAGCAGGGTTGTAGCCGATGCCCTCCTAGATACACCAAGCCTGGCCAGCAGAGAGCACCAGTTACATAATTTAGTTCTTCACGTCAGTGTCAATGTCCTTCTTCGTGAATGTGCGAAGAACGGTCTCTGCGAGTCTCGGGTTCGTCACGAGAAGAGGCAAAACAGGTCTCTGCTGCACAGCAGCTCGGAGATCACCAGACAACACCACCAGCACAGCTCGGGCGTGATCTCCCCAGAACAACTGGAATTCCTCTTTTTAAAGAGCTGTCCTCCTTTCGCAGGCTCTGCGCCTAAATGCACATCAGACACTCAGGTCTGACCCGGCTGTGTCCCGTCCTGTAGGACAGTCTGGGTGTCGGGGAAGTCCTGCTCAGTTGTGATCCGACTGTGTCCCGTCCTGTAGGACAGTCTGGGCGTCGGGGAAGTCCTGCTCAGTTGTGATCCGACTGTGTCCCATCCTGTAGGTCTGTCTGGGCGTCAGGGAAGTCCTGCTCAGGTCTGACCCGGCTGTGTCCCGTCCTGTAGGACAGTCTGGGCGTCGGGGAAGTCCTGCTCAGGTCTGATCCGGCTGTGTCCCATCCTGTAGGTCTGTCTGGGCGTCGGGGAAGTCCTGCTCAGTTGTGATCCGACTGTGTCCCGTCCTGTAGGACAGTCTGGGCGTCGGGGAAGTCCTGCTCAGGTCTGACCCGGCTGTGTCCCGTCCTGTAGGACAGTCTGGGCGTCAGGGAAGTCCTGCTCAGGTCTGATCCGGCTGTGTCCCGTCCTGTAGGACAGTCTGGGCGTCAGGGAGGTCCTGCTCAGGTGTGATCTGGTTGTCTCCCGTCCTGTAGGACAGTCTGGGCGTCAGGGAGGTCCTGCTCCGGCTGTGTCCCGTCCTGTAGGTCTGTCTGGGCATGTGCAAGAGGAGCTGGGCAGTGCCGCCAGCATGTATGGAAGGGAGCATGTGGTGTGCACTGCTGTGTAGGGTCTAGGGTGGCTCCGATGTGTACGTGCCCATCTGCGTGTCTAGTGTGAACAGAGCAAGGACAGGGCTCAGATGCGGAAGCTCTCCTCCTTGCCATCGATGTGTCGGAGCCGCAGGTAGACATCCGTGCCGATGCCCTGGAGGGACTGCAGAGACAGAGAGCCACCTAGGTACTCTGCATAGGCCCTTGAGGTGGGCAGTCCAAACCCAAACCTACACAGAGAGAGGGGGGTTAATACAGACACACTGACTGAACACTCCAGTACCTTAACACTGCACTGAGAGAGAGGGGTCAGTACAGACACACTGACTGACTGGACACTCCAGTACATTAACACTGCACTGAGAGAGAGGGGTTCATACAGACACACTGACTGACTGGACACTACAGTACATTAACACTAAACTGAGAGAGAGAGAGGTTAATACACACTGACTGGACACTACAGTACATTAACACTGCACTGAGAGAGAGGGGTTGATAAGGAAACACTGGCTCTCTTACCCATGCATGGGGCTGGACTGTCCACTATTCACCATATCCACCATGTTGCCCATCAGGTCTCCCAGCCGCGGGTCCTGGGTGCTGCTCTCTGCTGTGGTGAAGTGATAGTCCGTCACCTTCTCCATCATCTCATGAGGAATCCCTCCCCCGCGGTCCGAAATCCTAGAACATTAACACTGCACTGAGAGAGGGGTAGGACCAACGTCTAGGGGACAGCAATAGCAGGACACAGCAGAGCCCAAGGAGTGTACAAGAGCCACAACTGTGTAAATTTCGATGGCCTGAGGGGAACCAGAGGACGCTGTGGCCTTGGAGGAGTGGAGACGTCAGCTGTGAGCACCGACCTGCTGATGATGTCCACTCAGAGAGACAGACTCACCAGGAGCGAGCACTGACCTGATGATGATGTCCACGCTGTTGTTGGCGATGGTGACCACAATGTCCGGGACATTGAAGGGAGTGTCCAGGTGGCTCTCAATGGTGGCCCTGTGCAGGGACACACAGGCACGGAGTGAGACTGGAGATGTCTGATGTGCGTCTTTCAAACAACAGCAAATCACCAGCAGCAGCAGGAGCTATAGGAACCTGCTGACTGTCATTCAACACTGAACGATGGGATTGGAGTCTCCAAAGAGAGGAGTCTGGAGAAGCGGGACTGGGAATGGGGATGAACAGAGGGAGAGGGAGGTCTGGAGAAGCAGGAATGGGAATGGGGATGAGCAGAGGGAGAGGGAGAGGGAGAGGGAGGTCTGGAGAAGCGGGAATGGGATTGGGCCGAGAGAGGGATGATGGGAAGCCTGACCTCATGGCGTTCTTCAGCAGCTCCGGCAGGATGTAGTCCAGAGGCATGGGGATGTAGGGGAAGCGGGCCGCCACGTGGCCGTTGATCCGAACGCGCGGCGCACTGCCGTACTTGTGTTCGCACAGCCGCCTGGGACAGAGAGAGCGGTTCAAGCACACCCAGGCAGGCTCCAGGCCACACACCGCGCGGGCGCGGACAGGCTGTGGTTACCTGGCGAAGTCCACCCACTTCTCGATCACCTTCTTGGGAGACATGCGGGTACAGATGATCCCGACGAAGTCAGCCTGAGGCCAGAGAGAGAGGTTAGCCAACACGCTGACTGTAAGGAACACAAACAGGTTGGCGATCCCGTCCTGGGACTCACCTTGTCCTCGTGCAGAGCCAGATGGTGAGTGGCCAGCATGCGGATTCCCAAACGGGATGTCAGGGTCTTGTCCAGGAACTGCCTCACTACCGCCTCCTCCTGGTGCAGGACAAAAACAGCAACAAGGTGAACTCCTCCCCAGCTCCTTGCCCCCACGACTTCCTCACGAAGCAGAAGCTTATGATTGGGGTCTTCAGGTGTTTGAGGTCCTGTGTGAGAGGCTCTCCCTGAAGCCCTGTCTCCGTTCTGTGCCCCATGTGCGTCTGTCCTCTCTCTCTCCGTTCTGTCCCTGTGCTCGTACCTGTATGTGCTTGCGACTCTCCCTGATGCCCTCAGCCAGCAAGGTGACCACATCCTTATGGTCATCCAGCAGTCTCCGGAGGAGCTGGCAGTACTTTGCCTCTGTCTCATGGTCATTGATCTGCAAGAGGCAGGGAATCCAGTAACTCACAGTGTCTTCTGGCCAGGTCCACTGGGGGTGGTCAGGAGTACTTGTGAGGGATCTGCAACAGTCTATCTCCCAGCATGCAATGGGCACAAGGCAGGATACACCCTGGAAGGTACACCAGTGGGTACACACAGACACACACTCATACACCAGGGCCAATTTTCCCAGAAGCCAATTAACCCACCAGCATGTCTTTGGACAGTGGGAGGAAACCCACAAGAACTCGGGGAGAACATGCAAACTCCACACCGATGGCACCAGGAATTAAACCCAGGGCCCCAGCTCTGCCAGGCAGCAATGTTAACCACTGCCTCACTGGTGGAAGGTCAGATCTAACCATAGGAATTGTGTCACTGGAGTCGTGAATATCCTGTCTGGGAAAACTGGAATACGGCTTCACGTGGGTCAGACTCACCAGGGGGAATTCGCTCAGCTTGTGGAAGGCACGGATGTACAGCTCGTGCTGGAAAGACAGAAAAAGAGCGGTTCTGGTCTGGCAGCCGGAAGAAAAGTGCCTACAGACTCTAAACAGGAGCAAGAGCAGCCACCAGAGAGACTGCTGATCTGAAGGGAATCTCATTCTACAGCAGGGACACTGACGGGGTACTGAACAGACATGACAGGTACATTAATTGTGCTGGCTGACAGGTATCTCCTGTGAATGTCACAGGACAGCGGCGTGGGTCTGTGGTCACTGATAAATTCATACACACTCTGTCCACCTGGGACTCCTGCTCTGCTCCAGGTTGCTGTCAAATAGCCTGGACAAGCCCGTGCCTAATCACTGGACTCTGAGCCCAGTGAGCCACAGTTCACCCCCGACCACCCCAGTACTGGTGAATGACACAGGTACTGTACATTAATAGTGTTGGTCAACACTGGTCATCGGCAGGGCTGGTCAACAGGTAACTCCTGTGACATTATAAAGCTGCTGTGCTGGTTTTTACCTCTGCTGCCTGAAGGCTCACACTGCACTCCTCTTCTTACACTGCACCTATTCTCCTCACATTGCACTATTCCTCCGCCTTGTAGCACCACATTAGGGCTCTGTCCTGAGACTGCAGCCCCGCCCTGACAGAGGTTTCCCTCACAAAGGGCTCTAGCACAGATCTCTCCTGACAGAGGTCCCGGGACGCTCGCCCAGGGCTCTATCACAGATCTCCCCTGACAGAGGTCCCGGGACGCTCGCCCAGGGCTCTACCACAGATCTCCCCTGACAGAGGTCCCGGGACGCTCGCCCAGGGCTCTATCACAGATCTCCCCTGACAGAGGTCCCGGGACGCTCGCCCAGGGCTCTACCACAGATCTCCCCTGACAAAGGCCCCGGGACGCTCGCCCAGGGCTCTACCACAGATCTCCCCTGACAGAGGTCCCGGGACGCTCGCCCAGGGCTCTATCACAGATCTCCCCTGACAGAGGTCCCGGGACGCTCGCCCAGGGCTCTACCACAGATCTCCCCTGACAGAGGTCCCGGGACGCTCGCCCAGGGCTCTACCACAGATCTCCCCTGACAAAGGCCCCGGGACGCTCGCCCAGGGCTCTACCACAGATCTCCCCTGACAGAGGTCCCGGGATGCTCGCCCAGGGCTCTATCACAGATCTCCCCTGACAGAGGTCCCGGGACGCTCGCCCAGGGCTCTGTCCTGGGACTGCAGCCCCGCCCTGACAGAGGTTTCCCTCACAAAGGGCTCTAGCACAGATCTCCCCTGACAGAGGTCCCGGGACGCTCGCCCAGGGCTCTACCACAGATCTCCCCTGACAGAGGTCCCGGGACGCTCGCCCAGGGCTCTACCACAGATCTCCCCTGACAGAGGTCCCGGGACGCTCGCCCAGGGCTCTGTCCTGGGACTGCAGCCCCGCCCTGACAGAGGTTTCCCTCACAAAGGGCTCTAGCACAGATCTCCCCTGACAGAGGTCCCGGGACGCTCGCCCAGGGCTCTATCACAGATCTCCCCTGACAGAGGCCCCGGGACGCTCGCCCAGGGCTCTAGCACAGATCTCCCCTGACAGAGGTCCCGGGACGCTCGCCCAGGGCTCTGTCCTGGGACTGCAGCCCCACCCTGACAGAGGTCCCGGGACGCTCGCCCAGGGCTCTGTCCTGGGACTGCAGCCCCACCCTGACAGAGGTCCCGGGACGCTCGCCCAGGGCTCTAGCACAGATCTCCCCTGACAGAGGCCCCGGGACGCTCGCCCAGGGCTCTAGCACAGATCTCCCCTGACAGAGGTCCCGGGATGCTCACCCAGGGCTCTATCACAGATCTCCCCTGACAGAGGTCCCGGGACGCTCGCCTAGGGCTCTGTCCTGGGACTGCAGCCCCGCCCTGACAGAGGTTTCCCTCACAAAGGGCTCTAGCACAGATCTCCCCTGACAGAGGCCCCGGGACGCTCGCCCAGGGCTCTACCACAGATCTCCCCTGACAAAGGCCCCGGGACGCTCGCCCAGGGCTCTAGCACAGATCTCCCCTGACAGAGGTCCCGGGACGCTCGCCCAGGGCTCTAGCACAGATCTCCCCTGACAGAGGCCCCGGGACACTCGCCCAGGGCTCTATCACAGATCTCCCCTGACAGAGGTCCCGGGACGCTCGCCCAGGGCTCTAGCACAGATCTCCCCTGACAGAGGCCCCGGGACGCTCGCCCAGGGCTCTACCACAGATCTCCCCTGACAGAGGCCCCGGGACCCCTCCCACTCACCAGCCTCAGGATGGTGGGGTTGCAGCCGATGATGAAGGGCAGGCCGCGGAAGGCCTTGATGCGGTGGGCGATGCGGACCGGCAGCTCCTTGTGCAGGTACCTGGCGCTCTTCTGCGGAGGAAGAGCAGAGGTCAGAGGGCGTACCCCAGGTGACTGACGTTACAGACTGTGACAAATCTCAGACACCCGAGACATCAACTTCATCATCGTAGCAAGTTGGCAACTACGCGTTTGGTAACTGGTCTTACAAGTGCCATTCGATCTCTATACCTGACAATTTTCCCTTATGATCAGCGGCGCGAAACCTGAGAAATGTCCCTTTGTTCAAGAAAATGTTTCAGATCTCCACACAAACAGTTCCAAACCTTGTATTTTTTTCCCCACACACACACACACACATCTACTAACAGCTCTATCCAGTACAGGGTCAGGGGAGAGTGGGAGTCTATCCCAGCAAGAAACAGGTGCAGGGCAGGGTACACCCTGGACTGGACACCAGTCCACCACAAGGCACATACACACCAGGGGCTATATTCCCAGAATCCAATCAACCTACCAGCATGTCTTTGGACTGTGAGAGGAAACAAGAGCAACCAGAGGAAACGCACGCGAATACGGGGAGAACATGCAAACTCCACACAGATAGCACCCCAAGCATCAAACCCAGTGGTTAGTATTATGTGGGGCCAAGCACTGCATCACCAATCTGTCAAAGAGATTTCAAAATACGTCTTGAAAACATTTAGTATTCTTGTATATTTCTCAGGAAGTATCTTCGGCCTCAGTCTAATTCCACATTATTCCAAGTTCTAATACAAACAGGATTCTACCAGGACAGTCATCTTGCCAGGAATTGAAGGGGTTCAGCTGTAGATATGAGGCTGACCTTTGAGCTGGGAAGAAATACCAGGCAAGGCTGAAGGGACTAGCTTTATTTCTGCATTCTGAGAACGACCAGCCGATGACCTGAAGCCAGGGCAGTCCTGTCCCGATCCTGGTGGGGGCGCCGTGTCCACAGGATTTCCAGGTCTCTTGAGAGCAGCGGGACCTGCCAAGCCAGGAGTTGCTGACCCAGTGAATCCAGCTAGCAGCTGGTGAGGCTCGTCTCGAGCGGAGCCGGAGCGAAAAAGTGTGCAGGTACACCAGCCCTCCAGGACCAGGATCGGACACCCCCCGCATTAAGGAAAGAGTTAAAGAGGTACCCCTGTACAGATCACAATGGCAAGAGGGACATTCCCACAGAGATCCCATGGGAAGACTTACAAGAATGTGACTCCCATCAGGTGACTTCCCGGCGTACAGCATCATGGTGGGCGTGAGGCGAACGGAGGGCTGGAGAGGGGAAAAACATGTTTTTATGTAAAGATTCAAATCCATTCACTTATGGTCAGGCCTCAGATGGAAGGAACACAGACGCCCTTTACACAGAGGGTGGTGGGAGTGTGGAACAAGCTACCCAGCCATGTTGTAGAAGCCGATACGCTGACTTCTCACAAGAGACGGCTGGATGAGATCCTGGGACCTCTTACTGTATATACTATCAAACAAGGTAGACAGATCATGCTTGTGACCCGTCTTATCCTCAATCAACACACAACGCACAAGCAGAATAAAACGTTACTCAATTTAAACTTTAATATTCATAGTAAATCATGAAAGCATGTTGAACCATTAATACTATTGAAAGGGAATGGTATTAATGTAGTTCTCACTCACTTTGTGCCTGTATTAAAAGTGATAGGACTATTAACCCCTCTCTCTCAGTGCAGTGTTAATGTACTGGAGTGTCCAGTCAGTCAGTGTGTCTGTATGAACCCCTCTCTCTCAGTGCAGTGTTAATGTACTGGAGTGTCCAGTCAGTCAGTGTGTCTGTATGAACCCCTCTCTCTCAGTGCAGTGTTAATGTACTGGAGTGTCCAGTCAGTCAGTGTGTCTGTATGAACCCCTCTCTCTCAGTGCAGTGTTAATGTACTGGAGTGTCCAGACGCGGTTTCTGTATTTGACCGCATGATCAGGCGAGAAGTGTCCTTTACTTACCTTTTCCGAAGCGATGTCAATAGCCGACTGGTTGTAGAATGACGTCACGGTTTTGGAGCGCTCCCGGGCCAGTTCGTGGTTTTCCGTGGCGGAGGTGGATCGGAAACGAACCAGACACCGGGTTCCCCGAACCACCGGCCGCAGCCTCCCCATGTGAACGAACACAAACTTCAGCATCACGGCGGCCGTCACCTCGCAGCTGCTTAAAAACAATCTGACGTCCTAACTTAACGTTAAGACTTCAATCATTCTGAAGAAAAGGCCCCCTTAACGATTCCAGCGCCCATGGGCGTTCACTTTAACTACCTGCTCAGAAACTAGACGGCAGAACACAGACACCGCCAATCAGCTCTGATTAAATCGCAATTAAATGCAGGCGGTTATGCGCACGGCTGCAATATTGTCGCAAAACAAAAAGGAACTTCAATCCCTGGCACGCCCTGCGCAACCGTTGCTTTTGTCGTAATAGCAGCCTAATTTGTTTTTCGTGTGTGCAGTTAATGTATAATTCACATCTCCCACGGCTTAAAATGCAACGAGACGTTCTCCATTGTCTTCATGAGGCTGCACCAACGTGTGGCCGGAGTCCGATTCCTGGGGAAGACGGGATCTGTCCCTCGCTGGGTCCTGCGGTTTTTTAGGACCGGGGTTTTACTCCGGGGCTGGTGTCAATCCAACGGGCCGAAAACGTCAAGCTTCCTTGTCGGGGAACGCCGCGTCCCCCTGCGACAGCGCACCGCGACGGGTCGCCATGATGGAGCCGGTGTCGACCGGGCGGCCGTCTCTCATCCTCGCCCGGAACAGGGGTGTCTCCGCCGTCGCGTCGCCCTCGCCGTCGGAACCTGCCGGGATCCACGGGACCATGAAAGAAAAGTCAGTTTTCTGTTCTCCCCCCGCTTCTCCTCTGCTTTCTGCCGTGGTAGACGTGCGTTGACACACAAACGTACAAAACACAAACACGGGTGACGCGGCCGGGCAGGACCACCCCTCCCGCTGGGGTCAAAGGTCGAGGCCAGCTGTGCGCCATGTTGGTAGAGGGTTGACATAAATGCAGAGCCGGCCTCCTTTTAGTGTTGAAATACAGTTCTGAGTATTTTGGATGAGCATTTAAATTTATTTTCACGTTACGCCAGTAAAGCTAATTTGTATTTTCAAATATTAAGTCTGATTATTATTTGTATTAATAAGGGGCGCATTGTGTAGTGCAGGTGCCGACTACTTTTAAAGTTTCTGATAATTTATTGTTTATAGTGTATTTTTAATATTCGACACTTAAATCCCTTAAAGAGTTTTGATACCAAAAAATCGACTTACTGTAATCTGAGTTATATATGTGTTGATGTATTTTAACTACAGTTGCTATATATTCATTCAACTGTACACGAAGAAGCAGATAAGTTGTAGTCGTCTTTGTTTTTCTACAGTACATATACATACAATTTTCTATTCTAATTAATTTAAACTGAGATCCCAAAGCCGATCACCTATTTAAAATATTTTGCATGTACATCAATGAGACAAAATTATGAATTCCTCTCTTTAATAGTATACACTAAAGTCATATCAATAGAGCCGTCAACATCCATTATTCACACAGCCTTGATCAGAGGAGTTTGACTCGAGCGTATCCCCCAGGGCTCCGAGAGTCCCTTCCCCTTTCGACTCGATCTGCTCGGTGCTCGACTCGCCCGACTGAACCCAATGACTTGATGAATCAAATGAACGAATCGCGCGGGGATCGATTCATCCGATTCACCGAAGTTTCTCGCGGCCAAAACCAGAAAGACAAGTGCGACCCGATCGCCGACCGCACAGCCCCGCTATCCTTGTCGTGCCCGGCTCTTGAGGACGGTGAGTGGTTCGTGTGTAACGGACCGGTCAGCCACTGAGGCGTGAGCGCAGTAAAGGGGCCGGTGGGTGTGGGGGGGCTTTGTAGCCAGGCTGGCCAGACGGACATCAAACATCCGCTGCCGAAGTAGTTAAAGCAAGGCGCAGCGATAAAATGTTCTAGCACAGCATGTGCCTGAGTACAATTACTAAATGTAAGTCTCTATCGATCATCTGACGTGATCAGAATCGATAACCCGCCGTTCTTCCCAGAAAACCCGATACTGTCCTTTCTAACCAAGCTCGACACAACCCGCGATTCGAGACCCCCTAATAAATCCCCTGTTTTATAATTCAGCTGTAGGTTTTTTTTTTCACGGTAATCTTCAGGATAAGAGTGCGTTATATGGATACGTTTCTTGGTGAACTACTCTTTAGGGTATGACCCCCGGGATATCTCCCCATTGACTGCGGTGCAAGCGTCCTAACTCGTCGTTGTCCGTTTACACGAAAAAGACCCATCTGGCGGCCCGATAACTACAGCTTTCGTGTTGTAAAAATAAATTCAGAGCTCTTCGCTGAGAGGTGTCATTACTGGTGCTGAAGGCTGGACAGAACTCGGTTCAGAAGTCGGTGGAGAACTTGATCTTTTACGCTTGCCTTGTCAGATTGTTTCTCTGTTACACGTTTTGTTCCCACCCCCCCACACCTGTAGGGGTGTAACAGCCAAGGGAGATGAGGTTTGGAATCTCAAAGCGATGTCGCTTTTCAAATTACTTTCGTAAACCAACACACGGGGTATGATGCGGTAACGCCGCCCAGCCACCGGGCTGCTTTTGAGAGCAGACAGGATATGACGTCTGGCAGCAAGCGGAAAGGCTTTAACTCTTTAACTCCCCGCCTCCCCGGGCTGCGGTGCTGATTCCACCGGCCCCCTGCGCTATCGCGGGGTCTCACGGTCTCTATTGCTTTTCAGTACGATGGAGCCTCTGAGCTCAGTGCTTCTAATCCACCCTTTTAACCGATTCTTGCGCCCGTTTCTCTAGCCAGTCCAGGGTTTCAGAGTTCAGTTTGTTTGCCATACACACCAGTGCCGTGAAGTGAAATGCTTATTTGTATCTGTGTCTAATAGGAAGACAGTAAGGAAACACCAACTGAAACGCAGAACAGCAGCAAACAAAGTAAACAACGTTAAATAACATTCAAACACAACTCGGCACAAGCAGTGTACAGAAAAAAAAACATCAGTGTGAGTCAGTGGTACTGAGAGCTTGTGGGAAGAAGCTGTCTCTGAATGATGGGGTTCGCGCCTTTATGCTCCTGTAGTGCTTACCAGAGGGCAGGGGAGACAAAATTGAGAAACCAGGATGATTGTTATCTTTGGCAGTAACCCCAGCCGTCCCGAGACAGCAAGTTCTTTCAAAATGTTCGTCTTCAGTCATACAACTTCAGGAAGCAGAACACAGAGCGATCTCTGTGGAAGAGCTTTGAACGGGAGACCCTCTCCCTGTGAGCGGACAGGTTTCTGATGGGCGTGACAGTATGGCCATCCCTGTGTCATGTGTTACACGCACACACTCGCAGCAGGGCCATGTTTCCCTGAAGCTAGTTATTCTACCAGCATGTCTCTGGACTGTGGGAAAGAACCCAAGTGAACTTGAGGAGAACACGCAAACTCCACACAGACAGCACTCCAGGTCTGGAATTGAACCCAGGGCCCCAGCGCTGCACCACCAGGGTGCCTCTGACCGTGTGCCACATGTTTGCTTAAGGAGCATTTTATTTTCTCTGTGCACAGTGACATTTCACATCTGAATAAGATCAGATCAGATCACTTTATTGGCCCTATACAATCTCTTGCATTAGGAATGTGTCTTTTCACAGACCCCAGCTTGCTCTCCATGAGACACACAGACAGGGAGAGAAGCTGGGGGTCAGAGCGCAGGGTCAGCCATTTATACAGCACCCCTGGAGCAGCTGGGGTTGAGAGCCCTGCTCAGGGGCCCAATAGAGTAGGATTCCTCTGCCGGCTGTGGGATTCAAACCTGCAACCTTCCAGACACAGGCACAGGCACAGATCCTTAGCTGCAGTGCCACCGCTCCACCTGAATAAGGAATAAGGGCAGTTCTGGACTGGAGAAACTGGTAGAGCTGATGCCTTTTACAACCTTTAAAACTGTGAAAGAGAACATGGCTGGGTTGCACTCCAGAAGACACAGGTGTCCCCCAGGTCTGGGCTGAAAACTACTATCAGACAGAGAAACTTGGAGTCACTCTTTCCTGATCCTGGAGGGCTGTTGTGTCCATGACCTCCAGTCTGGCTGAGCTCATAACGACCTGATCCAGCTCATTCCTGGATTAATTAGACCAGCTGAACAGCTTCTCCTGCTGCAGACACACTGACTGACCCCTCCAGGACCAGGAGTGGACAGCCCTGCTGCAGACACACTGACTGACCCCTCCAGGACCAGGAGTGGACAGCCCTGCTGCAGACACACTGACTGACCCCTCCAGGACCAGGACTGGACAGCCCTGCTGCAGACACACTGACTGACCCCTCCAGGACCAGGACTGGGCAGCCCTGCTGCAGACACACTGACTGACCCCTCCAGGACCAGACTGGACAGCCCTGCTGCAGACACACTGACTGACCCCTCCAGGACCAGGACTGGACAGCCCTGCTGCAGACACACTGACCCCTCCAGGACCAGGACTGGACAGCCCTGCTGCAGACACACTGACCGACCCCTCCAGGACCAGGACTGGACTGGACAGCCCTGCTGCAGACACACTGACCCCTCCAGGACCAGGACTGGACAGCCCTGCTGCAGACACACTGACTGACCCCTCCAGGACCAGGACTGGACAGCCCTGCTGCAGACACACTGACTGACCCCTCCAGGACCAGGACTGGACAGCCCTGCTGCAGACACACTGACTGACCCCTCCAGGACCAGGACTGGGCAGCCCTGCTGCAGACACACTGACTGACCCCTCCAGGACCAGACTGGACAGCCCTGCTGCAGACACACTGACTGACCCCTCCAGGACCAGGACTGGACAGCCCTGCTGCAGACACACTGACCCCTCCAGGACCAGGACTGGACAGCCCTGCTGCAGACACACTGACCGACCCCTCCAGGACCAGGACTGGACTGGACAGCCCTGCTGCAGACACACTGACCCCTCCAGGACCAGGACTGGACAGCCCTGCTGCAGACACACTGACTGACCCCTCCAGGACCAGGACTGGACAGCCCCGCTGCAGATACACAGACCAGTGTGACTGTATTTTGTTGCCGTTTCTCTCTCTGCCTGTGGGCTCCTCACTGGGTGCTACTAGCGGGTGAAATAGTAAACAGCACCTGTGGGTGGTGGTGGACGTTGCCCTGCAGGGCTGTAATGAAGGAAGTTCATTGATCTGAGCTGCTGCTGACATGCAGATGGCAGATGGGAGCCTGTCTCTTACTCCTCGTGTGTCTGGGTGCGTGTGTTTCAACAGGTCCACTGAGCACTGCCTGGCTGCCCCCGGTCAGCCCCGGCCATGACCTCGGAAGAGGGGGAGCCTGGCCACGAAACGCCCCTCTGCAGGGATCCTGGGGCGCCCTGCGCTGCTGCTGCGAGCCCCGATCTCAAGAGGTGAGAGGAGCTGTGTTTGTGTGTGCGAGGCCCTGACTCCCTCCTGTGACAGGCCGGATCGCATGTCAATGCCCCGTATCAGGGGGTCCCAGTCCGGCTCCTAGGGGACCCCCACACCTGCCACTGAACTGTTTGCCGAAATGAGCCCTTCAGTAATTAAATTAAATTGCAGCCAGCCAGCTGCAGGAAAATAACTCTCATCATGGTTGCAGTGCTTTTCCTGTAACTTCCTGTAACTGTAACAGTATAGTCTGAACATTGCTTGTGCCGGGTGGGGTTGCTGTGCTCTGTTTGCTCTCTCTGACGCTGTTCAGGGTAGCAGGTGCGCTGGGCTGCAGCGCTGTGGGTGTTTTGAAGAGGGCTCATATGCAGAACTACTTTGTTTGAAACCGTACGTGTCGCGTGAGAAGAGAGGGGGTTGGCACTCCCCCGGAGCCTGTAACACACGTGCGCCTAAGACATTGCCACCCACTTGGTGGCCTCTCTAAGTGTCTTTTGGGCAGGTCAGTGGTGCTCCATCTGTGTGGAGTTTGCATGTTCTCCCCGTGTTTGTGTGGGTTTCCCCCGAGTGCTCTGGTTTCCTCCTGAAAATTGGCCCTGGTGTGAGTGTGTGTCTGTGTGTGTCCTGTGATGGACTGGTGTCCTGTCCAGGGTGTGTGAGAGTGTGTGTTTGTGTGTGTCCTGTGATGGACTGGTGTCCTGTCCAGGGTGTGTAAGATGGGTGTCTGTGTGTGTCCTGTGATGGACTGGTGTCCTGTCCAGGGTGTGTGAGAGTGCGTGTCTGTGTGTGTCCTGTGATGGACTGGTGTCCTGTCCAGGGTGTGTGAGAGTGTGTGTCCTGTGATGGACTGGTGTCCAGGGTGTATCCTGCCTTGCTCCTGTTGCTTGCTGGGATAGACTCCTGCTCCCCCACGACCCTGTACTGGGTGAACTGGTCAGACCATGCATGGCTGTTCTGTGATCATGAGAGAGCAGGAAATGCAGCATTCTTCCCCAGGGGGCCTGTTCCAGTCAGAGAGCTCTCAGCACCACTCAGTTTAGTCACTGCTGATCGGACCGGGGGAGGGGAAGTGGGGTCAGTTTCCCGAACATGTGCGAGCCCGGGATCGTGCCCTGGCGCTCCGATGCGGATCGGGCGGGCTGGGAGAGTGACGGGTGGCCTGTGTCCGGGTGTGTTGTCTCAGGGTCAAGCTGGAGAGAGACGCGTCCCCGGCCCCCAGCTCCAGCCGCCTGTCTGCAGACTACGACCACTCCGTGGGCCGGCTCGTCGTGGTGAAAGAGGACCCCTTCGCCCCCGATCCGAGGTGAGGAGGATTGGAATTCCCTTTCTGTCGGACACGGTCTCCTGGTAACGGATGCGAGGGATCAGCTTTATTGTACAGTATCCATTAATCTTACAATGAGTGTGTACTCTAACAAAACATAACCACTAAAAAAAAGCTCTTAAAAGAGTTCTTAAGAAGGTGATTGTGCTTTTTTCAGCCCGTTCCCTGCGCAACTGTTGCTGGATTGGCACAAACGGAGTCCCTCCAAGCCCTGCCTCCTGCTGTCGTCCTTGCCTTTCTCCCTGTCCCGGCTCTGGAACTGCGGAGCAGGAGCTCAGAGCACAGGGGTTTCCTCTTTAATCCCTGTACAGTCCCGCAGTCCCCTCCAGCGCTCCCTCACTGTGGAGAAGCCTCACCTGGCGACGTTACTCTGAGGTCTGCCAGGATCCTCTCCTCCTCCAGCTCCCTCGCTCCCCACTCTGTCGTGCCGGATGAGAGTGTACCTCGTCTTCCACAGTCCGTGTTCTATCAGGAGCAGGAGCTGTGTCCCCTTGTCCAGTGTGGTCAGTGCCAGCCCCAGCAGGACGCAGTGGGAACAGCACCACTCCCGCTCCCAGGAGCTGCATAGTGCTTCCGTTCTATCCCACAGCGCTTGGGTGAAGGGGCAGCTCTGTTTTCCTTTAGTCATGTCTTATTTAACTGGGGGAGGCGACAGACTCTGATTTCGTTGAGGTGTCCAGCGACCCAGGACGCTGTGGGTCAAGGGGAGGTGCCCAGGGGCTGGAGGGTTGTTAGTGTGGTGCTCATTGGTAAGCAGGGTGACAAAACTGTGACCCGAGAAACTGAAGGAGGGCAGATGTTTCTGTGCATGAGCAAAATAATCAAACTGCTTTTCTAACCTCAGGTGCGCGTTAGCAAAAGAAATCTTGGTTGTTTTTTGTGTGTTTGCCTGGGATTTCATATGTGTAATCCAAATTAGGCTCTTTATTGTAAGAGTAAATAGTCGACGCAGTTTAACCCTGGAAATGACATAAAGGCAAGGTGTGAACTTGGGGCCAGCCTGGGAGAGTTACCTACGGTGGCGACACGAAAGAAGATGTCAAGAATAAAAAGTTTTACAGTTTGCCATGTTAGGCCTTTTCTTGTCTGCCCGTTCAAACCCTAACCCTAACGAGTCGCTTCCCTTCAGTGTGTCAGCAGGGAACCAGAAACACTCCCGGGTCTGGGAGGTGTTCACCCTGTTTGCCAACAACAAGCTGATGTGCTCGCTGTGTGGGACTGTGCTGTCCTACCACAAGAACACTTCCGGGATGGTCCGGCACCTGCGCGTCAAGCACGCCGAGCAGTACGACACGGCGCCGGACGGCGACGGAGCCGCGTGCCCGGCGCCCGGCGATTCAGGTGAACCGCGCCGTGAGGTCCGGGGGCTTCTGAGAGTTCAGAGTTCGGTTGATTGTCAGACGCACGAGTGCAATGAACTGCTTATTTGCACGTGTGGCTCCTATACAAAGACATTAAAGGAATCGCCAAAAAACAAACTCAGAACAGCAGCAGCAGCAACAAGTTAAATAACTTTAAAGAAAAGTCAGAGAAGCAGTGTGGGGAAAAACACATCAGTGTGCGCCAGCGGTCGGGGTCGAGTTCAGTAATCTGACAGCTTGCAGGAGGAATCGGTCTCTGAATCCAGAGGTTCCTGCCTTTATACTCCTGTAACGCCCACCAGAGGGAAGGGGGCAGAAAAGTGAGGAACCAGGCTGACTGGTGTCCTTATTGATACTGCCAGCCCTCCTGAGACAGCGAGTTGTAGAAACGTCCACAGCAGAGGGGAGCTGTACTGCAGCGAGGGACTGGGCTGACCCGATCGCCCCCTGTAACGCCTCCGCTCAGACAGCGAGCCGCTGCCCGACCACACTGTGATCCCGCACGTGAGCATGCTCTCCATAGCGCACCTGTAAAATGTGACGAGGGCAGTTGAAGACTGCTCTGAGCACTCCTCCAGGCTGCGGTGCCCTCGGCCCTGCGGACAATACCAGCAGCCGTGCACGCCCTGAGACTGCCTCTCACAACAGGCTTGCTATTTAAAAGGGGTTCGTTAAAAATACCGCTTCAATAGGCCTTTCATATTTGGTGCAAGATGTTCTAAAAATACATCATTATTGTTCTTTCCTCTAGGGCAGGGAGCAGTGGTCTTCCGTTGTTTGGCAAACTTACTGTCCACCCAGCCAGGGAATATCGTATATTATTCAGGACAAAAACGTGCACCCTTCCGTCCAGGAAGTCCCATTGAAAGTTGATTTTTGGAACATTCAGAAATTTTGCTTCTGATAATTTTCCTAAATTTCTTGCCCTTTTTTTTTTTTTAAAAGAAAGTTTTTTTTTTTCTGAATACTCTTCAGGGGCGGAGTGGTGTTTAATTGCCTCACAGCTCTTGGGTCCTGCTCGACTGGGGACCTGGGGGCACGCTCTGTGGGGAGCTTGCATGTTCTCTTTGAGTCTGGGGAGGGGAGGTTGATCTCGGAGTACTGGGGCTTCCTCGCACCGCCCCCCCCCCCTTCAGACCCGTGTTTTCCGATTACGGCTTCTGAGCGTTGATTTCCTGTGCGCAGCCAGGGCGGCGAGGAAGAGGACGCTGGACGAGGCGCTGCTGGACGTCATCACCAGGGACTGCCAGCCCTTCTCCCTCGTGGAGGACGAAGGCTTCAGGAAGTTCGTGACGCTGCTGGATCCCCGGTACGCCCTCCCCAGCAGGAAGACCCTCAAGAGCATGGCAGCCGGCCAGTACGCCCTGCACAGGGACCGGGTCATGGCGGAGGTGCGGGCGGCCCAACACGTCAGCCTGACCACGGACATGTGGGCGTCCGGCCGCCAGGACGCCTACCTCGCGGTGACGGGCCACTTTGTCTCCGAGGACGTCCGGCTGGCCACCTATTTATTGGACATCCTCCATTTCCCGAGCCCCCCGACGTCCGCCCACGTCTCCGAGGCCCTGGGCGGCGTGCTGGCTGCCTGGGATCTCCGCGGGAAGGTCACCGCCGTCGTCACGGGCGACGCCGAGGTGGTGCCGGCGGCGGTGCGGCGGCTGGACCTCCCCCACCTGCCCTGTTTCGCCCGCGCCCTCGACGCGCTGGTGGCCGGCGCCCTGCGGCACGCGCCCGAGCTGGACGCCGTCCGGGCCAAGGCGAGGGCCATCGTGGGCCTCTTCCGGGCCTGTCCCGCCGCCCGGGAGCAGCTGGCCCGGATCCAGGGGCAGCTGGGCGGGCCGCGGCTCAAGCTGCCGAAGGAGGCGGAGGCCAGGTGGGGCAGCACCTACGAGATGCTGCGGGGCCTGCTGGCGCAGAAGGAGGGCGTGGGGGCCGCGCTGGCCGCCCTGCGCGCGGACGTGGGCCCGCTGACGGCCCCCGAGTGCGACCTCGCGGGGCAGTGCCTGGGCGTCCTGGAGCCCTTCCACACGGCGGCCGCCGAGCTGGCCTCGGAGCCCCGCGTCGCCGCCTCCAAGGTCATCCCGCTCACCAAGATGCTCCAGCACGCCCTGGAGCAGCGGCGCCGGCGCGTCAGCCACCGCGCGGCCGCCGCGCTGCTGGCGGAGCTGGAGGCCGGCGTGCGGAGCCGGGGGGCGGACGCCGAGCGGGCCCGCCTGCTGGCCGCCAGCACCCTGCTGGACCCCCGCTTCAAGGTCCTGGCCTTCGGGAGCTCCGACCGCGCCCAGGAGGCCGTGCGGCTCCTGGTGGGCGAGTGCTGCTCGCGGGCGGGCGCCCCCCCGCCGGCCCCTGCCGCCGCGGCCCCCCCCGCCGCCGCCGCCGCCGGCCCCAGCCTGTGGGAGGAGTTCGACTCCAGGGTGCGGGAGACGCAGAGGGTGCGCGGCGCCACCGCCGAGGCCACCGTGGAGATGCAGCGCTACGTCAGCGACGCCTACCTCGCCCGCGCGGCCGACCCGCTCGTCTACTGGGCCGCCAACTCCGCCAAGTACCCCGGCCTGGCCCGCCTGGCCCACAAGTACCTCGGCCTTCCGGCGGCGGCCGTGCCGGGCCACCAGGTCTTCTCCAAGTCCGGGGATGTCCTCCGGGCGCGGAGGAGCCGGCTGAGGAGCGGCGCGGTGCGGCAGGTGTTGTTCCTGAACCACAACGCCTCGGGAGGCGGGCTCCTCCGTTAGCTTCGGGGCGCCCGGGGTGCATTCTTCCTCCGCGTCGGAGGGCAGAGGAGCGCCGGCGGCCGGCTTTTAAAAACCCACGTTCAGAACTTTTGCTTCCCAGAATTGTCCTACATTTCTTGCCTTTTTTTTGCCGTTTCTTTTCCTGGGTACTCTTCAGGGGCGGAGTGGTGTTTAATTCCCCTCTGCTCTTGCGTCCTGTTGATGTGGGACCTGGGGGCACACTCTGTGGGGAGTTTGCACGTTCTCCTCGGGTCTGGGGAGGGTGGGAGTGTGTCTGAAGAGTTATGATTCAAGACTTCGGTATTACACTTGTACATTTCTCTCCTTTTTATTTATTTATTTACAGTACCACTGTAATTGTTTTTATACTCTTATACTAAGTCCTTTGCTATTTTGTTCAAAGGTTTTATAAAGAATGCTTATTCTGTCCTCGGGGCCTCTGATCAGTGGTCTTTGATTTTTGTGTTTTGCCACCTTATTGTCCATCCTCATCCCACCAGGGGAATTCTATTATTCCATCCCTCCATTTGCTCCTCGCTTCTTCCGGGTCGGGGTCGCAGGGGAGCCGGAGTCTATCCCAGCAAGCCACGGGCTCAAGGCGGTGTCCACCCTGCACAGAGACAGACACACACTAGCACACACCGGGGCCAGTTTTCCCAGAAGACAAGTCCCCTCCCAGCATGTCTTTTGGACTGCAGGAGGGAAACTGGAGCACCTGGAGAAGGAGACCCCCATGAACCTGGGGAGAGCATGCAAACTCCACACACATGGCGCTCCAGGAGTTGAACCCGGGGCCCCAGCGCTGTGCCACCAGACCACTCGCATCCCATTATGAATTCCCTCCAACCTGTGCAGCCAATCTACCGGGGACTGCCTTCAGGATGGAGCACACATCATTCTCCAAGGGAAGGTGAAAGCAGCAGCTGGCAAGGACAGGGGTCCGCAGGCCGGCGTGGGTCCTGGAGTGAGGGTGAGGTGTGGGAGAGCGCACCAGGGGCAGAACGTGTAGCCCATGTAGACATCTGGCTGTGGCCTGGGGTCACTGACCTGCTCTCCTGACCGGGCTCGAGAGAAGTTTGGTACAGACATCTGCTGTTGTACGTGACGCCACAGAGATAGCTGAAAGGCGGGACAACATCACCAAGAGCAGCCACTGGACCATCAGGAGAATGTGGACTCTCAAACCCCCGTTCATGGTAATAACAGGGCTGGACTCAGACTATAAAAACCTCTCTAAACCGGTGGCAATTCAGGGCACTATGGGAAATGCACCTCGCATGTCTGTGGCCTTCAGTGTTCTCCCGAAGTGGCCATTTTCATTACAGTGAAACTCATGTGACTCCTTGCATCCCTACACCCAGACAGTGAGGAAGGTGTGCCGTGTCCTTCCTGTTGATGTTGGCTCGGGAAGTCGCGCCAGGCATGCTTGGGAGCGGGGATGAGGAGAGATACCGCCGTCCTCGGCGGCGGAGACGAGAGGAATTTTCATCAGCGCGTCTTGACCGTGGCCCGTATTCAGAGCGGCGGTTTTATTAACTGACTGCAGGAGCTCTTGTCGTTGTTAAAGGGCAGCAGAGTGCTGGGTTCAGCGTGAGGAGTTTGCACGTTCTCCCTGGGTTTGTGTGGGCTTTCGCTGGGCGCTTGATGGAGTTCTGCCCCCCCCCCCCCCTCCTCCTCCTGAAAGGCTTGCTGGGAAGGTACAGTTGACTCCTCCGGGTTGTCCCTGTGTTCCCAGCCATGTGATGGGCTAGTGTCCCATCCAGGGGCTTCACACTGTACGCTGTGGGATAGGCTGTTTTTCCACAGGCCTCGGTAGGATAATAGTGCATGGGTGGCAGGTACAGTACATAGCCCAGCAAGCAGAGCTTGTCTACTGCATGCAAGCACAAAACTATCAGCAGTGTCATTCATTAAATACTACTCAATTCCGTTCAATAGCATCGGTCTTATTTCAGAGGAATTCCCCACAAAGAAGTGGTCGAAGTTTCCACCTTCCACTCGGTCTCTCCCAGATGACTGCTTTTCTCACGCAGAACTCATCAGTTTCCTTCCTGTTGCTCTTCTCCACCTCGAGGACCTGCCGGGGACAAGATTATTTAAGTAGGCTCTTGTTTCTCTGATGTGTTATGAACTGTGTAAACTTTGTACATAGTGCCCGTTTTCACGTTGGCGAATGTGCTTTGAATAAAAACAGCAACAATGGTTCAGAAAGTTGCAAGGTCAAGTCTTTTAAAATACGTGGCTCCACAGACAGGTCGAATCTCCACACGTCCCTTGATTCCTGTGTTTATTTAAGAAGGGAGACAATGCGAAACCTTTTACTTCTTATTATGATATTTAAAAAAGGACACCGCTACGAGTTATTAAGACGTGCTCCTTAAAGCCTCTGTGTAAGAACATGCAGTTGTTCGCTTTTTAAGGCTTCACTCGCAACTCTTCTGATTCGGGTATGATATTGGAGACAATTTTTCATTTTCCTGTTCACACAAACACACAGAAGATACTGATATTAAACAGAAAGTCCACCGCCATCCCACACCCGGGCAAACAGAGGAACGAAACTGCAGATCAGTTCCTCTCGCCCCAGCGGCACAGCGCTTGAACTCGGCAGACGGGGTCACTGGAGGTCAAAGTCACCGTGCCTGGTCACGTGATCACCGGAGAAACAAGGCGCTATATCTCGGGAACGAGAGCAGCACAAACTCTACTTTCAACGGCACAAACGTAGCGCTAACGAATGAGGTGGGCTTCATCGTTTGTGCTGTCTGTAGGGGGGCAACTTCACGAAGCTTTCTGGGAGGGGTCCAGCACCTGGCCCTCGGTGATCGCAGAAGGCAAACACATCGGACCCGTGTGCTCGCTCCGCCTCGACCCCCACACTGGCGCTCCTTTCTGAAGGCGTTATGCGTCAGAGCCCGAGAGGTCCGAGTGGAGCAAGAGACTGTTCACCCCAGCAATGGCAATCAAGTGGAAGAACAGTTTCTTGGACCACTTCCTTGTTTTGTGCGCCAAATTGTTCTTCTTGATTAGGGCGTCAGACAAATCCGCCCTCCGCCAAGACCCGTTGGGTTGTTTTTTTTTTACTTTGTGCAGGCAAAAAAAAAAAAACAACAACTAACAAATAAAATTTGTACACCATCGAAAATGGAGTGACAGACGAAGTCGAGACCCTCAATAGCAAATCACTCTTCTTCGTCCAGCTTGGCGTCTTTGCGGATCATCCCTAGACACGCTGATACACGGCAGTGCAGTGCCCCACAGGACCGAGTCCCATTTCTGACTAAACCAGATTTTTCTCCCCCCCCAAACTTGGTTTAGCCAGATTTGCGTCTTTGCTAAGGCTGATGATATTTTGTTTTATCATTTCTGTTGCTCAATTGGCACGGACACGGAACAGTCTCGTTCCTGACCTAACCAAACCAAAATTTCAAGTAGGGGGCAGCGCCAGCATGCGTCGGCTGCAGTAAAAGTTTATTCCAGGCTGAAAACGAAAAGAAACGAAACAACGTTTCGGCTGTGGAGCCTTCTTCACACCCGATTTTGACACCCGAAGAAGGCTTCACAGCCGAAATGAAATGTTGTGGTTCTTATCTATTCAGCACGGAAAGAAACTTTTACTTGTCGCTTTGCAAAAAAAAAAGCAATGTTTTGCGTCTCCAAAAACAGCGTCGAGTGTTTAAGACGCGGACCTGTCTGGGGGCGGTGGGCTGGATCGGATCAAAATAAACGAGGCTGCGCGGTTTTAAAGGACTCTCCCAGCACACCGAGTTAAGCGTCGAGGAAATCGAAATTTAACTCGGTTGTGGTGAAAACCGTCCGTGAGTGACTCGTGAGTCGGAGCCGTGTCACACTCTCGGGAACACATCAGGACAACACCGGGGAGATGGGCGATTTCAACGTAAGTGTCGTTTCTTTCTATTGTTTTTAATGCGGTTTGTCTTCATTTTTTTTTTCCCGAAGGTGCATAAAATGCCGTTACATATGTCACAGTAAGGGGAGCCCTATGGGCGGGGAATGTTCCTGCCTCGTGTACGACTACACCCGAAGAAGGCTCCACGGCCGAAACGTTGTGTTCTCTTTCTTCTTTTTTTCAGCCTGGAATAAACCTATTACTTGTTCCTTTGCAGCCTACGCATGCTGACGCAGCTCCCCACCTGAACTACGCCACCTAGCAATGCAAACGGGGTGCTAGGGCCCCTCTACATTACCACAGGTCCTCTTTATCTCCCAGAATCACCAATGCACACACAGACCAGCGAGGGGCGTTTGTATTGCATAAGTGCCCTTTATATTTTCCAACCACGTTTACATTCACTATCACCCCAAAACACAACGAAAACGGTATTCGCAGCAGCAAAAGACCCTTCCCAGGGTCATAATGAATACATAATGAATACATAATACATCATGAATAATGAATACAGAGGGGCAGCAGTCTTCCCTGTAAAATACTGAAGAGAGGCCACTCGAACGTTTCTTCTTAGCACCTGTAGTCTCTTATGGCCCACTTGAAGGAGAGGGGTATCAGTTTGAATCGGCTAGCTGTGCCAGTTTCCTTGTTCCTGGTCTTCAGTCTCTGTACAGTACCTCTGTTCCAATGCCAATGTCTCCCGTGGTCGTCAGTTACTGAACCAGTAGTTCCTTGCCTCCAGGTATTAGAAGTCTGTGCACAGTTCCTCCATGGCCTCGCACTCTGCAGCTTCCCTGGTGCCGCCTGTGTCGTCTCCAGGATCCAGAGGGAATCGGGGGGCTCCCTCTGTCCTGTCTCAGGTGTTTTTACCCCTCTCCTTAGCCAGTCCCTTCTCAGGGAATTTTCCACAGTCCCCGGCAGAATCGGGTTCGCCCAGTAATTTTCCAGGAGGAAACTCGTGTTGTTTGAGGGGTGTGGGAGTGCCGAGCAAGGTGTTATGGGCCCTTATCACCTGTTCACTCTCCGGCTCTCCCTCCTCCTCCCTTGGTCTGGATAAAACTGGCTCGGCGACTCCTCACACCTCCAAGTATCGATACCTAATTGCTCCCTGAACGACTTGGGTTTGACCGTTGTTACTGACTGTTCCTGCTAGACGGTTTTCATTAGAACAACTGCAGTCGCCACCCTTGAGTGAGGAAACACCACCCTGGAAATCAACATAACCCAGTCAATCCCAGCCTGCTACTGCCTCAGTGGCCCACATCCTGCGACACATACAGTACAGTATGATTTGTTATTTATTCCACCGTTAATGGCACACGGTTTGAGACACCGTACATTTAAAGGTTTCTGCACCACAGAGACAAATGTATATATTAAAAAGTCATAGGTTTATTCCATGCTGAAAAGGAAAGAAAGAAAATACAACATTTCGGCCGCATATGTTTCTGCATATGCTGCTGCTGAGACCTGGAAAACTTGCAAATATACTGACTGACCCCTCCAGGACCAGGACTGGACAGCCCTGCAGACACACTGACTGACCCCTCCAGGACCAGGACTGGACAGCCCTGCAGACACACTGACTGACCCCTCCAGGACCAGGACTGGACAGCCCTGCTGCAGACACACTGACTGACCCCTCCAGGACCAGGACTGGACAGCCCTACAGACACACTGACTGACCCCTCCAGGACCAGGACTGGACAGCCCTGCAGACACACTGACTGACCCCTCCAGGACAACCCTGCTGCAGACACACTGACTGACCCCTCCAGGACCAGGACTGGACAGCCCTGCTACAGACACACTGACTGACCCCTCCAGGACCAGGACTGGACAGCCCTGCTGCAGACACACTGACTGACCCCTCCAGGACCAGGACTGGACAGCCCTGCTGCAGACACACTGACTGACCCCTCCAGGACCAGACTGGACAGCCCTGCTGCAGCCACACTGAATGACCCCTCCAGGACCAGGACTGGACAGCCCTGCTGCAGACACACTGACTGACCCCTCCAGGACCAGGACTGGACAGCCCTGCTGCAGACACATTGACCCCTCCAGGACCAGGACTGGACAGCCCCACTGCAGACACACTGACTGACCCCTCCAGGACCAATAACTGGACAGCCCTGCTGCAGACACACTGACTGACCCCTCCAGGACCAGGACTGGACAGCCCTGCTGCAGACACACTGACTGACCCCTCCAGGACCACACAGCACTGGGACCTGGATTGAACTTCTGGGGTGCTATCTGTGTGGAGTTTGTATGCTCTCCCCTTGTTCACATGGGTTAACTCCCACAGTCTAAAGACATTTTTTTCTAACAAAATAAACTTCACAACAGACATCTTACAATGAGTACACACTCTAACAAAACCATGCAATCTCTACTATAATAACAAATGTTATTTTTAAAGGCTGATTGTCCTTTTTCAATCTGTGCAAGTGGTTGCTGGGGCTGGATTGGCACAAACAGAGTCCCTCCAAGCCCTGCCTCCTACTGTCGTCCTTGCCTTTCTCCCTGTCCCGGCTCTGGAACTGCGGAGCAGGAGCTCAGAGCACAGGGGTTTCCTCTTTAATCCCTGTACAGTCCCGCAGTCCCCTCCAGCGCTCCCTCACTGTGGAGAAGCCTCACCTGGCGACGTCACTCTGAGGTCCGCCAGGATCCTCTCCTCCTCCAGCTCCCTCGCTCCCCACTCTGTCGTGCCGGATGAGAGTGCTCCTCACAGTCCGTGTTCTATCAGGAGCAGGAGCTGTATCCCCTTGTCCAGTGTGGTCAGTGCCAGCCCCAGCAGGACGCACTGGTAACTGAGCACCGCTCCTCGTCCCAGGAGCTGAAGAGTTTTGTCCATCCTGCCCCACACTGCCTTGGCGAAGGGGCAGCTCCAGAACAGGTGCTCCAGAGTCTCCTCAATGAAACACGGCTCCCGGTGAGTGAGTGTCTGTGAAGACCCTCTCTGGTACTGACAGCAACTATACAGTTGAGGTCCTTCAGCTGCCTGGGAACCCACAGCTTTTTGGTGGTAATGAATTGCCCCCTATTCTCCTTGTACAAGGCTCTATAGTTGATTTCCATTAAAGATCACTCTCCACAACAACCAAAAGAAAAAAGATAGGTTTTGGTGAAGGTGAGGGTCCTGACTGACAAAGGCCAGGAAGGTCACGGTGGGAACCTGAGGTCACAGACTCAGATGGGGAAACATGGGACAGCCACACACATACTCTTCCACCCCATGTACACAAACCCGTGTCCTTCCCCCCAAGTCCTAGGTGTTAGGAATGTTCCTGATAGTTCCTAACTATCCCAGACAAGTTCCCCACTATCCCAGCATGCTCTCCCTGGGACTGCTTGTCTGCTCTGTGCCCCATGGCTGCCTGATGAGGGCGCTACAATATAACAATATATGGAGAACAGGAGGGGTGACGGCACACAACCTTGGGGAGCACCTGCATTTAAAAACCAATTCATCTGAGAACACACTGTCCATGTGGACTCCCTGAGGTCGATCTGTGAAGAAGTCCAGAACAGCTTCTGTCCCACTGCAGTCCGCCAGCTGCAGTGCCTTCATGCACATCTGCACTGCGCACTTTTTACAGAGTCTACCATTTTTTGGGGTCTCACTGCTACATGTTTATTTATTTTTCCACAACATACTTCTTGTCCCTGTGGTCTACAATGTGTGGTGTTGTCCGTTGTTCTGTGTATGTCCCGGGAGATCAGCGTGGTGAAGAATTCCATATGACAATAAACTCCTCTACTCTCTACTGCTACTAAGTCTCCAATCCAGTGTAGAATACTCCCATCCACATGCAAGGCAAAGAGGCATTGTAAAATAAATGAACTTGCATGGTACTGAAAGCAGAGCTAAAATCGATAAAAAAGGGCCTGCACCAAAGAATTTGGATGCTGGAGATGCTTGGCTCTGAACTCAACTAAAGTAAGTGTTGCATCCTCTGTCCCTCTGTGTGCTCTGTCAGCAAATGGTAAAGGATCCAAAACGTCCATTACTGATAACATTACTGAGAGCTAAAGGTCTAAAGTCTTTAAATGATTAAGCCTCCTGCTTTCTGGGAAGAGGTACAACAGTAGATGCCTTCCCTACGTCTGGCACAGTATGGACATTGAGCACAAGCTGAGAAAGTGGGGTAAAATACCTTTGGAAGTTGGCCAATTCAGACATTTGGCACTTTCCTCCTTAACCCGTCAGGCCCTGGTGCTTGTTTTAAGGCATGCAAGACAATGTGGTAGATTTCTTGAAAATGGCCAGTACAAATCTTGTGGATTTTATATGGTCTGTGCACATTGTGCACAGCCAGGTGTAGTTTTGAAAACTAGCCACATTTTGCTCGTACGTCTGGCAGTGATCAGTAAGTATATCAGTAAGCAGTAAGTGTAGCAGTGATCAGTAGGTGTAGCAGTGATCAGTAAGTCTGGCAGTGATCATCGAGTATATCAGTAAGCAGTAAGTGTAGTTATGATCAGTAAGTGAGGCTGTGATCAGTAGGTGTAGCAGTGCTCAGTAGGTGAGGCTGTGATCAGTAGGTGTAGCAGTGATCAGTAAGCGTGGCTGTGATCAGTAGGTGAGGCTGTGATCAGTAGGTGTAGCAGTGATCAGTAAGCGTGGCTGTGATCAATAGGTGAGGCTGTGATCAGTAGGTGTAGCAGTGATCAGTAAGCGTGGCTGGCAAGTAAGTTCCTGGTAAGACCCAGGAACAGCAAGGTCAAAGGATGGCCAGAGGACAACGATGTGAGGTAGTTCCATGACCAGGAGAGCCAGTGTAACACTGGGAAAACAGCATGTCAGTTTCCCACTAGCTCAAAGATCGTATTTCAGTAACATCCAGTCCACAAAGATGACAAAAAGACACTGATTCATTTTTCTTTTTCTTTTGTTCTTTTTAGTATGCCACACTACGGAACGGAGACATTATAGAGATTCTTCAGGATTTTGCCCACCACTGGGTGCTGTACACCGGCAAAGGATATGTGGTCCATCTCGCTCATTCCAGTATGTGGAGTCTTCCTGTCTGCTGACTATAACTGGCCTGCACAGAGGCACACTGTGTTCATTGATCTGAGGGTTGTTTTAGATAAATAGTAATAGCAGCTCATGTCAGTAATCTCTGTCACTACAGTATGGGGTGTACAGTAACAGTAACCATGGGATGTGCAGCACTGTCAGTATGGAGTGTACAGGACAGCATGTACAGTATATACACAGTACTCTTGGCATGATGAGTACAGTAGCTCAGTAATAGTTGCTGTCATCTGTAGCAGTTTTCATCCCACAGGATCTCAGAGAACCTAACTTGTTTCTTCCTCCTCTGAAGTGCCTCCCCACTCGCTGTCATGTGCAGAAGCCCCCCTAGATCAAGAGGACCCCTGCAGAAGTTCTCTCCAGTTGCGTTAAGGGGGTGTGTATTAGCACAGTCTGTGACTAGCTTAACATTAACCGTCTGCCATCCTTGCTCTTCCCTCCTGTCTGCCCAGCCAAGAATACGGCTGGCTCAGGAAGCTTCTTCGCCTCGTCTGGTGACGTCAAAACTATGGTTAAGAAGGAGAGGCTGGAGTTCATACCTGGGTTCCCACGAGTCCGCGTCAACAACAAATACGACAGCAGGTATCACCCGCGGCCTGGCAGTGACATCATCAGAGAAGCAGAGAAGATGGTAGATGAGGTCCTGCCCTACCCCGTGACGCCCAAAACCTGCGAGCGCTTCGTGGCCGCGCTGAGATACAACATGCCTTTCACCGACCAGGTCAGAGAAGCCAGAACGACTCCTCCGTTTCCTCGGTTTCGCAGTAAAAGGTGGGCTCGTGAGTAATTTGTCCCGCGCAAAGGAGGAGCCAGTTAGCAAGCTTGAAATATCCAGCACCCGATGTGGACCTTTACACTGCCACCTTGCAAGGACTGCTGGGGTTTCTGTGGTTCAGGGAGGCTTCGCATAAAAAGGAACAGAGAAAAGTAGAGAAGTCAGCATTGCTGCTTTACAGTGCTGGGACCCTGGGGTGCTGTCTGTGTATGGCTTGCATGCGGGTGCTCCAGTTTCCTCCCCGCAGTCTGAAGACATGCTTTTAGGTTAATTGGCTTAGGGGAAATGGGCCCTAGTGTGTGTACTGTGATGGGCTAGGGCCCGTCCCCTATCCTGAAGGGATACGACCGAGCTCCACCATGACCCTGCACTGGATAAAGGCGTTAGGAAAAGGATGTATGTTATCAGTTATCACTGCAGTTATCACCTGATATAAATGTAAGGAGGGTCACAGTTCGACTCGTCCTGTCCGCTCAGACAGCAGTGATCCCTTGAGCCCCGAATCGCTTTTGTCGAACTGCTTGAAGGAACCGGCTTCAGATTCCTTCAAAATCCAGGCTCTCCTGTACTACTCTCCTGAGCCACGCACTGCCGGGGAATAACGGGAGGGTCTTCTTGATAACGCCATGATCGCGGGAAAGATTTGAACTGACGGCTCCCACTTCCTGTGTGTTTTCCAGTTCCCAGAGCCGCACCGAGAAGACCTCCTGGAGTTCCCCAGGGACAGATTCACTCACTGGGGCTTGTACATGGGCGATGGCTACGTGATTCACTTGGCACCCATAGGTGAATCACTGCTCAGGTTCTTTCGGAACTGAACCACAGCCTCTGCCAGTAGGAAAGACGGTAGAACCGAGTATTGCAGAGGTCATGGCGTGTTATGGGCACTGGTGGCCCTCAGCTTCTTGATGTGTTTTAAATCTGAGGCAGAGCAGAGATCTTTATGACTGTCAGATGACCCGATTGTCTGATTCTCTTGATATTTTGGTGGAAACTCAACCTCAGTCATTAAACTTTTGTTTCTTTCCGTTAGACAAACACAGCCCAACTCTCTTGGGAGTTTCTTCCCGACTCCCCCAGACCTCTGTGTGAAGAAGTCTCTTTTACTGCACCCAGGCTCAATACGCCCATTTTGCACCCAGTTTCTTGTCAATGATTTTGCTTGTTGAGAAGCTGTCCAGTCTGAATCAGAGAGACAGCAGTGTCCTCCGCCTGGAGCCTTGAAGTCTTCGACTCCTAAAGTCTCTCAGGGGCTCACAGCTCGTCAGCCACTCTCGTCACTCTTGTCAAACAGAGCGTCCTATGCGCCCATAAGCTCGTCTTTCACTTAACAAAGAGCACAAAAGTGAACTAGTGAAACAGAGAGAAACTATTATGGACAGCACGGAGGCGCAGTGGGGAGCATTGCCGCCTCACAGCGCAGGAGTCCCGGGTTCAATTCTTTGGGGGTGGAGTTTGTATGTTCTCCCCGTATTCATGTGGGTTTCCTCTGGGTGCTCTGGTTTCTCCCCACAGTCCAAAGATGTGTAGGTTGGTGGGTTAATTGGCTTCTGGGAATATTGGCCCTGGTGCGAGTGTGTGTTTCTGTGAGGATCTGTCCTGTGCCCCGTGCTTCCCACGTTAGGCTCCCACGTCACTGTGACCCTGAATTGGAAAAGTGGTTCTTGAAAGTGACGTGATGACAAAATCTCCAAGCACAGCGACAGACGCGCCAAGCTGACCGGCCTGAGTGTTCTGGAGCTGATTAAGCCCTATGGCGCAGGTCGCCGGGCATCCTCAGAAAGCTGCAAGTGTGCGTTTGTGTTCCTCTTTCCTGCAGGCGGGGGCGGCGGCGGGGCCTCGTCTGGCTATTTCTCCTCCGCGACGTCTTCCCATGCCTACGTCCTGAAGGAGCTGCTGAAGGACGTAGCCGGGCCCGGGCTCGATTACAGAGTCCAGAACAAGGATCAGATCCACCCACCCCTCCCGGTCGACGCTATCATGCAGGAGGCCGAGGCGAAGATTGGTACGATCGTGGAGTACTCCTTCACCTCCCACAACTGCGAGCACTTCGTCATGGAGCTGAGATACGGCCGCGGTTTCTCCGTGCAGGTCAGTGTTCTCCTCTGAACTGACAGTGGAAAATTCTCCCAGGTGGAAAGGAGCAGCTGTCGGTCCCTTCCAAACCCACAGCCCTCGTGACGGTGCCGGTGAGCTGTCAAAAGCTCTGGTGGACTGGCGTCCATAACTAGCTTGTGGGGATCGTGTCCGGCTCCTCCGAGCCCCTGTAAGGATGGATGGAGGTGTCTTCTCTCCCTCCCCTGTTCTCTAGTCACTCTTGTGAAATGGCCTTCATTCGGGCTCATCCAGGTTTTACCCCTCACCTCACAACGAACACAGCTCCGTTGGTGTCCACACTGTTCTAGATATTCGGATTGTACTCCATTTATGCAAGGCCAGTTAATTTGCTCCTCGGCCCAAAACATTATTAGACTTTTACAAACAGGTTTTTATCAGTCCATTTGATTTATCCCCCCTATGCATAACTGAGTTTTTATTATCCGGCGTTTGTGATATGATGCATTCGATATTGTTGTGTGTCAAGAGGTATTACACAAGGGGGTTTCTACACATCGCAGTGCCCCAGCCTTTAAAGGTAAAACAATGGGCAGAGATGGGATGTAGGCAGAAATCTGGACCCTTATCTCATTTTGTCACTTGAGGCTGCTCAAGTGGTCAACTGCCACACTGCTCAAAGATCTAGCTGACCAAACATCTGTCCTAGTTTTTAGCTAAAACTCAACCAATTGCAGTTAAAGCAGTAACGCAGCCTTCTAGAGGATAGATAGAGAAGACAAGATCAAAAAGATCCCATGGAAGAAGTCACAACACAGAACAAGACAGGAGAAGAGACTACGAGAGAGCACATCCTTTTGACAAATCAGAGACAGGTATTTGAGAACTAAAGAGACCTACTATAGGCTTCAAGTAAGGGACCACTGCCTTACAATTCTGGAAATACATATTTTCTATTTGTCTTATCACAGAGACTACTGAGACATCTCTTTTGTTTACCGATGCATTATTTGGAATAGGGAAAAAAGATCCTCATTTATTTAGATTTCATTTTAGTGAGACGTTTATTCCCGAGTAGGAGCTCTATTTAAAAGAAGATCCCTACAAATACAGTATTTGTGTATTGGTCAGAGCATAAGTCATGTTTTTCCATGTCTCTAGGGAAAAAAACCTGTTGCTCACAGTACTGGAAATATCTGTACAAATTGGTCCTTGGTGTTGTGAGTCATGTACGTTCTCTGTGTAAATATCTGTCCCTTTAAAATGTTTGGTACTTAGCCGTCACTAAAGAAACTAGGAAAACGTGTAATTGCATGAAGTGTAATTAACTTTTTATTAATTTGCTTGAGTGCAAACTTGTGTCAGGAGCTCATCTTGGTTATAATTTAACCCCTTCTTTATTCAATAAGTCACACCCCCTCTTGTCTATTATTAACCAGTTTCCTAGTAACACCATTATTTTCCTTATTTGTAGACATATGGTTGTCTTTTTTTTCTCAAAACTTTTAGGCTATAGTTGCTTAGTACAGTTAGGGCACAATTTGAGTCCTCACCAGGTGAGAAAAGAAAACGTTTGATTCTCCTGCTTCTGAAGCCCTGGGAGGAGAGGTGCTTGAATAGAGCTGCAGCCCTCCTCCTCTTTAATAATAATAATAATAATAATAACAACTTACACTTATATAGCGCTTTTCTGGACACTCCACTCAAAGCGCTTTACAGGCAATGGGTCTCTCCTCCACCAATGTGCAGCCCCACCTGGATGATGTGACGGCAGCCATAGTGCATCAGAACACTCACCACACACCAGCTATCAGTGGGGAGGAGAGCAGAGTAATGAAGCCAGTTCATAGATGGGGATTATTAGGAGGCCATGATTGGTAAGGGCCAATGGGAAATTTGCCCAGGACGCCGGGGTCACACCCCTACTCTTTTTTGAGAAACGCCCTGGGATTTTTAACGACCACAGAGAGTGTCACTAACACCTCTTCCAGCAGCAACCTTAGTTTTTCCCAGGAGCTCTCCCCTCCAGGTACTGACCAGGCTCACACCTGCTGAGCTTCAGTGGGGCTGCCAGTTGTGAGTTGCAGGGTGATATGGCTGCTAGCAGCTGCTCTGTTAAAGGGACAGATTAAACAGCAGTGCGAGAGCAGGTGTCGCTCCCCGCCCTGTGCCTGTGGGGGTAACACCCGGCGCCGGGTGTGTTTCTCAGTCTTTTTCGGACCAGGGACCGGTCCCTCAAGGTCCTCGTCGTTGGAGGACAGCTTGGGGTAAGAATGGAACAGCGGAAGAGCGACAGTCGAACTCACTCGTTCCACATGACGGTGCCCCTCAGACTCGGTCCAGGGGACGAGTGGATGGGGAAACAGCGGCACGAGTAGGACTAGGGACCACAGTGTTTTTTATGCTCGTGGCTCATTTTTCGGCATGTTTGTCTTCTGCCCCTCTGACTTCTCAGGCCTTCCTGAAAATCTGGTGCCCTCCTCCTTTCCGGCTTTGCAAATTACAGGCCGCCTCAGTACTCAGCTTGTGTTTGATGATATGACACGAATAATATCCTTTTCTGTCTTCTTTATTACAGGTGGATGAAGGTTCTCAGTTGGCTGTTTCTGTCAGTGCTGTTCTGGGTGTTGTTGGATATGCGCTGCTGAGAATGTTTTTCAGATAGGCAAGGGGTGAATTCCACTGCACAGCACCACTGTTCTCAATTAACTGCGCTCCGCAATGCAAACATACTCCAGCAAAGCTTTACAGAAGAAATCCAAAATAGCAGAACACTAGAACATGAGTTGAATTCACTGGATCCCTTTGAAGGTCTGTGTGGTCTAGATGATGAAGAATCCTTAAGCAGGATCCCACGTTAACCTGGTAAGGATCATAGCAGACAGGAGCTCATCCCATTAGACTGGGGCTCAAGGCAGGAACACACCCTGCGTGGGATACTAGTCCACTGCAGGACACACACAGGCACACAGGAACAGGTTAGAGACACCAGTTAACCCCGCAAAAACCCAATCGAAGCCTAGGAAAACATTCATTCATTTTTTGGCCAGTGCAGTAAAAAGGACTCAACCACCAACATTATACTTCATATCATGAATTTTACATTTCTGGAAAAAATGTTCAACATTTATTTTATGCCCTGCCTTGCAATGTAGTGAAATCTAGTGAGATCATGTAGTGAAAGATGTCATAAGCATTTTTATGTATGCACCACATACTGCATATAAACCCGGTAAAAGCACCATATCTTGGTTGATAACCATTAACTTTCATGTAGTTGAGATCAGCTATATTTCTTTTAATTCACATATATTAATGTGACACGATTTGTTTCCACACTATACAGTGTGTATCGGTTCATTCTCCTTAATCTTTGGTCATGATTACTCTTACTCGTATTCCGTATGATATAATGAATACAGTGGACGCTGCTACATACAGGGGGTGTTGCTCTTTCTGAGCCGGAGGTTTGAGTCCTTCCCCTGGGCGCCTTGCTTGTCAGGGTGACACAGAAGACGTGAAAGCAGAAAGACCCTGGAGCTCGTGCTCTCCCTAGCTGTGCCACCCACCCGGAGCCAGCAGGGCGGTCTTCGCTGGACAGCTGGACAGTCTCCCGAGGTCACTGTCCCAGACCGCCTGAGTCTGAAAGGAACCAAGCCATCTTGTACTAATGTGTGCTGTGCGAAGGGGTTAGATAACTCCGGCAGCTCTCTGTTGTGTGCGGCAGACCCAGTGCTGTGCTGAGCTCAATAAAGGCTGAATCTGCACAAGACTGTGTCATGACTGTCTCAACTATCACACTGTACCGCACTGCAGCAACCCCACTGTCACACTGTACCACACCGCGGCTGTGTGTGTGTGTATCACCCCGTCGTCACACTGTACCGCACTGCAGCAACCCCACTGTCACACTGTACCACACCGCGGCTGTGTGTGTATCACCCCGTCGTCACACTGTACCGCACTGCAGCAACCCCACCGTCACACTGTACCGCACCGCGGCTGTGTGTGTGTGTATCACCCCACTGTCACACTGTACCGCACTGCAGCAACCCCACCGTCACACTGTACCGCACCGCGGCTTTGTGTGTGTGTATCACCCCGTCGTCACACTGTACCGCATCGCGGCTGTGTGTGTGTGTGTGTATCACCCCACTGTCACACTGTACCGCACTGCAGCAACCCCACTGTCACACTGTACCGCACCGCGGCTGTGTGTGTGTGTATCACCCCGTCGTCACACTGTCACACTGTACCGCACCGCGGCTTTGTGTGTGTGTATCACCCCACTGTCACACTGTACCGCATCGCGGCTGTGTGTGTGTGTGTGTGTGTGTATCACCCCACTGTCACACTGTACCGCACTGCAGCAACCCCACTGTCACACTGTACCGCACCGCGGCTGTGTGTGTGTGTATCACCCCGTCGTCACACTGTACCGCACTGCAGCAACCCCACTGTCACACTGTACCGCACCGCGGCTGTGTGTGTATCACCCCGTCGTCACACTGTACCGCACTGCAGCAACCCCACTGTCACACTGTACCGCACCGCGGCTGTGTGTGTGTGTGTATCACCCCACCATCACACTGTACCGCACCGCGGCTGTGTGTGTGTGTATCACCCCACTGTCGCACTGTACCGCACTGCAGCAACCCCACTGTCACACTGTACCGCACCGCGGCTGTGTGTGTGTGTGTGTGTGTGTGTGTGTGTCACCCCGTCGTCACACTGTACCGCACTGCAGCAACCCCACTGTCACACTGTACCGCACCGCGGCTGTGTGTGTGTGTGTGTGTGTGTGTGTGTGTGTGTGTGTGTGTGTATCACCCCACTGTCGCACTGTACCGCACTGCAGCAACCCCACTGTCACACTGTACCGCACCGCGGCTTTGTGTGTGTGTATCACCCCACTGTCGCACTGTACCGCACTGCAGCAACCCCACTGTCACACTGTACCGCACCGCGGCTGTGTGTGTGTGTGTGTGTGTGTGTGTGTGTGTGTGTGATCACCCCACCGTCACACTGTACCTCATCGCAGCTGTGTGTGTGCGCATCACCCCACAGTCATACTGTACCTCATCGCGGCGGTGTGCGCATCAACCCCACCGTCACACTGTACCACAGTGCGGCTGTGTGTAGAGTAGTACCAGTGTCGTTGTGTGTATCAGCTGTATTGTATATGTGCGGCTACTGGGGTAAGCTGCAATGTCGTTTTAAGATTTGTTCCCAAGAATCAAGCATATCTAGAAGGAGAAGTGAAGTAAACCAGTACGCAGTACGCAATATTAATAACATTTTATTTTATAAAAACATCTTGAATGTCAGTATAAGCAGGTTATATTTTAGTGTACAATGAAAGTGTTGGCAAACAGAATTCACCTCAAGGACGAGGCACAAACCACACGCTCAGAGCCGAGCCCGCTCTGCGACAGCGGCTCCACTCCAGGCCTCCAACACAGCAGAAGGATGCTGCATGCCAGGTAGGGCCGGACACAGACGCTAATACCTTTAGAACCCGGCCACCTATGTTGCAAAGTGCTCATTTTGATCTGGCAGTGCTCGGACGTCAGCGCGTCCCCCGTCCTGAGCTCGAGCGCCGGCTCAGGACCTGCGAGGAGGCACGTCCTGCGTCAGGTCAGCACAGGCGGTGCGAAATGACTTAACAGGACCCACGAGGAGCTCAACACAACGCCCATTTCAAACCCTTCGGCTTCAGAGCGAACGCACGGCCGGGACACACTAACAACACGCACACAGAACAGCGGAACCGCAGACACACACACACCTCACGCTTGGAAACGGGAGCCTCTTCCCCTTGAGGGAATACTGAAGAATTTGTATTCTTTTTGAGAATTTGAGAAACTGAACAAGATTCAAATATCCTGTTTCTGCAGAGCAAATAAGGCAAGATATTTAAACATCACTGGCAGAACAGAAATGATACATAGAGGTATTTAAATGAGACTAAAATGACTGAAATGCTAATATTCCCCAAAGTCCAATTACAGTATCCATCCAGCCTCATCCAGTACAGGGTCATGAGGGAGCCAGTCTATCCCAGCAAGCAACAGGTGCAAGGAAGAAACCAGAGCACCCGAAACCCACCGGAGCATGGGGAGAGCGTGCAAACTCCACACAGACAGCACCCCAGGAATTGAACCCAGGGCCCCAGGGCTGCCAGGCAGCAACGCCAACCACTGCGCCACCTTACCACACCCCTCCCATCATGCCAGAACTCAGTTGATTTAAGGGTTAATCCTGGGACAACTACAGTAACATCTGATATTTAAACCGCTAAGAACAATTGTGGAAATATTTTAAAACCGCCTCACAAAAATGTGTTCACTATAAATAGCTGCACACAAAGTAAAATAAATCGCAATAATTTCACACGTATAACCGACACTCTTGCTGTTCCAATTCTAAGTAGGTCATATGTTTTCAAATTTCCGCGCGAATGGAGCGGCATGGGCCACCGGCGCGATCGCCGACCCCAGGCGCACACGGAACACAGTCTGCCGAGCGGGGCCTGCTGGGAAGGGGCCGCACACACGACACAGAGGCTTGCTCTTGCACAGACAGACAAGCGTACACCCATCCGCGCACGCACATGCGCACGCGCACTCACGCCAACAACCGTGGGGTGTGAAGACCATGGTATTATCGTCGCGGCTCAGGCAAGCCACAAGAGGGAGCTGGCAACCCGCCAGCACACTCCGGCTAAGGCGACGCCGGAGTCTGGGCGGACGACGCCTCCGCAGTTCCGGAATTTGCTCAGTGCTGGGCCGACTTGTTCCTCAGAGTCAGGTGGGGACTGCACAGGGATGAAGGCGCAGAAAGCAGGATCGCACTGGAAGAGAGAGAGAGAGAGAGAGAGAGAGAGAGAGAGAGAGAGACACAATCAGTTCCTAAACGAGAGCCTGTGATCTAGTCTAGATCCACAGGGGCGCACTGTGGAGCTCTCTAATCCCAGGAAAGCCCTTGTGTAAGAGGCCTGCCTTGCGGTTTCTCAGCAGCTTTTGCTTCCTTGTGTTCATCCCACTGGAAAACGGGAGCCGGGAAGATCCGAGATAAGGGTGATCATCCAGAGTGGCACAGGGGAGGCAGCGCTACGGCCCCGGTGTCCAATCCACAGCATCTGAGGTGCTGTGTGTGGGGAGTTTACACGTTCCCCCCCCCCCGTTCACAAGGGTTTCCTCCCGCAGTCCAGAGACACGCTGGGTGGTGAATTGGCTTCTGGGAAAACTGGCCCCGGTGAGTGTGTGTGTGTGTGTCTGTGTCGGTCTGCACTACAATGGACTGGTGTCCTGCCCGGGGTGTATCCTGCCTTATGTCTGCTGGGTGCTGGGATTGGCTCCGGCTCCCTGCGATCCTGAATTGGATGATGTCGTTAGAAAATAGATGGAAGGTTGGATGTTGCTGCACATTTTTTTTAAACGCCTGTTTGTGCTACACTAGAGTAACAGCCCAGCTGTGTCAAGAGCAGCACCTGTTTTTCCTGGTGTTTCAGCACTGAGCAGCCACAAACACCAAGCACGTGGGCAATGGCTCAGACAGCTGCAATACCCAGCCCGCCCAGTAGGGGACATCCTATCAAAGCTGCCTGCCTCTCTGTGCCTCGGTGTGAAAAGACGACAGTTTCCTCCAACCCACAGTACCCTATTCTTTCCCACGCCAGGCAATAAAAATCAAATGGCTCAAACTGCCTGCAGGGAGTCCAAAACAGCGTGTGGAAACTGAATCCTTCTCAAACAACAACAATTCCTCCCCAAACAACACAGAGGGATAAATATGATCAACTGACCCACATCCACTGAACTGCTGAAGACGACCATTACTGCTGATATCCTAAATTACCTGCACAACTCCACTGCAAGATCTATTACATGAAAGCCAGCTTGGAGGTTAGGAATGGGCGACCGAAGTCTTTAGTGCCAATAAAGCTCGCTGAACCTGAATTGGAGAGGTAGACAAATGGCCAGAGAGAGGGAAGAGGAGACACTCACCGGGAGAAGACACCAGGAGGAGGAGGAGGCGTGAGGCAGGCAGGGCCTCCGTCAGCTGGCGAACGTGCCGGCCAAGATGGCGATGATGACAAGGATGAGGACGATCACGCACACCGCGATGCACAGCTTCTTCTGCAAGAACACGGGCGGCCCGTCAGTCCAGCCTGACACCAACACGCGTCTTTGCACAAGGCGGAGACGGGCAGCACAACGAGGAGAAGTATTTCATCTCAACTGCCCCTCGCAGGACAGGGCTAACCACTGCGGTCCCGAGTTGCCCCAAAACGATCCTGAACATCTAAAACAAGTATCCTGTTTTAGTTTAAGCGCTAGCGTGTCAGCACGGATACATGTGCCAGTGTGCGTTTGCTCATGCATGCGTCACTACATGTATGTAGTATGTATGGACAATCGAACCAGGAAGACGACCAATCCCATAATGCATCATTCAACATGGCACCTGTGCCCTATCAAGAGTTGGTGGCACCCTCCCTCCTGCCCGCTCGGACTCTTCTGTTACCACCCGCTGGGGCAGATGACCCGCCCCACTTGCACGACCCGCCAGCCGCTCCGTCACGACCACCCCGAGCTCGTCACGGTCGCGGCTGCTTGACCCCGCGGCTCTCGGACCTGCTCCGAGATTCCCCGGCTCCCGGACTTGCTCCTACTCCCTGCTTTCTGGTGCCGGATTTCCCTTCGCCGCTCTCGCTCGCTCGTGCCCTCCGGGTTCAGCCCGCGGTTCCGGGACTGCATTCCGGTTTTGCCTGCTGCCGCTCGCCAGGTTGACCCCTGACCCCTGACCCCTGACCCAGCCACCCCCCCACCTCCAATCCGGAGATCATGTCTTGAGCGAAAAAGGGCATAGTCTTGCTCTTCACACCCCCCTCTACTAACAGAAAGGATGCCCCATGACCCCCAGCTGCAGAGACAGGCTTTACAAAACCGGCCGCGATGGTTGTTTAAGGGCTCGCTCGCCACCCCAGCCCTGAAGCCTCCTCCCACTCACCTTCTGGGATTTCACTTGGTATTCCTTGGCCTTCTCCGTGTCAGCCGCGGCTTTCTCCACGTAGTTGGACGACTGCAGGATGTTGCTCTCGATGCGGTTCACCATCTCGCCCTGCCGAGACAGAGGACAAGGGCCCAGCTGGCGCATGCCGACTCCGGGGCGAACAAGAGACACTGAGGGCAGTGGCGACGCACAGGCTGCAACACCCAGGAAGGCGCTAATGGGGACTGGGAGCAGGAGCACGTCTTTACACAAAGGGTGGCTGGAGTGTGGAACAAGCTGCCCAGCCATGTTGTTGAAGCCGATACCCTGACCTCTCTCAAGAAACAGCTGGATGAGATCCTCCAGTCAGGACAGGAGGCTCTACTTAACACACAGGGTGGAACACTGGAGGGCTTTTGGAAACCTTCTTGTCTATGTTTTTCACAGAATTAACCACTGGGATTGGTGTGAGAAAGGTGGGCTGGCTCACCTGGGCCTCCACCTCCATGGCCAGGTACTGGAACATCTCGTGTAGGTCTCGTATACTCCTCTCCAGCTTCAGGATCTCCTCGTGCCTCGTCTCGATCTCGTTCAGGGCCTGCTTGGTGGCCTGTGTGTCCCTTAGGATCTGAGAGAGAGGTGGGGAAGGGTGCCCAATGATTATCCGGAAACATAGGATAATCCTATATTCTCATGACACTGACTGGACACTCCAGTACATTAACACTGCACTGAGAGAGAAGGGTTCATACAGACACACTGACTGACTGGACACTCCAGTACATTAACACTGCACTGAGAGAGAGGGGTTCATACAGACACACTGACTGGACACTCCAGTACATTAACACTGCACTGAGAGAGAGGGGTTAATACAGACACACTGACTGACTGGACACTCCAGTACATTAACACTGCACTGAGAGAGAGGGGTTAATACAGACACACTGACTGTACACTCCAGTACATGAACACTGCACTGAGAGAGAGGGGTTCATACAGACACACTGACTGGACACTCCAGTACATTAACACTGCACTGAGAGAGAGGGGTTCATACAGACACACTGACTGACTGGACACTCCAGTACATTAACACTGCACTGAGAGAGAGGGGTTCATACAGACACAATGACTGGACACTCCAGTACATTAACACTGCACTGAGAGAGAGGGGTTCATACAGACACACTGACTGGACACTCCAGTACATTAACACTGCACTGAGAGAGAGGGGTTCATACAGACACACTGACTGACTGGACACTACAGTACATTAACACATTCTTAAGTAATTCTATACTGTATTATATGGGAACTAATTAAATTTGGGTTACAAAACTAATTAACCAATTGTATTAGAATCAGCACAGGGAAGTGTGATAGATAATAGAAAAATATTTAAGGACTGTTCTAATTAAATCAAATTGAGAAAAATACACAAAGCATCTCTGTGTGTTTCACTTCCATGTGCATGATTTTTAAAAAAACTTTTGAGATGGACTCCTGACTATCTTTTAATGGGGAGGTGGAAAAATTTCTCCAACAGCACTAACATTTTGTGTGAAGACATCCGTCTGTCCACTCTCCAGCATCTGGTCCAGCTCTTCGTCCGTCACGTTAGTCCCAGCTGAGAATCAGAACACCAGCATCATGAGGTACTGAGAGACACACACACATTCAGAACACCAGCACCATGAGGTACTGAGAGATACACACAGCCGTGTCCAGCCGGGCCTCACCGACACATTCAGAACACCAGCACCATGAGGTACTGAGAGATACACACAGCCGGGCCTCACTGACACATTCAGAACACCAGCATCATGAGGTACTGAGAGACACACACACATTCAGAACACCAGCACCATGAGGTACTGAGAGATACACACAGCCGTGTCCAGCCGGGCCTCACTGACACATTCAGAACACCAGCACCATGAGGTACTGAGAGACACACACACATTCAGAACACCAGCACCATGAGGTACTGAGAGATACACACAGCCAGGCCTCACTGACACATTCAGAACACCAGCACCATGAGGTACTGAGAGACACACACACATTCAGAACACCAGCACCATGAGGTACTGAGAGACACACACAGCCAGGCCTCACCGACACATTCAGAACACCAGCACCATGAGGTACTGAGAGACACACACACATTCAGAACACCAGCATCATGAGGTACTGAGAGACAAACACACATTCAGAACACCAGCACCATGAGGTACTGAGAGATACACACAGCCGTGTCCAGCTGGGCCTCACCGACACATTCAGAACACCAGCACCATGAGGTACTGAGAGATACACACAGCCGGGCCTCACTGACACATTCAGAACACCAGCATCATGAGGTACTGAGAGATACACACAGCCAGGCCTCACCGACACATTCAGAACACCAGCACCATGAGGTACTGAGAGACACACACACATTCAGAACACCAGCATCATGAGGTACTGAGAGACACACACACATTCAGAACACCAGCACCATGAGGTACTGAGAGACACACACACATTCAGAACACCAGCACCATGAGGTACTGAGAGATACACACAGCCGTGTCCAGCCGGGCCTCACCGACACATTCAGAACACCAGCACCATGAGGTACTGAGAGATACACACAGCCGGGCCTCACTGACACATTCAGAACACCAGCATCATGAGGTACTGAGAGACACACACACATTCAGAACACCAGCACCATGAGGTACTGAGAGATACACACAGCCGTGTCCAGCCGGGCCTCACTGACACATTCAGAACACCAGCACCATGAGGTACTGAGAGACACACACACATTCAGAACACCAGCACCATGAGGTACTGAGAGATACACACAGCCAGGCCTCACTGACACATTCAGAACACCAGCACCATGAGGTACTGAGAGACACACACACATTCAGAACACCAGCACCATGAGGTACTGAGAGACACACACAGCCAGGCCTCACCGACACATTCAGAACACCAGCACCATGAGGTACTGAGAGACACACACACATTCAGAACACCAGCATCATGAGGTACTGAGAGACACACACACATTCAGAACACCAGCACCATGAGGTACTGAGAGATACACACAGCCGTGTCCAGCTGGGCCTCACCGACACATTCAGAACACCAGCACCATGAGGTACTGAGAGATACACACAGCCGGGCCTCACTGACACATTCAGAACACCAGCATCATGAGGTACTGAGAGATACACACAGCCAGGCCTCACCGACACATTCAGAACACCAGCACCATGAGGTACTGAGAGACACACACACATTCAGAACACCAGCATCATGAGGTACTGAGAGACACACACACATTCAGAACACCAGCACCATGAGGTACTGAGAGACACACACACATTCAGAACACCAGCACCATGAGGTACTGAGAGATACACACAGCCGTGTCCAGCCGGGCCTCACCGACACATTCAGAACACCAGCACCATGAGGTACTGAGAGATACACACAGCCGGGCCTCACTGACACATTCAGAACACCAGCATCATGAGGTACTGAGAGACACACACACATTCAGAACACCAGCACCATGAGGTACTGAGAGATACACACAGCCGTGTCCAGCCGGGCCTCACCGACACATTCAGAACACCAGCACCATGAGGTACTGAGAGATACACACAGCCGGGCCTCACTGACACATTCAGAACACCAGCACCATGAGGTACTGAGAGATACACACAGCCGGGCCTCACCGACACATCAACTGCTAAAGGCCAATGCCTGGCACAAAATATAATGCACATAAAATAAACAAACATACTTTCTTGCGGTGCGTCTAACAGTACACAGGTCTTTACTTGCACCTTGGCATTTTATTTTGTTCCGTCGTTGCATACAGTACATGTCTACACTACATCACTACATCCCTCTATTGTAAAAAGACTATTCTACTCTATTTTCACAAAAACGTCCTACTGTAACAGGTCTGCTGCCCAGCTCATCTGCTGGAGCGAGGCTTTCTGAAGGACCCCTCTGCTGTTCAGCATGTGCAGGAGAAGGAATACCCAGGAATGCTGGGTCAAAAAGCACGAAAGACATGGAGAAAAGGAAAACTTACTGATCGCCTGGAGCACGTGGAGAGGCACAGGGAGAGCACAAACAACAGAAGAAAGGTTTAGGACAAGACCCTTCACCCCCGAGCTCTGTAGAAGACCCCCCCCTCGGTTTCCTGTACTGTGCTGTACTTTCAGAGCAGGGGAACTGCAGCGCTACTTTTATACCCCAGGGTTAGAAAGAATCGGCGTCGCCGAGTGCATTTCTGGCCACAGTCACATGTAAAACCTCCTATGTACATCACAAAACAGATGAAACTTCCAGGTACTGTATGTGCAGCGTCATATTCTGTGCTTCAGAGCACAGTAACGAGATTTCCGGTGATGTGTGCGGCCCTGTGACATTGTAATGAAGCAGGCTTGTGAGCAGAACTCTTTTAATCCGAAAGAAATATTGCTTTCCACTTTGGGACTGTTTTGCCTACAAATACTACTTGCTTGCTAACTCTGCATGCAGTTGGAGCATTTCTGCAGTGAAATGTCTCCTGCACAAACTGTACTAATTCGCTTGTAAATTACATTAGTTATTACAGTGACTAGTGAGCAGGAAGGGCTGCCTCAGGTGACAAATCATGGGAACTCGAATGCGAGTTTGCGACACCATGGCGGCTCGCAGTATTTTCACAAAGTTCACAATTTTGTGCTTAACTTGAAATCTGTACATTTTTTTCTGTACCGCCAATGAATTTATTTTGTTACCGAGACTTAATAATCTGACTGCAGGTCCTCTTTAAGGATTTGTTTCAATTTCTATGGCATAAACCACTGGGATTAACTTTGTTTGTTCCCAGCCTCAGTTAAGACCTGGCCCAATCCACTGTTCGCTTTAGTCTGTCATTGTATCATGGCCTCCTGATAATCCCCGTCTCTGAACTGGCTTCATCACTCTGCTCTCCTCCCCACTGAGAGCTGGTGTGTGTGAGCAGACTGGAGCATCATCCAGGAGAGGAGACCCCATTACCTGCAAAGAGCTTTGAGTGGAGTATCCAGAAAAGCGCTATATAAGAGTTAGGAATTATTACTACTACTTTGAGCCCCACTGCACCAACAGCTGCACAAGACATCAATCAGAGTCCTGATGCAGATCACTTTATTGGCCCTATACAATCTCTCGCATTAGGAATGTGTCTTTTCCCAGACCCCAGCTTGCTCTCCATGAGACACACAGACAGGGGGAGAAGCTGGGGGTCAGAGCGCAGGGTCAGCCGTTTATACAGCACCCCTGGAGCAGCTGGGGTGAAGGGCCTCGCTCAGGGGCCCCAACGGAGTAGGATTCCTCTGCCGGCCGCGGGATTCGAACCAGCGGCCTTCCAGCCACAGGCACAGCTCCTGAGCCGCAGAGCCCCTGCTCCGCCTGCGAGAGTTTCTCACAAGGTTCACAAGAGCCAACGACAAACCCGCCCAGCACCCCAATTACGCGGCACCACTGAGAGAACCCCATTCCAGGTCGGCTAAGGACACAGCTCAGCCGCTGTTCTAGATCAAAGGGTCCTTCCTGCACAAGAAGGACGCCATTTCCGCAGTCCGTCAGCTCCGTCACAGAGCGCAGCGCCCTGCCTGGAGAGCAGGAGCGTGCCGTGTCTCGCTCTAGTGCCCTGCAGGGGGAGCGGGAGGCGCAGACTCACTGATCTTCAGCTGCCGCTGGATCCTCTCCACGTTGCGGTCCCTGTACTGCGACTGCACGGTGTTGCACCTGCCCATCAGCTCCACAAACTCCCGCGACAGGATCCCGTGCTGCGGGGGCACAGACCGTCAGTCAGCAACACAGACGGGGGAGCTCCGGACAAAATTCTTGCAGAGCACTTTGTTCCACTTCAGGTTGTGACGGGCTCTGGCACACAAGTCAACTCCAAGCGCACGTCTCCTCCACTTTCTAAACCAGACACGGAGCTCTGGAGCGCAGGCCTTCCGCGCCGCATTCCCTCCTCACCTGGATCGCTTCCTTCTACAGAGGCCCAGCCTTCCCAGCAAGACCGAGTGCGGAGTCTCTGTCCACCCAGGGCCCGCCTTGGGGCCTTCAAAGGCAGGCCGTGGAGGACAGGGGGTCACTCGCCCCGGGGAACAGCCACAGCACAGCGGCTGGCCCCCACCTTCCCAGGGGGGACTGCAGGGCCTGACCGATACGCTGCACAAACGCCCAAGACCTGCGCCCAGCTGGTCCGGCCTGAGGTGGCTCAAACTGCTATCTGACTGCTGCCACACAGGCACCCCCGGACAGACCTGGGGCTCCCCTGAACAGGCCAATTCAATCAACTCTGAAAGAGCGTGGACCGGGGCGACAGCCTGTCCTGCGCCAGGGCCGCTCACCTGTGTTCTCTGCATCCTAACGTTGACAGGCACATACTTCCCATCCTCCTCTTCCTTTTTGGGCTCAATACCTGAAAAACAGAAAACACTGTAAACACAAGGCAAGGCACTGTACATCTCTGCCAAAAAAAAAACAACTGTTGATTGTACGCTTAGGAAAACATTTGTCCAGCTTGGTTCAGTAACTCCTCCTGTTTTGTAAGGCAAAGGTGATTTTAATCCCATCCACCCATTTTCAAACCACTTTATCCAGTACAGGGTCACGGGGGAGCAAGCAGCGGGTGCAAGGCAGGGAACACCCTGGACAGGACACCAGCCCATCACAGGACACACACTCTCACACACCCTGGACAGGACACCAGTCCATCACAGGACACACACAGACACACACTCTCACACACCCTGGACAGGACACCAGCCCATCACAGGACACACACTCTCACACACCCTGGACAGGACACCAGCCCATCACAGGACACACACTCTCACACACCCTGGACAGGACACCAGTCCATCACAGGACACACACAGACACACACTCTCACACACCCTGGACAGGACACCAGTACATCACAGGACACACACAGACACACACTCTCACGCACCCTGGACAGGACACCAATCCATCACAGGACACACACAGACACACACTCTCACACACCCTGGACAGGACACCAATCCATCACAGGACACACACAGACACACACTCTCACACACCCTGGACAGGACACCAATCCATCACAGGACACACACAGACACACACTCTCACACACCCTGGACAGGACACCAGTCCATCACAGGACACACACAGACACACACTCTCACACACCCTGGACAGGACACCAGTCCATCACAGGACACACACAGACACACAGTGGAGATCTGAAACTGGGTCACAGGTATCCCTTCTCTTCTTTGGTAGATACAAACCACTGCAATACACACACTAGGACCAATTTCCCAAAAGCCAATTATCCTACCAGCATGTCTTTGGGAAGGAGCCAGAGCACCCAGAGGAAACCCACATGAACACGAGAAGAACATGCGAACTCCACACAGACAGCACCCCAAGAATTGAACCCAGGGCTCCAGCGCTGTGAAGCAGCAATGCTAATCACGGCACCATTACGATGCCTGTCTTTACTTCCTTAATAAACCAATCCATTCTTTCACAAGTAACAGGGCTGTGACTGATTCTACAAAACTCTGAGCACAAGGTGGCCACCCAACTGCAGAAGGAAAAGGCTCAAGTTCTTTCTGCTGCCTGATCAATTTGCCAGGCGGTAGAAGCCAGCATCAGTGCGGAGTGTTTAAAAATGACTCTGCTGTCATGCGGCATCACAGCCACTAACACCAGCCTGAGTTAACACATGTTCCCCAGCTCAAGTGACACAGCCTGCGCAGGAACAGGTTTAAGCAGATGTCTAAACAAAGCAGATCTGTGGAGCTGTGAACCATGAACTGCTGTCAGCAACACAGAGTAACCCTTACACACCATGACACACACAGCAAGCAGGACCTGACTGACCAGCGGAGACGTCACCACAGTTACATGAACATAAGAGCACAAGCCGGGTCATAGACGAGAGCAGCCATTCGGCCTGTCTGGCCTGCTTGGAAGCTCTTGGTTAACTGATCACAGGATCTCATCGAGCTGTTCCCTGAGAGAAGTCTGGTTCCAGCAAGTCCTGTTACAGCTTTCTCCACACTCCCATAACCTCTAGCTTGTGTATCACAGGCTGTCTGTCCGTCAATGTCTTTGAGGATTTTGAACTTTTATTTTATTCGCCTTGCAATCTTCTCTCTTCAAGACTAAAGAGACTCAGTTCCTTCAGCCTGTCACTGTGGGACACTCCCTTCAGACTAAAGAGGCTCAGTTCCTATAGTCTGTCAGTGTAGGACACTCCCTTCAGACTAAAGAGACTCAGTTCCTTCAGCCCATCAGTGTGGAACACTCCCCTCAGCCTCAGAATGTATTCTAAAATAGGCTTTATATATAACAATACTCTTCAAGCTGTGCTTTAACAGATCCAAACAAACTGACTTAATGAGGTTTTTATGTCACCAAAGTTCCTCCTTCTACAGAGATCACAGTGTGATCTGCTCTTGTGGCATGCTTTTGTCGAAACACTAGTTAGTTTGTGCCGTGACATAGCCACAGCCCAGTGAGAATTTTCCTCTGGAAATCCCCGGAGATCTGTTTGCAGGGAAGCACAGTGCAGTAGCACATCTGACCACTATGTGTCAGACAGACTATGCGTCACACTCCCTTGATTAAAAACTGTAGTTCAGGGTGTTTCCCTTAACATTTGTCCTGCTCTCTTTCTCAGCCTTACAGGTTTTAAACTAAAAAAAACAACATCTGGTTAGTTTTTTCTCAAAGAACTGGGATGTCCTAGGTAAACCATCCTCTGCCAGGGTAAGAGGGCCTTTACCCTGCATCAGATTCCAACCAATCAAAATCATCCATCCACTTTATCCAGTACGGGGTCATGGGGGAGCTGGAGTCTATCCCCGCAAGCAACAAGCGCAAAGTACACCTGGACAGGACACCAGTCCACGCAGGACACACACAGACACACACTCTCACACCCTGGACACCAGTCCATCACAGGACACACACAGACACACACCCACACACCCTGGACACCAGTCCATCACAGGACACACACAGACACACACTCTCACACACCCTAGACAGGACAGCAGTCCATCACAGGACACACACAGACACACACTCTCACACACCCTGGACAGGACACACACTCTCACACACCCTGGACAGGACACCAGTCCATCACAGGACACACACAGACACACACTCTCACACACCCTGGACAGGACACCAGTCCATCACAGAACACACACAGACACACACTCTCACACACCCTGGACACCAGTCCATCACAGGACACACACAGACACACACCCACACACCCTGGACAGGACACCAGTCCATCACAAGACACACACTCTCACACACCCTAGACAGGACAGCAGTCCATCACAGGACACACACAGACACACACTCTCACACACCCTGGACACCAGTCCATCACAGGACACACACAGACACACACCCACACACCCTGGACACCAGTCCATCACAAGACACACACAGACATACACACTCACACACCCTGGACAGGACACCAGTCCATCACAGGACACACAGACACACACTCTCACACACCCTGGACAGGACACCAGTCCATCACAGGACACACACAGACACACACTCTCACACACCCTGGACAGGACACCAATCCACCACAGGACACACACAGACACACACTCTCACACACCCTGGACAGGACACCAGTCCATCACAAGACACACACACTCACACACCCTGGACAGGACACCAGTCCATCACAGAACACACACAGACACACACTCTCACACACCCTGGACACCAGTCCATCACAGGACACACACAGACACACACCCACACACCCTGGACAGGACACCAGTCCATCACAAGACACACACTCTCACACACCCTAGACAGGACAGCAGTCCATCACAGGACACACACAGACACACACTCTCACACACCCTGGACACCAGTCCATCACAGGACACACACAGACACACACCCACACACCCTGGACACCAGTCCATCACAGGACACACACAGACACACACTCTCACACACCCTGGACAGGACACCAGTCCATCACAGGACACACACAGACACACACCCACACACCCTGGACACCAGTCCATCACAAGACACACACAGACATACACACTCACACACCCTGGACAGGACACCAGTCCATCACAGGACACACAGACACACACTCTCACACACCCTGGACAGGACACCAGTCCATCACAGGACACACACAGACACACACTCTCACACACCCTGGACAGGACACCAATCCACCACAGGACACACACAGACACACACTCTCACACACCCTGGACAGGACACCAGTCCATCACAGGACACACACAGACACACACTCTCACACACCCTGGACAGGACATCAGTCCATCACAGGACACACACAGACACACACTCTCACACACCCTGGACACGACACCAGTCCATCACAGGACACACCCAGACACACACTCTCACACACCCTGGACAGAACACCAGTCCATCACAGAACACACACAGACACACACTCTCACACGCCCTGGACAGGACGCCAGTCCATCACAGGACACACACAGACACACACTCTCACACACCCTGGACAGGACACCAGTCCACCACAGGACACACACAGACACACACTCTCACACACCCTGGACAGGACACCAGTCCATCACAGGACACACACAGACACACACTCTCACACACCCTGGACAGGACACCAGTCCACCACAGGACACACACAGACACACACTCTCACACACCCTGGACACCAGTCCATCACAGGACACACACAGACACACACCCACACACCCTGGACACCAGTCCATCACAGGACACACACAGACACACACTCTCACACACCCTAGACAGGACACCAGTCCATCACAGGACACACACAGACACACACTCTCACACACCCTGGACAGGACACCAGTCCATCACAGGACACACACAGACACACACTCTCACACACCCTGGACAGGACACCAATCCACCACAGGACACACACAGACACACACTCTCACACACCCTGGACAGGACACCAGTCCATCACAAGACACACACACTCACACACCCTGGACAGGACACCAGTCCATCACAGAACACACACAGACACACACTCTCACACACCCTGGACAGGACACCAGTCCATCACAGGACACACACAGACACACACTCTCACACACCCTGGACAGGACACCAGTCCATCACAGGACACACACAGACACACACTCTCACACACCCTGGACAGAACACAAGTCCATCACAGGACACACACACTCTCACACACCCTGGACAGGACGCCAGTCCATCACAGGACACGCACACTCTCACACACCTTGGACAGGACGCCAGTCCATCACAGGACACACACAGACACACACCCTGGACAGGACACCAGTCCATCACAGGACACACACAGACACACACTCTCACACACCCTGGACAGGACACCAGTCCATCACAGGACACACACAGACACACACTCTCACACACCCTGGACAGGACACACACACTCTCACACACCCTGGACAGGACACCAGTCCATCACAGGACACACACAGACACACACTCTCACACACCCTGGACAGGACATCAGTCCATCACAGGACACACACAGACACACACTCTCACACACCCTGGACACGACACCAGTCCATCACAGGACACACCCAGACACACACTCTCACACACCCTGGACAGAACACCAGTCCATCACAGAACACACACAGACACACACTCTCACACGCCCTGGACAGGACGCCAGTCCATCACAGGACACACACAGACACACACTCTCACACACCCTGGACAGGACACCAGTCCACCACAGGACACACACAGACACACACTCTCACACACCCTGGACAGGACACCAGTCCATCACAGGACACACACAGACACACACTCTCACACACCCTGGACAGGACACCAGTCCACCACAGGACACACACAGACACACACTCTCACACACCCTGGACACCAGTCCATCACAGGACACACACAGACACACACCCACACACCCTGGACACCAGTCCATCACAGGACACACACAGACACACACTCTCACACACCCTAGACAGGACACCAGTCCATCACAGGACACACACAGACACACACTCTCACACACCCTGGACAGGACACCAGTCCATCACAGGACACACACAGACACACACTCTCACACACCCTGGACAGGACACCAATCCACCACAGGACACACACAGACACACACTCTCACACACCCTGGACAGGACACCAGTCCATCACAAGACACACACACTCACACACCCTGGACAGGACACCAGTCCATCACAGAACACACACAGACACACACTCTCACACACCCTGGACAGGACACCAGTCCATCACAGGACACACACAGACACACACTCTCACACACCCTGGACAGGACACCAGTCCATCACAGGACACACACAGACACACACTCTCACACACCCTGGACAGGACACACACACTCTCACACACCCTGGACAGGACGCCAGTCCATCACAGGACACACACAGACACACACTCTCACACACCCTGGACAGGACATCAGTCCATCACAGGACACACACAGACACACACTCTCACACACCCTGGACACGACACCAGTCCATCACAGGACACACCCAGACACACACTCTCACACACCCTGGACAGAACACCAGTCCATCACAGAACACACACAGACACACACTCTCACACGCCCTGGACAGGACGCCAGTCCATCACAGGACACACACAGACACACACTCTCACACACCCTGGACAGGACACCAGTCCACCACAGGACACACACAGACACACACTCTCACACACCCTGGACAGGACACCAGTCCATCACAGGACACACACAGACACACACTCTCACACACCCTGGACAGGACACCAGTCCACCACAAGACACACACAGACACACACTCTCACACACCCTGGACACCAGTCCATCACAGGACACACACAGACACACACCCACACACCCTGGACACCAGTCCATCACAGGACACACACAGACACACACTCTCACACACCCTAGACAGGACACCAGTCCATCACAGGACACACACAGACACACACTCTCACACACCCTGGACAGGACACCAGTCCATCACAGGACACACACAGACACACACTCTCACACACCCTGGACAGGACACCAATCCACCACAGGACACACACAGACACACACTCTCACACACCCTGGACAGGACACCAGTCCATCACAAGACACACACACTCACACACCCTGGACAGGACACCAGTCCATCACAGAACACACACAGACACACACTCTCACACACCCTGGACAGGACACCAGTCCATCACAGGACACACACAGACACACACTCTCACACACCCTGGACAGGACACCAGTCCATCACAGGACACACACAGACACACACTCTCACACACCCTGGACAGAACACAAGTCCATCACAGGACACACACACTCTCACACACCCTGGACAGGACGCCAGTCCATCACAGGACACGCACACTCTCACACACCTTGGACAGGACGCCAGTCCATCACAGGACACACACAGACACACACCCTGGACAGGACACCAGTCCATCACAGGACACACACAGACACACACTCTCACACACCCTGGACAGGACACCAGTCCATCACAGGACACACACAGACACACACTCTCACACACCCTGGACAGGACACACACACTCTCACACACCCTGGACAGGACGCCAGTCCATCACAGGACACACACAGACACACACTCTCACACACCCTGGACAGGACACCAGTCCACCACAGGACACACACAGACACACACTCTCACACACCCTGGACAGGACACACACTCTCACACACCCTGGACAGGACACCAGTCCATCACAGGACACACACAGACACACACTCTCACACACCCTGGACAGGACACCAGTCCATCACAGGACACACACAGACACACACTCTCACACACCCTGGACAGGACACACACTCTCACACACCCTGGACAGGACACCAGTCCATCACAGGACACACACAGACACACACTCTCACACACCCTGGACAGGACACCAGTCCACCACAGGACACACACAGACACACACTCTCACACACCCTGGACAGGACACACACTCTCACACACCCTGGACAGGACACCAGTCCATCACAGGACACACACAGACACACACTCTCACACACCCTGGACAGGACACACACACTCTCACACACCCTGGACAGGACGCCAGTCCATCACAGGACACACACAGACACACACTCTCACACACCCTGGACAGGACACCAGTCCACCACAGGACACACACAGACACACACTCTCACACACCCTGGACAGGACACACACTCTCACACACCCTGGACAGGACACCAGTCCATCACAGGACACACACAGACACACACTCTCACACACCCTGGACAGGACACCAGTCCACCACAGGACACACACAGACACACACTCTCACACACCCTGGACAGGACACACACTCTCACACACCCTGGACAGGACACCAGTCCATCACAAGACACACACACTCACACACCCTGGACAGGACACCAGTCCATCACAGAACACACACAGACACACACTCTCACACACCCTGGACACCAGTCCATCACAGGACACACACAGACACACACCCACACACCCTGGACAGGACACCAGTCCATCACAAGACACACACTCTCACACACCCTAGACAGGACAGCAGTCCATCACAGAACACACACAGACACACACTCTCACACACCCTGGACACCAGTCCATCACAGGACACACACAGACACACACCCACACACCCTGGACACCAGTCCATCACAGGACACACACAGACACACACCCACACACCCTGGACACCAGTCCATCACAAGACACACACAGACATACACACTCACACACCCTGGACAGGACACCAGTCCATCACAGGACACACAGACACACACTCTCACACACCCTGGACAGGACACCAGTCCATCACAGGACACACACAGACACACACTCTCACACACCCTGGACAGGACACCAATCCACCACAGGACACACACAGACACACACTCTCACACACCCTGGACAGGACACCAGTCCATCACAGGACACACACAGACACACACTCTCACACGCCCTGGACAGGACACCAGTCCATCACAGGACACACACAGACACACACCCTCACACACCCTGGACAGGACACCAGCCCATCACAGGACACACACAGACACACACTCTCACACACCCTGGACAGGACACCAATCCATCACAGGACACACACAGACACACACTCTCACACACCCTGGACAGGACACCAGCCCATCACAGGACACACACAGACACACACTCTCACACACCCTGGACAGGACTCCAGTCCATCACAGGACACACACAGACACACACTCTCACACACCCTGGACAGGACACCAGTCCACCACAGGACACACACAGACACACACTCTCACACACCCTGGACACCAGTCCATCACAGGACACACACAGACACACACCCACACACCCTGGACACCAGTCCATCACAGGACACACACAGACACACACTCTCACACACCCTGGACAGGACACCAGTCCATCACAGGACACACACAGACACACACCCACACACCCTGGACACCAGTCCATCACAGGACACACACAGACACACACCCACACACCCTGGACACCAGTCCATCACAGGACACACACAGACACACACTCTCACACACCCTGGACAGGACACACACTCTCACACACCCTGGACAGGACACCAGCCCATCACAGGACACACACAGACACACACTCTCACACACCCTGGACAGGACACCAGTCCATCACAGGACACACACAGACACACACTCTCACACACCCTGGACAGGACACCAGCCCATCACAGGACACACACAGACACACACTCTCACACACCCTGGACAGGACGCCAGCCCATCACAGGACACACACAGACACACACTCTCACACACCCTGGACAGGACACCAGTCCACCACAGGACACACACAGACACACACTCTCACACACCCTGGACAGGACACCAGTCCATCACAGGACACACACAGACACACACTCTCACACACCCTGGACAGGACACCAGTCCATCACAGGACACACACAGACACACACTCTCACACACCCTGGACAGGACACCAGTCCACCACAGGACACACACAGACACACACTCTCACACACCCTGGACAGGACACCAGCCCATCACAGGACACACACAGACACACACTCTCACACACCCTGGACAGGACGCCAGCCCATCACAGGACACACACAGACACACACTCTCACACACCCTGGACAGGACACCAGTCCACCACAGGACACACACAGACACACACTCTCACACACCCTGGACAGGACACCAGTCCATCACAGGACACACACAGACACACACTCTCACACACCCTGGACAGGACACCAGTCCATCACAGGACACACACAGACACACACCCACACACCCTGGACACCAGTCCATCACAGGACACACACAGACACACACCCACACACCCTGGACACCAGCCCATCACAGGACACACACATGAACATATCAGCACGCGGAAACCAGGGCAACCGGAGAAAACCCGCTTGAACATGGGGAGAGCATGCGAACTCCACACAGATAGCACCCCAGGTGCAGAATCGAACCCGGGGCCCCGGCACCATGTTAGCCACGCACCGCCATGCCAGCCCCAGTCAAAACCAACCCTTCTAAATCCAGGGAAAAAGAGATCTCTTCCCAGTCGGCTTCTGTAGAGCCGAAGCTCCACCCAGCCGCAAAACCGGAATAACCACACCGCCGCCGAGGGGACCAGAAACGAGTTCCTTCTCCCCGCGCCGGGATTTCTTTTTGTTTTCTTTTAAACCCTTCCGAGCCCGACGTGAGCCAGCCGAAAGAGAACACCTTTCCAAACCGGCTCGGGGAATCCGGCTGAGAGGGCGACGGGTTTGTCCGCCACCAAGAAAAGACACGGGCCTCTGCCAGCGTCGACCCCGGCACGCGAGGGCAGGGGCTACTCGCCCGACACGGGGCGCGCACGCGTGGCACCCAGCCCTGCCGCCCCGAGGGAGGGAGGGAGGGAGGGCGGCTGCGCGGCGGCAGACTTACTCTTCAGCTTCTTCTGAATGTGGCTGGCACTCATCTTGATCTCGTCCCTCAGCGCCTGCAGGTCGCGCTTCATACCTGAGGGGAGACAACGCAGATCAACAGGGGTCAGGGGTGAGGACAGGACGGGCGGGACCCCCCCCCCCTCCTCTCCCCTCCTCTCCTGAAACCTTCACTTCCGCTACGGCCATATCCATGCGACACAACACGGGGCACAAAAAGGACGAGACTCAAACCCATATCAGGATCTGGAACCCTGTCCTTAGGCAGCATGCAGGGTCTGATGTAGACACTGGTGCAGGCGGCTCATAGTCCACAGAGTGGGGGAAAAATGGTCAGTTCAACAAGCTTCGTTTTAACAGCCCGTTATCCCATCACCCGACGACACCGTCTTTGAAACCACTACATAAGACAGGACTATTACTTTGCAATGCAAAGTTCTGAGGTGTCACATTAGGCACTTTTCTTTGAGGTCAGGTTGAATGATTTGAAAAATCAGATGAGATGAGGTGAAGTCGGGGGGGGGAAGAACTGACAATGAGCAATTCTGTGTAAAAAAACATGTTTTATTTAGGGAAAAAAGTGCGTAATGAGAAATAATTCAGGAGGAAATGCCCCTTGTGCTGCACTGTTCTGGTGGTGGGGGGGCAGGGCAGAACCAAACCCTGATACAGACCAACTCCACTCCAAGACATCTTAATATCTAAAACGGAGACTTATACCTGCAATCTCTCGGCTCAAGCCCAGACTTGGGGAAATTTCTCCGGGCAGAGAAGTGAAAACCTTACAGTACTGCTCTGAAACAGCACCTCCGTTGTACACAGCTCCTACAGCGAACAGAGGTGCACAGTATTGTACTTATCCCAAATACAGCACCCTGGATCGCACTGCAAGACAGGGCTTGTCGTCACCTCCCAGGCTTCCTGGGAAATGTGCCCAGTGACTCAGGGCTGGGATCCGGTGGAGTGCGTCTGGTGCTTTTCTACATCGGCGGGGACCCAAGAGGGCAGGGTCCTTCAGCACAAGCTAAACCGTTGGCTGAAGGCAGCGCATCTCCGGTCTCCCGCAGGAGACGCCGTTGGCTGAAGGCAGCGCATCTCCGGTCTCCCGCAGGAGACGCCGTTGGGTGAAGGCAGCGCATCTCCGGTCTCCCGCAGGAGACGCCGTTGGCTGAAGGCAGCGCATCTCCGGTCTCCCGCAGGAGACGCCGTTGGCTGAAGGCAGCGCATCTCCAGTCTCCCGCAGGAGACGCCGTTGGCCGAAGGCAGCGCATGTCCGGGCTCCCATAGGAGACGCCGTTGGGTGAAGGCAGCGCATCTCCGGTCTCCCGCAGGAGACGCCGTTGGCCGAAGGCAGCGCTTCTCCGGTCTCCCATAGGAGACGCCGTTGGGTGAAGGCAGCGCTTCTCCGGTCTCCCGCAGGAGACGCCGTTGGGTGAAGGCAGCGCATCTCCGGTCTCCCGCAGGAGACGCCGTTGGCCGGAGGCAGCGCATCTCCGGTCTCCCGCAGGAGACGCCGTTGGCCGGAGGCAGCGCATCTCCGGTCTCCCGCAGGAGACGCCGTTGGCCGGAGGCAGCGCATGTCCGGTCTCCCGCAGGAGACGCCGTTGGCCGGAGGCAGCGCATGTCCGGTCTCCCGCAGGAGACGCCGTTGGCCGGAGGCAGCGCATGTCCGGTCTCCCGCAGGAGACGCCGTTGGCCGGAGGCAGCGCATGTCCGGTCTCCCGCAGGAGACGCCGTTGGCCGGAGGCAGCGCATGTCCGGTCTCCCGCAGGAGACGCCGTTGGCCGGAGGCAGCGCATCTCCGGTCTCCCGCAGGAGACGCCGTTGGCCGGAGGCAGCGCATCTCCGGTCTCCCGCAGGAGACGCCGTTGGCCGGAGGCAGCGCATCTCCGGTCTCCCGCAGGAGACGCCGTTGGCCGGAGGCAGCGCATCTCCGGTCTCCCGCAGGAGACGCCGTTGGCCGGAGGCAGCGCATCTCCGGTCTCCCGCAGGAGACGCCGTTGGCCGGAGGCAGCGCATCTCCGGTCTCCCGCAGGAGACGCCGTTGGCCGGAGGCAGCGCATCTCCGGTCTCCCGCAGGAGACGCCGTTGGCCGGAGGCAGCGCATCTCCGGTCTCCCGCAGGAGACGCCGTTGGCCGGAGGCAGCGCATCTCCGGTCTCCCGCAGGAGACGCCGTTGGCCGGAGGCAGCGCATCTCCGGTCTCCCGCAGGAGACGCCGTTGGCCGGAGGCAGCGCATCTCCGGTCTCCCGCAGGAGACGCCGTTGGCCGGAGGCAGCGCATGTCCGGTCTCCCGCAGGAGACGCCGTTGGCCGGAGGCAGCGCATGTCCGGTCTCCCGCAGGAGACGCCGTTGGCCGGAGGCAGCGCATGTCCGGTCTCCCGCAGGAGACGCCGTTGGCCGGAGGCAGCGCATCTCCGGTCTCCCGCAGGAGACGCCGTTGGCCGGAGGCAGCGCATCTCCGGTCTCCCGCAGGAGACGCCGTTGGCCGGAGGCAGCGCATCTCCGGTCTCCCGCAGGAGACGCCGTTGGCCGGAGGCAGCGCATCTCCGGTCTCCCGCAGGAGACGCCGTTGGCCGGAGGCAGCGCATCTCCGGTCTCCCGCAGGAGACGCCGTTGGCCGGAGGCAGCGCATCTCCGGTCTCCCGCAGGAGACGCCGTTGGCCGGAGGCAGCGCATCTCCGGTCTCCCGCAGGAGACGCCGTTGGCCGGAGGCAGCGCATCTCCGGTCTCCCGCAGGAGACGCCGTTGGCCGGAGGCAGCGCATCTCCGGTCTCCCGCAGGAGACGCCGTTGGCCGGAGGCAGCGCATCTCCGGTCTCCCGCAGGAGACGCCGTTGGCCGGAGGCAGCGCATCTCCGGTCTCCCGCAGGAGACGCCGTTGGCCGGAGGCAGCGCATCTCCGGTCTCCCGCAGGAGACGCCGTTGGCTGGAGGCAGCGCATCTCCGGTCTCCCGCAGGAGACGCCGTTGGCTGGAGGCAGCGCATCTCCGATATCCCATAGGAGACTCCGTTGGCTGAAGGCAGCGCATCTCCAGTCTCCCGCAGGAGATGCCGTTGGCTGAAGGCAGCTTATCTCCAGTCTCCCGCAGGAGAGGCGTTGGCTGAAGGCAGCGCATCTCCAGTCTCCCGCAGGAGATGCCGTTGGGTGAAGGGGTAAATTAATTGCTACATCTGTAAATGAGGCATGGACTACCAATGCATAGCTGAAGGATCCACTCCTGGGTTTTACCAGTGGCAAATATTTGAACCAAGACTGCAGCCTCCAAATGCATAGCAGATCGATCCAGTTCCAGGTTTTGTAAGCTGCTAAGCTTTTCGACTCCGCCACATACCACAGCAACTCCGCGAGAGCTGGGCAGACCTTCATCCTGCAGTGCTCATTCCCTAGAACAGAGCACCATGCCGCTCCAGAAACATGTCATCACCGCGCACTGAAAGAAGGACGCTTCACAAGCACCTTCTGAACCAGAGCTCCGACCATCCGGAAAGGAACGAGCCGAGTCCCGTTCTGCGTGCAGCGTCGCACGGGGGTGTCCCAGGGGAGAACCTTACTCACTTTCCTCAGGCAGGGCCACTCCCAGTATCGTCCTCTGCTTGACCTCCAGGCTGTTGACCTTCATGGTGAGAGCAGCCAGGCCCTCGTGGATCTCTCTCACCTGCCGGACAGACACAGGGTCCAAGAGGTTAGTGACCGGCGCCCCCACGGCACACGCAGTCCTCCGATTTATTTACAGGATACGGTGCTTTTCCGACCCGCTGAACGATTCTATCTTCCCAGCAAGCCTCAAACAGACAGATCGCTTGTAGGTCTTCCTACAAGCACCGGTAACACAGGAACCCAACACAAGGCAGGTCACAAAAGAGAGGAGGCACATACCCAAGGGGACGCCCACTGGAGGAAATGATTAGTTTCTTTTTGCTTCTTTATTGTGCTTTGCGCCCAAGGTTCTTGCGAGGCAGAGACTACTACCAGCTACTGCTCAGCAAGTCAGGCAGAGAAGAGAGACAGGGCTGCGCTGTTTGAACTAAGGGGGGAACTATAGGGAAAACAGGGAGGACGAGCCCAGAGAGGGATGTATGTACCCAGGACACCAGCCCCACCCCCTACATCGCTCTGCAGAGGATATTTTATGACACACTTTCAACACTGCTCAGCAGGAACTTCAATACTTCAATTCTAGTTAAAGGTTCTTCTTGTGACTTTATGGGTTCGTCACACATGGGAACATCAGTGTTGTTCCTGTGGCTGGGATTCCCAGACTGCTCCAGCTTGGATTCAGACCTTCAGGAGTGACCGTCACCGAGGGGACACTAGTCCACCCTAGACAGATTCTCATTAACAGGTTCAAGAGTTAAAATTACCTTCTGGAAAAATTCATCATTCTCATCCTTGGCAGCTTTCTGTGATGTTTTCCCTGTTCCTGGCTTTATCATCAGAGGTCTGCCTTCCTCCTCCTCATCAGAACTCTCCGCCTTCTGCACACAGAGAGAGAAGGGTTAATACAGACACACTGACTGGACACTCCAGTACATTAACACTGCACTGAGAGAGAGGGGTTAATACAGACACACTGACTGGACACTCCAGTACATTAACACTGCACTGAGAGTGAGGGGTTCATACAGACACACTGACTGGACACTCCAGTACATTAACACTGCACTGAGAGAGAGCGGTTAATACAGACACACTGACTGACTGGACACTCCAGTACATTAACACTGCACTGAGAGAGAGGGGTTCATACAGACACACTGACTGACTGGACACTCCAGTACATTAACACTGCACTGAGAGAGAGGGGTTAATACAGACACCCTGACTGACTGGACACTCCAGTACATTAACACTGCACTGAGAGAGAGGGGTTAATACAGACACACTGACTGGACACTCCAGTACATTAACACTGCACTGAGAGAGAGGGGTTAATACAGACACACTGACTGGACACTCCAGTACATTAACACTGCACTGAGAGAGGGGTTATTACACCCTTTTACTCACACAGGTGTAGGTACTGTACTAATCTGATCTAAGGAGAGTACAACACAGCACTGCAGAGGGAAACGGAAAGCGAGGAGCGACGTTCGTCAGTATTTCCACGTTAATACTCTTAGGCTTTATGACAGACTCCAGGGTAGCTCAAGTTGGGACTACTAACACATCCAGAAGAAATTCACCCATAACAAACAGCACCTTTAACATTAAATGTACCGGTATGCTTGAATATTTAATTCAAATAGACACTAGGCGTAATAACTCACAACCTCTGTCCGCACTGCCGGACAGAGACAGTGCCCAGATTGACCGAGAACCACTGACAGACTGGTACTGTCTGACAGAGAGACACTGTCCGTACTAAGTGCGAGAGACGTTTTGTGGGGAAACGTGGAGAGCAGTGGCAGGCGAGTCTTCGCTGTACCCATTTGAGTTGACATAAAGACCGTCCCTTGTGGGCGTCCGGGACAAACTACTCTATTCCATGCCGGTGGAACAAGTCAAGCTCCTTCGACCTTTCCGTGGGAAGTTTCGTTTCGGACTGGACGTCACTGCCATCACAAGAAGACACCTCATTTTCAAAGAGGGGTGTGTGTGTGTGTGTCAGGAGCCCCACGGACTGCCTGTTGAGGTGGAGCGCTATTAATACACCGGGCAGCCCCGGGGGCGTTTGGAGAAACTCTTTTTTAAACAGGCCGTCGCTTCTCAGCTCCCGTGTGTTGTTTCCTCGGTGCTTGAGAACATAGCAGAAGATACAACACAGATAACAGGGAACCAGACACCGAGAGGAAGCCCAGATGCGCGATTTTAACTGTCTTCCTTCTTTGTCCTTTTAGCTCTTTTCGTGGCGGCTTTGTGATCTAATCTCAACGGGACTTTCACAAATCTTTCTTTTATTATTATTATTATTATTATTATTATTATTATTATCATGCTTATTTTCCACGATCAGCGCCTCGTCAACGACTGAAGTGCAAAAAAAAAAAAAGGACGAGGGCAAAGTTACCCCCAGCCCTTTCTCGTTGTCGATCGCGACGTAGAAAGTAGCGAGACTGTGTGTCACAACACGCCCAGGGTGCGTGCAAAGCAGACAGCCACCAGCCCGGCTGGCCGAGGGTCGGAGAGACGGGACCGCACTTACATCGCCCAGCTCTCTCGTCCGGTCTCGCATCTCGGCTGCAGCCCGACCCCACTCGCATCCAGACCCGACACGGAAAACGGACTTTGCGCCCGGGCTCTACGACGGCACACACTCGACCGCCTCCTGCGCTCCCAGAAAACTTTCCTGCCAGCGGCGCTGCAAAGTGACTCCGCCGGCCAATCGCGCCGCCCTCCGGGAGGAAGTCGGGCCCCGCGCATGCGCGGCCGGCCTGCGCGGGGGACGGCGGGAGGAGGAGGGGGCGGTCTGGCGCTGCGGTGCGGTGGGGTGGGCTGGGTGTTGCTTACTGTGATTCCTTCGGGATGGAAGTGATTTATTCTCCGGTTGAGAACAATTTAAGGGGGTTTAAACTATTCCTGACCCCTTTCATTAATGACAGTGCGGTAGTCATTCGCGTTGCTCGCTAGGGGGCCCTGGTGTTCCAACTGCAGTTGTTCCCAGAAGAATTATTAACGTAATTCAGCCAACGCAGCACATCACTACTCGGGGCAAAGTGTTTATGGTATTACAATCTAGCGGACTTTATAAATCGATAAAATACATAAATCAGGCGACACAACAGCGAGCACAAAACGGAGCATCTAAAAACTTGGCTCTCTCTGAGGAACCGATGTTTCAGTGATGGTTGCAGTAGTGTTTGGGTGAAACACGAACCAGAGAGCACTAGTGACAGTTGCAGGGAAGTGCATTTAAAATTCAGAGCAGGAGGCAGCACTTTACACAAAGGGTGGTGGGAGCGTGGAACAAGCTGCCCAGCCATGTTGTTGAAGCCGATACCTTGTTTCAGGACACAGCTGTATGAGATCCTGATGATCTCACTCTTAATATACTGTAGATATACAGTACCAGTACCAGTCAAAGGTACTGTGTGAAACCAGGTTTTTCCATCATTATCTGTGGTTTAAACTGTATAAACTTGTTAATAAACACTTAATATTTAATTACATGATATGTGTACTTATAATCTTAGGTGAACTGCATTGAAAATGTTAATTTTTCATTTTCAATAAAATGAATACTCAAAGCAAGCAGTCTGAAGCCCAGGTTAATTAAAAGTCAGAAATGTGTATAACATGGTGTTAGCACACTAAAAGAAGTTTAAAATTGTCTTTGTTAGATGTTCTCACAGTTAACTAGCATGCTACCTCATTTACCTTTTGTAAAGACACACGTGATTATTATAAGTATAGGGAGCATGGGCAAAAGTGTGTCATTCCTGAATGAACATAGCAAAATTTGCTCAGCAAGCAAGGAAGAAACACAGTTTATAATTACTTTAAGAAATGAAAGTCAATCTTTAAGACAAATTGCAAGAACAAATTGCAAGTGTCAGTAACTGCTGTGGCCAAGACCATCAAACGATATGAAGAATCTGGCACTCAGGAGGACCGAAAAAGATCAGGCAGGCCAAAGGTGACCTCAGAATCAGAGAATACGTTCATTAGAGTCACAGGTCTGCGAAACCGGCGACTAACTGCCCCTGAAATACAGGCTGAGCTCAGTGCAACTGGAAGAACAGATGTTTCAGAGGGGTTCACCTGTTCAGAGGAGGTTGTGTGACGCTGCCCTCAAAGGTCCATTTTCTGTGTTTTCTGGCCATTTTCTGTGTTTTCAGGCCATTTTCTGTGTTTTCTGGCCATTTTCTGTGTTTTCAGGTCTCTTCTTCTTATTCTGTACTCTTAACAATGGGGTCTTTGCAGCAGTCTTCCTGGTTAGGCCAGCGTCACACAACCGCCTCTGAAAATGATCCAAAATGATCCTTGCTTTGAGACTGTGTGTTTTTGTTTTTGCAAATTGAAGTGTGCTTTTTCTTCTAATGCCCGGTGTCACTTCACATCATTAATAAACCAGGCCAGTTTGTGGGTCAGCAGTTTCCACGGTGTTTCTGTTAACCGCTGCGCACACACCGTATTTATCACTGCTCAGATCCACTGATCTTCAGATCTGGGGCTCTTGGCAGGATCAGGAAAGCGCTACAGAGTTGCAGCCTTCAGAGTTTTAGCCTTGCAGTTTTCAGCCCAGCCAGATCAATCAGTGAAAAACCATCTGTCACCCTCTTCCAAACTACAGTAACACATCTTTATTGATTCATGGCCCAAAGTGAAAATACAATCTTTAGTGATTTCTTGTTCTTTTAAAACATCTGTTCTGTATATATGATAATTAATGTTTTAAATTTGTGCCTGTTCCTGTTTTTAAGTTAAGGTTATTATTGTTGTTTACATTAGAACAGATGAGATGGAAAAAATAATTTTATCTGAAATACTCCAGTGCACACGATTCCTACATCTGAAATACTCCAGTTCACACGATTCTTATATCCAAAATACTCCAGTCCACGCAATTCTTATATCAAAAATACTCCAGTCCACACAATTCTTATATCCAAAATACTTCAGTGCATATATTTCCTGTATCTGAAATACTCCAGTCCACACCATCCCTATATCTGAAATACTCCAGTCCACACTATTCCTGTATCTGAAATACTCCAGTCCACACTATTCTTATATCTGAAATACTCCAGTCCACACTATTCCTGTATCTGAAATACTCCAGTCCACACTATTCCTGTATCTGAAATACTCCAGTCCACACTATTCCTATATGTGAAATACTCCAGTCCACACTATTCCTGTATCTGAAATACTCCAGTCCACACTATTCCTGTATCTGAAATACTCCAGTCCACACTATTCCTATATGTGAAATACTCCAGTCCACAGTATTCCTGTATCTGAAATACTCCAGTCCACACTATTCCTATATGTGAAATACTCCAGTCCACACTATTCCTGTATCTGAAATACTCCAGTCCACACTATTCCTGTATCTGAAATACTCCAGTCCACACTATTCCTATATGTGAAATACTCCAGTCCACACTATTCCTGTATCTGAAATACTCCAGTCCACACTATTCCTGTATCTGAAATACTCCAGTCCACACTATTCCTATATGTGAAATACTCCAGTCCACACTATTCCTATATGTGAAATACTCCAGTCCACACTATTCCTGTATCTGAAATACTCCAGTCCACACTATTCCTGTATCTGAAATACTCCAGTCCACACTATTCCTATATGTGAAATACTCCAGTCCACAGTATTCCTGTATCTGAAATACTCCAGTCCACACTATTCCTATATGTGAAATACTCCAGTCCACACTATTCCTGTATCTGAAATACTCCAGTCCACACTATTCCTGTATCTGAAATACTCCAGTCCACACTATTCCTATATGTGAAATACTCCAGTCCACAGTATTCCTGTATCTGAAATACTCCAGTCCACACTATTCCTATATGTGAAATACTCCAGTCCACAGTATTCCTGTATCTGAAATACTCCAGTCCACACTATTCCTATATGTGAAATACTCCAGTCCACACTATTCCTGTATCTGAAATACTCCAGTCCACACTATTCCTGTATCTGAAATACTCCAGTCCACACTATTCCTATATGTGAAATACTCCAGTCCACACTATTCCTATATGTGAAATACTCCAGTCCACAGTATTCCTGTATCTGAAATACTCCAGTCCACACTATTCCTGTATCTGAAATACTCCAGTCCACACTATTCCTATATGTGAAATACTCCAGTCCACAGTATTCCTGTATCTGAAATACTCCAGTCCACACTATTCCTGTATCTGAAATACTCCAGTCCACACTATTCCTATATGTGAAATACTCCAGTCCACACTATTCCTGTATCTGAAATACTCCAGTCCACACTATTCCTGTATCTGAAATACTCCAGTCCACACTATTCCTATATGTGAAATACTCCAGTCCACACTATTCCTATATGTGAAATACTCCAGTCCACAGTATTCCTGTATCTGAAATACTCCAGTCCACACTATTCCTATATGTGAAATACTCCAGTCCACACTATTCCTATATGTGAAATACTCCAGTCCACACTATTCCTGTATCTGAAATACTCCAGTCCACACTATTCCTATATGTGAAATACTCCAGTCCACACTATTCCTATATGTGAAATACTCCAGTCCACACACTTAATTCCCAAGACACCACCCGTGTCATCAGAGGGTGCAGACACGACACCTGTCGTGAGGTTCTTACTTTTTAACAGTGCAGGTGTAGTTCAACAGCAGACAGGCTGTGTGTTTAGAGCGCCATCTGCTGGGATAGCCTGACTCTCTTTCTCACCCTAACCTTGGCTGGAAACTTCATCCTTCACCTGTCAAATTCAGATCTTTCTTGACATGAGTGATGAATTACAGTGCCGCCAAAGTACTACCCATTATTAGGCTGTGACAGGAGATCACACACAGGGCTGCAGCTCTACTGCATTTCCTCCCTCAGTACAGGACTGGGAGCTGTTCCTGTTCTGCCAGCTGATGGAATTCGTAGATTATTTTAGGGAAGAATGTATACTACTAGAGTATTTCTTGTAGTGCTGCAGGAAGTGCATCTCTTCTTCTGTTTTGCTTTGCTGTCCTCTCTAGGCAGCCAGGTCTGCCTGTGTCCAGTTTCTATGTCCAGTCTGTGGTCACTGAGCCTGTCCTCTCTGGACAGCCAGGTCTGCCTGTGTCCAGTTTCTATGTCCAGTCTGTGGTCACTGAGCCTGTCCTCTCTGGACAGCCAGGTCTGCCTGTGTCCAGTTTCTATGTCCAGTCTGTGGTCACTGAGCCTGTCCTCTCTGGACAGCCAGGTCTGTCTGTGTCCAGGCTGTGGTCACTGAGCCTGTCCTCTTGGGACAGCCAGGTCTGTCTGTGTCCAGTTTCTGGGTCCAGTCTGTGGTCACTGAGCCTGTCCTCTCTGGCAGCCAGGTCTGTCTGTGTCCAGTTTCTATGTCCAGTCTGTGGTCACTGAGCCTGTCCTCTTTGGACAGCCAGGTCTGTCTGTGTCCAGTTTCTATGTCCAGTCTGTGGTCACTGAGCCTGTCCTCTCTGGACAGCCAGGTCTGTCTGTGTCCAGTTTCTATGTCCAGTCTGTGGTCACTGAGCCTGTCCTCTTTGGACAGCCAGGTCTGTCTGTGTCCAGTTTCTATGTCCAGTCTGTGGTCACTGAGCCTGTCCTCTCTGGACAGCCAGGTCTGTCTGTGTCCAGTTTCTGGGTCCAGTCTGTGGTCACTGAGCCTGTCCTCTCTGGACAGCCAGCTCTGCAGGTGTATTAGGCAGACCAGAGAAAAGCCCTGTACTCTGTCCTCTGGGAACGCAGCGTGGACAGAGCAGTCCTGGCCCTTGTTCTGTTGGCAGGCAGCAGAGTTCCAGAGGGAAGAGAGCCAGCATCCTTGATTATAAATCAGTGTTTCCCCCAGAATACCTCTGGATATTCGATTTGAGCTTTGGCAGCGACTGAGGAACTGTTGCGAACTGCAGGCACACAGAACGACCTGGCTCCCAGCCCTGGTGACTTTCTATATTTTAATCTAGCAGGGGATCAATACGGGCTGAGGAAGATGATGACGAAGATGATGGAGACGCTGTACTTAATATATATGTATCTACAGTCTATGGAGAGTGAGACAGAAAAGGGGCATGTGTGCTTCATCAGGTAGAGATACGAGAAGGAGAGTCAGGGGGCTCACGGAGGTGATGGTGACAGGAAGATGAGCCAATCAATCAATCTACCAACCAATTCATCAATCCATCTGTGTTTTTGACAGTTTTATCCAGTTCAAGGCCGCAGGGGAGCCAGAGCCTATTCCTGCAAGCTCAGGTGACGGGCTCAAGCACGGTACACCCTGTCCATCACAGGACAGACAGGGACAGACAGACACACACTCACACCTCGGCTGGTTTTCCCAGAAGCCAATTCACCTCCCAACGTGTCTCTGGACTGCGGGAGGAAACCCACAGGAGCACGGGGAGAAGGGGCACTGGCCGCCTTCACTGGGGGAACCCTGACGGCCCTCAGCTCGCAGTCAGCTCCGGCAGGATCTTCTGCTGCAGAGGCGACGGAGGTGACCAGCCCATGAACGTGAGAGCCGAGACTGACAGCAGAGTGCACCGTGGGACACGGCGAGCTTGAAGAAGCTACAGTGCTCCACTGAGACAGCTTTCATGTCTTCTAGCCCAACGGCTCTCAGTCCTAATCCTGGGGGACTGCTCACCAATGACTTCAGCCGGATTGTTAATTGCAGGCTAACTGATTCCAGCTTTCTGACTGCGGTGCCATTTGAACGTTTTCCTGAATCTCCCGAAGTGCCGGATGGGGGCGGTTGGCCAGCGGAACCGGCCCTGGGTCGAAGCCGGACATTCAGAACCGCCCTCAGTGGCGTGTGTGAGCTGAATCGGACCAGCGGGACTGGAACAAAAAGGAAAGCGCTCGGTGTTGACACAGCATCGTTCCCAGTCTCTGCCTCCTTGTCGCCAACCGGTCGCCTGCTAAGAGCTGTTGAGGGAAATATACTAATTCTTCATTTTCATTCTTTGCTGTTCAGGCTCTGCTCTCAAACAAGCTGCAATATGTTCAGACCTCTGCAGCTGAACTACTTACTCACACCAGACACCGGCAGCGTGTCACTCCCACACTTATTTCTCTGTCTTGGTTGCCTGTAAAGCGAAATGTTCAATTCAAGATCCTGTTGCTGACTTCCAGGGCTCTAAACAATCTGGCTCCATCACAGGTCTCTGAGCTCCTCCGTGTTCACCCTCCGCTCAGCTGGGGCTGCTCCTCCGCTCACCGGCCCCAGGACGAAACCAGGGACCTGTGGTCTCCGGGCCTTTTCTGTCGCTGCTCCAGTGTTGTGGAATCATCTTCCTCCGACTCTGTGAGAGACAGCTTCTGTAACTCTCTTTAGATCTAAACGTGAAACGTGCCTTTTAACCAAGCTCTACCTCCGATTGCCTACAGGCAGTCTGTAAAAACCTGTGTGCTTTTGTTGCTCTTGTTTTTCTTACTTCATGCACTTTCATTGTACTTTTTTTGTCTTTTTCTTTATTCCTCCTTGGGTTTGGAAAGGCGCTTCATAAATAAAAAGTTGTTATTATTATCAAGTCCAGAGGGAAAGTGCATGAGGCTTTCTGTGCCCAGATCTAAACCAGCAGTGAATTAGCACTGGGGATTAACGGCCCCATTGGAAGGAAAACCAGCAGGGGGACCCCAGGACTGGTCTAGACAATGTGGGGTGGCGATAAAAAGGCAGAGCAGTTCCTGAAAGCACAGCGTCTCGGCACTGGGATGGTGTAATGAAATCGCACAGCACGCTGGTGTGACCGGGGTCAGAAGAGCGTGTCCGATGGTCATCACCATCCAGATATAGTCCTGGAGGGCGGCAGGGTGGTGCAGTGGTTAGCAGAGCAGCACTGGGGCCCTGGGTTCAGCTCCTGGGGTGCTGTCTGTGTGGAGTCTGCATGTTCTCCCCGTGTTCTCGTGAGTTTCCTCCAACAGTCCAAAGACATCCTGGTAGGTTAATCTGGGAGAATTAACCCTAGTGTGAGTGTGTGTCTTTGTGTGTCCTGTCCAGGGTGTGTGAGACTATGTGTCTGTGTGTGTCCTGTGATGGGCTGGCGTCCTGTCCAATGTGTGTGAGAGTGTGTGTCTGTGTGTGTCCTGTGATGGACTGGTGTCGTGTCCAGGGTGTGTGTGAGTGTGTGTCTGTGTGTGTCCTGTGATGGACTGGCGTCTTGTCCAATGTGTGTGAGAGTGTGTCTGTGTGTGTCCTGTCCAGGGTGTGTGAGAGTATGTGTCTGTGTGTGTCCTGTGATGGACTGGCGTCCTGTCCAATGTGTGTGAGAGTGTGTGTCTGTGTGCGTCCTGTGATGGACTGGCGTCCTGTCCAGGGTGTGTGAGAGTGTGTGTCTGTGTGTGTCCTGTGATGAACTGGAGTCCTGTCCAGGGTGTGTGAGAGTGTGTGTCTGTGTGTGTCCTGTGATGGACTGGTGTCGTGTCCAGGGTGTGTGTGAGTGTGTGTCTGTGTGTGTCCTGTGATGGACTGGTGTCCTGTCCAGGGTGTGTGAGAGTGTGTCTGTGTGTGTCCTGTGATGGACTGGTGTCAATTAACCTACCAGGTCGTCTTTGGACTGTGTGTGGGGGGGGGAAACCCATGCAAACAGAGAGAGAGCATGCAAGCTCCACACAGACAGCACCCCAGGAATTGAACCCGGGGCCCCAGTGCTGTGCCACCATGAGTGTATGGGCATGTCGAAGGTGGAATTTCTGCCAGTGTGAGAAAGCTTGTTTGATGGCTAGTGGAGAGCCTTATGCATTACCAAGCGGTGCTGTATTTTGTTGCGTATTGTAACCATCCGTTACCGGGGGGGGGGAGGGATATTTCACAGAGCCACGGTGCCAGCACACTCACTTTAATGGGGAACTGTCGGTGAACACCGGGGGCTCTTTCTCTGACACGCGCGTCCAGACACGCAGACGCACTCCCTCACACTTCGGGCGCACAAACTACAACTCCCAGCCGTGTGTGTGTGTGTGTGTGTGTGTTCGTGTGCGACCATGAATGCGGGAGGGGGGGAGAGTGGATGGGCGGAGGGCAGGTCGCGCGGAGGGAGTGTGTGGTCTGATAGAAGAGAGCGAGAGAGAGGGGGAGAGAAAGAGAGAGAGAGAGACACGGTCGCGCAGGCGCAGTGCTCATCCCATGCATCTTTTTTTTTTTGCAGCATCAGTACCGAGAGCGAGTATCACCTTCAGTGAGCGAGCGCGGCTGGCACACAGCATCTCTTCCGCGGAAAGAGAGAGAGAGAGACAGGGAAAAGGGGGAAACGAAGAGGAGAAAGAGAGAAAAGAGAAGGAAAAAAAAGGAAAGGAGAAAAAAAAGCCCCCGGAGGGAGACAGGGACGAGCCAGGGACGGGAGCACCGAGGGAGAGGGACCGATCGCCGGCAGAGATTCAGCTCCTCAGCGACGCACGAAAGGCACCATGAAGGACCGCACGCAGGAGCTGCGAAGTGTAAGCCGTTTTTACCGACTGACTCCCACCCCCCCTCTCCCCTCTCCCCTCTCCCCTCTCCCCTCCCCACCTTCGTAACCCGCCGCAAACGGGCGTTATGACAGAGCCGCTTCTCCGAGCCGCCGTGCTCGCCAGCGCCTGGCTGAGTCCGGCTCCGCGGCGACTGAGTGCAACTGGGCGCCGTGTCACTGACACACGTCCGCCCGGACCTCGGTCCGGTCCGGTCCGGTCCGGTCCGGTCGGGTCCGGGTCCGGTCCGCAGAGTTTCCGCACCGGCGGCGCCGAGAGGCGCGGGGCTCACAGAGAAACCAGTCGTTTCTCTTTAAAAAAAAATAAATAAAATAAAACAAACGGCCGTTTCTGCAGCAGGAGCAGGAAAGTGTGTTATAAACGACTTGTCGAAAGAGAACGTGTTGTATCGTACATCATCAGCGTGATCATGATCATCATCATCATCGTCACCCCTCGGTATTCGGAAGCTATACATTCCTTTGGTGAGGAGGTACTATAGGACCTGAATCCACCCCCCTCCTACCCAACACACACACCCCTAAGATATTAATGGTGCCGTTTTCACCTTCGCACCGTTCCGCCATTCCGGTCTGCCCCCCGCTGCTGCCGCGCGCGGGGCTGGGGGACACCGAGCGGGGCGACAGCGGGGTTCAGGGGTGCCGGGAGAGGGTGTGTGTGTGTGTGTGTGCGTGCGGCGGGGATGTCGACAGTTGTGTCAACCGGGATGAGCCGGGAACCGTGGCTGGGTGTATCGGGGTTTGGGAGTCAGTGAGTGAAATTATGTGACCCGCAATCCGTACTATAATAATAATAATAATAATAATAATAATAATAATGTCCTTTTCATTCCGTAACGTGACGTTACGTGTGTGTCGCCCCAGCCAATCCTAAATGCGGTATGAATATGAGTATCCGGGAATTTACATAGTGTGTGTCTTTGTGTGTAACTATATATAAATACACACACACACACGTATGACGACACTAATCATCTTCCTCACATTTCGTTCTCCCCAGAACCCGCATACAGCTGGTGTCTGACGTTAGTCCGGCTCACCGCCTTTGTCACGTTGACAAAATAAATATCCCGGCGGAAAACGCCTCGTCTGTTTGCCGTGCTCGGTACGGCGTGCAGGTGCCCCTGTTTGGATGGGGGCAGGTTTTGTTCGCCACGGCGGGCAGCGCTACGAATTCGCGTCCTGGGCGCTGCGAAGCGTCGTTACGGCCAACGACCCCGCCATCAGGCGCTCTGCGGCTCGGGCAGCGGTGCCGAGTCCCCCTCTCTCCCCCTCTCCCTCTCTCTCGGCTATGGCGGTGCTGTGGTGCGGCACACGACAGAGAGGCATTTCTGCACCTCGCCGAATCACTGAACCGGGGAGTCCGTGCGGTCGCTCCTCCCACGTCTCCCTCATAACCCGGGTCTCGGACCTCGCTACGGGACGACGCGTTTTATGTTGTTTTAAAAAAAACCCCAACAAAAAGTCCGCGTCGCCTTTATTCACGACGTTCATACATACATGGTATATGAGTCTATGCACTGGGACGGGATATTATGGGTTGTTTAGGATCGTTTTACTTTCAGCTGTCGCCAAACGGTCGCCCAGGCAACCTTCGCCATAAACCCAGGCTTATCAGGAGGCGCACCGGGTGTGATTCCGGCTCGCAGCGTCGGGCTGAAGCGGCCCGGCCGTCGCCGAGCGGGTCCCGCTGCACCTCGGGCGTGTGCGTGTGCGTGTGTGCGCGCCTGCGGGAGAGAGGGGGTCTGTGATCGCCGCTCACTGCAGTGCAATCCTTCCGTCGATTCGCCTCTCATTGATCAGGAGAGGGGAGTAGGGGGGGAGGAGGGGTTATATGAAAGAGAAACGGCCGCTCCATTCACCACCCCGCTTCTCCGCGTTCTCTCTCTCTCTCTCTCTCTCCTCCTTTTTTTTTGGGGAGGGGGGGGGGTGGGGTTCGGGGAGCAGATGAATCAAGGCGGAGTTTTAGTCATAGTCTCAGCTACCGCGCCGTGTTCCCGATGCGTCTAAAACCGCATCATGAGAACCGCCGCGACTGGTGTTAAGTGCGGAGGAGATCGGGCTGTCATTAGGCTGCTGCCTGGTCAACGCCAGAAATGATCTCGCCGCTCGCGTGCGCGCGATGGGCAGAATACACGGAAGAAAAATCGTTACTAATTGAAATGCTAGTTGATATTAACACTGTAGTCTGCATCGGCTCGATATTCCACCTCTGACGTTCAGCTGCAGGGGATTATGGTGAACTTGTTTTATTAAGCAGCTGCTTCTGAAGTCGATGAATTTCTGTTGCACGTTTCGAAAGCCCCCTATTTTAACTATAGACAACTATTCTACTGCAGTGTAGCACTGCACTGGACTGTAGCTCCTATTGTAACAGGACTGTTATACTGGACTGGACTGTAGCTCCTATTGTAACAGGACTGTTCTACTGTACTGGGACTGTAGCTCCTATTGTAACAGGACTGTTATACTGTACTGGGACTGTAGCTCCTATTGTAACAGGACTGTTATACTGCACTGGACTGTAGCTCCTATTGTAACAGGACTGTTATACTGGACTGGACTGTAGCTCCTATTGTAACAGACTGTTCTACTGTACTGGACTGTAGCTCCTATTGTAACAGACTGTTCTACTGTACTGGGACTGTAGCTCCTATTGTAACAGACTGTTCTACTGTACTGGACTGTAGCTCCTATTGTAACAGGGCTGATCTACTGTACTGGACTGTAGCTCCTATTGTAACAGGACTGTTCTCCTGTACTGGACTGTAGCTCCTATTGTAACAGGACTGTTCTACTGTACTGGACTGTAGTTCCTATTGTAACAGGACTGTTCTCCTGTACTGGACTGTAGCTCCTATTGTAACAGACTGTTCTCCTGTACTGGACTGTAGCTCCTATTGTAACAGACTGTTCTCCTGTACTGGACTGTAGCTCCTATTGTAACAGGACTGTTCTCCTGTACTGGACTGTAGCTCCTATTGTAACAGACTGTTCTCCTGTACTGGACTGTAGCTCCTATTGTAACAGACTGTTCTACTGTACTGGACTGTAGCCCCTATTGTAACGGGACTGTTCTCCTGTACTGGACTGTAGCTCCTATTGTAACAGGACTGTTCTACTGTACTGGACTAAAGCTCCTATTGTAACGGGACTGTTCTACTGTACTGGACTGTAGCCCCTATTGTAACAGACTGTTCTCCTGTACTGGACTGTAGCTCCTATTGTAACAGACTGTTCTCCTGTACTGGACTGTAGCTCCTATTGTAACAGGACTGTTCTCCTGTACTGGACTGTAGCTCCTATTGTAACAGACTGTTCTACTGTACTGGACTGTAGCTCCTATTGTAACAGACTGTTCTCCTGTACTGGACTGTAGCTCCTATTGTAACAGGGCTGATCTACTGTACTGGACTGTAGCTCCTATTGTAACAGACTGTTCTCCTGTACTGGACTGTAGCTCCTATTGTAACAGGACTGTTCTCCTGTACTGGACTGTAGCTCCTATTGTAACAGACTGTTCTACTGTACTGGACTGAAGCTCCTATTGTAACGGGACTGTTCTCCTGTACTGGACTGAAGCTCCTATTGTATCAGACTGTTCTCCTGTACTGGGCTGTAGCTCCTATTGTAACGGGTCTGTTCTACTGTACTGGACTGTAGCTCCTGTTGACAGTTTGCTGTACTCTTACTATACTGTCCATTGTGACAATCAAGCAATCTTTATTGAATTTTGTGCCCTTTGGAAAACCCCAGGTTTTTAAACTCTTTACTTGGATGAAATGATAAAATGACAATTCTAAGAAAGACAATTAGTACAATTTTTATGTAGTCCTGTATGTAAAGGTACGGTACCACAATATGCAAGAAGAAGAAGAATTATATACACAACCGTAACAAAACAGCTGAAACGACTGAAAAGTAAAAAAAAACGACCAAAAAGCTGCATGTTTAACATGTGTCTTGAAAAAGCTGTCCCCCTAGAACGTGCCCCTGCAAATTGTGCCATAACGCCTGGACCCAGGAGCTGAAGAGTCCCCCACTAGTAGTTTAAAATCGATCCTGAACCCCACTGGAAACCAGAGAAGCTCCGCTAACTTGGGTCCTTCTTTGGTCGTACGTGTTTGGTTAGTTCGAAACTGTGGGGGATCATTTTGTACAAGCTGCAGTTAGAACTGACTATGATCTGGGGCCCCTGGGAATCTGTAATTCACTGAGGAAGTTACTGAGGCGTGCATCCGTATCGTGGCATCTCGCGGAGAAGGAAGTCGTCTTGTCTGTGCAGTATTCTCGGGGTGAAGGAAGGGCTCTGTCGTAGGGCTTCTGAAATGGTTGCAGCTAGGGCGGCTCGGTGGCACAGCGGTGGGGCTCCGGGTTCAATTCCGGCCCAGAAGCGCTGTCTGCGTGGAGCTTGCGTGTTCTCCCTGTGTTTGCTTGGGCTCCCTCCGGCTGCTCGGGTTTTCTTCCACGGGCCAGTTGGCTGCTGGGAACGGGGGCGCTGGTGTGAGTGCGCGTGTGTTTGTGGGGGTGTGCGATGGACAGGTGTCCCGAGCAGACCGCACCCTGCCTTCTGCCCTGTGCTTGCTGAGACAGGCTCGGGTGTCTCCTGGGTCTCGTACAGGATGGAGAGACGGCCTGGAAAACACGCAGGTGTCTCATCCCCATCAGCCTGCAGTGCGGCAGGAGGCTGCTGGGGTCCTGGGCAGAGCGGTGTGGTCTGGCTCGGAGATCTGTTGCTTCTGGTTGGCGGGAGTTTAAAAGTCTCCCGTACTGCAGCGGTCTTGTCTGACTTTTGATTTAATAATGAAAGCGTTCACTGGGGGAATATATGCAAAATAACCAAGTCATTTTCTGTTTGCATCTTCCAGTTTGCAATTTTAGGCTTTTATTAGGTTTTTAAGTAACTAGATACCTTATGCCACCATAACCGGGAGGTTATGTATGGAAATATAATTAGTAAAAACACAACAAACAGGTAGCAATCCACACAAAAAGATTACTTTGTCTTCTTAAATAGAATAAAATCAGGCCTCAATGGGATCATAAACAGAAGATATTTCCTGGTTTCCAAGACAGGTGCGGCTGGACGATATGAAAGTTGAACTCATGTCTGCAGGGTTACACTCTTTCCTCTTTGATAATTGCAGTGTTATGAGCGGCTGCTGAGCTTTCTGGAATTTTTAAAACCGTTAAAAAAAAAAATGTAACAGGGCAGCAGTGTGTTCAGCCTAACAATCACACAATTACCGTTGCTGCACCTGGACCCTTTGTGTCGTGTGCTTCTCTGTGTCTTAGTGTCTAGCAGGAACACACAGGCGATGTGTGACGAGCGTGTCAAAGTGGGTGTGTTAGGGAAACTGGTGGCCTATGGGTCTGCACAGCTGGTACAGGAGCAATAGGGTCTGTCTGCAGAGGGTTTATAGACGGGGTCAGGCAATCAGTATACTGTACTGTATGTCTGTCCACAGATCAGTTAAAAACTGTTTACCTACCCTCAAAGCAAATATACTGCAGACCATGGAGGCTCTGTGTGTATGTGCACAAAGCAGTTATAATCCAGGGCGAGAGGGACTGTGTCTGTGCACAGAGCAGTTATAATCCAGGGCGAGAGGGTCTGTGTGTCTGTGCACAGAGCAGTTATAATCCAGGGCGAGAGGGACTGTGTGTCTGGGCACAGAGCGGTTATAATCCAGGGCGAGAGGGACTGTGTGTCTGTGCACAGAGCAGTTATAATCCAGGGCGAGAGGGTCTGTGTGTCTGGGCACAGAGCGGTTATAATCCAGGGCGAGAGGGACTGTGTGTCTGGGCACAGAGCGGTTATAATCCAGGGCGAAAATGACTGTGTGTCTGTGCAAAGAGCAGTTATAATTCAGGGCGGGAGGGAACCGTGTGTCCGTGCACAGAGCAGTTATAATCCAGGGCGAAAGGGACTGTGTGTCTGTGCGCAGAGCGGTTATAATCCAGGACGAGAGGGACTGTGTGTCTGGGCACAGAGCAGTTATAATCCAGAGCGAGAGGGACTGTGTGTCTGTGCACAGAGCAGTTATAATCCAGGGCGAAAGGGACTGTGTGTCTGTGCACAGAGCAGTTATAATCCAGGACAAGAGGGGACCGTGTGTCTATGCATAGAGCAGTTATAATCCAGGACAAGAGGGGACTGTGTGTCTGTGCACAGAGCAGTTATAATCCAGGGCGAAAGGGACTGTGTGTCTGTGCACAGAGCAGTTATAATCCAGGCCGAGAGGGACTGTGTGTCTGTGCACAGAGCAGTTATAATCCAGGGCGAGAGGGACTGTGTGTCTGGGCACAGAGCGGTTATAATCCAGGGCGAGAGGGACTGTGTGTCTGTGCACAGAGCAGTTATAATCCAGGGCGAGAGGGACTGTGTGTCTGGGCACAGAGCGGTTATAATCCAGGGCGAGAGGGACTGTGTGTCTGGGCACAGAGCAGTTATAATCCAGGGCGAAAGGGACTGTGTGTGTGTCTGTGCGCAGAGCAGTTATAATCCAGGGCGAAAGGGACTGTGTGTCTGGGCACAGAGCAGTTATAATCCAGGGCGAAAGGGACTGTGTGTGTGTCTGTGCGCAGAGCAGTTATAATCCAGGGCGAAAGGGACTGTGTGTCTGGGCACAGAGCAGTTATAATCCAGGGTGAGAGGGACTGTGTGTCTGGGCACAGAGCGGTTATAATCCAGGGCGAGAGGGACTGTGTGTCTGGGCACAGAGCGGTTATAATCCAGGGCGAAAATGACTGTGTGTCTGTGCAAAGAGCAGTTATAATTCAGGGCGGGAGGGAACCGTGTGTCTGTGCACAGAGCAGTTATAATCCAGGGCGAAAGGGACTGTGTGTCTGTGCGCAGAGCAGTTATAATCCAGGGCGAAAGGGACTGTGTGTCTGGGCACAGAGCAGTTATAATCCAGGGCGAAAGGGACTGTGTGTCTGTGCACAGAGCAGTTATAATCCAGGACAAGAGGGGACTGTATGTCTATGCACAGAGCAGTTATAATCCAGGACAAGAGGGGACTGTGTGTCTGTGCACAGAGCAGTTATAATCCAGGGCGAAAGGGACTGTGTGTCTGTGCACAGAGCAGTTATAATCCTCGGCAATAAGGGACTATGTGTCTGTGCACAGAGCAGTTATAATCCAGGGCTGGTTCCAGACATCCAGACCTCTCTGGTGGATATCAGGTACCACAGCAGAGCTAGTGAGATCGCCATTCAGATATACTGTATATCCATATATGAGCTCCCCCAATTTGATAACAGTTCTGTCGCGCATGTTAAATGTGGTAATCCCATGGAATATGTACTGTTATAGAAGGACTGTTTTCTGTTTTTGAAGTCTGGCCTCCTAGGGCAGAGAAACAAAGCTGCTTTACTTCATGCTGTACAAAATCTGGACCTTGTTCCATAATTAGCAGATGTTTGCACTTTAATTAACTGGGAAAGCTGCACATCTACACACTTCTGTTCAGAAACACTATGTGTTATGAGTGTGGGGCAGCAGCATATTTTTAGCTAAACAGCTAACGGTATGAACAGAACCTGAGGCGAATGTATTTTTTATAATATATTCACATTTCAAGTGAAAGTGAAATTCAATTTTCTATGTGCGTTTGTGTCCACAATTCTCTTTGTGGTGGTGGCATTTCCAAAGATTGGTCTCTCGCTCACAAGAGACGAGCACTAAATATTGCGCCTAGTTTCATTTAAAATACTCAGAAGATACCCAGCTGTGACTGGTAGGTCAGGGAGGCATGCTGGTGCAGTGGTTAACTTTTCTGGGTTCAATTCCAGGGGTGCTGTCTGTGTGGAGTTTGCATGGTCTCCCCCTTATTCTTGTGGGTTTCCCCCAGGTGCTCCGGTTCCCTTCCACAGTCTAAAGACATGCTGGGAGGTTAATTGGCTTCTGGGAGAATTGGCCCTTGTGTGAGTGTCTGTCTGTCTGCTGTCTATACTGGTCTGCGCTGGTGGTGATGGACTGGTGTCTGATCCAAGGTGTATCCTGCCTTGCGCCCGTTGCTTGCAGGGATAGACTCCAGCTGCCCTCCAACCCTGTTGGATAAAGCCATTAGGAAGTGAACGGATGGAATGAGAGGCCATTTATTAACTATGCCTGAAGTCCCCCCTTCCTCCACGCGATCTCTAATACAGGATATTATCTAGCAGGACAGATGTCCAGAAAGCCGCACTGTGTGTGTTCCAGTGTTGAAGGAGCCTCCCCACACAGTGAGACACCCAGACCTGTACACACACCAGTCCAGCCCTACTGAACCCAAGAGGCGAGTGCCATCAGACTCATCGGGACAGTATGTAACTGTGAAAGCTTGTTCCACCCTCCCACCACCCTTTGTGTAAAGAGGTGCCATCTATCCTTCGTTTTAAGTGCTAATTGTTTTCACTTGTGTCCTCTGGTTCGTGTTGCGCTGATGGTTCTGAAGTCCCCCGGGTGGACCTTGGATCAGGCCCCCTTATAGTCTTTACTAGTATCTGTGCGCAAAATCAAGGTGTCAAACTGAAAGATGATTGTCTAGTGTTTCCGGTTTTGTATTTCTAGCTGATGCTTTTACTGCCTGCCTGCAAAGCCCTGGCCTTCTCTCCATGTAAATGAGCAGTTTGCCCGTTCTTCAATTTGAAGCACTGCCTGACCTGCACTGCCACAGATCTCCAAACGAAGGGGCTTGTCTATTGAGTAGAACATGAAGAAGCCCCTGGCACGCACTGCCCTGCTCCCTGGCTTGGCTGGTTGACTTGTTGACTTGTTGATCGAGGTTTTGCCTGAGTCTGTGCCGCAATCCACCATTTTTTTGCTTTGCAGTGACGTTGCTGGGTTTGTTTTTTTCTCGAAACCAGGTCCAGGACTGGAACTGTGACCTCCGTAGCCTGTCAATCCCAGGCTTTGCCTGGTTGTCGCAGGAGGGTCAATACCTTAGAGTTTCTGCCTCTACAAGGTGGGTTGTAATTGACTTCGATGAGGGGGTCCATCCGTCCGGCTGTCCTTGCTTTGCAGAAGCTCGTTGATTCAAAGTTCCCCTGGCCAGGCTTTGAGATCAGCAGGTCCTGAACTCCTGTTCTGCCCCTCACCTCTGGAAATCCAATCTGGCTGAAAAAACACGTTATCAACCCCGATGTTCTGTTTTCACCCACCCCTTGTGGAATCCTCCATTGTTCCTAGACCCTGTCTTCTGCTCCAGCCACTGGAAAGCACATGGAGAATGAGCACGTGTGGGCGTGACCCTTCGACATGCTCCTCCCCCTGGTTGCTTGGATACATGGGTTAGTGCGCCCTGATTGGGAGAGAGGTGCCACACCTCCTCAGGTCCCCATGAGCCTGGTAGTTCTCAAGACCAAAAGCCAAGGGGATCCCTGGCTAATTCTGCCAAAAGTGCACCACTCAGATGTCTAGTGTTGCAGTCCGGGTCAGAACCGTATGGATTACAGGAAGGCTTTACTGGTTGAGCTCCTCCAAAGACTATTGGACCCCTTAGTTTATGCCCAATTTGGATTGGTTGAAGGCATGATGATGTCACAAAGGGCTTCCACTGACGTGCCATACCTGGCACAAAGAGTGCTGGGTAAAAGCAAATCGTATAGTCTTGTGACCACCTTCCCAGAGTGTGCGAGTCATCATGTCTATTTAGGGCAGAACATCCACCCAAGAATGGTTTTATTGACACTGACAGTGACAGAGCTGGGCATTTTGAAGGAAAACAGCCAGTTAATTCTCCGACTCTTAAGCCACGAAGAGGGGAAGTGAGGCAGACGGGAAGGGGGGGAGGGGGAGTGTAGTTATGGAAACTGGCATGGAAGGGGGTGTAATGAGGGTAATGGGCTGGAGGGAACAGCTGTGTGTCTACAGAGCCGCTCGGAGCAAGGAGACAGCACGTGGCTGAGCTCTCCAGAAGATCTGAAGGGAAGAACAGGCCCGGAGCTTTCCTGCAGGCTGTCTTCACGGAAATCTGAAGCATCCTAGAGGATTGCCCTCCATAGCATGATTCGGGATTATTCCAGGTGCAGATTCCAAATGCGATCCACCATCACCCACACATCTGCTATTACTCGATCAGCACAACCTGGGCAAGTGTCAAACCCACTATGCCCAAGGGCCAGACCTTCGCTAAAGGGGCGGGAATAATGGGAGTGACATCACCATTACAGTCCTATCCTATACTGCGAGACCAATTACATAAGCAGTTCTTTTTCTGTGTATGTTTTGAAATGACCTTTAAAATACTTCCATCTACATTTATTTATTCAAGGGGCGGCACAGTGGTGAGCATTGCTGCCTTGCAGCTCTGAGTGTTTGTGTGCGTTTCCTCTGGGGGCTCTTGTTTTCTCCCACAGTTCAAAGACATACTGGAAGATAAATTGACTTCTGGAAAAATTGTGCCTGGAGTGAGTGTGTTTGTGTCCAGGGTGTATCCTGCCTAGTGCCTGTTGCTTGTTGTGATGAGGCTCCAGCTCTCCCACACTCCTGATATTTGATGAAGCTGTTAGAAAGTAGATGGATGGAAAGATTTATTGATTTGGCTTAAGCATTTGTCCTTAGGAATTTACTTTTGCAGCCATTTTACAGCTGGCTGTTTTACTGGAGGTAATGGGATGACATGCCTCATTCGAAGGAACAACGATAGCATCTCACCTGGGATTTGAACCCACAGCTTCAGAACTTCAGAACTTCTGCTCCACACGGCCACAACAGTTTCTGCTCCCTCCTTACAGTCACTTTCCTAGTCATCCTTTGTAATACCCCCCTGGGACTGCTCCTTCTCCTCAGCTTGTCTGGAGACTCTTGTAGCTGTCAGTGCTGGGCTGGGTTAGGCGGGGGAGATCCTAGGCACCAGTGGAGAGGAACCACACCCTGTCCGCTCTTGTTCAGGGCTCAGGCAGGAGAGACGTTTTGAGCAACACACCCAACTGGATGGGCCATGTGGTCAGAATGATCTTTTATGGGCCCAACTCGTCGAAAGATGGGCGTCTGAGGCAAAGTTTCTAAATGTTTCTCTTGACAAGCTTGTCCTTGGCAGTTTTGGCCCTGAACCATTGTCCTGCTGCTGTTGCCCGTGGGAGGGTTGGGAAACATGCATCATGGTACGGCCCTGTACTCCCATGAGCCCTGGCGCATGCTAAAGCGCCCCGAAGGCGTGTGGAAGCCAGCAGAGACAGCGAGAGCTGGGAGAAGACCTGGGGAAGAGGCAGTGTGATGACAAAGGTGCCACGTGACGCTTTCAGGAGGGGCTGAAGAGATGGTCTGACCATGGTTTAAGAACATGAGCACATAAGGAAGGAAGGACACAGATGAGAAGAGGCCTCTCAGCCCATCCAGCCCGTTTGGTAGTTAGTAGCCTATTGATCCCAGATCTCATCCAGCTGTTTCTTGAGAGAAACCAGGTTATCGGCTTCAACAACATGGCAGGACAGCTCGTGCCACTCTCCCACTACCCTTTGTGTACAGTCAATCCCACCTGTTCTCAGTTCTAACTGCTCTTCCCTGCAGTCTCCATGTGGTTGAGTCTATAGGAATCCTCGGCGCTGGCTCTGCGGAGCTCTGTGAGGATTCTGAGTCCTTGTCTCAGGTCCCCTTGGAGCGAAGGTATCTGGTTGGCCTCCTCAGAGCTGCGAGAGCTTCTCAGGTTTCCTTGTCTTGGCGTTTGACAGCGAGCCCCCCCCGGCCCGGGCACCTGTGGGTGTGTTTGATTGTGTCTGTGTGAGCTGTTGCTGCTGCAGGTCGTGCTGGTGCTGCTGTTCTGAGGCTCATGGGTCTTTTCAGCTCAGGAGTGAAAGACAACTTCAGAACTTTATGCATAAATGCAAAGCATAAAGTACAAATGCACAGAGTATAAAGAAACTTGTAGACCCTACATCCCACAGGTCCAGATGGATGTGTTTGATGCAGTTCTAGTGGCCCAGAAAATACCTTTCAGAATGTATTAGCATTATATTCAGCCCAATATCCTTGCAGATTCTTTGGAAATGTCGCCTCACAATCAGGGCACCCACAACAAGATGCCTTGTGGTCCCATAATAATCTGCCGGACTTTATTTTGCAGGGGTTCAAAAGAATATTTAAGGGGCACTCGATGGCATCTCTTAATCAATCCAGAAAAAATAGCTCAATTGATTGGCATGCTCTGTGTACAGTACCGTCAGCTCTGCTGTTTGTGTGCAAAGCGAGTGTTGTAGGTACTGTATGTGGGGACAGCGGCCCCTTTCGGTTTTCTTCTGCTCTGTATGAGACTAAATAGGGGTGAGGAGTCGGGGTGCAGGCGGGGCGATCAGTGGAATAGGGGTGAGGAGTCGGAGTACAGACGGGGCGATCAGTGGAATAGGGGTGAGGAGTCGGGGTACAGACGGGGCGATCAGTGGAATAGGGGTGAGGAGTCGGGATGCAGACGGGGCGATCAGTGGAATAGGGGTGAGGAGTCGGGGTGCAGACGGGGCGATCAGTGGAATAGGGGTGAGGAGTCGGGGTGCAGGTGGGGCGATCAGTGGAATAGGGGTGAGGAGTTGGGGTGCAGACAGGTTGATCAGTGGAAAGATCCAGAATGGGGGTGAGGAGTCGGGGTGCAGACAGAGCGATCAGTTGATGACCCAGAATAGGTCCAGTGCATCTTTGCCAGCTGTGATAGGCAGGAAAAGGGGTGACTCACCCCATGCGGGGGTCCTGTGCACGATTTGGCCACGAGCTCCTGCTGTTTCGTCGGCCGATCGGACAGCGGCAGCTCCCTGCTGTGAAAAGGTCAGAGCAGCGCTGAGCGTCAGACTCTTCCTCCTGATCACCTCTCGCATGACAGGGCCGGAGTGCCTCTTTGTGCCTTTCCAGACTCGCCAGCTTTACTGAGACACAGCATTCACAACAGAGACGTGGACAAAAACACACTCGGAACATGATGTTGCCGGAGATACAGTAATCATAAAGCTGAACATCAGTTTAAAAGTTTTACATATGCCAGGGGTGCCTTGTTATTTTTCAAGTTTTTGGACGACTTTAAGTAATATTGAATTTTCATCTTATAAACATCAAATAGGAAGTAGCACTGGACCCTTTTGTGTTGTGGATGTGATATATACCCTTTATTAATAATAGATTCATTGTAAATACACATTCTTTTTCCATTTTACATCTGGCAAAATACACAATAACACCAAACTCCATAAAAGTAACATTTGCATCGAAATGCTTAGAGATAAAGTTTTCCAAGTGAATACATTTTGTACGCAGGATATTCCCATAACAAATAAACGTGTCAGAATTTCTTCTCCAGACCTAAGTACCACACATCAATCACCTTGTCCGCGTCAGAGCAAGAAAGTGTCGGTTTCATGGGCTAAAGCCTCTCGTTTGCAAACCACCGATTCTTTAAAGTTGTTTCTTCAGCCTGGTGTGCAAAGGCACTGTCTGTCCAAGCTCTTTCCGGGTCGATAGGCTCTGACAGCTCCAAGCTTGTTTTTTCCTGTCTGTAGGAGGGTGCCAGGGTGACGCACCGTCACGCTTGAGCTCAGCTGTCCTCTGCGCAGTAGCGAGGGGTCAGCCTGGTGGAGGAAACTCTGTGTCATCTTGCGGCACTGCTAGAGAACCATCCTCATATTTCTCAGCATGGCAGAGGGACACTGGGAAGGTCGATGGCAAGAGGCCCGTCTTGCGAGATTGCCCTAACGCCAACGTGAACTCCGTCAGGCCGTTTCTTAGAGGGTCCCCCAGACTCCCACACGCCTCGGTCTCGAAAAGCCTCTCCTGTTCTCTCTTATTCTACCCGGGGCCAAAAATGCTTTGTCTGTCTGCAAGTCACGTTCCCCCCCTAGACCAGGAGCAATTCCAGCTGCTCACCCACTAGAATTATTCTGCTCTGCTTTTATTAGTAGGGATCTCCCACCCTTGACCAGGAGATCCCCGATCTAGTTATTTCTGGGGTCCCCAAGCCCTGTCTCAGACAACCCTGGTCAAGTCAGCACAGGGGTACCCAGCTGTGGATCCAGAGAGCCCTGATCTGGTCAGCCCCAGAGATCTCCAGTACAGCCAGCTGCAGTTCTGGTGAGCCCCAGTCCAAACAGTGCTAGGGTGTCCAGGCCTGGGTCCAGTTAGTACTGGAGTCCCAAACCCTAGTACAGTCAACACTGAGGTCCCCTGGTCCTGGAGAGCTTCAATCCAGACAGTGCTGTGGTGCCCAAGCCTGGATCCAGATAGCCCCAGTCCAGTCCATACTGGAGTCCCCAGGCCCTGTCAAAGAGAACCCCAGTACAGCCCACACTGGGGTGCCACGCCCTGGTCCCGTCTGTACAGGGTCACCAGACTTCTCTGCCACCGAGCTGCTTACAGCTCAGATCACAGCCCACACTGGCCCTAGCAGGGCTCCAGCACCCTCTGGAAAAGAGGCCCTTGCTTGCAAGCGCCTGGGTGCCAGCAGGGGGTGCTGGCGCTGAGAGAGCCCTGGCCGACCCAGTGGGGGCAGTGCTGCTTGGGGGAGTCGTGGTCTCAGGGAGCTTGACGGTGGCCTCGATCACAGGGCACAGCTTTCGCACTGGCGACCTCCTTTTGTGTTATTCACTTTCACATCATCATCCGCTGAACTAAGACTTAATTATAGTAAATAATAATTTCTAACACTTATATAGAACTCTCCTGGACACTCCACTCAAAGCTCTTTACAGTCAATGGGGACTCTCCTCATCCACCACCAGTGTGCAGCCCCACCTGGATGATGCTCCAGTCTGCTCACACACACCAGCTCTCAGTGGGGAGGAGAGCAGAGTGATGAAGCCAGTTCAGAGAGGGGGGTTATTAGGAGGCAATGACTGGTAAAGGCCTGGACATCGGGGTAACACCCCTACTTTCTTTGAGAAACACCCTGGGGTTTTTAATGACCACAGAGAGTCAGAACCTCGGTTTTACATCTCATCTGAAGGACGGCGCCTTTTTACAGTCTAGTGTCCCCGTTACTATACTGGAGCATCAGGACCCACATAGACTGCAGGGTGAGCGCCCCCTACTGGCCCCACTAACACCTCTTCCAGCAGCAACCTTAGTTTTTCCCAGGAGTCTCCCCTCCAGGTACTGGCCAGGCTCATACCTGCTGAGCTTCAGGGGGCTGAAGGCTGTGAGCTGTGAGCTGCGGGGAGATATGACTTGTCTCCTGCAGCCCCTATAGGGCTACTGGGAAGCTAATATGCACTCCTCCTTTTCAAAGACAGAAGACATAGCCTGTGTGTGAGCCAGCGTCACCCTGAATCTGAGCACCTCTGCTTGTTAGACCTACAGACAGCAAGAGGGCGCGTGGCCTGCTGGTACTGCAGATGTTTCTAGGAGTAGGTCCCTCCCCTACCACTAGAGGCCGCCAGTGTAACCAAGCTGTGACCCGAGCCTTTATGGACAAACGTGCCCAGCGTTCATGCTCTTCAGCGGCCGTGCAGTACCTTCCTCTTGGCATAGGAGCCACAGAAAAAAAAACCAGCCAGTGTCTTCACACACGCGATGAACAGTAGGAGTTTTTTTCTTTAAACAAGCGCTGATGATCGGCCATTAGATTCCTGTAGCGTGAGGTTGAAAGGGCAGCGTGCTCTGAGCCCATGAGACGCCCATCGTGAGATCATACACGTACATAAAAAAAAACTGGTTTGGATCAGAGGAGGGCATTCGCGCCATTCTGCCTGTTTGGCTGTTCATAGTTTATTGATCTCAGTAGCTTCTTGAAAGGTCCCAGGGGCTCGTCTTCAATAGCATGGCTGAGCGTGTTGTTCCTGACCCCCCAACAGCCTTTACTGTACAGATGCGCCTCCTGGGCTCGGTTACAAAGACGCAGCTCTGAGCGGGAGACAGCCTGCCTCCGGGGTGAGAGGAGACGAGTAACTGAGCTGAAGGATTAAGGATCTGGGCTAGACAGCTTCAAAGAGCCAAGAGGACATGGGGCCGGCACAAAACAGGAACAGAGCAGGAACAGGAGAGGAATAGAACAGGAACAGGAGAGGAATAGAACAGGCACAGAACAGGAACAGGAGAGGAATAGAACAGGAACAGGAGAGGAATAGAACAGGCACAGAACAGGAACAGGAGAGGAATAGAACAGGAACAGGAGAGGAATAGAACAGGAACAGAACAGGAACAGGAGAGGAATAGAACAGGAACAAAACAGGAACAGGAGAGGAATAGTATAGGCACAGGAAGACAACAGGAACAGGACAGGAAGAGAACAGGAACAGGACAAGCACAGAACATAATCTTTGTAAAATGCCGTCTTTTGAATAGGGAGTGTTATTTTGGGAATACTATGGTGGCACAGTGGTAAGCATCGCTGCCTTAGAATGTTATATTCCGGATGTCCAACGAGCAAGAGGAGAAAGGAAATAGTCCATCCGTTCTTCTAAGAGGCGGCATCTTCTGTGCTTTGTTGCCACAGAAGGATCTGCAGAAATTCCCCTCACTGCAGGCTGCATTCTCTGACTTCATGTTTGAGGAAGCAGCTCTGCTTCACAAGGAATAATGACACCTGACAAGAGCCCGTGTTTAGGGGTGATCATGGAGAATTCAGGGGGAAGAAGCTGTAGTTTGGTCACCCAGGAATTGGAGAGAGAGAGGGGAGAACCAAGGGGGCGCTATAGAGCAGAGCGAGGGGCTTCCTGTGGCGGGGCTCGCTCTCCAGGAAGTGAGGTCACGGAGGATGTGACAGCAGAGCAGCAGAGGCCCTCCCAGTGCGATCACAGACGGGACTGCTCCTCTCTTCCCGCTGTGCTCATCCCGAGTCCCCGCAAGGATGGTCTCTGTGCGTCGCAAGCCGGCCGCCGTGTGTAGGATTATTTAACCCGGAGCGCCCGCGAGTTTGGAGTTAACACGCACACTGCTGGTGTCCTCCTGTGGCCTTCTGTGCCGAGAGACAGCGGCTCCGCACCTGAACACAGCAGAGCAAGGGGCACACACCAGCCTGTAATTAACAAATAATTGTCTGATTGTCGGTGTGAGCCCCAGATACACTGGGGACTCGTGTTTCATCCTTATTATTAATCAGACAGCGCTGTTAATTCCTAATAGCGGTAAAAAATGTTCCCTGTTATCTCCTGAAACATAATTATCTACCCCTCCGTTTCCTCACTGCTACATCCAGTACGAGTTCACAGGGCCGCAAGGCAGGGTACAGCCTGGGCACACACACACACAAACACAAACACCACAGCCAATGTTCCCAGAAGCCAATTAACCTACTGGTATGTCTTGTCTTGAGACTATGAAAGCAAACCAGAGGAAAGCATGCGGAGAACATGCAAACTCCACACAAACAGGACCCCAGGATTTGAACCCAGGACTCCAGTGCTGTGAGGCAGCAGTGGTAATTACTGCCCCAGTGTGCCACCTGAGATAAACCTGCATCTGTGTTATGTTTGTCCTAGATATCCATGTGTTTTTATATACAGATTTAAAAAAGCCCAGTTCTTGGCCACAGTTAGGCCTTCCAACTGCTAACAACTCAATAGATGTACAATCACGCAGTTTATCAATGTGAATCAATATGTACTGCAAAGAAATTGCAACTCTCTGATGGTATTGGGCCACTGGAACTGGTCAGAGTTATTGATCAATGTCTGATTTAGCAAGTCCCGTTGTTATTGATATTGCCTGGAGGTGGCAGATATCAATGCAGTTAAGCAGTGTTACTTTACCTGTACTGTCTGGTGGTAGTGGGTGTGAGTGTTATTGACTAGTGTTACTGATACTGTCTGATGCTATTGGGTGATCAGGCATTGATCAGTTTTCCTGGTGCTGGCAGGAGGTCCCTGGGCTGCTATGGGGTTAGAGTCATAAGCACTGCTGTGGTGTGTGAGCTGCTCTGGCATCAGTCAGTGAGCTGCTTCGACCTCTGCTGATCGAGGTCAGTGACCCCCTGTGTTCCCTCGGAATGTTGTCTCTGGGTTGGGGTCTCGGCCACCTTCTGATTGTGTGTATTGCATGAGTGAGTCCCAGATTTCCCAGGAGCCCCAGACATTACGCTGAAACTGTGTCGTTCGACAGCAGGAGGGCACAAGTGTACCAAGTACAGCTTGTACCGGGCTGGGCCGGTTAACCTAATTTTGTGACTCCTGGGCCTTTCTAGGTGCTCTTGAGCAGCTGTGGTATGGACTGTTCATCCACCCATCTGTTTTCTAACTGCCCTGTCTAGTGTGGGGTCATGGGGGATCTGGAGTCTATCCTAGTTAGCCACGGGCACAAGGCAGGATACACCCTGGATGAGACGCCAGTCCGTCGCAGGGCAGACAGACACGGACACACACACTCGCACCAGGGCCAGTTTTCCCAGATGCCAACCTACACAGTCAAGATCACCAAGATCACCTACCAGCACTGGACTGCCGAAGACAATCTGTGCACAAACGTACAGACAGGCAGCGATCCTGACCACTGCAGCGCCATGAGACATGCAGTGCGCATGCTCTGTTGATGCTGAGGACGTACCGGTTTACTGTACGGCTGCAGGAGGGACGTTCCAGGCAGAGTTTTCCGGTGTCTTTGTGCGGGAGCAGGCCCCCGTCGGGATTCTCTGAGTGCTGCGGCTTCACAGCACCAAAAGCCGAGGCGCTAGATTAGATCGCCTGAAGGAATCGGCTGATCGATGCTGTTGATCTGTGCTATCGGCTGGGGCGTGTGAGCCGTGCTGTCGACGAGGGTCACTGGTACCCAGTGAGAGTATTGGGAGATCATTGCTATTGATCAGATCAGTGAGAGCTCTCCTGATAGAATGAACTTTTCTGCGTTATTGATCAGTCCAATTGTCACACCCTGTTATCGATCAGGTTTAGACGGGTCTGTGTGGTTGCGGTACGCCGCTATTGACGGGGTGACAGCAAAGCTAAAGGCCGATGCGGTTCCGGAGGGGTCCGGGAGATCTTGTTTTCTTTCTCCGATCGCTTGAGCCGAGCCCTTCCCCGGTCCAGCAGGATTTATATAAGAGGGGCTCTGCATTGCAGGAGGAGGCGGACGCCCACCGCAGTGCTGGGAGAGCGAACGGGCTGCCCGGTTCTGATTCTGTGGGTCGGGCGGCAGAGAGCTGGACGGTCTGACCACAGGGCCCCGCTCGGTCGGTCTGGGTCGGTGGTGTCGGGGGAGCCTGCGTGTGCCTGCAGCCCCTGCCAGCGTGAGCGAAGGCGGTGGAGGGGGGAGAGGGGAGGGAGAGACAGAGACGGGGGGGGGAGTGGGAAGCGTATTGTCTCTGCGCCAGGAGCTGAGTCAGCAGAGCCAGTCGCTGGACACACACAGACGCCCACGCCTGCTCCCCCTGCGGCTGTGTGCGCTGCACAGTGTGGCCCTCCCCCCCCCCCGCCTCCCTCTCCCTGGGTATGTGTTCACCCCTCCATCCCTCCACCCGTCTAATCTTCATCTGTCTCCCTCTCCCTGTCTCCCTGCCTGTCTCTCTCCCTGTCTGTCCCTCTGTCTGACTCCCTGTCTGTCTCCCTGTCTATCTCCCTGCCAGTCTGTCTATTTCCCTGCCTGAATGTCTCCCTGTCTGTCCCTCTATCTCCCTGTCTCCCTGCCTGTCTGTCTCTCTGTCTATCTCCCTGTCTGTCTCCTGTCTGTCTCCCTGTCTGTCTCTCTATCTCCCTGTCTCCCTGCCTGTCTCTCTCCCTGTCTGTCCCTCTGTCTGTCTCTCTATCTCCCTGTCTCCCTGCCTGTCTCTCTCCCTGTCTGTCCCTCTGTCTGTCTCTCTATCTCCCTGTCTCCCTGCCTGTCTGTCTCTCTGTCTATCTCCCTGTCTGTCTCCTGTCTGTCTCCCTGCCTGTCTCCCTGCCTGTCTGTCCTCAGAGCAGGCTGATCCCTGTGCTGTGTGTCCATTGCTCATCAGAAACACGCTAGCTCAGTGTTCCTCTCTGCCGAGCCTGAGAGTGTGACAGCGAGACCCAGAAACCTGCATCTTCCACAGCTCCGTGATTGATCACCTCTCACCGTACAGCAACACAGCGCGCGGTTCTGCAAACCTGAGGCTTAGCACCCGGCTGGCAAAAGACGAAGCTCGAATAAGGAACGCAGTGGACGGGCGGTCAGAGTATAACTCCAGACGCACTTAGTTAGCAGGTGTGAGCCTTTGGCCTCTGGGGTTTCCATTTATATCAGGCCCAGAGCAATTTAAACCACACTCGTGTCCAACGCTGAGAAAGCTGCTGGGGCCTCTGGCTTCTGTGTGTGTGCTAGGACACGCTCCGCCCCCACTCCGGCCAACTCAGTATTGAGTTATTGATCGACCGGCCATCTGGACAGCGGTCTCTGGGGAAGCAGAGGAAGGGCTTTTCTGCTCCTTCTGCGAATCTATTACCTCTAAATTATTCAAGCAAGGAGGATTGCTTTTCTGGGGCTGGTTATTTCTGCCGGCTTTGTACCTGATGTACAGAATATTTATGATCAGGGTGCAGGAGGACATCAGCGCAATGCATAAGTAGTGGCTATACAATCTGTATACTTATTAGAGTATTCTGTAGGCTATAGCGTGTACACACCGCATGGCCCTGTACTTTTTATATAGAGCACATGAGCTGTCGCACAGGAGAGAAGGCATTTGTCCCATCTAGCCCGTTAGGTAGTTAGTAAGCTTACTGATCCCAGGATCTTATTCTGGAGAGCAGCCTTTGTATCTGCTTTGATAACCTGGCTGAGTTGCTTGTTCAGTACTCCTACCACCCTTTGTGTAAGGTAGTGCCTCCTCATTCTCAGTTTTAAAACCGGTTGCCTGGAGTTTCCACTTGTGTCCCCTGGTTGGCGTCTCACTGTAGGACTGTAGGTCGGCTGGGGAGACTGTGTTGAAGCCTTTGAGGATTTTGAATACTTGGATCAGGTCCCTCCATAGGACAGTCCCCTGTGTCAGAGATTAAAGAGATTCAGTTCTTTAGACTGTCTGCATTTAGATACTGTTTATATTATTTAACAATGTGCGCACTTTTGTTCTTAAAAAGATATGGCTGCTCTGGAATCCATCCGATGAAGACCCACCAGCCAATAGCTCTCCCAAACCGACACAGTCAATTTCTTCAGGATCAACAGTGAAGCAAGAAACAGAGGACGCAAGAGGAAAGTACAGGGAAGCGCATTTGAAACCGAGAACAGGAGACACTTCTTTACACAGAGGGTGGTGGGGGTATGGAACTGCCCAGCCGTGTCGTTGAAGCTGATCCCCTGACTTCTCTCCAGACACAGCTGGTTGAGATCCTCCAGTCAGGACAGGAGGCTTTACTTTACACAGAGGGTGGTGGAGGTGTGGAACGAGCTGCCCAGCCATGTTGTTGACTTCAAGAAGCAGCTGGATGAGATGCTGGGATCAATGAACTACCGACGACCAGACGGGCTGGATGGTCTCCTCTCGTCTGCGTCCTGCCTTTTGCTCTCATGGCGCTGAGAGCCGGGGGTCTTTTGGAAGTCCCGCTGTAACTTCAGGCTCTGCTCGAAACCAGCCGGGCAGCTCGACTGGACCACGTCACCAACTGAGTCTCCAACTAACGTGGACGAGATCGCTCGCTGAGTTACTGTGTGCCAGTTTAGTGCAGGGTACCGTAGGGCCCCCTGGCGTCTCTCTCTCTCTCTCTCTCTCTCCACCTGACTCGTGTTTCTGCTCATTCGGTCCTCCCATCACACCCCAGCTTCTCTCTCTCTCATTCTCGCTCCCTCCTCCTTGTCACCTTTCGGAGTCTCCGAATCTCCTGACATCCCCCACGCGGCCTCCTGTCACGCACACCCCAGCAGCGACAAAACTGCAAAGCAGCACCGACTGCGGCAGGAGCTGCAGGCGACCGATACAGCCGCTGACTTGGGCACAGGCTCCCCCCGGAGGCCAGCAGAGGGAGTGCACTACTGCCACTACCGAAGTGTCCTTACTGGAGCTCTTCAAAACCTAGTCCTCAAGTGGCGAGGTGGGGCTGCCTGGCAGAACTGAACTGACTGGTCCAATTAAGTCACACTGGCCCGTTTTGATCTGAACCCTGCCTGCTGCGTTGGGCTTCTACAGAGAGCTACGCAAGGCAGGTCACAGACGTGAGGAGGCTGTTCTGCCCAGCTGCCCAGTTTGGTAATTAGTAGTTAATTGATCCCAGGATCTCATTCAGCTGTTTCTATGAAAGAAGTCAGGGTATCGGCTTCAATAACATGGCTGGGCAGGTTGTTCCACACTCCCACTTCCCTGCGTGTAAAGTAGTGCCTCCTGTTCTCTGTTTTAAACCCTGTATTGTCCAACTGAAATCAAGGGTACATTCATGCCTTTGTCTTCAAATGAAAGACGTGAGCTAGTCTGGGATTATTTCTGTGCTTCACAGGTGTGAAGATGATGGGGGAGGTAGATTGAGGTTGTGCGTGTGCTGGTCTGAACGTCTTTGGGGCTCTGATGATGAAGGAACATCAGTTTGCAGCTGCAGTGAGCTAGAGAGGGTTTCTCTCAGCTGTCTGATGAGCTGAGGATGGAGGCAGATTTAAATGATCACAGGGAGGCATTGAATTGCATCTTCATCCATGAGCTCTGGAGCAACGTGCAGCTGGGATTTGAAAGTTTGCTCTCAGTATCTTACTCCATATTGTGCACAGTGTGTTATCTAAACATGAAAGGGCAGGCAGAAAGAACGACATTGTTTCTACATAATGCAAAAGCAGGTGACATATTTTAATAATAATAAACTTTATTTGATATAGTGCTTTACAAGAAAAGAACACAAGCAGAGGAAACAGCAGAACTGCAGCTACAACAAGGGTTTGGAAGGCAGTAGGGATGTGAAAGGGCTGTCAGAGTTAAAGAAGAGCCCTTCTAGAGAAGAAGGTCTTGAGTCTGGATTTGAAAGAGTTTAGGGAAGGTGACTCTCTGATATCCTTAGGGATAGAGATCCAGAGCTTTGGGGCAGAGCAAGAGCAAATGGTGCTTGAATTCCTTTTCTTTTTTGTTATTCACATCCTAATGAGCCTCTAGACCTATTTAAATGAGACAACGTTTAACTTTTCAATCATCAGCCTCTAGTTGATGCTGAAGAGAACTATCTGATGGCTATTTGGATGACATAGCTCGTAACCATCTGGGTGTCATCACTAGTGACTGGCGAGCTGTCTGGGTGTCATCGCTAGTGACTGGCGAGCTGTCTGGGTGTCATCGCTAGTGACTGGCGAACTGTTTGGATGACATCACTAGTGACTGGCGAGCTGTCTGGGTGTCATCGCTAGTGACTGGCGAGCTGTCTGTGTGTCATCGCTAGTGACTGGCGAGGTGTCTGTGTGTCATCACTAGTGACTGGCGAACTGTTTGGATGACATCACTAGTGACTGGCCAGCTGTCTGGGTGTCATCTCTAGTGACTGGCGAGGTGTCTGTGTGTCATCACTAGTGACTGGCGAACTGTTTGGATGACATTTCTAGTGACTGGCGAGCTGTCTGGGTGTCATCGCTAGTGACTGGCGAGCTGGCTGGGTGTCATCGCTAGTGACTGGCGAGCTGTCTGGGTGACATCACTAGTGACTGGCCAGCTGTCTGGGTGTCATCGCTAGTGACTGGCGAGCTGTCTGGGTGACATCACTAGTGACTGGTGAGCTGTCTGGATGATATCACTAGTGACTGGCGAGCTGTCTGGGTGTCATCGCTAGTGACTGGCGAGCTGTCTGGGTGACATCACTAGTGACTGGCGAGGTCTCGTGTGACATCACAAGAGACTGGTGAGCTGTCTGGGTGACATCACTCGTGACTGCTGAGTTGTCTCTGTGTGTGACATCACAAGTGATTGCTGAATAAACACCCCTGACATGGGCTATGATCAGCTAACATGCTTGTGTCTGACCTCGGGTATTGCAGGTATTGGGATGACTGTCTGCCTCTTCACCAAGGTCTCTGTAAGCTGTAAATGTCACATGCAACATGGCTCTCTAAGCAAAGAGCAAACTGAGAATAAATCCAGGTCTGGTCTTGAAAGAACCCAGCTCAGGTCGGATCCTACAGAAAGGGAGAATCAAAGCTGTAATTCGCAGGGCACTCTGGGAGTTTAATCACGAGCATCACCCCTCCTGTCCCACAGCCCGCAGAAGCAGGACATAACCCCCAGTTAGATGTTTCCAGTTTAGGAGACTTAACCTCACGCCTTGTCAAATAAGTTCACTGGGAATTTATTTCACTGGGAAAGAGTTAAATGCACTGAAAAGGTTCTGGAGTATTTTTTTGAGAATCTGGTTTAACCCACTTGGCTGAGGGCTGACCCCCTGGCTAGAGGACGAGGAGGCTGGGACCCCCATGCAGAGTAAGGAGTGACCAGGGGGCAGCTGCAGAGGTGGAGATGGGCCGGAGCTGGGATGCAAGAAGACGTATTAAAGGGAGAGAGGGGGATCACGCACAGTATTATACTGTTTTAAGACAGGAAATGACATCAGGAGTGGTTGCGAGTTACTGACAGCCGGGCCTGATTGAACTTGTTGTCATCTCCGTACAGAATCTTGTGCACGAATCCTGTCCCTCTTCCTACAGCATGTGACCTTTCCCCTGACCTTATTTCTGTACAAATCATTGCTCTGTGTTTGTAACTAAATCCTGCATGTGCTGTAACCCTGTGTACTTGCACTGTACCTGCATGTGATGTTCAGAATGTTCCCTCAAAACACTCGCCTTTGAAGCTGAAAGTCGGCTGTGGCTTTGTGAAGATTGTGCATGAGCCTGTGTACCACAACTGTCTCCCTTCGACGGAACCGCATGCTGTGTGGCTTGTACTGTGTGTTCTCTCAATAAATTTCCTTTGCCAAGTGTCATGTGATTGTGTTGGGATTCTGTTCACCTTTCTGCACACTTCTCCAGACGGAAGAGCACGTTTTATTCACTCATTTCTGACACAGAAACTTGCATGGTGGAGAACCGGAAGAGAAAGATCAAGCAGCCCTGATTGTTTGGGCATCATTACTGTCTGTGTTTTTGCCTCTGGACTGAGTTGTGCTGTGTGTGATTGTGGGTCGATCTCTCTCCTTGTGTCCTGTGAATTGTGTGTTAGTGTCTGTAAAGTTGCTGTGTGCCGATCTCTCTCCCTGTAGCTTGTGCTGTGTGTGTTAGTGTCTGTAAAGTTGCTGTGTGCCGATCTCTCTCCCTATAGCTTGTGCTGTGTGTGTTAGTGTCTGTAAAGTTGCTGTGTGCCGATCTCTCTCCCTGTAGCCTGTGCTGTGTGTGTTAGTGTCTGTAAAGTTGCTGTGTGCTGATCTCTCTCCCTGTAGCTTGTGCTGTGTGTGTTAGTGTCTGTAAAGTTGCTGTTTGCCGATCTCTATCCCTGTAGCCTGTGATTTGTGTGTTAGTGTCTGTAAAGTTGCTGTGTGCCGATCTCTCTCCCTGTAGCCTGTGCTGTGTGTGTTAGTGTCTGTAAAGTTGCTGTGTGCTGATCTCTCTCCCTGTAGCTTGTGCTGTGTGTTAGTGTCTGTAAAGTTGCTGTGTGCCGATCTCTCTCCCTGTAGCCTGTGATTTGTGTGTTAGTGTCTGTAAAGTTGCTGTGTGCTGATCTCTCTCCCTGTAGCCTGTGCTGTGTGTGTTAGTGTCTGTAAAGTTGCTGTGTGCCGATCTCTCTCCCTGTAGCCTGTGATTTGTGTGTTAGTGTCTGTAAAGTTGCTGTGTGCTGATCTCTCTCCCTGTAGCCTGTGCTGTGTGTGTTAGTGTCTGTAAAGTTGCTGTGTGCCGATCTCTCTCCCTGTAGCCTGTGCTGTGTGTGTTAGTGTCTGTAAAGTTGCTGTGTGCCGATCTCTCTCCCTGTAGCTTGTGATTTGTGTGTTAGTGTCTGTAAAGTTGCTGTGTGCCGATCTCTCTCCCTGTAGCCTGTGATTTGTGTGTTAGTCTCTGTAAAGTTGTTGTGTGCTGATCTCTCTCCCTGTAGCTTGTGCTGTGTGTGTTAGTGTCTGTAAAGTTGCTGTGTGCTGATCTCTCTCCCTGTAGCCTGTGCTGTGTGTGTTAGTGTCTGTAAAGTTGCTGTGTGCTGATCTCTCTCCCTGTAGCTTGTGCTGTGTGTTAGTGTCTGTAAAGTTGCTGTGTGCCGATCTCTCTCCCTGTAGCTTGTGATTTGTGTGTTAGTGTCTGTAAAGTTGCTGTGTGCCGATCTCTCTCCCTGTAGCCTGTGATTTGTGTGTTAGTGTCTGTAAAGTTGCTGTGTGCTGATCTCTCTCCCTGTAGCCTGTGCTGTGTGTTAGTGTCTGTAAAGTTGCTGTGTGCTGATCTCTCTCCCTGTAGCCTGTGATTTGTGTTAGTGTCTGTAAAGTTACTGTGTGCTGATCTCTCTCCCTGTAGCTTGTGATTTGTGTGTTAGTGTCTGTAAAGTTGCTGTGTGCCGATCTCTCTCCCTGTAGCCTGTGCTGTGTGTGTTAGTGTCTGTAAAGTTGCTGTGTGCCGATCTCTCTCCGTGTAGCCTGTGCTGTGTGTGTTAGTGTCTGTAAAGTTGCTGTGTGCCGATCTCTCTCCCTGTAGCCTGTGATTTGTGTGTGAGTGTCTGTAAAGTTGCTGTGTGCTGATCTCTCTCCCTGTAGCCTGTGCTGTGTGTGTTAGTGTCTGTAAAGTTGCTGTGTGCCGATCTCTCTCCCTGTAGCCTGTGCTGTGTGTGTTAGTGTCTGTAAAGTTGCTGTGTGCTGATCTCTCTCCCTGTAGCTTGTGATTTGTGTGTTAGTGTCTGTAAAGTTGCTGTGTGCTGATCTCTCTCCCTGTAGCCTGTGCTGTGTGTGTTAGTGTCTGTAAAGTTGCTGTGTGCTGATCTCTCTCCCTGTAGCTTGTGATTTGTGTGTTAGTGTCTGTAAAGTTGCTGTGTGCCGATCTCTCTCCCTGTAGCTTGTGATTTGTGTGTTAGTGTCTGTAAAGTTGCTGTGTGCCGATCTCTCTCCCTGTAGCCTGTGATTTGTGTGTTAGTGTCTGTAAAGTTGCTGTGTGCCGATCTCTCTCCCTGTAGCCTGTGCTGTGTGTGTTAGTGTCTGTAAAGTTGCTGTGTGCCGATCTCTCTCCCTGTAGCCTGTGCTGTGTGTGTTAGTGTCTGTAAAGTTGCTGTGTGCCGATCTCTCTCCCTGTAGCTTGTGATTTGTGTGTTAGTGTCTGTAAAGTTGCTGTGTGCCGATCTCTCTCCCTGTAGCCTGTGATTTGTGTTAGTCTCTGTAAAGTTGCTGTGTGCTGATCTCTCTCCCTGTAGCTTGTGCTGTGTGTGTTAGTGTCTGTAAAGTTGCTGTGTGCCGATCTCTCTCCCTGTAGCCTGTGCTGTGTGTGTTAGTGTCTGTAAAGTTGCTGTGTGCTGATCTCTCTCCCTGTAGCTTGTGCTGTGTGTGTTAGTGTCTGTAAAGTTGCTGTGTGCCGATCTCTCTCCCTGTAGCTTGTGATTTGTGTGTTAGTGTCTGTAAAGTTGCTGTGTGCCGATCTCTCTCCCTGTAGCCTGTGATTTGTGTGTGAGTGTCTGTAAAGTTGCTGTGTGCTGATCTCTCTCCCTGTAGCCTGTGATTTGTGTGTGAGTGTCTGTAAAGTTGCTGTGTGCTGATCTCTCTCCCTGTAGCCTGTGCTGTGTTTGTTAGTGTCTGTAAAGTTGCTGTATGCTGATCTCTCTCCCTGTAGCCTGTGCTGTGTTTGTTAGTGTCTGTAAAGTTGCTGTGTGCCGATCTCTCTCCCTGTAGCCTGTGCTGTGTGTTAGTGTCTGTAAAGTTGCTGTGTGCTGATCTCTCTCCCTGTAGCTTGTGATTTGTATGTTAGTGTCTGTAAAGTTGCTGTGTGCTGATCTCTCTCCCTGTAGCCTGTGCTGTGTGTGTTAGTGTCTGTAAAGTTGGTGTGTGCTGATCTCTCTCCCTGTAGCTTGTGATTTGTGTGTTAGTGTCTATAAAGTTGCTGTGTGCTGATCTCTCTCCCTGTAGCTTGTGATTTGTGTGTTAGTGTCTGTAAAGTTGCTGTGTGCCGATCTCTCTCCCTGTAGCCTGTGCTGTGTGTGTTAGTGTCTGTAAAGTTGCTGTGTGCCGATCTCTCTCCCTGTAGCCTGTGCTGTGTGTGTTAGTGTCTGTAAAGTTGCTGTGTGCCGATCTCTCTCCCTGTAGCCTGTGCTGTGTGTGTTAGTGTCTGTAAAGTTGCTGTGTGCTGATCTCTCTCCCTGTAGCCTGTGATTTGTGTGTTAGTGTCTGTAAAGTTGCTGTGTGCCGATCTCTCTCCCTGTAGCCTGTGCTGTGTGTGTTAGTGTCTGTAAAGTTGCTGTGTGCCGATCTCTCTCCCTATAGCTTGTGATTTGTGTGTTAGTGTCTGTAAAGTTGCTGTGTGCTGATCTCTCTCCCTGTAGCCTGTGCTGTGTGTGTTAGTGTCTGTAAAGTTGCTGTGTGCCGATCTCTCTCCCTGTAGCCTGTGCTGTGTGTGTTAGTGTCTGTAAAGTTGCTGTGTGCCGATCTCTCTCCCTGTAGCCTGTGCTTTGTGTGGGCATCTGTCCCTGTGTGTGAAAGTACTTGGCTTTCTCTAAACCGCTGTCAGCTGCAGAAATGTTGCACAGGAGTGGGAATTAGCCTCCACCTGTACTAGTTCATGTGTTTCAGGGCTTGTTTAAGGGTCTAAAAAGCAAACTGATGAAGCACTGCCCAGTATCCACGTCTAGCTGGTGTGCATCAGCATGTCTGTCTACGGGAGACGATTGCGAATCGTGTGCTGGGTTCTGCAAGGACAGCGCATGACTGTTGGCTGAGCGACACCGGGGCGATCACCTGTAGGGTGGGACAGAGAGATCAGTTACATGACACCACTGCCTTCTGCAGCAGGGCAGGCCGCTCCGCGTCGCCTTGCGCGCTGCGACTCCAGCAAATCCTGCTGTCACACACACAGAAGTGACACAACACACCCGCGTCCTTTCTCCTCTTCTCTCCTGTGAACGTCTTCGATTCCTGCCTGGCCCTCATGAATGTCTGCTCGCCGCACACAGAGCCTGACCAGGCTCTCGATTTGACTGCCTGTGCACGAGCTCCCACTGAGACACCCAGGCCTGACGCAGATCGACCTCCGCGGAGACACAATACCAAGCACAACGAGGAGCAGGCACAAACACGGCCTGGTGCGTCGTGCTTGGCCTGATGCAGACATTCATGCTGAATGCTGATCTGTACATACTGTGTTTGTGGAGAAACTGGATGATTTTGTGAAGCTTTGGCATGGGGATTTATTTTATCAGTATTATTAGTCCTGAGCAAGCTAGTCCAGATCTGCAGAAATGTCTCGCTTTCTTCTCTCGGTCTTTATCCCTCGTGATCTGACGCTGGGCTTGACCGTTGGTGAATCTGGTTTCTCATGTTGATTGATCTCTTACCATCTTAACATAACACCACAGGCTATTGAACTCTGTCATGCCCAAACTCCTTTTCTAGTTATTTTAGATGGCCAGAACTGCCCATCTACAAGGCTGAGCTTGCAGAAACGCCTTTAGCAACCTGAATTCTCTTTGGTTTGTCCTCTTCTTGTGCGAGAAACGTGTTGCTCTGCTTTAGCTGTTGAAATGTCTCTGAACAGGTCAGCAGTTACCACAGGGGGAAGCTCCCATGGGAATCTGTGGGATTAAACACTGGATTAATGCATCAGGCTGAGAGGCTAGGGGAGTTCCAGTGCCTATAGAACAGCAGAGACGGAGACACCAGCCTCAGACATCAATATCCCTGTCTGGGATGCTGTGGAAATAAGTACAGAGATACAGTACAACATCATCCATCCATTTACTAACTGCTTTATCTGGTACAGGGTCCTGGGAGAGCTGGAGTCTATCCCAGCAAGCAATGGGAGCAAGGCAGGGTACACCCTGGATGGGACACCAGTCCATCACAGGGCACACAGACTCAAACACACACTCACACCAGGGCCAATTTTCCCCAGAAGCAAATGAACCTGCCAACATGTCTTTGGACTGTGAGGGGCAACCCATGTGAACATGGGGAGAACATGCAAACAGCACCCAGACAGCACCCCAGGTCCAAGATTGAACCCAAGCTTGACCAATGCTGCATGGTGAGGCAGCAATGCTGCCCACTGCACTACTGTGCCACCCCTTCACGGTATCACTTGCCATATTATCCAGACTTTAGGAAGTCCAGACACGAGTGGGCTAACAGGAGAATAACTAGGTGACAGTGCAACACTCTGCTGTCTTGACTGAGTGTGATTTAGGGTGGACTGGAACAGTTGTCTCCTTTCACTGGGCCCCAGTGAGCTCAGATCTCAGCTGGAGCACTGTGATTCAACCACCCGCTGTTTTTTTTTCCTGGCCACAACGCAGAGAAACCGACAAGGCGCCCACTCCAGGTCAGAGCAGGCCACGAGCTGTGCAGCGGTTACAAAACCCAGTATTTAATATTCCAGTGAGGTGACGCATCTGTGCCAACAGTCCTCGCAAACAGACAGCTTGTTCCTGCAGCATGCCAGCCAGCACCTGGGGCGGACTGAGTGACTGGATCGGGCTGCGGCGCAGGGGGAGTCTGGCAGGAGCAGAGGCACGGAAACACGCTTCTGGGCAAATGTTGGGTCGCCTCCATTGCAAACAATTATTGTGTTGATTGTTGTAATGAGTGTGTGTCCACGCCGCGCTCTGTGCTAAACAGCGTTTACTCCCACCAAGAACAAGGAGTCGGATTACCTGAGCCAGAGGCTCTGTGTGGCTTGGCTCTGCACTCTCTCGTCCGCCTGTGGGTTTTCTGTTATTAATGCATGTTCGAGAGCCATTTTGAGGAATTTTATCCCACCATCCTCCTCGGCCCTGGGATTTACGGTGATGTTGGTGTTGCGAATCGCACACGGGCGTGTAAGCGCTCCCACATTCCCACGAGCTCTTCTCTCCCTAAACGTCCACGCACCAATCTTCTCCGCACTAGTTAAACCCTCACTAGTCTTCCCTTCCTCGCTCACGATTGAGGTCTCCTCCCTGAGCTGCGTATTTGTACGTTTCCCACCCTGCTTTGCTTGTTGTTAGACCCCTGGAATTCTGACTCAACACCTCCCTTCGACCACGTCTTCGCCTCCCGATTTGGTACTTATGAACTCTCGACTCCTTCCCGGATTTTGGACCCCTGCTCTCGTACTCGACCACGTCTTCGCCTACCGACTCAACTCCTAACCTTCGCCATCAGAAGTGCCTCGCGTAGGATCCCTATCCACCGAGGTCTGGCGATACCTGACAGTTAGGAAGTAATCCAGGTCTGGTGTGGTGCCATACATGCGGCCCATGTCCACTGTCTGAAATAGTGTGGGCCCCCATAGAATCGATCCGCTTTCCCCTGATCCCTTGCTCTGGCAGAAAGATGGACGGCGCTCCAGCACTTTGTCCCGGTTGGTCACAGAAACCGTCTCTCTCTTACCTCTTCGGGCCTTGGCAGATCTTTCAAACGATGACTCTGCTTTGCAACCAAATGGCATGCTGCACCCTTAATAATAATAATAATAATAATTGCTTAAACTTATATAGCGCTTTTCTGGACACTCCACTCAAAGCGCTTTACAGGTAATGGGGATCCCCTCCACCACCACCAGTGTGCAGCCCCACCTGGATGATGCGATGGCAGCCATAGTGCTCCAGGATGCTCACCACACATCAGCTATCAGTGTGGAGGAGAGCAGAGTAATGAAGCCAGTTCATAGAGGTGGATTATTAGGAGGCCATGATTGGTAAGGGCCAATGGGAAATTTGTCCAGGACGCCGGGGTTACACCCCTACTCTTTTCGAGAAATGCCCTGGGATTTTTAATGACCACAGAGAGTCAGGACCTCGGCTGGCCCCTTGAGACAAGTAACTGCCTTTAATTGCCTTGGGTCAGTTCTGAACCCCGAGTCACCCAGGGGCATGCTGTATTACGGCTATAAGAATCACGCCGTTGAATACTGCCCAAGTGCCTCATGGGAAGGCCAATGTACACACATGTACAATAGCCGCAGGCACTAGGCATAATTAACAGATGACCGAACACCTCTGTATCTGAAACCATCCACAGCACAGGCTGAGCAGCTGAGGGCTTCTCGCTCCATAGTGCCACGCTTTGCCTTGCCCAGATTAGCAGCACGCAGGCAAGACATCCTGGGCAGTGGAATGCCAAGGGTTTTCCTGGTAGGACTTTCCAGTATGAATGGGGATTCTTACCCCCAAGGCAAGGTGACAAAGTCCACCCAGTGGACTTCTTTGGAATCAACAACAAAACACCAACCACAGGACAGAAGGGGGAAGGGCATTGAAAACTGAGAGCGGGAGACACTGCTTTACACACAGGGTGGTGGGAGTGTGGAACAATGCTGTTGGAGCCGATACCCTGGCTCTTCTCAAGAAACAGCTTGATGAGATCTGGGATCAATGAGATGGCAGCTACACAGCTCTTTAATGCGTGTCAGCGTACTGTGCGTATTGAGAACGAGATACAGAATTGATCTGCAAAGCTTGTTCCAGGAGCTCTTGTTTAGATTGTTCAAGATTGCCTCTCCCCGACTGTGTCATTAGCTTGATAGTCGAATGGACAGAAAGTGATTAAAATAACGTCTGTGGTGGGTTAGGGCCACCAGATAAGACTCTTCTGTCTGACAGCCTCTGTTTCTTGCATTTTACTGTTGGGAGCGCTGTACGTAATACTGACGCATTTTCCAGCGCTATCTAGAGCCCTGGGCTGAGCGCAGGTACTGGATGTTCACACCACAGAGGTGGGAATCCGGCTGGGAAATCAGACACATCCAGTTTCCGTTTCAAATGCAGCCGCAGGCGGACGCTCACCGGAATACGACAGTCACCCTCCTGACCGCCAGATCGGAAGGCAACATTCCTCTGGGGAAAAAAAAGGGGCGTCCTTGTTCCTGAAGTGTTGATTTCCACCTCGGAGGAGCCCAGAGACGAGATTAAACACAAGATTAAAAACCGGCGAACGGGTGAACCTCTAGACGTTCATGTCGCGCAGCTCCGCGCCGGCTAGCACCTCCGCCCACAGCGAGAGGCTGTGTTAGCAAAGAACACCCTGACACTCTCCGCGGAGGCTCTCTCTGCGTGTGGTTTTGGGAATGTGCTTCCTGCTGGCTCAGCGAAACCAGGAGCAGACTGTGTAACCGCACTCTACCTACTGCGTGTAACATGTATCACACAGCACACAGCCCCATACATCCTGCTTATAACATATCATACAGCACGTTACCATATTACTGCAAGTAACGTTTCATACAACACATATAACTATAGTACTGCATATCATATATATATCATATAACACCATAGTACTGCATATCACATGTATCACACAATACATATAACTACTAGGTGCAGCATATCACATATATCATACAACACATATAATTATAGTACTGCATATCATATCATACACCACACAACCATATCACTGCCTGTAACATATTTCACACAACACGTAAGTGTAATATTCCATGTATCATACAATACATATAACCACAGATAACACATGACCATATGTACTATACATAGCATGTATCATACAACACGTAAACATACAGTACTACTGCATGGATCATTATTGATATCAACCACTTGTATCAACTCTTTCTACGACTGTGTGAGATGGAAAAGAGCACGAAAACGCATTTTTGTAGCCCACAAATGTACACTCGTTGTGACTTTCAGAGCTCGAGGTGGACCCGCGGTTTCCTCCCGCACTGCAGCTCCGGCAGCGCAGAGAGCGCCCGCTCCCAGCCGGCCTGCGTGACTCACAGCCGGACTCCGCAGAGCGGAACGCAGCCCGGCCGCGCCGCACCGAGACTGGCCAATCAGAGGGCGGCGTGGAGGGGGGAGGGGCTCCTTTGTCGCGCTGGGAGGCGGTCATTGGCTCGGACGCGTCAAGAAGGCGTGACCCTTCCGGAGCACCTGAGCCGAGCGCCCGCTGATTGGCCCAGCGGAGGCTCTGGAGAGGCGGGAGGTCGTCCCCCCCCCCACCGAAGTTATGGCTCGTCTGGTCCGCAGGCGGGGTGTTGGAGTCCTGTAGCGGTTTCTGCAGCCAAGCGGGCGGTGACCGCAGCAGGAGTTAGGAAGGTTGCAGAGATGCGCGTCCTTTGAAATATACGTCGGTGGTTTTTTTCTTCTTTTTTTTTTGTGTCTCACCCAGAAGCGTCTCCCAGACAGCACTGCTAAGCCTAGCGCTGTCTCCCGGTGGCATTTGGCTTTCTTCTCTTAACCGGAATAGCGAGGGCTTTGCTCTCCATACCCTTCCGCGTTCGGGGGGATATTGACATTTAACTGACAGTCGCCGCAGGCCGTCGGTGGTCACTGGGGCGGCGGTTGCATAAAAGCTGCCGAGCGTGTTTGACTCCAGCGGGCGCTGGACGGAAAAGCGTTTCTGCCGACGGGCGCCTCCTCGGCGGACCTGCGCCAACGGCAGCCGGCATGTCACGCCTGCTGGAGGGCAGTGTCAAGAGCGATGGTCCTCCCCTCTTCCCCTGGTGTCTGTGAGCCCTTGCCCGGCTCCAGGGGGCCGGTCAGTGGGCTGTCCTCCTGCGAGGAGAGGGGAGAGGAGATGATCATCTGCGCTGCCTTGTGGTGGTGTATCGATCGTTTCCCGAATGAACAGAACTTCGATAAACCCTCCCCGGTTTCCCCCTAACCTGAGCTGTGCTACCCCGCCACCCCCTCTCCCGTGATGCTGGTGATCAGTTTTGTTAAACAGAGGTGAGACTGGTGCCTTGCCAGCAGAGTGCTGAAAGAGATTAAATATTAAAGCCCGCTTCCTCACTGAAGGACGAGACAGAGGACCTCTGCGCCCCGCAGACACCGAGAGCCACAGGGCTGGGGGCCCGTGCCGTCTGCGCAGAGTCTGACACAGAGCCAGAAAGGGCAAAACTCTAGCAGTGTGAACAGAGCTGTGCATCAGAGAGCTGGACTGCGGTGTGTGTAGAGCTCAGTATTAGAGAGCTGGGCTGCGGTGTGTGTAGAGCTCAGTATTAGAGAGCTGGGCTGCGGTGTGTGTAGAGCTCAGTATTAGAGAGTTGGGCTGTGGTGTGTATAGAGCTCAGTATTAGAGAGTTGGGCTGTGGTGTGTGTAGAGCTCAGTATTAGGGTGTTGGGCTGCGGTGTGTGTAGACCTCAGTATTAGAGAGTTGGGCTGCGGTGTGTGTAGAGCTCAGTATTACAGAGTTGGGCTGCGGTGTGTGTAGACCTCAGTATTAGAGTGTTGGGCTGCGGTGTGTGTAGAGCTCAGTATTAGAGAGTTGGGCTGCGGTGTGTGTAGACCTCAGTATTAGAGAGTTGGGCTGCGGTGTGTGTAGAGCTCAGTATTAGGGTGTTGGGCTGCGGTGTGTGTAGAGCTCAGTATTAGAGAGCTGGGCTGTGGTGTGTGTAGAGCTCAGTATTAGAGAGCTGGACTGCGGTGTGTGTAGAGCTCAGTATTAGAGAGCTGGGCTGCGGTGTGTGTAGACCTCAGTATTAGAGAGTTGGGCTGCGGTGTGTGTAGAGCTCAGTATTAGAGAGCTGGGCTGCGGTGTGTGTAGACCTCAGTATTAGAGAGTTGGGCTGCGGTGTGTGTAGAGCTCAGTATTAGAGAGTTGGGCTGCGGTGTGTGTAGACCTCAGTATTAGAGAGTTGGGCTGCGGTGTGTGTAGAGCTCAGTATTAGGGTGTTGGGCTGCGGTGTGTGTAGACCTCAGTATTAGAGAGCTGGACTGCGGTGTGTGTAGAGTTCAGTATTAGAGAGTTGGGCTGCGGTGTGTGTAGAGCTCAGTATTAGAGAGCTGGGCTGCGGTGTGTGTAGAGCTCAGTATTAGAGAGCTGGGCTGCGGTGTGTGTAGAGCTCAGTATTAGAGACCTGGGCTGCGGTGTGTGTAGAGCTCAGTATTAGCTGGGCTGTGGTGTGTGTAGAGCTCAGTATTAGAGAGTTGGGCTGCGGTGTGTGTAGAGCTCAGTATTAGGGTGTTGGGCTGCGGTGTGTGTAGAGCTCAGTATTAGAGAGTTGGGCTGCGGTGTGTGTAGAGCTCAGTATTAGAGAGCTGGGCTGCGGTGTGTGTAGAGCTCAGTATTAGAGAGCTGGGCTGCGGTGTGTGTAGAGCTCAGTATTAGAGAGTTGGGCTGCGGTGTGTGTAGAGCTCAGTATTAGAGAGTTGGACTGCGGTGTGTGTAGAGTTCAGTATTAGAGAGTTGGGCTGTGGTGTGTGTAGAGCTCAGTATTAGGGTGTTGGGCTGGGGTGTGTGTAGAGCTCAGTATTAGGGTGTTGGGCTGCGGTGTGTGTAGAGCTCAGTATTAGGGTGTTGGGCTGCGGTGTGTGTAGAGCTCAGTATTAGAGAGCTGGGCTGCGGTGTGTGTAGAGCTCAGTATTAGGGTGTTGGGCTGTGGTGTGTGTAGAGCTCAGTATTAGAGAGTTGGGCTGCGGTGTGTGTAGACCTCAGTATTAGAGAGTTGGGCTGCGGTGTGTGTAGAGCTCAGTATTAGGGTGTTGGGCTGGGGTGTGTGTAGAGCTCAGTATTAGAGAGTTGGGCTGCGGTGTGTGTAGAGCTCAGTATTAGAGAGTTGGGCTGCGGTGTGTGTAGAGCTCAGTATTAGAGACCTGGGCTGCGGTGTGTGTAGAGCTCAGTATTAGCTGGGCTGTGGTGTGTGTAGAGCTCAGTATTAGAGAGTTGGGCTGCGGTGTGTGTAGAGCTCAGTATTAGGGTGTTGGGCTGCGGTGTGTGTAGAGCTCAGTATTAGAGAGTTGGGCTGCGGTGTGTGTAGAGCTCAGTATTAGAGAGTTGGGCTGCGGTGTGTGTAGAGCTCAGTATTAGAGAGTTGGGCTGCGGTGTGTGTAGAGCTCAGTATTAGAGAGTTGGGCTGCGGTGTGTGTAGAGCTCAGTATTAGAGAGCTGGGCTGCGGTGTGTGTAGAGCTCAGTATTAGAGTGTTGGGCTGCGGTGTGTGTAGAGCTCAGTATTAGAGAGCTGGGCTGCGGTGTGTGTAGAGCTCAGTATTAGGGTGTTGGGCTGTGGTGTGTGTAGAGCTCAGTATTAGGGTGTTGGGCTGGGGTGTGTGTAGAGCTCAGTATTAGAGAGTTGGGCTGCGGTGTGTGTAGACCTCAGTATTAGAGTGTTGGGCTGCGGTGTGTGTAGAGCTCAGTATTAGAGAGTTGGGCTGCGGTGTGTGTAGAGCTCAGTATTAGAGAGTTGGGCTGCGGTGTGTGTAGAGCTCAGTATTAGAGAGCTGGGCTGCGGTGTGTGTAGAGCTCAGTATTAGGGTGTTGGGCTGCGGTGTGTGTAGAGCTCAGTATTAGAGTGTTGGGCTGCGGTGTGTGTAGAGCTCAGTATTAGAGAGTTGGGCTGCGGTGTGTGTAGAGCTCAGTATTAGAGAGTTGGGCTGCGGTGTGTGTAGAGCTCAGTATTAGAGAGTTGGGCTGCGGTGTGTGTAGAGCTCAGTATTAGAGAGCTGGGCTGCGGTGTGTGTAGAGCTCAGTATTAGGGTGTTGGGCTGTGGTGTGTGTAGAGCTCAGTATTAGAGTGTTGGGCTGCGGTGTGTGTAGAGCTCAGTATTAGAGAGTTGGGCTGTGGTGTGTGTAGAGCTCAGTATTAGAGAGTTGGGCTGCGGTGTGTGTAGAGCTCAGTATTAGGGTGTTGGGCTGCGGTGTGTGTAGAGCTCAGTATTAGAGAGCTGGGCTGCGGTGTGTGTAGAGCTCAGTATTAGAGAGCTGGGCTGTGGTGTGTGTAGACCTCAGTATTAGAGAGTTGGGCTGCGGTGTGTGTAGAGCTCAGTATTAGGGTGTTGGGCTGCGGTGTGTGTAGAGCTCAGTATTAGAGAGTTGGGCTGCGGTGTGTGTAGAGCTCAGTATTAGAGAGCTGGGCTGCGGTGTGTGTAGAGCTCAGTATTAGGGTGTTGGGCTGTGGTGTGTGTAGAGCTCAGTATTAGAGAGTTGGGCTGCGGTGTGTGTAGAGCTCAGTATTAGAGAGCTGGGCTGTGGTGTGTGTAGAGCTCAGTATTAGGGTGTTGGGCTGCGGTGTGTGTAGAGCTCAGTATTAGAGAGTTGGGCTGCGGTGTGTGTAGAGCTCAGTATTAGAGAGCTGGGCTGCGGTGTGTGTAGAGCTCAGTATTAGAGAGTTGGGCTGCAGTGTGTGTAGAGCTCAGTATTAGAGAGTTGGGCTGTGGTGTGTTGTAGAGCTCAGTATTAGAGTGTTGGGCTGCGGTGTGTGTAGAGCTCAGTATTAGAGAGTTGGGCTGCGGTGTGTGTAGAGCTCAGTATTAGAGTGCTGGACTGCGGTGTGTGTAGACCTTAGTATTAGAGTGCTGGACTGCGGTGTGTGTAGAGCTCAGTATTAGAGAGTTGGGCTGCGGTGTGTGTAGAGCTCAGTATTAGAGTGTTGGGCTGCGGTGTGTGTAGAGCTCAGTATTAGAGAGTTGGGCTGCGGTGTGTGTAGAGCTCAGTATTAGAGAGTTGGGCTGCGGTGTGTGTAGAGCTCAGTATTAGAGTGCTGGACTGCGGTGTGTGTAGAGCTCAGTATTAGAGTGCTGGACTGTGGTGTGTGTAGAGCTCAGTATTAGGGTGTTGGGCTGCGGTGTGTGTAGAGCTCAGTATTAGGGTGTTGGGCTGCGGTGTGTGTAGAGCTCAGTATTAGAGAGTTGGGCTGTGGTGTGTGTAGAGCTCAGTATTAGAGTGTTGGGCTGTGGTGTGTGTAGAGCTCAGTATTAGAGAGTTGGGCTGCGGTGTGTGTAGAGCTCAGTATTGGAGAGCTGGGCTGCGGTGTGTGTAGAGCTCAGTATTAGAGAGCTGGGCTGCGGTGTGTGTAGAGCTCAGTATTAGAGAGCTGGGCTGCGGTGTGTGTAGAGCTCAGTATTAGAGTGTTGGGCTGCGGTGTGTGTAGAGCTCAGTATTAGGGTGTTGGGCTGCGGTGTGTGTAGAGCTCAGTATTAGGGTGTTGGGCTGCGGTGTGTGTAGAGCTCAGTATTAGAGAGTTGGGCTGTGGTGTGTGTAGAGCTCAGTATTAGAGTGTTGGGCTGTGGTGTGTGTAGAGCTCAGTATTAGAGAGTTGGGCTGCGGTGTGTGTAGAGCTCAGTATTAGAGAGTTGGGCTGCGGTGTGTGTAGAGCTCAGTATAAGAGTGTTGGGCTGTGGTGTGTATAGACCTTAGTATTAGAGAGCTGGACTGCGGTGTGTGTAGAGCTCAGTATTGGAGAGCTGGGCTGCGGTGTGTGTAGAGCTCAGTATTAGAGAGCTGGGCTGCGGTGTGTGTAGAGCTCAGTATTAGAGAGCTGGGCTGCGGTGTGTGTAGAGCTCAGTATTAGAGTGTTGGGCTGCGGTGTGTGTAGAGCTCAGTATTAGAGAGTTGGGCTGTGGTGTGTTGTAGAGCTCAGTATTAGAGTGTTGGGCTGCGGTGTGTAGAGCTCAGTATTAGAGAGCTGGGCTGCGGTGTGTGTAGAGCTCAGTATTAGAGAGCTGGACTGCGGTGTGTGTAGAGCTCAGTATTGGAGAGCTGGGCTGCGGTGTGTGTAGAGCTCAGTATTAGAGAGTTGGGCTGTGGTGTGTGTAGAGCTCAGTATTAGAGAGTTGGGCTGCGGTGTGTGTAGAGCTCAGTATTAGAGAGCTGGGCTGCGGTGTGTGTAGAGCTCAGTATTAGAGAGCTGGGCTGCGGTGTGTGTAGAGCTCAATATTAGAGAGTTGGGCTGCGGTGTGTGTAGAGCTCAGTATTAGAGAGCTGGGCTGCGGTGTGTGTAGAGCTCAGTATTAGAGAGTTGGGCTGCGGTGTGTGTAGAGCTCAGTATTAGAGAGCTGGGCTGCGGTGTGTGTAGAGCTCAGTATTAGAGTGTTGGGCTGTGGTGTGTGTAGAGCTCAGTATTAGGGTGTTGGGCTGCGGTGTGTGTAGAGCTCGGTATTAGAGAGTTGGGCTGCGGTGTGTGTAGAGCTCGGTATTAGGGTGTTGGGCTGCGGTGTGTGTAGAGCTCGGTATTAGAGAGTTGGGCTGCGGTGTGTGTAGAGCTCAATAGTAGAGTGTTGGTCTCCGTTGTATAGTGTCAGGCTACAGTGTGTGCAGAGCTCAGTATTAATGTCCTAAGCAGCCCTGTGTACAGTAGCTGAGATTTGCAGTACTGGGTAATGGTGTTTTCAGTGGATCTATGTTCGTCTGTATGAGTGCAGTGTGTTCAGTAGTGTAACAGGTCTTGTGGCACGTTAGGTGAGTCTGTTCCACTGAAATTATTCTTCACAACTGCCAATAGTGTTCAGTGACCTGGCAGCAAATTGGCCGCCCACTAAAGTGAGCTTAAGCGAGTTTAATTCAGGTTTGGGCTGTATTTGCGTCCTTTCAGGTGCCTGGGAGGGTAGCTTGAATCTGAGCTCTGCATTGCTGCAGACGTGCTGTGAGTCAGTGCCTGATATCTGTTTGTCAGAGAGGCAGCAGCCGGGATTACAGGGAGCAGGTGCAGCAGGTCACATGGTGTAAGGTCAGCGTGTTGAGCTGATGTCACTTCCCAAGAGTATTCACACTCCAGTGGTGGGGGGGGCCAGGCTTTTGGCATAGAGGAGCCAGTCCGGGTGACGTGGGTCAGTTGCATGGAGGAGATGGTCCTTAGTGTCCAGCAGTATCTGCACACCACCAGTGAGAAGTATTGGCATTGACAGCAGATGCTTGGCAGGGGCGTCTGTGTGAGGCCCTGCACCATGCACAGGAAAACGCTACGCCAAACAGTGCCGTGTTTGTGTTTGCATTGTCTGCTCCGGGTGTCACGTGTGCCGGCTGTGCGTCTCGCTCTGTTCCAGCAGGTGCGCTCTCTGGCAGCAGCGATCAGCAACTGTGAATTGGCAGTGTGCTGTAGATCGGCAGCCCAGTGGCACAGTGAGTTTGAGCTGTGTTTGGGTCCTTTCAGGTGCCTGGGAGAGTAGCTTGAATCTGAGCTCTGCATTGCTGCAGACGTGCTGTGAGTCAGTGCCTGATATCTGTTAGTCAGAGAGGCAGCAGCTGGGATTACAGGGAGCAGGTCACATGGTGTAAGGTTAGTGCGTCTGTGTCAGGCCCTGCACTGTGCACATAGATTAAGATAAGAAATCAGTACGTCTCGAAGGTCATTCTACCATCCTCTCTACAAAGTTCTTGTCAGAACTGTTTCGTGAATCTCATGGACACAGATGTTATCTGAAAAGAGAAGAATCTCTGTGCCATGCAGCACGAACAAACAGAGACATCACACTTTAAAAAGAAATCAGACATTTGCTCTTCTTGTGGTTCAGAATTCATACACTGCATAACTCCTATTTGGAGTTCTCTAATAACTGGACAAAAGGTATCGGATAAGACACTGTATGCCTAGATGCATATACTGTATGAACCATCAACCAGAGGGCACAATCGGATACTGCAGGGAGGTCTATTTACAACCGAGAACAGGCACTGCTTTACACAAAGGGTGGTGGGAGAGTGGAACAAGTTGCCCAGCCATGATTGGCTGAAGCCAATACCCTGGTTTCTTTCAAGAAACAGCTGGATGAGATGCTGGGATCAATTAACTATGAACTACTGAACAGGCTGGATAGGCTGAATGTCTTTCTCTCGTCTCGTCTTATGCTCTCGAGAATCAGGTCACATTCTTGTCCGGAATACTCTTCCAAGTACCCTATCAGTACAAGACAGTCTGACATTAGGAAGGGTGTACAAGAATGTAACACGCTATATAGTGACGTGTCTGTATTTGTGTGCTTATATACTGTATTTTTGAATAAATTATATATATTGTCTGTATTCTCACAGATATGTATCTGTGTTGCAAAATATACCTAATTATGTAGTTTTCTGACCTCACAGTAAAGGCAGCTCTAATGTTAAGTAATGTTTACTTCCCACACAAGATTAGAACGACTTGTACATCTATGTGTGATTGTGCTTGTCTGTGCTTTTCTGTGTGTTTGTGTGTGCTCTGAGGTAGACTGGAGCGGCTGTAATATGATCTCATGCTGTGCTGAAGTCGTGAGCTGTACTGTGACCTTGGCCAGGGCAACCAACACAGAGAGATCAAGAACTGGTGGAGGGAGGGAGGGAGAGAGAGAGAGAGAGAGAGAGAGAGAGAGAGAGAGAGAGAGAGAGAGAGAGAGAGAGAGAGAGAGAGAGAGAGAGAGAGATGTAAGAACTGATGGAGGCAGAGAGAGAAAGAGATGTAAGAACTGATGGAGGCAAAAAGAGAGAGAGAGATGTACAAACAGCACAGACACACAGTGAGGCTGGGAGAGAGACACATGTACAGACCACAGACACACACACAGAGGTAGAGACACATGTACAGACCACAGACACACACACAGAGGCAGGGACACATGTACAGACCACAGACACACACACACACAGAGGCAGATACACATGTACAGAGGCAGAGACACACATACAGAACAGACAGAGGCAGAGAAACAGATGTACAGAAAGCACAGAGATACTGACAGAAGCATAAACATAACACAAATACACAGAGAGACGGGCAGAGAGATTCAGGGTGTTTCAAAGGCCACCACACTAAGTGAAACAGAGGCACACACAAAGAGGGAGAGAGACAGACACACAGTGACATTTGATCGCTTTTTAGCTTGTTGATTCAAAAGACCTTGTGAAACCAGTGAACGGGCTTCCATGACAGGCCCTAGGGTGGTTTTCCAAACACCCATGACTGAGTGTGAAAAAGCGCTTCCCAGTTTCTGCCCTCAACTCTGTGTTCTCTGTCTCGGCTGTGGTCTCCTTGTTGAGCTCCAGGCTGTGGTTCAGCTTACAGACCTGAGACAGTGGGTCTGGGAGGCTGGGAACCGTGGTTACAGACCATCTCCAAGTCAACACTCTCTGGCTGTCAGGGTGCACCCGGAGCCCCATCGGATGGGCAGTCAATGTCTGTGCCCAGCGTCCTCTCTCAGCCTGGGAGAGGCAGGCCATCCTCTGTGTGTCGGTGTGTGAGCCACAACCCCCAGTGTCTGTCCCAGTACTCTACTGCTCTTGGGTCAAGACCTGTATTAACCCCACCTATCTCTCTTTCTCTCCCCTCTCCCGTCTCCTCTCTCCCTCCTCCTCTCCCTCTCTCCCCCTCCTCCTCTCTCTCCCTCCTCTCCTCCCTCTCTCCTTCCTCCTCTCCCTCTCCTCCCTCTCTGTCACAGGCTAAGGACAGCGATGATGATGAGGAAGTCGTCCATGTGGACCGTGATCACTTCATGGATGAGTTCTTCGAGCAGGTAAGACCTCGCTGGAGTGGCAGAGATGCTGAAGACAGTCCCCGCTCCTTCTTTCCAGAGCTCACACTCTCCTCGTGCAGCCACACAAGCAAGTGGAAATACCAGCGGTGTTATAACATCAGCTAAAGACCTCCAGAACCTTAAGCAGCTGTTTCCCCGAGAGTCTGCTTCCACCGCATAGCTGGGGATTTTGCTCCAGACACCCGCTACTCTTTGTGCAAGGAACACGTCTCCTATGCCTTCTCACCTGTGACTGTTTCTGGCTGTTCTGAAGTGTGATTGTCACTACCTGCTTGACACGCCCTCCTGGGCCGAGGTGTCATGACACGGTGCCTGCGCACAGATGGGACACACACTGCCCTCCATCCATGATCTAATCGCTTCATGCGGTTCAGGGAGTCTATCCCAGCAAGCAGTGGGCGCAAAGCAGGATCCACTCTGGATGGGATGCCAGTGCGTTGCAGAGCACACACAGACACACACACTCTCACCACAGGGCCAGTCCTTCCAGAAGCCAGTCATCCTCCCAGCACATCTGTGGACTGGGGGAGGAAACCCATGCAAAGTTCTAGGACATGCAAACTCCACACAGACAGCACCCCAGGGCCCCAGTGCTGCAAGGCAACAATGCTCACCCCTGTGCCACCCTTCACCTTTTCTGCCTGGGGAAAATAGGTAGTCCGTCAGGGCGTGTCCTGGTGGCTATCTCTGGTCAGAGATTTGAGCAGTCGTGACACAGCACGGGTGTAATAAAGAAGAGCAGGACTCAGCAACACTGGAAACACTCCTGTCCTCTGTATTATTCTCAGTGTGGGATTAACCAGAATTAAGTCATGTTTACTTCGTACAAGCGTTAACCGGTGTTAAGCCACTCTAATATGGAGAGAAGCTATTTTACAGCCAATCACCTGCGAGAGTTGGTTTTGTATGCTAATGAGGGCGGGTGTGTCCTCACAAATGAGCTTGTTTAGGCCTTATGGGTATCAGAATAACTACCTGACTAGGAGCATTAGAAGCCATTACTGTCACACTAAACGCAGTCGCGGGGGTTTGAAAAACATAATCCAATTGAATGTCCGGGAAAGTAATGCAGGTTTCCTGGGGACCTGGAAATCTACAGTACCTGAGAAAGAAAAAAGAGCCATTACAGCTAAGCCTGCAGAGGTGGCGACCATAAGCGAAACATTTTTTTGTGTGTCTCTGCTTCGAGGGGTATCGCAGAAGGCCAAGCTAAAACATCTGCTGCCTTGTCATGAGTCCCACTTAAAATGATTTTACAAAGTGCTCACCTGTGCCTGACTGATGGGCTCTGATGAATCGACCAGCGCAGATCCGAATTAGGAGGTCACTGTTGTCACTGGTCTTTACAGCACTGAACAAGGCAGATTTTCTGTCGCTTGAATAGTTTTTGACCCATCCCTGCGGATCTGGGTTTTCCACTCCGAACACGATAAACGGTCCCAGGCAGAATTTTGCCAGCTTGGAAATTTTTTCCAGCAAGAAGAGCCGAACGCTCGGATCTGCTCTTGGAGGGTAATGTTTCTGTCTGGGTAGCCGTCTCTCTTATTCTCTGTCTTTTCTCCCTGTGCGGGCTGTGTGTATCAGGGGAGAGCCAACTCCAGTCCCTCAGGGGCAGAGCTCTATAGGTATTTTTTAATTAGCAACTGACACAGACCTGACAATAGCGGGATTTTGACTTCACCCTCCAATCTTAACTAGATCTTCATCCGACTCAATCAATCATGCCCATCACTGCTGAGAGGAAGGGCGTCCCTAATATAGTGGCCGGGCAGTGGCCGCAGTAATGGATTGTAGAGGGGAGAACCTGACTCTGCCAGTCTCTCTAATAGGCTATTTGAATGAGCTTAATGAATGGCTCTGGTTGGCGGTAACGATGTTAAGGGACTTCATTAGGAGAAGCAGTTCTGCCTGAAGTCTCTGTTCCTCTTTCCACATCTCGCCCTGTCTGTGTTCTGCTGACTGTGGCTGGCTGAAGCCCCCGTCACCATTGACACAGCTACATTGTGCCAGTGCTTTTGTCTAAACTGTGAAACACACCACATGAGTGGAAACTATATTTACACAGAGGGTGGTGGGAGTGTGGAACAAGCTGCCCAGTCATAGCGTTGAAGCCTATACCCTCACTTCTTTCAACAAAAAGCTGGATGAGATTCTCCAGTCAGGACAGGAGGCTCTACTTTACACAGAGGGTGGTGGGGGTGTGCAACAAGCTGCCCAGCTATGTGTTTGAAGACAATATCCTGGGATCAATCTGCTACTAACTACCAATTGGTTAGTGAGTGTGTTAGTTTGTCTATGTGTAAGTGTGTGTCAGTTTTTTGTGTAAGTGTCCATTTGTGTGTAACTGTTAGTATGTCAGCTTGTGTGTTGTGTGTGTTTGAGTGAGGCAGACGTTCCTAAAGAACTATATCCCAGCATGGTGACAGGGGACACTGAGCTATCTACAATTATGTCTGCATATTCAGGACCTGTGATAAGAGCAAGACTAAGCTATAGTGGGTACTACTGTGCTTGAGCCTCCTCTCTTTTGTGCTTTGTGTTATGCCAAGAACATGCAGCAGGAGGGTGGCTATGATATCAATGGTCCCACTGTTCTGCGTCGCCAGCACATGTCTGTTAAAGAGACAGCATGTCCTGTAATGCGAGTCCACTGTTTGGACACGCGAGTCCACCAATGGACAGGTCTGTGATCCTGCTCTCCCTGAGCAATCATCCTTCAGGCTGAGGTTTGTGATTCTGTGTGCACTGCGTTTGGTCAGGTTCTGGATGAGCCTGTGCATTCATCACTCCGGAAGAGGAGCGATCCTGGATGAGCCAGGCCTGGGGAGAGTTGCTCCCACACTGTCTGTGTCACTTTGGTGTTTTCCCCCTGTGTGCAGGTGGAGGAGATCCGCGGCTGTATAGAGAAGCTGTCCGAGGATGTGGAGCAGGTGAAGAAACAGCACAGCGCCATCCTGGCAGCTCCCAACCCCGACGAGAGTGAGTCAGCCCACATGCTCAGCCACACACCACCCCCTGGTGGCTGCTCTGTGTAGCGCATGCAGTTAGACATCTGTTGTTCAGAGACATGTCAGACTGACAGGATTCTCTTCTCTGAAAGCGGACTTAGCAAATGGCAGTGCCAGAGACACAGAACCAAGCAGACAGCTACACAGAGAGAAGACAGTAGGAACAAGAGAGACAGTGAAAGTGTAGGAGACAGGACAGTAGGAACAGGAGAGACAGAGACAGTGTAGGAGACAGGACAGTAGGAACAGGAGAGATAGTGTAGGAGACAGGACAGTAGAAACAGGAGAGACAGTGAAAGTGTAGGAGACAGGACAGTAGGAACAGGAGAGACAATGTAGGAGACAGGACAGTAGGAACAAGAGAGACAGTGACAGTGTAGGAGACAGGACAGTAGGAACAGGAGAGATAGTGTAGGAGACAGTACAGTAGGAACAGGAGAGATAGTGTAGGAGACAGGACAGTAGGACAGTAGGACAGTAGGAGACAGTGACAGTGTAGGAGACAGGACAGTAGGAACAAGAGAGACAGTGAAAGTGTAGGAGACAAGACAGTAGGAACAGGAGAGACAATGTAGGAGACAGGACAGTAGGAACAAGAGAGACAGTGACAGTGTAGGAGACAGGACAGTAGGAACAGGAGAGATAGTGTAGGAGACAGTACAGTAGGAACAGGAGAGATAGTGTAGGAGACAGGACAGTAGGAACAAGAGAGACAGTGACAGTGTAGGAGACAGGACAGTAGGAACAAGAGAGACAGTGAAAGTGTAGGAGACAGGACAGTAGAAACAGGAGAGAGAGTGTAGGAGACAGGACAGTAGGAACAAGAGAGACAGTGAAAGTGTAGGAGACAGGACAGTAGAAACAGGAGAGAGAGTGTAGGAGACAGGACAGTAGGAACAAGAGAGACAATGAAAGTGTAGGAGACAGGACAGTAGGAACAGGAGAGACAGAGACAGTGTAGAAGACAGGACAGTAGGAACAGGAGAGACAGTGTAGGAGACAGGACAGTAGGAACAGGAGAGACAGAGACAGTGTAGGAGACAGGACAACATATAATGTAATGTGTATACAGTTGTTGGAGGTTTTTTTAAAGTATGAATAAATAAAGATAATAAAACAGATGGCATGGTGGCATAGTGGTTGACATTGCTGCCTCCCAGCTTTGGTGCCCCTGGGTTTAATTCAGGAGCAAGGGTGCTGTCTGTGTGGAGTTTGCATGATCTCCCCATGTACACGCGGGTTTCAACCCACAGTCCAGAGACATGCTGGTAGGTGAATTGGCTTCTGGGAAAACCGGCCCTGTTGTTAGTGTGTGCTAACAACTGCCTGCCCTGTGATGGACTGGTGTCCCGTCCAGGGTGTATCCTGCCTCGTGCCCGTTGCTTGCTGGGATAGGCTCCGGCTCCCCCACGACCTTGTCCTGGAGACAGCAGTAAGGAAATGGATAGATGAATTGGAAACCTCTTCAGGAGAATCTGTCTCGTTTAGTGCCTCTGGTGCAAAACCGCTGAAGAAATGAAAAGAAAAAAGAGGGATTTGGAGGACGCGGGTGCTTCTGTAGGGGTGTCACCTTGCCTGTTTTTTTTATTTTAGCTTCTGTTCATGTTTTTATTATCGGTTGTTCATTTTACTTTTGGTTCCCATTTGTTCATGTCTTATGTGGTGTTTTGGATTTGTTTTTTTTCTTCCTTGGTTTTTTTTTGCATCACAAAGGAATGTCGTGGGAAGAATAGGTCTTCCTGGGAGCCGGAGTTAAGTGTTGATCTCGCTAACTGGTACCCGGTGACCTTGCCTGGTTAACCGGTTAACTGGTTAACGAGCGTGGGCGTACTGTGGTTCTGTGTGTGTGTGCTCTCTGCGAAGGCGAGTGCGTCTTTCTCCTTCACATTTTCCCACGAAAGCTTAGAAACACCCTGCGCAGACAGCACAGTATTCTCTGTCTTGAAGAGAGGAGACGGCAAGGGGGACCTGACGTTCTTTAGAATGCCCAGCGAGACCCCCAAGCACAGGACACGAGTGGAAACAATGTAGAAGAGCATTTAAAACCGAGAACAGGGGGCACTACTTTACGCAAAGGGTGGAGGGAGTGGGGAACAAGATGCCCGGCCAATACCCAGGCTTCTTGCGAGAACCAGCTGGATGAGACATCCTGACATCCGTTAACTATTAACTGCAAAACGGGCCCCCTCTTGTCTGTGGTGTTTCTAAACTTTTGATCAGTTCCGTACGAAGATATATTTTTACATCGGTGGAAAAAAAAATCCGGAGTGTGCTTGTGTGTTTTGTTTTGGTTTTTTTTTCTGGACTGGCACTCTTGGCTACAGATCTGTACGCGGTGGTGGGGGATATCATGTTGTCCCACAGAGGCCGATGTTATTGCAAACGCCTTGACTTCTCTTCAGTGAAGTTTCCCCCCAGGTTAATGACAAACTGCAATGTCCCTCTGTTGTAGTCAAGCTTGAGAGAAGTTTCTTAGGGCGAGCGGGCTGTTTCCCTGTGGTCCAGTCGAGTAAGGAGCAGGCAGAGCACATTCAGAAACAGCACTGAAACCATGGTAAAGCCAGGTGCAGCTGAGGAGCAGGTTATGTCGGATTCCCAGGAATAGTCCTGACCCAGTGTACCAGGGCTGCCCCGGTACACCCGGTGACCCAGTTTGATTGGATCTTGGGCTGGACCATGGAGCACTGAGCTTTGTTTCCTTCAACTGTGTGACTTTCTCAGAACTCATCCGCGGTCCCCCCCCCCCCCCCCCCCCGAGTACGGCACGTGTCTGAACGCCAGAGTCAGTCCTGTCTCGCTGTGTGTGCATCGGTGTGGCTGTCTCAGGTGCCGTTGGAGGCAAAGTGCTCATTAAAGACAGACAGCAAATACCTCCAAGATCTAGCAAACCTGACAAAACAGGTTTTGAGACACCAGCTACAACGCCATACTGTTTTGCGAACACTCCCTTATAAAATAGTGATGCTGATACTCTGGCTTCTCTTAAGAAACGGCTGGATGAGATCCTCCAGTCAGGACAGGAGGCTCTACTTTACACAGAGGGTGGTGGGAGTGTGGAACAAGCTGCCCAGCCATGTTGTTGAACCCAATACCCTGACTTCTCTCAAGAAACGGCTGGATGAGATCAATTAATTACTAAACAACCAATCAGGCTAGATGGGCCAAATGTTCTTGTGTGCTACAAAGAACAATTCAATGCACTTAAAAATGTTTATTGAGAGCTTAGTCATAGGTAATGGGAAGTGACCTCAGGCGAGACTCTGAGTTTGGGCAGCGGAGGGGAAAGGACACTGAGGGACACTACAGCTCCAGCACAACACCGAGTGTCAGAGAGCAGGACAGGCATGTGTATCTGTGTGTGTGTGGTGCACTGGGGAGTGTGAGTGAGGGAGTGTGTGTGTGGTGCGCTGGGGAGTGTGAGTGAGGGGGAGTGTGTGTGGGGTGCACTGAGGAGTATGAGTGAGGGTGTGTGTGGGTGGAAGGTACACTGGAGAGTGTGAGGGAGTGTGTGAGGGAGGCACGCTGGGGAGTGTGAGTGAGGGGGAGTGTGAGTGAAGCAGTGTGTGTATGTGTGTGTGTGTGTGCGGGAGGCGCACTGGGGAGTGTGTGTGAGGGGGAGTGTGTGTGTGGTGCACTGGGGAGTGTGAGTGAGGGGGAGTGTGTGTGTGGTGCGCTGGGGAGTGTGAGTGAGGGGGAGTGTGAGAGAAGCAGTGTGTGTGTGCGGGAGGCGCACTGGGGAGTGTGTGTGAGGGGGAGTGTGTGTGTGGTGCGCTGGGGAGTGTGAGTAAGGGGGAGTGTGTGTGTGGTGCGCTGGAGAGTGTGAGTAAAGCAGTCTGTGTATGTGTGTGTGTGCGGGAGGTGCACTAGGTAGTGTGAGTGAGGGATGTGTGTGCGGGAGGCGCACTAGGGAGTGTGTGTGAGGGGGAGTGTGTGTGGGGTGCACTAGGGAGTGTGTGTGAGGGGGAGTGTGTGTGGGGTGCACTGAGGAGTATGAGTGAGGGTGTGTGTGGGTGGGAGGCACGCTGGGGAGTGTGAGTGAGGGAGTGTGTGTGGGGTGCACTGGGGAGTGTGAGTGACGGTGTGTGTGGGTAGGAGGCACGCTGGGGAGTGTGAGTGAGGGAGTGTGTGTGGGGTAGAGGGCGGCCTGGTGTCCAGTGACACAGAGACACTGCAGTCCTCATAAATCATAGTCCGGCAGCGCAGAGACGCTGCCCGGCCAGCACACGCATCGTGAGCCCCCCCACACCTCCCCAGCACAGCTGATGCATTGCGCCAGCTCCCTGGATCTCCACGCCAGGTGTGCAGCACGCACACTGAGGAGGAGCCGGCATGCTCGTGCGTGTGTGTGTGTGTGTGTGTGTGTGCAGCGCCCAGCTACTGCAGTGTGTGCCATGGGCTGGTGTCTTCATCCCTCGTGCCACGTGAGAGGTGGGGGCAGAGAAAGCAGGGTGAGGCTCAAAATCTTCCTCCTGCCTCACTCTCCCATCCCTAAGTACATGAATATGCTCGGCAGCTGTAGAAGACCAGACCACTGCCATTCTGATTTCGCTGTTGCAGCTATGGAATACTTTTCTCAGAAGTGGCTGGGTCAGTCACTGTGTGGAGACTTAGAAAGCTCATAAAGCTCAGCTCCAGCGGTCCTGCACACTGCTGAAGCTGCCGAAGCCTCTCCCTCAGTGCAGTGTTAATGTACTGGAGTGTCCAGTCAGTCAGTGTGTCTGTATGAACCCCTCTCTCTCAGTGCAGTGTTAATGTTCTGGAGTGTCCAGTCAGTGTGTCTGTATTAACCCCTCTCTCTCTCAGTGCAGTGTTAATGTTCTGGAGTGTCCAGTCAGTCAGTGTGTCTGTATTAACCCCTCTCTCTCAGTGCAGTGTTAATGTACTGGAGTGTCCAGTCAGTCAGTGTGTCTGTATGAACCCCTCTCTCTCAGTGCAGTGTTAATGTACTGGAGTGTCCAGTCAGTCAGTGTGTCTGTATGAACCCCTCTCTCTCAGTGCAGTGTTAATGTACTGGAGTGTCCAGTCAGTCAGTGTGTCTGTATTAACCCCTCTCTCTCAGTGCAGTGTTAATGTACTGGAGTGTCCAGTCAGTCAGTGTGTCTGTATTAACCCCTCTCTCTCAGTGCAGTGTTAATGTACTGGAGTGTCCAGTCAGTCAGTGTGTCTGTATGAACCCCTCTCTCTCTCTCTCTCTCTCTCTCTCTCTCTCTCTCTCTCTCTCTCCTTACAGAAACCAAGCAAGAATTGGAAGATCTGACGGCCGACATCAAAAAGACGGCCAACAAAGTTAGATCCAAATTAAAAGGTACTATTGACTCCGGTGTCCATAGAATTGCCTTTCAAAAGACATTGAAAAGTACAAAGAAGACCTGGGGGCTGTGTGACTGAGACACATTAGCAAGTGGAAACATAATACAACAGGGTCTCAACACTTGTGAGGGTTCAGTGCACAGAACTGTGACAAATGGCCAAATTCCCCAGGAGCATAATGTACTACTAACGTAATATTTGTATTAATGTGAATTAAAATAACATTGATCAACTAAAAGAACAGTTATCACTAACTTAAAGCCATCAACTAAAACAACATGAATCCCTCCTCTGTACCCAGCGGATGCCTGCACTGATGAAACAGTCATAAACCTGTCAGAGAGCCAGTAAATTTGTCTCCAGCCTGTCATTCCCCGCACTGCTGACACAGAACCTGGAGCGTTAGTTACAGTACAGAACCTGGACCAGGCTGAGATGCTGCTGCTGGGTAGTGGGGTACTTGGGCAGGGGGCAGGGAGAGCCTCACTGATGAGCTGGATTTGTCTCACAATCATTGTATGTTGCGCTGCCAATCTGAAAGTTGCGGTTAACAACAATTTGTTGGGTTTTGTTTTCCCTTTCAGACTGGTTTTTACATTTTTGTAACCTTTCCCACTTTTCTCCTTGACAGCGATCGAGCAAAGCATAGAGCAGGAAGAAGGGCTCAACAGATCATCTGCTGACTTGCGAATTCGTAAGACACAGGTAAGAGCTCTCCACGTCCTGCTGATGGGCTCAACTTCCTGTTGATATGATTCTCCATTTCCTGCTGATGCCTTCAACTTCCTGTTGATAGAATTCTCCACTTCCTGTTGATAAGGCTTTCCATTTCCTGTGGTAAAGGCAGCAAGATTTGGATGGGGGGTAAAAGCCAGATAGTAACCCTTTAAAAAAGGTTAAAAATACAGTATTTCACCCCTTTCTTGTGTCCAGGTGAAATTTATCAATATATTCTGGGTTGTTTTTTACGTAATCAAGTGTTCTTATCAGCAGTGAACCTGCCAGAGCAGTGAACTAGTCACCCAGCACTCTAGTTTGTTCCTGTGCAGAGTGGAAACCAAAGCACACATCATCCCCGGAGGTTAACCCTCACCAGGTTCTTTCTCAGTTCTCTGTGAGAGAGAGCAATACAAAATCAGTGATAATTGTAATTTTAATACCTCAAATGTTATATGCCAGATTAGTAATAAGATCAGAAATTTTAGTCTGGGTCTTTAAATAATAAGATAAGATCACTGTATTGGTCATATACAATTTCTTGTATTAGGAATGTGTCTTTTCCCAGACCCCAGCTTGCTCTCCATGAGACACACAGACAGGGAGAGAAGCTGGGGGTCAGAGCACAGGGTCAGCCATTTATACAGCACCCCTGGAGCTGCTGGGGTTAAGGGCCTTGCTCAGGGGCCCAACGGATTAGGAGTCCTAACTGGCAACCTTTCAGCACACAAGGGCAGATCCTGAGTCACAGAGCCACCACACCACCCAAGCTTAGTAATAAACATAACAGGAACTCAGGACACAGATTGCCCGTCTCTTCAAACAATGCAGAACCGCAGAGAAATTACACCTTGCTTGTGAAAAACAGCTCAGAGAAGCACAAAGTGAAAGAATTCTCAAGACCAGTAAAAAGAGTAGGTAAGAATAAAAACACTAACACTAGTGCAACAGTGAGAAGTACATGGTGGGGATATATAACACCATGTATTCGTTTTTTTCAAGAGCTGCTCAGCCAATCCAAGGTCCCAAACTGGACAGGGCCCTACACATACGTTCATACAGCCATGAGGTAGGGCTAATCCAGACAGCACGTCTGCGGGCAGTGGTGGTGGGGGAAGCAGAGAGTCAGAACTAGGGCCTTAGTGCCCCTCCTGGTATCAACTCTCTCACCTGAAACATCCACAACCTGAGCTCTGCTTTCCTTGTCCTCTCCAGCACTCCACGCTGTCACGCAAGTTTGTGGAGGTCATGACCGAGTACAACACCACGCAGTCCAAGTACCGTGACCGCTGCAAGGACCGTATCCAGAGGCAGCTGGAGATCAGTGAGTGATGCTCCAGTACTCCCTGTACTGACACACCGGAGATCAGAGACACACCCCACACTCCCCGTACCGACACACCGGAGATCAGAGACACACCCCACACTCCCTGTACCGACACAGTGGAGATCAGAGACACACCCCACACTCCCTGTACTGACACACCTGGAGATCAGAGACACACCCCACACTCCCTGTACTGACACACCGGAGATCAGAGACACACCCCACACTCCCTGTACCGACACAGTGGAGATCAGATACACATCCCACACTCCCGGTACCGACACACTGGAGATCAGAGACACACCCCACACTCCCTGTACTGACACACTGGAGATCAGAGACACACCCCACACTCCCTGTACTGACACACCTGGAGATCAGAGACAGACCCCACACTCCCTGTACCGACACAGTGGAGATCAGAGACACACCCCACACTCCCTGTACTGACCTGGAGATCAGAGACACACCCCACACTCCCCGTACCGACACACCTGGAGATCAGATACACACCCCACACTCCCTGTACCGACACACCTGGAGATCAGATACACACCCCACACTCCCTGTACTGACACACCTGGAGATCAGAGACACACCCCACACTCCCCGTACCGACACACCTGGAGATCAGATACACACCCCACACTCCCTGTACTGACACACCTGGAGATCAGAGACACACCCCACACTCCCTGTACTGACACACCTGGAGATCAGAGACACACCCCACGCTCCCTGTACTGACACACCGGAGATCAGAGACACACCCCACACTCCCTGTACTGACACACCTGGAGATCAGATACACACCCCACACTCCCCGTACCGACACACTGGAGATCAGAGACACACCCCACACTCCCTGTACTGACACACTGGAGATCCGAGACACACCCCACACTCCCTGTACCGACACACTGGAGATCAGAGACACACCCCACACTCCCTGTACTGACACACTGGAGATCCGAGACACACCCCACACTCCCTGTACTGACACACTGGAGATCCGAGACACACCCCACACTCCCCGTACCGACACAACGGAGATCAGAGACACACCCCACACTCCCTGTACCGACACACCTGGAGATCAGAGACACACCCCACACTCCCTGTACTGACACAACGGAGATCAGAGACACACCCCACACTCCCTGTACCGACACACCTGGAGATCAGATACACACCCCACACTCCCTGTACTGACACACTGGAGATCCGAGACACACCCCACACTCCCTGTACCGACACACCTGGAGATCAGAGACACACCCCACACTCCCTGTACTGACACACTGGAGATCCGAGACACACCCCACACTCCCTGTACCGACACACCTGGAGATCAGAGACACACCCCACACTCCCTGTACCGACACACCTGGAGATCAGAGACACACCCCACACTCCCTGTACTGACACACTGGAGATCCGAGACACACCCCACACTCCCTGTACTGACACACTGGAGATCAGATACACACCCCACACTCCCTGTACTGACACACTGGAGATCCGAGACACACCCCACACTCCCTGTACTGACACACTGGAGATCCGAGACACACCCCACACTCCCCGTACCGACACAACGGAGATCAGAGACACACCCCACACTCCCTGTACCGACACACCTGGAGATCAGAGACACACCCCACACTCCCTGTACCGACACACTGGAGATCAGAGACACACCCCACACTCCCTGTACCGACACACCTGGAGATCAGAGACACACCCCACACTCCCTGTACTGACACACTGGAGATCCGAGACACACCCCACACTCCCTATACCGACACACTGGAGATCAGAGACACACCCCACACTCCCTGTACTGACACACCTGGAGATCAGAGACACGCCCCACACTCCCTGTACTGACACACCAGAGATCAGAGACACACCCCACACTCCCTGTACCGACACACCTGGAGATCAGATACACACCCCACACTCCCTGTACCGACACACCTGGAGATCAGAGACACACCCCACACTCCCTGTACTGACACAACGGAGATCAGAGACACACCCCACACTCCCTGTACCGACACACCTGGAGATCAGATACACACCCCACACTCCCTGTACTGACACACTGGAGATCCGAGACACACCCCACACTCCCTGTACCGACACACCTGGAGATCAGAGACACACCCCACACTCCCTGTACTGACACACTGGAGATCCGAGACACACCCCACACTCCCTGTACCGACACACCTGGAGATCAGAGACACACCCCACACTCCCTGTACCGACACACCTGGAGATCAGAGACACACCCCACACTCCCTGTACTGACACACTGGAGATCAGAGACACACCCCACACTCCCCGTACCGACACACCTGGAGATCAGAGACAGACCCCACACTCCCTGTACTGACACACCTGGAGATCAGAGACACACCCCACACTCCCTGTACCGACACACTGGAGATCAGAGACACACCCCACACTCCCTGTACTGACCTGGAGATCAGAGACACACCCCACACTCCCTGTACTGACACACCTGGAGATCAGATACACACCCCACACTCCCCGTACCGACACACTGGAGATCGGAGACACACCCCACACTCCCCGTACCGACACACCTGGAGATCAGATACACACCCCACACTCCCCGTACCGACACACTGGAGATCAGAGACAGACCCCACACTCCCTGTACTGACACACTGGAGATCAGAGACAGACCCCACACTCCCTGTACTGACACACTGGAGATCAGAGACACACCCCACACTCCCTGTACTGACCTGGAGATCAGAGACACTTGCACTCTAGCAGCTCTGCTACCAGTGGAGTTTAGAAAACCAGGCCACAGCCATGCTGTCATTTCTGCTGTGCTACAGTGTGCCCAGCTCACCTGCAGGCACGCCCGCATGTAGGCACATCCTGTGCACGGGGCGGGACACCAATTCAGAAGCACACCTGACTGGCACCAGCGTCGCTGCCCATCTGCCCGTCTTGACTTGCCCCCATTCTCCCCTGACACGACACGCAATGGGACTGTCATGAGACGCTGGCAGAGGAGTTTGATTGTCCGACCTGTTTTCCAGCTGGGAGAACAACCACCAACGAGGAGCTGGAAGACATGCTGGAAAGTGGCAAGCTGGCCATTTTCACCGATGACGTAAGTCCCGCCGGCGCCCTCATTCAAAATGGCTGCCCGGCAGGGGCGGGGGAAAGCCACTGCTGCGCTCTGATTGGGGAGCCTGGCTCGAGCGTTAATACACCGTCTCCCTCTGCCCCCCCCCCCCAGATCAAGATGGACTCTCAGATGACCAAGCAGGCGCTGAACGAGATCGAGACCAGGCACAACGAGATCATCAAGCTGGAGAACAGCATCCGGGAGCTGCACGACATGTTTGTGGACATGGCCATGCTGGTGGAGAGCCAGGTGCGCCCGCTCCGCTCCGGTACTCTGCTTTAGAGAGCCCCTCACGGGCTCTGTGACACAGCTGGGGGCCGGGGCTTCGTGTGAGGGGAGTACGAGCAGGCGGGGTGTTCAAAAACAGCCCCTCCATCCGTCAATGCCTCTGTCCCCCGCCTCCAGGAAGCAACAGGCACTAGGCAGAATACACCCTGGACTTGACGTTAGTCCATCACAGGGCGGACGGATGACGCTCACACCAGGGCCAGTTTTCCCAGGAGCCAATTCACCTAGCAGACTGCAGGAGGAAACCCACACAAGCACAGGGTGAACATGCAAACTCCACACAGATAGCACCCCAGGAACTGAACCCAGGGCCCCAGCGCTGTATGGCAGCAATGCTCACAGCTGTGCCACTGTGCTGCCCGCATAAATGCAACTCTAATAAGAACAGTTCTATTTTATTTACAATGAGCTGTGCCTCTTCTTGAATTACTCTGTCAGTAGCCGGACAGCTTGCTAACTCCAAAATCTAAAAAAGTACTTTTCCCTTCTTCCAAAACCCAGTAAAGACAACGGCCCACTGTCACTTCCTCACTTCCTTCTTTCTCTTCTGTCTGGTACAGTAAATAACAGGCTCCACTCTCTGCAGAGTGTTGATGGCCAGCTGGAAGCTTCAGCTTCCTTGTTTTTAAATATCACCTGACCAATTGTATTCCACCAACAGGTCAGGTGACTGGGTTACAGCAGGTCATTTCCCACTGCCTTCTGGGGAATGTAGTTCAGACAAGAACTGCTATCTCAACTTCAGCTACTCCCACAGAAAGCACAGGATACGACACATTGATCCGAATTCTATGCACTCCACAGTGGGCTTGCCACCCAGAGACAGTTTGTATCTTTCACAAACCATTTGTGTTGCAAGCATCATCCCAAGCAGTTTTGATTGACCTAGAACATGTGAATGGGCTGATCTTGAGGGGGTCTCTATACTGCTTGGCCAATCACGAGAATGTCAGAAGCTCCAGGCTCACTCAGTAGAGTACCTCATCACCTGACCTGATCTAACCCTGGTCAGGACTGGGAGACTAAGCACTGAGTAATAGACTTGTAAAGAAGTGATTCCTGTTCTCGGTCCTAAATGAATCCCCCTTCGGTTTCCAAGTGTGACCCCGTGTCCTGGTGACACTAGTGAGTGTGAAACCTGGGTTGAACCTGAATCTACAGCCTTTAGGACTTTACACTAGGATGCAATCTTCTCCCAGACTCCTCTATTCCAGACAGGAGAGATCTACCTCCCTACACCAGTCTGTATGACTGAGGGGGGCCTATAACACTCGCTGGACTGGGGCTGGAGCCCCTGTGACTGAGGGGGACCTTTAAGACTCACTGGACTGGGGCTGGAGCCCCTCTGATTGAGGGGGACCTCTAAGACTCACTGGACTGGGGCTGGAGCCCCTTTGATTGAGGGGGACCTTTAAGACTCACTGGACTGGGGCTGGAGCCCCTCTGATTGAGGGGGACCTATAAGACTCACTGGACTGGGGGTGGAGACCCTCTGATTGAGGGGGACCTTTAAGACTCACTGGACTGGGGCTGGAGCCCCTCTGATTGAGGGGGACCTTTAAGACTCACTGGACTGGGGCTGGAGCCCCTCTGATTGAGGGGGACCTTTAAGACTCACTGGACTGGGGCTGGAGCCCCTCTGATTGAGGGGGACCTATAAGACTCACTGGACTGGGGCTGGAGCCCCTCTGATTGAGGGGGACCTATAAGACTCACTGGACTGGGGCTGGAGCCCCTCTGATTGAGGGGGACCTATAAGACTCACTGGACTGGGGCTGGAGCCCCTCTGACTGAGGGGGGCCTATAAGACTCACTGGACTGGGGCTGGAGACCCTCTGATTGAGGGGGACCTTTAAGACTCACTGGACTGGGGCTGGAGCCCCTCTGATTGAGGGGGACCTATAAGACTCACTGGACTGGGGCTGGAGCCCCTCTTATTGAGGGGGACCTATAAGACTCACAGGTCTCCTGGGTTGAACCTGAATCTACAGCCTTTAGGACTGAAACAGGATGGTGAGGCAGAGGTTGTTTACTCTCGCAGAAGTGGGAGTCCCTGAGGCTCCTCCTGCTGAACCCAGGTGCTGTGGGCGTGTGTTCAGTGTGGCTCTGCTTGCACATGCAGGGGTGTCGGGTCTGATGACATGGCCAGATCTTCCAGAGACCCCTTCACCTGCAGGGCCAAAGCACCCAGTGTGTGCAAGTGTGAGTGTAATTGTGTGATTGTGCGTCCAAGAGTGTGTGAGTGTGAGATTGTGTGTGCGGGAGTATGTAGGTATGAGATTGTGTTTGGGTGTGATTGTTGTTAGTATATGGGTGTGAGATTGTGTGTGTGATTGTGAGTGTCTGTGAGTATGTGGGTGCATGATGGAATATGTGAGTACTGTATGAACGTGTGTGAGTGCGTGAGGTGGGTATGAGTATGAAAGTCATTGTGAGAGTGAGAGTGTGAGACTGTGTGCCAGTGTGGGTGTATGCGAGTGTGAGTCTCTCCCAGGTGTTGTGCACTGACGGTGCTGCTGTGTTTGTCTGACAGGGCGAGATGATAGACAGAATCGAGTACAACGTGGAGCACTCAGTAGACTATGTGGAGAGAGCTGTGTCTGACACAAAGAAGGCTGTCAAATACCAGAGCAAGGCCCGCAGGGTAAGTACACACACAACACAACTTTGACACTGACAGCCTAATGTCCAGTCAGTCAGTGTGTCTGTATGAACCCCTCTCTCTCAGTGCAGTGTTAATGTACTGGAGTGTCCAGTCAGTGTGTCTGTATGAACCCCTCTCTCTCAGTGCAGTGTTAATGTACTGGACTGTCCAGTCAGTGTGTCTGTATTAACCCCTCTCTCTCAGTGCAGTGTTAATGTACTGGAGTGTCCAGTCAGTCAGTGTGTCTGTATGAACCCCTCTCTCTCAGTGCAGTGTTAATGTACTGGAGTGTCCAGTCAGTCAGTGTGTCTGTATTAACCCCTCTCTCTCAGTGCAGTGTTCATGTACTGGAGTGTCCAGTCAGTCAGTGTGTCTGTATTAACCCCTCTCTCTCAGTGCAGTGTCAATGTACTGGAGTGTCCAGTCAGTCAGTGTGTCTGTATGAACCCCTCTCTCTCAGTGCAGTGTTAATGTACTGGAGTGTCCAGTCAGTCAGTGTGTCTGTATGAACCCCTCTCTCTCAGTGCAGTGTTAATGTACTGGAGTGTCCAGTCAGTGTGTCTGTATGAACCCCTCTCTCTCAGTGCAGTGTTAATGTACTAGAGTGTCCAGTCAGTCAGTGTGTCTGTATTAACCCCTCTCTCTCAGTGCAGTGTTAATGTACTGGAGTGTCCAGTCAGTCAGTGTGTCTGTATTAACCCCTCTCTCTCAGTGCAGTGTTAATGTACTGGAGTGTCCAGTCAGTGTGTCTGTATGAACCCCTCTCTTTTAGTGCAGTGTTAATGTACTGGAGTGTCCAGTCAGTCAGTGTGTCTGTATGAACCCCTCTCTCTCAGTGCAGTGTTAATGTACTGGAGTGTCCAGTCAGTCAGTGTGTCTGTATGAACCCCTCTCTCTCAGTGCAGTGTTAATGTACTGGAGTGTCCAGTCAGTGTGTCTGTATTAACCCCTCTCTCTCAGTGCAGTGTTAATGTACTGGAGTGTCCAGTCAGTGTGTCTGTATGAACCCCTCTCTCTCAGTGCAGTGTTAATGTACTGGAGTGTCCAGTCAGTCAGTGTGTCTGTATGAACCCCTCTCTCTCAGTGCAGTGTTAATGTACTGTAGTGTCCAGTCAGTGTGTCTGTATGAACCCCTCTCTCTCAGTGCAGTGTTAATGTACTGGAGTGTCCAGTCAGTGTGTCTGTATTAACCCCTCTCTCTCAGTGCAGTGTTAATGTTCTGGAGTGTCCAGTCAGTCAGTGTGTCTGTATTAACCCCTCTCTCTCAGTGCAGTGTTCATGTACTGGAGTGTCCAGTCAGTCAGTGTGTCTGTATGAACCCCTCTCTCTCAGTGCAGTGTTAATGTACTGGAGTGTCCAGTCAGTCAGTGTGTCTGTATGAACCCCTCTCTCTCAGTGCAGTGTTAATGTACTGGAGTGTCCAGTCAGTGTGTCTGTATGAACCCCTCTCTCTCAGTGCAGTGTTAATGTACTGGAGTGTCCAGTCAGTCAGTGTGTCTGTATGAACCCCTCTCTCTCAGTGCAGTGTTAATGTACTGGAGTGTCCAGTCAGTGTGTCTGTATGAACCCCTCTCTCTCAGTGCAGTGTTAATGTACTGGAGTGTCCAGTCAGTCAGTGTGTCTGTATGAACCCCTCTCTCTCTCTCGTGTATCCCTGCAGAAGAAGATCATGATCATTATCTGCTGTGTGGTCCTAGGAGTGGTGCTGGCCTCAAGTATTGGAGGAACGCTGGGATTTTAGCGGGATGCAAAAAACAGCAAGAAAACCACAAGAAACAGATAAGGGGACTCTAAAATGGGGGGGGGGGGGGGGGACAGATTATGGAAAATGACGAGAAAAACAATAAGAGAAAATAAGTTAAAAAATTCTAATAAACGTAATACAATGTACATGTAAATGTATTGAACATACAACAGCACATAATACAGCTACCTGTAAAGAAATACAAAGTAATTGTTTCTTTCACTTCGGAAGTGACGGCTAAATCTCAGTTCGTTTCCGAGCGTTAGGGTCCTGGTTCAGAAAGCGATGTGTTCAGCTCCAGAAACGAGTCTTTCATATCTCGTCCTCCGCTGCGCTTTTGCTTCGACGCAGTGGGCAAGGGCGACGCGATCCATTATTCCCTCGTGCCCGGCAGGGTCAAGACACGCCTCATACAGCGGGCCTGGACTGGTACGTACGCAGCACAACACCAAGCACAAAACCGAGCAGGCACTAACACAGCGGCACTCTGGGTCACGCAGAGGGCTGGGGCCTCAGCTCGGGAAATCTGAAGTGTTGTAAGAGAGCAGAACTCTCACAATCTGTTATTTAAGGGGAGGGTGGGGGGGTGCTCTTTTCAAGACTCTTTTTTAAATGAATTGCTCCCTAATCTGGCAAGTACACAAACACAGAGGCTGGTCCATGATTCCAAAACAGTAATACTTGGCATTTGTGCTTGGCCTGCACACTTTAATCTTCCATTCGCAATATTTGTGACCACTCCCAGCCAGACACAGGACGATTGACCCATTTTTTGGGGGGAGAGGCAGGGGGTGGATCTGTAAAAATTGAACAAACTACACGTCTTCAATGTACTTGTACTACCAGTCCCGCCAGATCAGTTGAAATATTTCTTTTTGTCCGTCTTGTCCGCCGGCAAGAGGGGAAACCAGATCTCAGAAGGGAAAGCTGTAGTTTACAGTCGTCATGACTCCGGGCCTTTCCGGGCCCGAGCCGAGCCCTTGAGAGAAGGGAGGAGAAGACGCTGCGGTTTAGCCGTGACTCCTCTTCTGTCGACTCGGAACCCGAGCCGTGGGCGTGCCCGTTTCTTTCCGACTTCCGGAGAAAGTGCATTTTCGTTTTCAATGTAGATGGTATATTGTAGTCTGTGACGTGACCAGTGGCTTCTATCTTTCCTCAGTTCGCCCAGAATTCTGTTGGGGTCGAGTTTTTTGTTGTCGTTTTATCTTTTCTTTTTTTAAACGTTTTTTTTTGTCGTTTTTTGGAAACAAAGGACTTTAAATAATAATAATAATAATAATAATAATAATAATAATTATCATCTTTTCCTTTTTAAAAAATACTGTAAATCAAAAAAGTGCAGCAAATGGAAGATGAAACAAAGAATACTTTTGCAGTGGCTGAAGAGATGTATAAGAATATGAATAATGGTATGATTATAATATAAATATATATAAGAATACGTATATGGGTTTTAAAAAGAAAGACTTTTAGGCTTCCTGAAGTGATTCAATGTGTCTTGAATTAGTTTGTTTCTCGCCCTCAAATAGTAGTAAGTATTTGCTTGCACATATATGTGTGTGTATGTCAAAGAGGTGTTGAGAGTTTATGTACATAGGCATTTCCTAACAACTTTCACCTGGCTTGTCTTGTCATCAAACAGGGCTAAAACTACATTTCCCATGACCCTTTGCATTGTTTTGAAAAAGAAGTCTCCCCATCATCCCGTGCTTTCTGTTTTAAAGTAGAAGTCTCTCCATCATCCCCTCCCTCCCACCCCCGAGAATTAATGTGACCTTCACATGGTCGACAGACCGGTTTAATCTCTCGGTCTTGTACAACAGCAGGCTCCAAATTTGTCACTTACTGTACAATTCCGGCAAGTTGCAAAGTGGGAAAGTATGGCGGATCAGCTTTATTCTGAATTCCAAGTGGAGGCCGGAATGTGTGGATAAAGTGACTGAATGAATTCGGAAATGTGAGGATGTTGACAGTGCTCCGTGAGGGAAGGCACTCCTGATTCTTTCTGCCTTTGACACTGTGGAGTCTCTGTCTCATCAGTGCTTTCAGTAGCTAATTAAATCCTGTGATGTGAAAGAAGAGCCATTCAGCCCTTAAGGGAGAGCTGGAATGAAGATGAGTGGTAGCATAGCAGGAAAGAGCCGAGTCTGTGACTGCCTGGGTAGTCTAGAGTCAGACACTCACAGGGCACAGGAGAGGGAGTCTATACCCTCACTCGAGAGTTTGGTAAAAGAGGGTCGCTTTCCTCTAAAATTGCCATTTAATCAAGCGGGGAACGACTTTGAGTGCAATATTTACTTTTTGCTTCATGTGTATTCAGTTTGGGCACTGTGAAAGGTTCATTTCTCACACCGCATGGGAAAAGCAGGAGAAGACATGATGTAATCTGAAATCTAACCTGCTTCTCCACTGAAGCAGGTTAGGGTCAGTGGAGAAGGGCAGGGGCTTTCATGGTTTTACGGAAACTTCTCTTTTACTTGGCGTGTTCTTTCAGGGCTGCGTGTGTCTTGAGCCTCTTTTTGATCCTCGAAGCCGACACAACGTCTTAATAGAGATCGTGACATAAAGGCAGTGGTCCCCGCCTGTGTTTACCCAGCTCCTCCTTCGCAGACGTAAAGATTTGTCTTCCAATTCTGACCAAACATGCCTTGCAGCTATTTCTGACCTGCTGTCCAAGTGACCGTGACTGTGGAGAAGGAACGAAGGGGTTCTGGACTCTATTCTAATATCAGATGGTTGTTTTAGATTGGGGTCCCAGTGTTGTGTCTTTCATCTTGATTGCTCCAATATAATACGAGGTGTTTTCTGTAGAGCGTGGTGTCAGCGGTGGGATTTGATCTCCTCTTTATCTGGCAGTTCTCCGAGGCCTGAGCTCATGCGAGATGCAGACGTGTCCTCTTTCAATAACCTTAGCTACTTAGTAAAGCTGCAGCTGCCCTGTGTGCCTGCTTAGACATGTGAAAGCCTGTTCCAGTGGGCCAAGGCCAACAGGCGCCTGTGTCCGACTACAATACGAATCGATTTGCTTTTTCATCTGGTGTAAAAGTAGGTTGCAGCCTTGACTGGTACCCCTGAAGTACCAGGAAGTGTGCATGACAGGTCATTTACGATACACTTGGTCTGTTAGAGGAGAGGGGTTTGTCTCTCTCTCTGTCGTTGGCACCAGCTTAAACAATATAAGCATCTTATAACACTTTTGATTCTCAAAGATCACTGTCCACGTTCGATTCTTAAGGCACAGGGATGAAAAGAATACCAACATCCCTGTAAAAAGTAACTAATTCAATGGTTGAAGAGTAACAAGGCTAGATACTTCATGAACAAAAAAACGATTCTGACGGGCCAAGAAATTCTGCACATTGCAGAATATGCTCACTTTTCAAAAATAAAAAAATGTAGAGAATCACCCTCATTGGTTTTACCTGACTGAATCAATTAGCCGGCGGTTCCATTAGCATGCTGGGAACACTGCTCTGAGGTCCCGCAGGCCGGGCCGCGCAGTCGCCGTTCATGGCCACACCCAGGCTTCATGACGCCTGACAGGCAGGAGCTGTCTCCTGTCTCCGTCCTGTCTCTTCTGGTGGACGTACAGCTACACGGGCTGTCAGGACCTCCGTCAGATTCCATATAAAACTGCGGTGCCCCTTGCAGGGGCAGGAGAACCCACAGCGCAGCTCGGCTCGCCTCTGACATGACTTTGTTCTGAGGGAAGGTAAAAAGCGATACAAATGTATCCCCGATCTGAATACAGACTTCTTCCAGGGACTTTGAGGATCCAAGTACAGCCCTGGTCAACCCCTTGTGCTCCCATACATGTCAAGACAAGCACAGAACGTACATTTAACCCCAGAAGGTGAAGGGCACACACGCGTGGTACAGGAATTTCAGCATCAAATCACCGAATCCGTAATGTAATCCACTCCAGCTGCCAGAGAGGATCACAGGCTTCTTCTGCTCTTACCTGCCTGGTTTCTTACAATAAGGGAATCTGATACTGTAAGTTCACAGTGATTGATTAGCCACCACCAGTGTGTTGGCAGCTATCTACAGAGCCATGGCAGCAATAGCACTAGGGTCTCTAATTACAGGTGCATCTAGTTTTCTGTGGGAAGGAGCAAGGGCAGCGCCTTTCCAAACTAATTGAGCACAAAGATGTACCACACTGATGTGAAAATCTTCATCAAGTCAATTTACAGAACCACTGCGGATCTCTTTCTTTAGACCCACAACCTAACTCAATCGCTTTTATTTAAAAAAAAAAACGGCTCTCTCCTCAGTGCTGACATCTCTTGCGGATCTGTCTCCAGGCCACTGTCCAGGCAGGACGTAGGTCTCTGTAGGTCACTGCACAGCCCAGGCCACTAGAACTATCGTAGCTGAATGAGCGTCGAGGCAAGCTGAACACTACCTGCCAGCCTGTCAATCCACCAGGTTCAACACAAGGAGCACCCAGAGACTGGTGATCAGGAAGGCAGCAGTAGAGGCAATGCATTCTTTCCCTCTGTGTGAAGCCACCTGTGCACATGAGTTAATGAATCCCCCCCCCCAGAAAATGTTACAATATAAGAATAAGCATGAAGATTAATAATAGAGACATGCTGCCCTGACGTTTGAAGCAGCTGTGGATTAAAGTGGGAACTTCGATCAGGTTTGAAATAGCAACATTAAGATGAACAAAAGCAAAACAAACAGTTTAGCGTTTCCCAGTGGGAATGACTGAGTTAAAATTGCTCCTTGCTTCTTGAAGTAGATAAAGGTATAAATAGCAGACTGCTTATGATAGCTTCTGTATTTCTGGGAGCTAGCAGATTGCTAAGCACAGGGAAGGGTTTGTGAAGCTGATGCTGGTTTCCTTTTCTTTACCGGATTCATCAAATATTGACGTGCCTCTTGGCTTTGAACACTAGTATATCACAATATTTGTGATAGTCCGTAGTCTCTCCCGGAAAATCACAATCCCGGCCCCCGATCTGGTGATGCTGCGGAGTTCATCCAGCTGGATTCCGGGTTGGAACAGGGCACCTCTGTGCCATCCCTGGAAAAGCAGCACCAGAGCCGTGGGTACAAGGGTGAGCATTGATGGGGGGAGGGCATTCTTCTGTCGCACAGTGTTTGGAGCATTTCTGCGGTGCCAGGCTTCCCCTCTGCCTCAGCTCTGGGGCGTCTATTAGAAATATCCATGCGAGCACTTGAAAGTGGGAGGGGGCGGGGATAATGTATGAGGCCTGTAACCACTCGGATGGTTCTCCTGTCTGCCAGTGCTGGCTAGGTAGTATGGATATATGTCTCATATAGCTATAGATCTAATTCTATACTCTAATTAGTGGTTCTGTTCTATAAGAAATATCCTCCCGGCAGTTCTCCCGGTACCGGAGGACACCTGTGTCAGCCGGTTCATGCTCCTGCTTCGTCACTGACCCATCCATCAATTTTCTAAACAGCGTCTTCCAGTTCAGGGTCGCAGGGGAGCCGGAGTCTCTCCCAGCAAGCAATGAGCACAAGGCAGGCTACGCCTTGGATGGGATACCAGTCCACTGCTGGGCAGTCAGACACAGACATGCTCACCCTCACACCAGAGCCAATGACTGGTCAGCTTTTAAGTCTTTTTCTGTGCTCAGACCCAGGTTTCCAAGATTCCTCTGTTAAAGAGCAGTATTTACATCACCTTCAGCACAAAGGACTTGAAGCAGTCTGTCCTCAACTTGCTAAATAAGAATGTGCTCTCTTATACTGAACTAAAGCTGGCCAGGAGAGTGTCCTGCTCCCCTGTGACCCTGGATGGATGTCTGGATAAAGATGAAGAAACAGGTTGCAGTGACACTGTATCAGACACGCCCACTTTGGAAATGTCACCATCAGGTGCCCCCAGTGGGCGTGGCGCTGAATCAGACACATCCGTGGTAGGAGTGATGTTGTATCAGACACACCCCTGAGTGGGCGTGGTATTGTATCGGACACACCCAGGGTGGGTGTGGCATTGTATCGGGCACACCCACACAGCATCAGTGTCCTTCCTTATGCTTAATTCCGATCGGTCAGACTTCATCTCGAGCACGTGAACAAGGGCAGCCTTGAAACTTGCCAACTAGCACACGTAGCTGAAAGAAGATTAAAAAAAAAGACCTCAGGCCGAAAATTAGCCTGTGATACAGATCTTGGGTGGAGCACAAACCCAGACACAGGGGATTCCCCATGGTCCCAGAGCACACAACTCTGGCTCATCCAGGCATCCTGTTGCTGCAGGAGTGTAACGCAGGGATTGTCATGACAGAGGGAGAACCCACAGTCTTACCCTCAGCGATCCTCCTCACATAATGACTTAAGCTTCTCTGTCCAGGAGAAGAGCCCAGATCTGTCCATCATTGTGTTTCAGTATTATCAGTTTCCATCAGTATCATCCACTCTCAAGGCGCGTGTGTGTGCGTGTGTCTGAGTGTGTGTGTAGGGGGGGAGAGGGTGGGGCTGGGGGGGGGGAAGAGAAGGATTTGTTGTGACAAAAGACAGTGGACAATGCAAAACAGAGGGAAGGAATGGAAAAAATAAAGAAAAGGCTGAAGTAAACCATTATTAACTCTGATGATTCTAATAATTCTCGTTTCAAAATAAGACGTTATGTTACAAACTGAATGCTCGCAAACTCTTGTCGAAACTGAATTGGAATTTCGTGTCTTGTAATTACTGTAAATACTTCCAAAAACCGATTTGCATGTCAGTGTATGGACCTATTGAAAAAAAAAAAATCACGTTCCCGTCAAAGTCTCAAAGTCGGCCGACGTGCGGGACTAAACCAGCGCCCCAGCAGAACCAGATGCTGCAGAAAAGCCCATGAGCCAGGTTTGCTACTACGGGATGCAATTCCATCTGGGTCGAACTCCAAAGTGCTTCCCAGCTAGTCTCCCCACGCACAGGGACCCCGAGCTCATAACAGCGGTCTTCCCCGACGCCTCTCCCATTCATTCCCAGCTTTCATCCCGAACCCCCCCCCCCCTCTCCCTGCCTGTGGCCATCCCTCAAGCTGCTGCCCCCAGGAACTTTATCCCACCCCCCCACCCCTTCCGCTGGGTTTCCAAAGAGCAGGCTCGTCTGGAAAGACAATTCCCGGTCCCTCTCGAGACCCTGTCCCTTTCTAGATCAGCGCCACCAACGTCTGGTAATGCTTTGTTATACGTGTGAGCTAGGTCAGTATTAGTTCTTCTACTGAGCATACCAGCACTTAACACATCACGGGTTGCAAACGTGTGCAACTCTCATCAGGGAAGGTATTTTGTAAGTAATACATGCCCACTCTATTATACTTTACGAATAATATTTATGAGGCATACTTTAGGCAGTTACAAATCATAAAGAGATATTTGCGTGTGCGTTTTTTGGTGTGTGTTGTGCCCACTAATAAGAGCTAATAAGTGCCTAACCACACCCACCTAAAATAAAGTGTTACCTGACGTCGAACATACCTCACTTGGGAAGCACGTTTCGCTCTGCTCTGGGCTGTTGATCTCCCTGCCTCGGCCTGGGCCCGTCTGTAACGGCTGGCCTCCCCTCCGCTGTCGCTTGCTCGTCAGAACCAGCCCCCCCCCCCCCCGCGTCGCCCCGTGTCCGAGCGTGAAAGCGCTGCTACACCAGCCCCTTGCCGCAGCAGCAGACTGGTCATCAGCACCCCGGGCAGCTCCACGCTCACTCCCCGACACGGGGGAGGGGGGGAATGCGGAAGAGTACGGAGAAAAAAACAAAACGAGACTCTGCGACTTTGACGGGAACCGAACAGCGACTCGTGTCCCGTTTTTCTTTTCCGTTTCCGTGTGTGTGCGTGTGCGCGTACTGTATTGTAACTCTCTCTCTCTGTCCCTCTCTCTCTCTCTCTCTCGCGTACTGCTGTTCCCCCTGTTCTGTTTAGTTAGTGTGACGTGCCAGTATTTTCCCCCCTCTCTCCTTCCTTCTTTCCCTCAATCTATAAGATGACAACTCTATGCAGATGCTGTCTTTTTTAAGTGTGTGAAATAAAAAAAAAACGAATAAAGAGATAAAGGATTGTTCAGTGTATCTCGCTGTGGTCGGCTGTTTTTCACTTTGTCTTTCAGTCTTTTTGAAACGCACTGTAGAGTCACCCCTTTCACCCCAATACAGGTGTGTGGTGTTCAGACGCAGACACTACATCTCTGACACAAATATGGCAACATGGAACTGTAGAGGAACAAGCAGACAGGGGTCGAAGAAGGCTCCACAGCCACACCGTTGTTTCTTTTCTTTTCTGCCTGGAATAAATCTTTACTTGTTCCTTTGCAGCCTGGGCATGCTGACGCAGCTCCCTACTTTAACTAGTATGGAACTGCGACACACTGAGAATGACACAGCAACACCCCTATCTGTTGTACCAGCAGTGAAACACTAAACCTCCAGTATCCATCCATTTTCGAACCGCTTCTTCCAATTCAGGGTCGGGATGAGTCTATCCCAGCCAGACACAGGCCCAATAATAATAATAATAATTATGTTGCTTTATTGGCCATATACAATTTCTTGCATCAGGAATGTGTCTTTTCACAGACCCCAGCTTGCTCTCCATGAGACACACAGACAGGGAGAGGAGCTGGGGGTCAGAGCGCAGGGTCAGCCATTTATGCAGCACCCCTGGAGCAGTTGGGGTGAAGGGCCTCGCTCAGGGGCCCAAAAGAGTAGGATTCCTCTGCCGGCTGCGGGATTTGAACCGGCAACCTTCCAGCCACAGGCACAGCTCCTGAGCCACAGAGCCACCGGGGAGCGCCTACTAGTTAACTACTTGTGGAGAAGGATGCCAGCCCACTGCAGGGCACACACAGACTCTCTCACACCAGGTTTTCCCCAAATTAAAGGGGAACCGCTGTCCCAGTTTCTCAGACCGGTTATTAAATCTCAGAAACAAAAGAAATTCATTGACGTTAAAGAAAAATGAATTGACACATTCCGAATTAAGCTCGGAATGATAAAGTTTGTGAAAGTACCGCAAGTTGACATGTTATTGCAAACTTGCATCCGAGTCCCCATGAACTATGACGTGATGTGGCCCTTCCTGCTCACTAGTCACAAGAGTGACTAATGTCATGCATGCAGGGTTAACAAGTAGTATTTGTAGGCAAAACAGTCCCAAAGTGGAGGGCAATATTTCTACGGGATTAAAAGAGTTCTATTCACAAGCCTGCTTGAATACAGTGTCATAGCGCCGCACACATCACCGGAAATTGTGTTACTGTGCTCTGAAACGGAGAATCTGACGCTGCACATACCTGGAAATGTTGTCTATTTGGTGATGTAAAACCTTTACTGTGTTCCTGTCAAGGCCGATTCTTTCTCACCCCAGAGTCTAAAAGTAGCGCTGCAGTTCCCCTTTAACTACTGTGGGAGGAATCCAGAGGCAACCCACACAAACTCCACACAGACAGCACCCCAGCTCCGGAACTGAACCCAGGGCCGCTGCGCTGCACCTGATCTAGACTGGCCGTCACCCCCGCCACCCCTCCCCGTGTCTTAAAGAAACGGCACAACGGGCACCGCACAAAGCGTCTTTATTTCGGAGCACATGAGCAAAAGGCCCCTCCGGTACCGCCAGGGCTCTGAACGCGAGACGCAGGCCCCGTCGAGAGAGAGAGAGAGATCAGAAACAAAAACCGCCAACGCGAGACTGAGTCGGATTACGGGCGACGCGTGCCCTTGAGCGCCGGGAAACCGCGGAGCCCCTAGAGGGGCGGAGCCGCCGCCTCCACGGCCGAGCCAGACTCCGCCTTCCCCGCCTCCTGGCCAGACGGCGCAGCGGGCTGGGCGGGGCGGGCGTGGGAGCGCTGGTGGGAGCGCAGGTTCCCCAGCTGCTTGAAGCTCAGCCCGCACTCGGGGCAGGCGTAGGGCGCCTCGCCGGTGTGCACGCGCCGGTGGGTCTTGAGCACCTGCGCGCGGCCGAAGCTCTTCCCGCACACGTCGCAGACGTAGGGCCGCTCGCCCGTGTGGGTGCGCCGGTGGTACTCCAGGTGGTGCACGCGGTGGAAGGTGCGGCCGCACTGCTCGCAGCCGTACGGCCGCTCGCCCGTGTGCGCCCGCTGGTGGAGCCGCAGCTCCGCCGCCGTCTTGAAGGCCTTGGCGCACTCGCCGCAGCCGAAGGGCTTCTCCGCCGTGTGGGTGCGCTGGTGGCTCTTGAGCAGCTTGGCCGTGCGGAAGGCCTTGGCGCAGGAGGTGCAGGAGAAGGGCCTGTCGTCCGAGTGGGTGCGGCGGTGCACCTGCAGGGCCCCCAGGGTGCCGAAGCGCTTCCCGCACTGGGCGCAGGCGTGGGGCCTCTCGCCCGTGTGGATGCGCTTGTGGACGCTGAGGGCGGCCAGCTGGCTGAAGGCCTTCTGGCACACGGGGCAGGAGTAGGGCCTCTCGCCCGTGTGCACGCGCTCGTGGATCTTCACCTGCTTGGCCTGGGCGAAGGCCTTGCCGCAGTGGGGGCAGAGGTGGGATTTGAGCGCCGCGTGGGTGGCGAGATGGGACTTGAGGTAGTCCCCGCGGCTGAAGCTCTTCCAGCACTGGGGGCAGGCGTAGGGCGTGACGCCCGAGTGCACGCTCTGGTGCTTCTTCAGGGTCTCGGGCCGGCTGAAGCGCTTGCCGCAGGCCCCGCAGCCGAAGGGCCGCTCCCCCGTGTGCGAGCGCAGGTGCGCCACCAGGTGCCCCCGCTGGCCGAAGCTCTTGCCGCACTGCTGGCAGAGGTGGCGCAGCTTGCCCGCGTGGGCCCGCTGGTGGCGCCACAGCTGCTGGGCCTGGCCGAAGCTCTTCCCGCAGGCGCCGCAGCCATAGGGCTTCCCCTCCGCGGGCGGCGGCGCTCCCTTCTGGTCTTCGGGAACCCCCGCGGGGTGGGAGACGGGGGCCAGGAGCAGGACGCTGGGCTCGCCCTGTCCGGCGGCCGGTTGGGAATCGGAGCCGCCGTTGTAATACCCCTCGTCCCCCTCCTCTTCCTCCTCCTCCTCCTCCTCCTCCTCGACAGGGCCCCCCCTGCCGCAGCCGGGGGGCGCGAGGGGCTCGTAATCGTGCTCGTTGGCCACGCCGGCCAGGGTGGCGGCCGCGAACGAGGCCTCCTGCTCCGAGGCGGGGAAGGGCTGGGGGGCGACGATGATGTGGACGATGTCCGGGTACGCCGGCGTCACCACCGTGGCCTTGGCGCCGCCGCAGTAAGCCGGCTCCTGCCCTGCGGGCGGCAAGAAACAACCGCTGGAGGACTTTCACGCACAGCATTCACAGCGCGGACCTCAGGAAGGAACACAGGAGACTACATGGCTTTGAGGTCACCCACCCACCTTCTAACGGCTTTCTCCAGGACCGCACTGAGGGAGAGCTGGAGTCTATCCCAGCAAGCAACAGGTGCAGGGCAGGGTACACCCTGGACAGGACGCTCGTCCATCACAGGGCTGACAGACACAGAGACGCACTCATACCAGGGCCAATCCTCCCAGACACCAATGAACCTCCCAGCCTGTCTTTGGACCGTAGTAGGGAAACCCAGGCAAATACCAAGAGATCATGACAATACCATGCAGACGGCTCCACAGATCTGGGCCCCAGCACTGCAAGGCAGCCATCAGCCATATCACCCTGCAGCTCACGCCGATAGCCCACTGGAGCTCAGCAGGTGTGAGCCTGGTCAGTACCTGGATGGGAGACCTCCTGGGAAAGCTGAGGTTACTGCTGGTCTGTGCGGATCCTAACGCTCCAGTATAGCGACGGGGACACAATACTGTAAAAAAGTGCCTTCCTTCGGATGAGACGTCATTAAAAATCCCAGTGCGTTTCTCAAAAAGAGGAGGGGTGTTGCCCTGGCGTCATGGCCAGATTTACAATATCTATCTGCCTCATCCTCACCTCATCACAGAGAAAGTTAGAGTGGGGCGCTACGGCTTATTATACCACAAGATGGCAGCACCGCCTTCTCTGATCGTCAACGTCGAGCTTCGAGCTGGTCTTCATGTGTCTGCAGTGTGTGTGTATGTATGTGCTCGGCTGTTAAGAAACCTCTGACCAGGCTCCTCTGAGAGTTTGGGGAATGTTAACGAGAGCTCGGAGGTATATAGGTTTGGCTATAGAAGTCAAAGCCACAAGCCGAGCAAACACAAGCACATTGCACACGGATCGAGGACCGCTTTCTGAAGAGTTATGAGGATAAGATAAGATCACTTTATTGGCCATATACAACTACTTGTATTAGCATTTTGTCTTTTCGCAGACCCCAGTTTGCTCTCCATGAGACACACAGACAGGGAGAGAAGCTGGGGGTCAGAGCGCAGGGTCAGCCGTTTATACAGCACCCCTGGAGCAGCTGGGGTTAAGGGCCTCGCTCAGGGGCCCAACAGAGTAGGATTCCTCTGCCGGCTGAGGGATACGAACCGGCAACCTTCCAGCACACAGGCGCAGATCCCGAGCCCCAGAGCCACCACACTTCTATAAACCAGGTACCAGAAGAAGCACTGCAATCACTGAAGATGGCTAACGGAAAAGACTTGGACTGCAGATGCTGAGAGAAACGGTACTGGAATGACAGCCAGCAAAGACAGCTGACTCATGCAGGAAAGGCGACGGTTTGGGAGTTTCGGACAAGATGGCTTTGACAAGAGACGGTTCTCACTGTTGCCACAGTCGAGAGAGAGAGAGCTACAACGAAATACACAAGGGGCATCTAAAAGGACCTTAATGCAAGGGAGTCATTCAAACTGGCAGGGGAAAAAAAAAAGATTCAAGTCTCAATTCATTAGCGATATTTAAGGCTAAAAGCAAAGAAACAATAAAAGAGAAGATTGTCGGTAGGGGGAGCCCTAATATTGTCTCGTGGGAAAAAGTTATTTGCTTGACCCGGATGTAAATGGGACTGGATATCAACACTGGGGGTTCCACGCATGAAGCCCACTTCACACGTACCCCTCGGTCTCGCCGTTATTTGCCACCTGGCCCGTCTTTGATTGAGAAAGGCGCCAGGTACTACTCGCCGCGCCACCTCTCGTAAACACGGTGTGCGTGAGATTTAAGGCTCGGGTCCGAGAAATGCATTTCAGTGACTAAAAAGGCACCCTCGGTTTTCGGCAAGGGGGGGGGGGGGGACCTGCAGTTACATTGCCTCCGTTTTCAATCTTCGCAACAGGTCTGTCTCATTAGTTCGCCATCGGACTAATGAAACAAACCCAAGTCTGTGTTGAGTTCACAGGCAATTCAGCAGCAGCAGCCAGCGTTACAGGGACGGCGGTGCTGTGAACGTGGTCGGCGGCAGGTTAACAACTTAATCGCTTTCCGGCATCTTGCAAGCGGGCGACTCTCACGCACAGAGTCCCGGCTTCAGAGGCCAGCGTTGCGACGACCTCCAGGCTCTTACCGGCAGACGTCACTCGTAGGTCACAGTCCCCCTCTCCCCCCGCAGGTCCATCATCAGCTTCGCTGCCGCCCGGGCGGATGTCGCCCTTGCCCGTCCCAACCAGCGCCAGCTCTCGCTCGCACTCCTGCAGCCTGTCCGACAGCGCCTTGATTTCGGCTTCTTTACTGGCGATCTCGCTGTACAGACCGACCACGCTGTCCTCCACCAGCCTGGTGATGCCGGACACAGCTTGCTTCAGCAGGCAATCCATGAAGGAGGAGAGCTGGCTCTCAAAAGCGGAGATATACACGGGGCCCTCCATCGTGCTGCTCAGTTCAGAAAGGACTCGTTCCCGGTTTCTTGATAGTGCGGCACCGCAGTGCCATTACAGCTGCGCTTGTGATAAGTTTACGTTTCCCCCCGGAAGTACTAGAGCCGTAAAACACCGGGGGGTCAGAGGTCAAAAGCTGGCCGTATGACCAGGAGAAAACGCGCACGTCTTTTTTAGTGTACTGAAACCGTTCACGTTTGTGTGGAAGGTGTGCTGTGTGTTAATTCATGGAGTGAAGGGGTGATTGATTGTTAAAATAAATGTTTTTGTTAAACAAAAACATTTTGATTGATGTTGATTGATTGTTAAAATAAATGTTTACATTACATTTAAAACTGAAAAGAGGAGCCACATCTTTACCAGAAGCGTGGTCACAATGTGGAACAAGCTGCCCAGCCATAAAATTATGCACAAAGGGCTACTTAAATATAGACATGGAGATAGCCATGTACGGTAAAAATGTGTTTGTAACTTTATAGATATAAAACAACAATGTAAATGTTTCCTGTAAATCCCCAAGTATATGGCACAAAAGAAACATATCATGAAGGCATCCTTCCATTTTCTAACTGAATTACCCAATTTTGGGGGAGCTGGAGTAGGAACAAGGTAGGGTACACTCCAGATGGGACACCAGTCCATCACAGAGCGCACAAACACCACACCAGGGCCAGTTTTCCCAGAAACCAATGAATCTACCAGCATATCTTTGGAGTGTGGGAGGAAACCCACACAAACACAGGGAGAACATACAAACTCCACACAGACAGAACCCCAGGTCCAGAACTGACCCAGAGCCCCAGTACTGCGAGACAGCAATGCTCACCACTGTGCCACAGAGCTGCTCAAGTGTTGGGACCATTCCTGTCGATTCAATTTCAAGTAAAACCTCTTCTCCCATTTCATTTCATTTTACCTTTGGGTTTTTTATTTTTGAGCACAAGGCCGAATCATTGTGCCTGTTCGCAGGCTGTAACAATGGACCACCATCAAGTTCACAGCTTTCACAACAATTTGAATGTAACTGCTTGATTTATACCTCAGTGAAATGTAACACAGAAGATTATGAACCAGCAGATAACTGGGCTAACGTGTCTGAACACTTAGCAGCTAGTAAAATAACACCAGCCAACTTAGACGCAACTAAACCTTATTTCAGTTCGCATGACTTGATTTAACAGGGAGAAGAGCAGGTCAAGAAGGAAAGAACAAAACACCCATTTAACAATCAAATGAAAACCAGGTAAATTTATTTTCACAAGTAGACAGATCTGCAAACCTTTCATCACCCTAGATATTCCAGAGCACAACTCTTCATCTGCGCACTTTTTGTCGCACCATGCTTCTGCTCTTACATCACTTCCTGTTTTAACTCCAAATTCTCCTTCATTTTGATTTTGGGACTTTCATGGCACCCAAGGGAACTGATCATTCTAAATGAATGAAGCTCATCACAGCAGCCCCTGATGCTTCTGGCAAAAAAGGGCGAAAACACTGAAGACACTTCTTGGCCTTCTGCACCCTTATTTCACATCTAAATATCTAAATCAACAGAACCAACCAGGGACATCAAGCTCTGGGACAGGAGAGATGCAGCTTGGAACTAAAACCACACCACCTCACAGGGACCATATTACATCCACTCATCCATTTTCTAATCACTTTGTCTAGTACAGGGTTGCAGAGCAGCTGGAGTCTATCTCTGCAAGCAACGGGCCCAAGGCAGGATTCACCCTGGACAGGACACCACTCCATCCCAGAGCAGAAATACACACTCACACCAGGGGTAATTTTCCCAGATAAGATCACTTTATTGGTCATATAGAATTACTTGCATTAGGAATTTGTCTTTTCTCAGACCCCAGCTTGCTCTCCATGAGACACACAGACAGGGAGAGAAGCTGGGGGTCAGAGCGCAGGGTCAGCCATTTATACAGCACCCCTGGAGCAGCTGGGGTTAAGGGCCTTGCTCAGGGCCCCAACGGAGTAGGATTCTTCTACCATCCGCAGGATTTGAACTGGCAACCTTCCAGCGACAGGCGCAGATACTTAGCCACAGAGCCACTGCTCCATTTAACCTACTAGCATATCTTTGGACTTTGGGAGGAAATCCACACAAACACAGAGAGACCATACAAACTCCACACAGATAGCACCCCAGGTCTCAAATTGAACCCGAAGTTCTAGCACTGCCAGGCAGCAATGAGGCAGTGTTCTCACTAACTCAAGCAACAACCAAGCCAACAACAAAAAGCAATCGCATTGTTAAAGTCTTTTGGTCTGTCTTTAAAACGACAATCACATGGACCAAAACCTAGATTTGGTCTCATTGCATCTTGTGTGTTTTGAATGAAGTATTTTCTACTTAGAATTATTTAATTATTTCAATTATTATTTATTTCTCACTAATATAAACATTCCACCAGCAGAAAATACTGGAAAAATAAATGCTGTTACAAACAGGTTGAATGAAAGGTGAAAGAGATTTATCAGGGCTCTTGAGCAATTCAGCCAGTACTGACCTCTTGCTCTAAGGACAGGATGAGATCTCTGGATCAGATGAACTGAGGTTCTGTCCTGGGTCCTGTCACTAGCTGACCATGATGAGAGCTCAGATATCGCAGGTTCTGTCCTGGGTCTCGTCACTAGCTGACTGTGATGAGAGCTGAGACGTTGCAGGTTCTGTCCTGGGTCTCATCACTAGCTGACAGTATTGAGAGCTGAGACGTTGCAGGTTCTGTCCTGGGTCTCGTCACTAGCTGACTGTGATGAGAGCTCAGATATTGCAGGTTGTGTCCTTGGTGTAGTCATTAGCTGACTGTGATGAGAGCTGAGACGTTGCAGGTTCTGTCCTGGGTCTCGTCACTAGATGACTGTGATGAGAGCTCAGATATCGCAGGTTCTGTCCTGGGTCTCGTCACTAGCTGACAGTAATGAGAGCTGAGACGTTGCAGGTTCTGTCCTGGGTCTCGTCACTAGCTGACTGTGATGAGAGCTCACATGTTGCAGGTTCTGTCCTGGGTCTCTTCACTAGCTGACTGTGATGAGAGCTCACATGTTGCAAGTTCTGTCCTGGGTCTCGTCACTAGCTGACTGTGATGAGAGCTCACATATTGCAAGTTCTGTCCTGGGTCTTGTCACTAGATGACTGTGATGAGAGCTCAGATGTTGCAGGTTCTGTCCTGGGTTCCAGCACAAGCTGACCATGATGAGAACTTCCCATTTCTGAAGTGGTGCCATTATCTCACCATCTTCATCCTGATGAAACAGCCTTGCTGGCCATCTGCCATCAACGGGGCTCGTTTCTCCTAGGGCACTGTTCTCCCATCATGGCTCTTGGTGGAAGCCAAGACACAGCCAGCGTTTGCCCACACCAAGTAGCTGTGATGAGGCAAACGCATTCAAATCCAGATTCATCATTTTTCCACCAGTGTCTGTTCAGAACCAGAGGCTTCAGCAGCAAGGTTAAGGGAAAGACTTGAGCCTTCCTGGGTCCCTCATCCCTCAGCTGCTTTAGAAACTCAGGTCTGCAAGATGTGGAGGACGTGTCTGTTGGGGTTGTCTTGAAATTCCTTGGCTCTCATTCAACCATCCTGGATACCGTCCACCCTGGATACTTTAGGCCAGGGATTCTCATTGCTTGGGTCCTGGAGGGTCAGAGCATCATCTAGTTTTCATCTCATCTCCCCTGCCTGTGATTGATTTGCTGGTTTGTCCTAATCACAACCCAAGTTCCCAAGTATTCGGTCATCAAATGCCTTTGAGTTCCTGCCTAAACCCGCGGGGCAGTGGCCCTCTATGACTTGCGGTGGTTATATGGTCACTCCTCTCAATGGACTTAAGTGTGGAGAACCCCAGACGGGTTTCTAGAGTACGGGCGGTGCACAGATTCCCGCCGAACGGCATCACCACGTTGTGGTCCTGAAGCTGAACGGTCAGAAGGCTCTGCTGGGGAAACTCTTTCCCGCACCGCGGGCACTGGCTTGCGAGCTCGGCCACAGCTCTTACTGTACGGGCCGCAGAAGAACCTCTCGCGCGGGTCCCGGGGCGCAGGGCTGTGGCCCGACTTGCGGTACCGGAGTCAGTCCTCTCGGCGGGAACTCCCGTCACCGCCTGCTCCTCTCGCCTCTCTGCCCGAGCTCTTGAGTCCTGCCGGGAGCAGGTGGCGGGCTGTGGGCCCCGGAGCTGCTCGGCAGCCCCTCTGCTGGGTGAGTCAGCAGGTGGCGCTTGAGGGAGTAGCGCCTGCCGAAGCTTTTGTTGCACTGGCCGCAGGGAAATCGGGGTTTCCCGCCGGCCTCTGCGTCCTTCTCGGGCACTGGGGGCTCAGCCGGTCGACAGAGCTTGGGGTGCTGAGCGTCCCGGTGCGGAGGAAGGCTATTCCGCCTGCTCGTTGGCTCCTCGCAATGGATGCAGCTCAGCGGGTTCCTGCCTCTCCGACGTCTGAGCCGTCGGACGTGGCCCTCGGATGGGCCGCAGATCTTCTTGCGCGGTTCGTCGGACCTCGAGTGGATTTGCTTGTGTCTGTCCAAGCTGCTCAAGTATCCGAACGCCTTCCCGCACTCCGCGCACTTGAAGCGATCCCTCATGTGAACCTGCAGGTGTCTTCTGACGCTGTAGGAGCTGGAGAGCTTCTTGCCGCAGTGCGGGCAATGATATTCCGTTGCAGGCTCTTGCGTCACAGGGCCGCTGTGGAGACTGGGAGTCTCCTTGCTCCGGCGCAGTTCCATCTGGAAGCCGGGAGACTGGGCTGGCGTGGGAGGTTCGGATCCGGAAGCTCCCGGTTTGCTTTCCGAGTGGCCCAGCGAGGTTTGCCATGGGCCAGTCTGAGCGTGGGGAACGGGTGTGTGCGAAAATCGCTGGGGCTCTTCTCCGCCAGTGAAGAGCTCGTCCTGTTCATCGGGGGCAGCGGTGTCGCTCTCCGGGGTTTCGGCTTCCCGAGCCAAGAGCAGAGGGAGACAAACACGGAGCTTTATTAATCTTTCCAAAGAGAACCAACACCCCAGGAGATATCTTGTTGCTTTGGGTAGCAACTGTACTGTTCCCACAATACAAAAACAAACCACGTGATGTATTAATATTATGGTCAGAAGTGTTCCAATTCATATTAGGCACATTTGGAAACACATTTGTTCTCAGCCTGACTCTTTGGCAGGTGCAGACTTACAGATGCTAACTTTGAGTAAACTTCTTTCAGCTACAACCTCCCACACTAATGTCTGTCTGTCCGTCTTCGAACGGCTTTATCCAGTGCAGGGTCGCGGGAGCCTATCCCAGCAAGCAACAGGTGCAAGGCAGGATACACCCTGGATAGGACGCTAGTCCACTGCAGGGCACACTCACAACAGGGGGGAAATCTTCTCAGAAGCCATTTAACCTGACAGCATGTCTTTGTACTGGGGGAGGAAACGGAAGCTAATACAGGATGAACATACAAACTCCCTGCAGATGGTACCCCAGGAATTGAGCCCAGAGCCTCAGCACTGCACATGTCCCAGGACAGGAGACAACCCACGTCATCTGAGAAAGTGGAAAAGAGAGCAGAAACAGGACCAAAGGAATACTTACGCTTCTGGTCACTCGGGTGAGACCCGAAGAGAGGGACGCCGTCCCCCTCTGGGGCGCCCGCCTGGCATTCATCGCAGGGCGAAGAGCAAACAGATGCCCTCTCCGCCGTCCAGGCACACCAGCCATCCGCAGGACCCTCTGCCCGGGACAAGACCCCGGCAGCAAGGTCAGCGTCCCCAGACAGCCAGGGTGTTTCTGCTGCATCCCCCGCAGGGGGCTCGGGCAGCTCCGGAGGGGTGCCGCCCGGCTCCAGTTCAAGGTGCCCATTCACCCGCGGAGATCCCGCGTGAGAAATTCGGAGCAGGTCGCCCGGATCCCCGTCCGTGGAGCTGTGCTCCGAGCCCAGCGGCTCCACGGGGACAACAGAAGAGGGCAGGACGAACTGCAGATCGATGGCCGAGGGGTCGATTTCAATGACGTAGAAAGAGGCGCCCGAGTCGTCCTGATGACTTCTGCCCTGGCTGCGGACGCCCTCCTTGTCCGGCATGCGTGCCGGCCCCCGGTCCTGTCTCGTCCTGGGACCCTCCTCCGGCTCCGGCACGCCGCCCCCATCCTCCGCGGCAAAGCCCTCTCCGGCTCCTGCGTGAGGAGGAAAAGAGCACATCTTTCATGGAGAGAGCCAGCTTTCAGCAGCACGCGCCATGTTTCTGTGCGCCCTCCAGGCCCGAGCATGACCCCGCCTCTGGACGGGTTCTCTTGGCATGTTTTATAGCAGCGCTGCTCTGGGACAGGTTTTAAGGGAGGCCACCAGTGACATTTTTTTAAGAAAACATTTTGGATCATGTTTCTGCCATCATAACCCACCACAGGGCCACAGGTTTGCTATCCCAGCAAGCTCTGGGTGCAAGGCAGGGTACACCCTGGAGAGGATATCACACAGAGACAGTTTTCCCAGCACCCAATTAACCTCCCCCCATGTTTTTGGACTGTGGGAGGAAACAGGGGCATCCTGAGGAAACCCACATGAATAGGGGGGAAAACATGCAAATTCCACACAGATAGGACACCAAGTTTGGAATCGAACCCGGGACCCCAGCACTATGAGGCAGCAACGCTTACCACCGAGCCACCATGCCACCCCTCTTGTGCTGTATTTACTTCACAACACATAGACAGCGAGGAGGACAACGGACGACACACAGGTTTGTGGTGTGACAGCACAGTACAGTACAGTGCCTACAGCCTGGCCACCACAACACCCCTCCACTTCCACCGCCTCCAGAAACATTAGTACCGACCCCTGTGACGCATAATAAATTTAGTTTTTTTTTCATTAACTGATGACATGTATGCAAAACAACAAGCCAGGCGATTTCTGGCGGGGTCCCCTCTGTACTGCTGTTAAGACGAGGGTGGCACTTTATGCACTTCTCTAGTGCAACACAGCTACCTACAGTTACACAGTTGCACCATGTTGTTTATGATGCTGAGTTCACGAAGTTGTGCCCTGTTGTGATACATCGGGAGTTGATTGTCAGCTATATAGAGCGCTCTGGAGATCCCTGAGCGCACAGAGTCCTCCTGTCCCTCGGCCTGCACAGCTTTTCATTTGCTTCATACAAAGGAACTTCAGGTTCACCTGAATATGATCCTTTTCCTCTATCAAATCTTAAATATGTGGTAACGTACAGTACAGTACATAGTTGTACAATATATGCTACTGATATGGTATCTTTCCAATGATATCATAGAAAACCACTGCCAAGTCTACACCTCGTCTCCCTTGTCAGGAACCTCTTGTTATATCACTCATGCCAATTTATACAACAGAGATAGTGGCATTTGATAACTCCATAGCAGCCTTAGCAACATGCATAGTGAGTTATAAAGCTGCCTCTCAGTTTTTTTGGTTACTAAAGTATATAGGAAGTGATGTCATCATGAGGATGTCAGAAAAGGATGGAAAATGACACCACCACATTTACTCCCAGTATTATGTGCGAGCCTGGTATTACTTTACGTGTAGAGGCACAGAGGTAGTTTACAACAAATGTCACCCTACAAAGTGCTTCCTGTCACAACTGAACCACAACAGCTCAAACTGTCCCAGGTCATAGTTCAGAGTGTAGCTGAGCTGCTGGGCAACTCACACAAGAGTGACTTTGACTAGGAAACACAAGTGACTGTGCTGCCCGTACAACTGTCCACTGACAAGAACTGAGCACACACCCAGCCTCTCACCACCCCCTAAGAGCATCACTGTGGATTTCCAAGTTATTAGTCAAACTTGGGGGCGGAGCAGTGGCACTATGGCTCAAGATTTGCACCTGTGGCTGGAAAGTTGCTGGTTCAAATCCCATAGCTGGCAGAGGAATCCTACTTTGTTGGGCCCCTGAGCAAGGCCCTTAACCCCAGCTGCTCCAGGGGTGCTGTATAAATGGCTGACCCTGCGCTCTGACACCCAGCTTCTCTCCCTGTCTGTGTGCCTCATGGAGAGCGAGCTGGGGTCTGTGAAAAGACACATTCCTAATAGAAGTAATTATATATCGCTAATAAAGTGATCTTATCTTATCTAAAGATGGGGATGCAGTGGTGCACTTATCTCAATCGGTGTGGAGCGTAGGAGAATAAGGTTGTGCAAAGCTTATTCTGATCTACCCCACTAGCAGATCAGCACAGGTTTAGCAAGCACTGAACACACACAGTATGAGCTGAACACTGGCATCAACAGACATGCCTGTAGCTACACATTCAAGACAGACTTTTCCATCAAAACTCTCTGTTTTCTCACACGAGACATTTCCACGTGATTCACTGATCCATCCACACTGAGGGAACAGCGCTCATGTTCTGCTGTGACGATGATGAGTCATGAGACTCCACCACTTTGGGTGAGGAGAAATATCCGAGAGGGACAGCACAGTGGTGTAATGGTTAGCACTGGGTCTCTGGGTTCAATTCTGGACCTAAGGTGCTGTAAGTGTGGAGTTTGCATGTTCTCCCCATGTTCCAAAAGGCTTCCTCTCACAGTCAAAAAGAATATGCTAGTAGGGCTTCTGGAAAGTGTGAGTGTGTGTGTGTGTGTCTGTCCTGTGATGGACTGGTGTCCTGTCCTGCCTTGTGCCCGTTGCTTGCTGGGATAGACTCCAGCTCCCACACGGTCCTGTACTGGAAGAAATGTTTAGAAAACGGATGGATAGAAAATATATTGAAGAGACTCAGCAGCACAACCACCTGTTGGCCCAGATATGTGGCAAAAGAACAGACAGGGCAGACTGCCACAGAACACACAGGGGTACAGCCAGGCCAATATTAAGCGTCAGTCCCACTGGCTAAGATGGTACCATACATGCCACGCACCAGACACAGAGACCAGATGAAATCAACGCACTTTTCCACACGCAAAACAACGACTTTTATCATCCGCGTCCCGTGTGCGATGCCTCGTTAGGGAAACGGGAAGGGAAACTTGCCCTCGGATGAACGGCTCGGCTCTTTGGAGCTCCGCTCACCGGCAGGGCTGGCCGGACACAGCTGCCGCCTCTCGGCTCTCAGCGACTCCTCCAGCTGGCGCAGCTCCGCCGAGAGGGTCTGGTTCTGCCTCCGCTTGCGCGTCAGCTCGGCGCGCAGGCCGGCCAGGCTGCCTCGCAGCAGCTGCGCGATTTCCGACACCGTGTTCTGCACGCTCCTCTCTATGAGCGAGGACAGCTGGATTTCCAACTTCAGCGGAGCCTCCGCCATTCTCTCCCCGGAGCAAAGCGCGCAGCAAACGGCGCACGGTCCGAGGCTGCGTTTCTGCAGACGCTTCGAGTCAGCGTATTTCAGCCGTGCACATCGCTCCGGTTTAGGCGACTTTACCGCGTAATTGCATATATAGGCGCACGCACTTTTTGAAGTGATCTGTACCGTCTGAAGTTAGCCGTTCGGTCCCATTGTATCAAAAAAAAAGTAGCTTAAAAATACTTTAAATGTGTAAATGCGTAGAATATGTACCCGTAGAACTGGGAAGAAATTAAGATAAGATCACTTTATTGGCCATATAGTAGGATTCCTCTGCCTGCTGTGGGATATGAACCAGCAACCTTCTAGCCATAAGCATAGATCCTTAGCCACAGAGCCACTGTACTGCCTCACCCTGTCCAAATGAATAGGCAAAATGAAATACTTCTGCTGCACTACACAGCACTGATATTTGCTCTTGTTCTGTTGCCCTCTCTGGTGTGCTACTAAGCAATACATTGTGAATTATAAACCGTATCTAAAGGAGTAGAGATACTGTTTTTCTAAATGATAATTTGGCTTGCCATATAGACAAGTACAGTATTTCCCACTCTTTCTCACAAATGTAAATCAAGCAGTATGTGTGCCTAGTAGGAACTACAAATTAAAATTGTTCTCTAAGCACCAGGTACACTTTCCTAGTACAATAAAAGGCAACCTTTGCTTACCTATAGCCAGGCGCTGTATCACAGCAGCTGTATCGCACCTACTGAACCTCAGCTGGTGTGAGCCTGGCCTGTACCTGGAGTGGAGACCTCCTGGCAAAGCTAAGGTTGCTGTTGGAAGAGGTGTTACTATTGGGACCAGAAGGGGGCGCTCATCCTGCTCACTCTCCTTCAGATGAGATGTAAAACTGAGGTCCTGACTCTCCGAGCTCATTAAAAATCTCAGAGTATCTCTTGAAAAGAGCAGAGGTGTTACTCCGGCGTCCTAGCCAAATTTCTCCCTGGCCTTTACCAGTCATGGCCTCCTGATAACCCCCCTCTCTGAACTGGCCTCATCACTCTGCTCTCCTCCCCACTGAGAGCTGGTGTGTGTGAGCAGGCTGGTGCATCATCCAGGTGGGGGTGCACACTGGTGGTGGTGGAGGGGATCCCCATTACCCGTCAAGAGCTATGAGTGCAGTGTCCAGAAAAGCGCCATATACTGCAAGTGTAAGGAATTATTATTATTATAACCTTATTTGCTAAATTTGTGTTTCACATCTTTCCTCAGCTAAAATCAGTATGGTGTTTGTTAGAGCACTGAACAATATGTCTGAGCTCTCGGTGGTGTATTTACAGATGGGCCCTGTTTTGTTTTGTTTTGGAATGGGAGCTGTGAGCTCGGGGCACAGCGTGAGGAGAAACACATTCCCGGTCTTTCTCTCTGGAAGTGTCCTCAGTCCCATCTTCTGGGTTAAAGAGTCCCCCTCTGAGAGACCTGCGGCAGGTTTCCAGGACACACACAGCATAACTGGGTGCTTTGCTCTTGCTGGTCAGAGCTTGTTTTTGCCTCCACTGGCATTTTCAGTGCAATTTAAGTGCAGTGGCCAGTGCTGGGACACAGCAACTGAAGGGACACGGCCACAGTCGATGGCTCCTCCTTGTCCTGTGATCTGTATCTATTGCATTCATGTGCTGTAGTACCACTGCACTAACCTGCTTGAACACAGAGTCCTTGAGGCAGATGGCTGAATCTTAGCGAGGGTGCAGCAGCTGAGCAGTCTGTAAGCAGGCAGGTGAAATGCTTAATTTCTTAAGCATTATCGAAACAGAAATGAGAAATGTATTTGTTTCACATTTAATGCAAGCAGTTTCATTGTACTACAGCTTCTAGAAACCACAAAGTATTATCAATGCTCTACTAATACCTTTGCCTTTATTAACGATTTTTGACACTGATTTCAAAATGCAGTGTTACTGTTTGCCACACCCTGAGGCAGCCCCCTTTATTTCCATGCCATGGTGCAATCACATAGGAACAAGGCCTTTGGTAAATAGAGGAATAGGTCTACTGCTCATAGAGCTCGTTCTTCAATGTCCTAAACCTCTCTCTGTAATAATATTTGCTCAGGAACACACAGCAACTCACATTCACAAATCCTGTGTTGGAACAAAATGTGTGTGTCTGTGTGTTGATGTGAGTGTGTGTCTGTGTATGTGAGTATGTGTGTACTGTATACGCGGGTGTGTCTGTGTGAGTGTGTGTATGTGTATCTGTGTGTATGTGTTTGTGTGTGTATGCGTGATGTGTGTCTGAGTGTGTATGTGTGAGTATGTCTTTTTGAGTGTGTGTGTATTGGCGAGTGTGTGTGGTTGGGTAGGGGAAGTTAAGGAATGATGCAGCAGATGTCTAACGAGCATCACTTCATTGCGGACAGCCCCAGAGCACACTGGGAGCAGTGGCAGGTTTTATCTGACCTGCCCTTCTGCCAAGTGGGTGAGGCCCTGAGGAGGCTGTTGCACAGGGACGTGGGCAAAAGTAAAGCTGCTGCTGTCCTGCAGGTAAACTCAGATCTAAAATGTCCCGAGTCGGAATCAAGTGATCTGAAATGTGGCTGAAGGAAGCAGAGCCCCAGACCGAAAGGCTGAGCGATGTTTGTCCCCAGCCTCTGACACCCAGCTCATCCGTGGCGCTTGTTCCAGCAGAGCGACTGTCAGAACTCGTTGCAGTGTTCTCCTGCAGGCTGGGCGGGGCTGCCTGGATCGGCATGCCAGATCAGGCCCTGGGAGAGAAAGACGTCTATTGTTCCTGCAGCAGCGGGCACTGAGAGACTCACCTCTCGAGGAAACGGAAGAGATCAGCGTTTCACACAGGCACTGCTCTCTGTCCAGACACCCGCGCTCGGACGCAGGGACCCAGTGGCGGGGCTATGTGTGGTCAGTGCCGAAGAACTGTCGGAGGACTGTGGCTGTCCAGGCTGTCCAGTGAACTGCTCCTGTTGTTGTGTCCCCCGGCGAAGACGCCGTCCTGCCCTGTTCCCTCTCACCCAGCGTCAGCGCCGTGGACCTGGAGATCAGGTGGTTTCGAGAGGATTACACAGCCCCTGTGTGTTTATTCTGGAACCACACCTATACCTCTGAGAAACAGGTCCCGGCCTACAGGGGCAGGGCTGAGCTGTTCCCAGGGGAGCTCGTCAGAGGCAATGCCTCTTTGAAACTGAGGCGTGTTCGAGACTCTGACGATGGAGAGTATACCTGTATGGTAGCATCTCAGCAACATTATGAGGAAACTCTTGTGCATCTAGCTGTTAGAGGTGAGTGGTGCATCACGCCGCAGTAAATATTCTGTTTTTGCATTTCCGTCTCCTGCTTCATGCCAGCGTCATAACAGCAACAAGTGCGTGATTGCATCTGTAGACTGCAGGATGGCCAACGCCTGCATGGGGACAGGAAAACTATGACTGTGACAGTGACGTACGACTATGACTGTAACTGTGACTATGACTATCACTACGACTGCCACTATGACTATCACTAATATTATGACTATGACTAAGACTTACAACTATAACAATAAGTATGACTATGACTATCATGACGACTGCGACTCTAACTACGGCTATGACTATCATGTATATTATGACTATGACTATGATAATGACTGTAACTATGCCTTTGACTACAACTATCAGTATGATTTCAACTATGACTGCAACAATGACTGCGACAATGACTGTGACAATGACTAGTCACAACATAGTATAAAATCACAGAATTGGTCTTTCTGACTAATTGTAATACGTAATCAATATTGTCCATCCATTCATATTCTAATCACTTTATCCAGTACAGGGTCATGGGGGAGCCAGCGTCTATCCCAAGCACCAGCCAAAAGGCAGGATTCACCCTGGACTGGACATGGGTCCATCGCAGGGCAGACACAGACACAAACACACTCACAGCAAGACCAGTTTAGCCAGAAGCCAATTTCCCTGCCAGTATGTCTTTGGACTGTGACAGGAAACCGGAGCACCTGGAGGAAACTCACACAATAATGGGGAAAACCTACAAACTACACATACATAGCACCCCAGGTCTGGAATTGAATTGATTTGTATTGAATTGACAATTGAATCCAGGGCCTCACCGTTAAAAGGAAGTGACTCTAATCGCCATGCCATCATGCCTACACCTAAATCAATATTGTTTCTTTCTTAAAATAAAACCTGCTTGGAGTCAAATGTAAACACATCCAAAGGCTTCCAACAGCTTTCATTTTTCTTTTGTGATGAACCCACAGCCCTGGGCTCCCAGCCCTCAGTGTCTCTCCACTCCCCTGGAGGAGGTCAGACCCAGCTGCTGTGCAGGTCAGAGGGCTGGTTCCCTGCACCGGCAGTGATCTGGACAGACAGGGATGGACATGATGTGACCTCGCTGTCCAGCACCACAGTGGAGAGGGACAGTCAGGGGCTCCTCAGTGTCAGCAGCTACATCCCAGTCCAGCAGGAGTCCAACATCTTCTCCTGTCTGGTCAGAAGTGCCCAACCTGGACCAGACTGGGGATCTCAGCTCCACATTCCCAGTGAGTATTAAACACATCCTCTAAATCAGATTAGTTCTAATGCTTTGATCATGAAACTATAGGACTAAAAATCAAAAATGTTCAAAATGAAAAATCAACAATCACAACAGAGCTGATTTGTCCTTTTGTTTTCTAAACCTCTGAGTCTGTGAATTGTAGTCAGAGATTTATGACCAAATGTACCTATTTCATTTATTCATGTATGATGGGTGGCATGATGACTAGTGGTTAGCATCACAGTGCTGGGGTGCTGGGCTCGATTGCTGAAGTGCTAGTGTGAAAGACTCTGTTTAAATCTGCATGTTCTCTCTGTGTTTACTTGGGGTTCCTCTGGGTGTTCTGCTTTCCTCCCACAGTCCAAAGACATGCTGGGAAAACTGGCCCTGGTGTGTGAGTGTGTGTGTCTGTGTGCCCTGTGACAGACTGGCGTCCCACCCAGGCTGTATCCTGCCTTGTGCTAGTAGCTTGCTGGGATTGGCTCTGGCTCCCTGGCTACCCCATACTGGATAAAGTGATTATAAATCGCATGGATGTATAAATCGTTCAATATTTAATACATTTCTTTCTGGAATAATACTGCTGTCATTTTTATTATTCTTTGGGAAGCTTTCTGCCTCTGCTCTCACTGTGTTCCTTGCTGTATTGAGTCTTATTTACCGAACGCAATGCTGAGATTTTTTATGGAGCGACATGACTGAAACTGCTCAAAGTGGAAACAATGAGGACCCAGAGCAAACAGAATGCAGCTGTATTACTTCCTTTAATCTTTAACTAAACCCTCAACCCTGCTCACCCTAAGGCATGTTCCTGAGGTCTTTCACAATCCCAGCTTTACAGGAGCAAGTACTGTTCAGCTCCGTGGACAGACGTCTCATTATAACAGAAACGACTGTAACTCTTGCCTTCTGGATATGGGAACAAAGTTTAGACCTTGAACTGAGACACGAAAAGCATGGTGTTTAGTGGTTCACCACTTCCTGCGTCGGTAAGATATTAGAAGTACGGCTCTCGTAGAGCAAGAGATCTGTTCAGACAATGATAGCATCCGTCCACACACAGACACACACACACACACCAGGGCCAGTCAACTCACCAGCATGTCTTTGGACTGTGGGAGGAAATGGGGCACCTGGAGGAAACACATGTCCGCAGGGAGAAAATGCAAACTCCACACAGACAGCACCCCTGGAACTGAATCGAGGGTCCCAGAGCTGCAAGGCAGCAATGCTCACCAGTGTGTCACCACGCCGCCCGCAATGCTAGCATGTGTCTCCATATTAAGTTTCACTATGACACTCATAGTCTATAGAAGGCTATTGATGGGACTGGAATCTGTAGTAGCATGTTTTCTAATCAGTGCACATGCATTCTAATCATGAATATTGATTGAATGGCTAATATTGATTGGCACTGTAGTATTGATTGATACTAATAATGATTTTTGGATTGATTAGCGATGATCATTTTTGCTGTCTTAATAGCACATTCATATTCTGCAATAAGTCTGTCCTTTTCTGTCGCTTCTGCGTAGGCTTCAAATTCCGTGAAAGCTGCATGAAAGCTGATATACAGTACATGGAGCGCCCCCATTCCTCATGCCCCTTCCCGTGAGAATGTTTAGAAGATGTTAAGGTGGCCTTGATGGAAGGAACTTGATGGGTAGCTGTATCAAAACATACAGATAAGGGCTGGAAGACACTGGCCTCCTTAAAACCTCCGGGGGGGGGGGGGGTTACTACTCACACAGGCTCAAGTAAGAGACACCAAGGTCATCACTCCCCCCCACCCCACCTCACCCCAAGTCGTGGGGTTGCCACGGTAACTCCCTTATTTTGTCATAGGCTCCTGTGATGAAGAACACTAGAGTGGAAGTATTATGGGGTGTAGTCTGATATAATCTTGCAGGGTAGGTGGGAGGGCTAAATGATATTCAGTTTCTGCAACGCACAATTTATTATCCACTTAGTCAGAAACTCACAGGTGGGCAATAGTCAGCCAGCCACCTCCAACTGAAAGTATATTTAATGCCAGGTGCTTGGTCCTATTCGTCGAGATTCCTGTGCTTTATGGAGCTCCCACTGTGTACACTGAGAATAAAGGTAGAAGATTCTCCTCACTACTGTCTGGGGTCTGATCCATCTTTGGGGCTGTCCACGGATCAGCTGAATCCTCTTGTCTTCAGATTTCCGCTGTCACACAGACACGGTTCTGATGGATTAAACATACTGATCCATCGCCACCTCTTCCTTTCTACGTTGCTGGTGTTTGTGGAAACATTAGTGATGCGAAAAAAGTTTTGTGGAGCATGTCTTTACGCATTTTGATTCCTCACTACTTACCTTGATGACAGAAAGTGTGCCTTTGTGCAAGACCTGAACAATGAATTCCTAATTAGAGGCCCAGAGTGTACGTTTCTGCTATGTAAATCCTCCAAGTGAGTATTATTCTGAAGAACATTTAATCCTATTATGACAATAAGTGATGGTCATGTATATAGAGTTCTAGTACAAAATAGAGTAAGACTGCATTAACTCCATAGTCCAAAGGCAGGCTAGTAAGCTAAATGGCGTCTAGGAACGTTTTCACTCATGTGATTGTGTGCTTGCGCTTGCTGGGATTGGCTCTGGCACCCCAGCGACCCCATACCAGATAAAGTGTCTTTAAAAGTAGATGGATGGATGAAAGATTGCACCATGACTCATTTTAATATGCATATTAAGATGAATTATTAAACATATATAGGTGTTTTCAGCTTTTTCTCATTGAGCTCCACCAGCCTCATTTTCCAAGTTGCTGTGTGTTGACAGCAACAGTGATAGCATCTGTACATGTACATGTACTGGGTTTTGAACCAAGACACAGATCAATAGTAAAATGTTGTATGTGCGATAGTGGGAACATGCTACTGATCTGTTCCTTACTTATCACCGCACAGCGAGTGCTCTCTATCTCAACGGTGCAGAAGTTAGAAGTGCCTTTAAGAAGTTTTGTTCCCAGTGTCATTCTGTGAGGTTTGTCAGTGCCCAGGGGCTAATATTTCTGCACTGTGTTTCAGGAGACTTTTTCCCTGGGCCCTCTGGATGGATGGTGGCTCTCTGTGTAGCAGCAGCTGTGGCTGTAGCAGCGTCAGCACTTCTGGTGATCCAGTGGAGGAGAATGGACAGTATGTGCTCATTATAGACCTGTGTTTGAATTCTATAATGAATTCTATAATCTTTATCTGACAGTTTCGCAGGACAGCCCTTCTAACGATAACAAGTCAGTTCACAGACCCCACGCCAACATCTTCCCCAGATGGGCTGTACTGGAAGACCTACAATATCAGTGACGTACACGCTTGTAGCTGTAGTTGCTTGCAGCTTGGAGTTGCGATTTGAAGCTGGTAGGGCTGTAGCTGTAGCTGGTAGAGTTGTGGCGGTAAGAAGGCAGGTTGGTTTGTGAACCTATACAGTTCGATGCAGATCATTCGAGATGATCCCACTGCAGCTGCACTGGAGTTCTTCACAGGAAAAAACAAATGGATGCTGATATATCAGGAGCACTGATCAGTAGCCATTACACCTGTCCACAAAACCCCTTGGACAGTCTTACTGACTCCACTGTGTTTCTTTACAGAGGAGGAGAGAATGTGGGAACCTAAAGGTACGTGAACTATCAGGGAGGACAGCAGCACGCTTCTGTCACTGTGCACCAAGGGCCCTTCCCTCCTGCCAGACCTACAGAATGGGGATGACACAGGCTTGCTGAGCAGCATGAAAGTGATGCATTTAGACACATTCAGAATGTGTCAGGAACTGAACCCAGGGTCCCAGCATTGCAAGGCAGCAATGTTAACCACCATGCTGCCCCGTTGATCTTAATTACCCATGTAAATCCACATATTCACATATGTTAAAGGTAACTATATAGTACTCAAAAATCAAGAGCGAGAGTCACAGTCCAAAGCTAACACTGGCTCTGCAGACCTTACTGTGTCGGTGATGTTGTTAATGCAAGCTCATTGCATTGCATTGGACAACCAGCTACATCATAATCTTTCTTGACTTCATTTCTTGAAGCTGTATATTTCATACATACCCCTCGTATTTTTTTCTCACTCACCCCTCCTCCTGCACATCTCTAGCTGTGCAGCTGGTCCCTAGTGAATTCCTCTCTCTGCAGGGGGCGTTCCAGCCTCCTCATCCTATAGCCAGTGCGGCTGGTCCCTGGCTGAGCAGATGAAGCCTAAGGACTTGATCAACATCTCAAGACATGTCTAAGTCTCAGGTGTTCTTATTCCTTGTGAGGTGGTACATATAGAAAGCACCTGTTGGAGCGCTGCAGAGCTTGCTAGTGTTACCACGGTGGCTGGCCATACCTCTATATAACTGTCAGTCAGCCAGTTGCTATGGCTACGTTTTTAGACAGGAAGCCTGTTTCACCTGTGGGCGAGTTATGACCACTCCCCACTTCAGGTGGATCAGGATACTAAAGCTCTACTCCTGGCCGTGCTCTGGGCTCTGCTACAGCATTCTGCACTGAGCACAGCTTTGTCCCTAGTTCCCTAGCTTCAGAGTTTGTGTTTTGCCCCAGAATCTTGACCCTGTCTTCGCTCTGACCTTGGTGTTTGTCTCATCCCTGTTCTTGGATTTCCCCTTTGTGCTGCGCCTCCGTGTTTCCTGAGTTTGACCCTGGTCTGCGCACCTGTCCATGCCTGAGGTCTGCATTTTCTGACTGGTTGTCACGCCTGACATCTGCTTGCCTCTTCACCTGTTTGCCTCACCTGCTCTTGGGTTCAGCTACCTACCCTCTGACCTCTGCTCTCACTCCAGCATGAGCAGCATCACTGCATGGCTCACGGCCCATCACAATTCTAATGCCTCTCTGTATTTGCAGTCAACACAGCACTGCTTCTCCGACAGCTGGGTAAGTGTTCTATGGTAGTTTTGTAAGATGTAATGAACCATAAATGCACCACAGTTACACTTCTTTACTTCGTTTTTTTGTAACTCTGTTGGGTAGAATTGTGATTCCAGGACTGATTTCTTCTTTCCTCTTTCCAGGAGCAGAGAGCTCCATCCCAAAACAATGTATGTGTGAAGAATAATAACCACTGACTTCAGCCTTTTCTCTACTACCTTCTTTTGCTAATTGTCACTGGCTCTGAACTCAGGTAGCCTGTGTCTCACTCACAGACATTATTCCATTGGGTTGACACTGTTCTTCCATCTTCCATCTTGAGCTGAGAGGGAAGTCAGACAGTTATGGGGAGCCCAGGACCTTATGAAAGATTAATCAGACCAACCTTGTATCAAGCACATTGTCCATACTCCATCCATCCATTCATCTGTTTTCTAATTCAAACTCCACACAGATAGCACTTCGGGTAATCCTAACCACTGTGCCATCAAGCCATCCCCAACTTATATTAATTGTATTTTCTTTTTGAGAGCTATTTAAATTTTATGGCATGCTTTTTAAATAAAATAACCAGTAAACCATTGTACTATGTGACTTTCGGTCTCAGAAATGAGACTCAGAAATCGATTGCTTTTCTTCCCTGCAGGTGACGTGACTCTGGACCCTGATACTGCTCACCCGGATCTCCTCCTTTCTGGGGCTGGGAAGAGGGTGCGAACAGGGGAGAAACAGGAGCTTCCTGACAATCCACAGAGGTTCGATTACAGGGAGTGCGTCCTGGCCAGGCAGGGCTTCACCTCTGGGAGACACTACTGGGAGGTGGAGGGGAACGACGTCTGGAGAATTGGGGTGAGCAGGGAGTCTGCGCAGAGGAAGGGCTGGCTGCGCTTCACTCCTCGGGAGGGATACTGGAGCCTGCAGTCCGTCTACTCCCGTCTCTCCGCTCTTACGGAGCCGGAGACCCCTCTCCCCCCGAGCTTGCAGCCCAGGAGGGTGGGGATGTGCGTGGATATCGAGGAGAGGAAGGTCTCCTTTTACAATGTGGAGTCCAGGACCCACATCTACACCTTCACCGACATGGTCTTCAACAGAGAAGAGCAGATCTATCCCGTCTTCTGGACCTGGGACAGAAACAAAGACCTGGTGCTGCTGCCTCCTGTCAGCTGCATCAGTTAAACACCCCACTAGCTCATAAAGTCTGACTGTGTCATGCATTATTAGCAAGATTGTTAGTCAGCAAGTACTCACAGCCGACTCCCATTAGAAGATAACTTGTCCCATCCTTGCCTGTCGTTCACCCCTTTCTGCCTCTGGCTTGTTTTGTGTGTCTAGTGGAAGAGGAATGTGAGGAGAGAGTAATTATGTCTTGAGTTCGTGACGACTGTTAGGGATCAATCAAACATCATAATTTACAGTCTCACAAATGGATTCTACATACAGTATACAGTATAACATTTATTGATATCTCACTTAGACATGCATAACAGACAAAATGCTGACTGTTCACTCAAGGTTTACAAAGATCAGAGTTAATAACTTTAGAATTAAAACATATCAACTGTACTGTGTTATGTTCCATCTTGCAGGTATTATCAGTCTCATATAACTACATCACATTCATACAGTATTCTCTGATACAAGTAAACATATATTGTGAACTAACTGACTTTGGAACAATACTGTAGTTCAACTCTCAAGAACTACAATGTGAATAAAGACATTTTATACTCAAAGACCTGTTGGCTAAATGTTCTTGATGAGTTCAAACATCCTGCTGAAACATGTGGCTGGGTGTTGTTGGGCTGTGGTCCATGGTCTAGTCTTCACCTGCTTGCTCTGTGCTGGGCAGATAGAGAGAGAAAGCTTTGCCTAATGTTGTTGAAGACAGCTCTTGCAGAAGTTAGTGTAGCGTAGCTGAGCTTTTGTCTTTAAAACTGAAGTCTGTGAGCAGTCATCTGCTGCTTGGTTATGGCCACAAGTGAGATGGGTGGGAGACTAGGTTTTTTTTCCGGCTACAGGATTTTTTGCTGAATATGTTGTCAAAAGAATCCAACTATCTTATTTCATTGATCAGGCGAAAATAACAATTGGTTCACAAACACAAGATTTCTTCTGTTACAGAAATAAAATCTTGGACACAATTCTGTTCTTTACTGACCCATTGCGTTGGCTGGGCGTCTTAGAGAAAAGTTTAAATTCTGACCTGGTTGGAAAAGTCTGTCAATCCAGCCGGAGAGAAAAGAAGAGGGAGTTAGTGGGTTAACTAACGAAAATCAGTTTGGAAAACTCACAGATATTTGTAAGGTGTGACTTCAGAGCTGGTGATTGGTTGATGATGTTATCAGATATAGTCCTGGTATCCACCCAGCAGGTCCACCATTAGCAGTTTGTCCCTGGGGGTGATGGACAATGACCCTTGACCTGTGGTCTTAGCAAAGGGAGACTGCGTGGAACGAAGCTGCGCCACGTATCATGCATCCTTAGGATGTTTCAGGATGACCAGAACTTTACAATCTACCTGTACCAGACATGGAAGAGCTTTGTGAACTAACCCTTTTTTTAGCCACATTACTCCACTTTTACTCAGAGACCCATGCTGCTTGTATCACGATGCAGCCGGGGAGATCCTCAACAATTCTGGGAGTCTCGCAAAATCTGTCAACGTGGTCAAAATCTCAAGTCTCAGCTTTTGTGGGAAGTGTTATACATCGAGGGGTTCTCTGCCTAGCTGGCACCCCAAGAATTAAACCTTTGATCACCCACGTTGCTCATGTCATCTGGGTGTCAGATTCCAGGACCCCAAAGAAACTTCCCTTCTCCTGATTTATCCAATGCCATCCCACCAGAGGAGAACAGGAGAAGAGCAAGCCAGAAGACATGCAACATCGATATCACCTTGTCAGCTGATGGCTCTCGACCAAACTGGATGAAGAAGGAACACTTGGGAAGGACTGCCAGACTTAAAGGTGTTAGAATTAGGAATTTAAAGTGCTGAAAGAAGGCCAGCATGATTGAACTGTATAGTCAGGTGTATTGAAGATAGTAGTTGCAGCTGATCTGCCACTAGAGGGTGTTAGAGCTATTATATACAGCATTTATTGCATATCTAGCATCTATCTATTTACACAGTCTCGCAAGAGGTGCATTGTGTAATACAGTGGTTCTCAAACTTTTTGGACCAAGCACCACCCCTGATTAAACCAAAGCATCCAAGTACCACCCACAAGTCATCTTCTCATAGGAACCCCAGAAAATCTCAATGACCAACATGAGCATACATACATGCACATACTCACATACACATATAATAAATATTATAATCATAAACTTTATTTTATATAGCGCCTTTAAAGGTGGCTTCTCAAAGCGCTTTACAGAATGACAAAGGAAACGACAACAACAATTAAAAATAAACAATAAAAAGGGAGCTGTCTGCAGCATATGGTTCTGTCAAGCAACACCTCTTTGGAGAGAGGACTGCCACAATAATATATTTAGATTATATAATATATAGTCTGGGAGACAGGGTGGTACTCCAGATGTGGTGGAGCTCACTGTGCAGTTTCACCATAAACTCTCTCTCGGCTGGTATTCTGCAGTCCGGTTGTCTTTTAGTGCAGTTTAAAACGAGCTCCAACGTTTCAAAATATGGGGACAACGCAGCCTCTAAAGAACGGAAAAGAGTGGCAAGTCATGGACTAGAATAGAGAACAAAAACTTTCTTAAAAGATCAGGAGAAGGGGGGAAGAAAGCTCATTGGTGGGTATCATACTTTTCTTTTCATTCAGTTTGATGCTTTCTGCATTAGAAGTGAAACAAGGGGAGACCATTAGGTTTTTATTCCGTACCTAATATTCATTACTGGTAAGGTGATATAAACTTGGATAAAGAGATGTTTTGCTATTTAATTTAACATTGTCATGTCACCAGGGACCACAGGGCTACTGTAAAGTGCAATAAATTCAAAATCATGTTTCAAAAATATCAAGAGTTAGCAGCAACGATTCATTTCATACATACAGTAAACACACAGTTCAAAGTGTATACATTTACAATATTTCAACACATTTTACTACATTTAAGAACTTAAAAACGTCAATATACAGTGATACTTGAGAGATATTGATACAGACCACAAAGTTCGGTTAAGATCTACTTTGGAATTCCTGTAACAAAATGAGTTGTTAACACAGGAATTCCAATTGTCATTTTGACAAACTTTTCAGTTTTAAGAGAGGATTTTGTCGGCTTGTGTTCCCATTTTCAAACTGCTTCTACCATTTCATTGTCACAGGGGAGTCAAAGAATATCCCAGCAAGCAACGGGACCTGGGCAGGATACACCCTGGATGGGGCACCAGTCCATTACAGGTGTTGTAACAGACAAATAAGTTCTGCATCCCGAGATGAAGTTAAACAGATGAGTTTTATTGCATGCAAGGAACAATAAAACCGAAGTCTTGTTCCAAGTGCCGGTACAAAACTTCCAGTTTATATAGCCATTTTCTGCCGCTTCTGACGTAGATCGTTACCATGGTAATGGGGGGAGGTCACGGTGTCCGGCCAGTTCACAGACTTTGGTCAGTCTTAATGGTCAGTGTTAGGTTTTCTTCCCTGGGGGGGTTTCCTAGGTGGCCTCTGGAATCCTTATCAGTTATCCCCCTTTCCTGCCACAACTCTAGCCTGTTACTTAGAAGTCCAGTCCTCATGCAGAAAGGACTCAGTTAACCCCTTCTTCACATCTTATATCTTTCTTCACAGGGCAAACACACAGAATGTAACCTGCACACAATCTGGGTGAACACATGGAAACATACAAACGCCTCTGCACTGTGAGGCAGCAATGTGCCGCTGTGCCACCCTCTCAGTTTTAATAATGCCACTACACTTTGGTATGGTCAACTCCAATATGTGTGTTTAGTACTCTCTTTGGCTTAAATTCCTGCTGCCTGTTCCAGAGGTAATCTGTTATTTATTCTTTATGTGTGCAGGAGAAGAGATTATCAGTGGGGCAGAATTTTTACCATCGCTGTTGAGACCAGGGCTGAAGTAAGGGTAGAGTTTCTCAGTGAAGGAGGCCATGAAGGTGTAGATATGAGAGCTGGCCTCCACATTGTAAAAGGACACCTGCCCCCCCTCATAGTCCAGATACACCCCCACCTTCCGGGGCTTCGTGCTCAGGGGCAGAGCAACAGCATTGTCAGTAAGTGCCTGGTACTCCTTTCCATTCTTGAGCCAAATACTCCAGTACCCATCCTCTGGGCTCAGCGTGATCTCTCCCTTCCGGTCCACGGACTCTCTGGCCACTCCCAAATCCCACTCCGTCTTGTCCCCCACCTCCACCTCCCAGTAGTGTCTCCCCGAGGTGAAACCCTCCGCGCCCAGGACACAGAAGTCTTGGTCGAATCTCTCTGGATTGTCAGGGAGATCCTGGGGTGTGTCTCCCAGTCTCACCTGTTTCCCATCCTCAGACAGGATGAGACGGGGATGAGCAGTACTGGAGTCCAGAGTCACATTGACTGTGGGGCAGAGAGGAGACAGACATGGTAAAACCACCTCTCCAATAATACAACATCAAATGATTTCTAAACATCAGCAACCGAGTTCTGCCTGGAAACCTCAGTGTGACAAATGCAACTTACATTTTTGATGGAATATAAATGCAAATATGGGTACAAACTTCTTAGATTCTAGTTCTGTCCTGCTTCTACTGTCTACTTCTGAAACTTTGCTGGTTTCTTGTTTATTCTGAGGAAATTCCCGAATTTTTAATAAGCCAATGCAAGCAGTGGTGATCCACAGGAGGTACAATTCATGGTGACAAGTGCAATGCGATCCCTACACAAAAAAGCAACAGGTCCTGGAAGCTGCGCACTATGGATGAATGATTCTGAGGCTTTACGATGCACTTGTACAATATACCTCATTATGATTATTTTGAAGAGAACATGGAAGGGAATATCTTTGGAGTTTGAAATAGAGGTCTGGGATGAAGATTAGATCCTAGTCTTGCACTCTTCCACTCGCCTACGCATATTGGTCTCACACCCAGGACTTTCCTTCGCTTGTCTCTCCACTGCACCCCTCCTGCCTCCTCATCTACACCCCTGCAGCAGCTCCCTGGCTCAGTTCTGGCAATAGAGAGGGGGGTTTGTGCAGCTCGCTCCTCACAGCTGGACTGTCACTCCCTCAGCCAGGAGAGCCACACCAAATACTCTCTACACCTCTCACCACTCTGTCACCTTTGTTAGGAGCTAATGCAGCTACTGAGACAGAAATAAATGTGCAGACTGTTTTCAGCAATATTGCGCCTGAGAAAAGCAAGAAACTCATCTCTCCGTGAAAATGGCTTCGATTTTGAATACAGGCAGCTGCCGGTAAGAGAGGGAGAAGCAGCTATGTTCACAAGGAAAATGTTACCTGAGGAAATCAGAGAATGTCACTGCTCCTTGTTTAGATGACAGAGAAGAGGAGACACAGTAACGGAATTACACTAAAGAAGAGAGAGAGCGGATTGTGTGCCACTGTTTCCCCAGGTTCTCAACAGGATGGAGATTAGGGAAGGCGATGGAATGTGTCTCTTGTTATTCTGTCACTGAAAGGCTCAATGGGGCGGCACACTGATTAGCAGTGCTGGGGCCCCCGGCTTCAATTCCTGGGGTGCTATCTGCAGGGAGTTTTTATGTTCGCCCCGTGTTCACCTGGGTTTCCTCCAGGTGCTCTGATTTCCTCCCAAGACTCTCCAAAGCGGGTAGGTGAATTGACTTCAGGGATAATTGGCCCTGCTGTGAATGTGTGTCCTGTGATGGGCAAGAGGGCTCTATCCTCTAAACTAGGGCCCCTAACATTCCAGCCAGCGGGTTTACTGTCTTCCCCCATATAAACTGCCCACACATTGCAAACAGCTGTGCTTACCCATCCTCACGCTGGTGGAGGACATTTGTGCATTTCTCACTTCATCCCGTGGGGTCTGCTTTTGCATATGAGTGTGAGCATCTGCAAAGATACACAGTTCAAGCATCGCCAGCTTAGAAATACTGAACACGTGGAATAAAAAGGCCAGAACAAAAAGCCCGTTAATATTGATATGACATATTTAAATTGTCAGTTTATACTGTATCTTGTACCATCATGAATGACTGCTATAACACGTGATCACTAGGATTCTAGAGAGCTGACTAGTGCTGATACTGACAAAGCTTCTCAGCTTCTCCCTACTTCACTCTCTTGGCTGCCTCCCTGGTTCATTCCTAATAAGTAAAAGGGGATCTGTGACAGCACTGATCTTCATTCAACACTGTCACTTCCTTAGCTAGGCAAGTTCATGCTAAAGTATAAATACTGTTGCAAAGGAACAAGTAATAGGTTTATTCCATGCTGGAAAGGTGGAAGTTATTCCATTTCAGCATGGAATAAACCTATTACTTGTTCCTTTGCAGTCTACGCATGCTGACGCAGCTAGTCACCTGGACTATAAATACTGCTGTCCCTTTATATTCGTTGTCGCATTTTGTCATTACTGGAATTTGACCGAACTGCTGAATAATGCTAACAGTGACAAAACATATCCCAATTCAAACATTTCAGTGCAGTATTACAGATTTACTAGTTCCTGAACACGCTACCCCACACTCCATTCCAGACAGGAAGTGAACACTGACGCTCTCCTCAATACTCACAGAAGCCAAGCAGTACAGCGGTGAGAATGACCGTCCACAGGTAAGACAGGACCATTGTTCTCCAGCTGCACGATGATCTTCTCCTGGCAGGGTTGTCCTGAGGTCCTGGGAAGACACAGGCTCTTAATCATGACCCCTGAACACGCTGGTCTTACAATTCAGCTTGAACATAAAGGATATAATATAGGGCAATCAGACACAGGCCCTGGTAAAAACATGGGTTTTGAGTTTGTTTTTGAAGAGACTCAAAGAATTGTTTCTTAAAGAGTCAGAGGAAGGGCATTACATAGCAAAGACAGAAAAAGCATAGTCACCAAAAGGCTGAGATTTAGTCCTGGGTACAGTGAGTAAGGGCTGGATTCAACCAAGCGTCCAAAATGACATACTGAACGCTTTAGTATTTAAGTCTCCCTCAACTCTGATCAAAGCCCACAAAAGTTGCGAGCCATGAGCTTGAAGAAGAAGTGACACGGTGGGTTTGAGCCTCAGTCTCCTGTGATTCTGCATTGAGTCTAACTGTGTAGTCTGGGTGGCATTTCGGGCGTTTGTACAGTGTGACTTTGTGCCTTGTGCCTATGCTAAATATAAAGAAGTAAGGAAGGAGAATTATTAAAATTAAATCTTATTCTTATTTAATATATTTGATTTGCTTGCTATTAGCTAATAAAGATAGAAATGCTACAATATATAGCTGACAGCCATGTCACCCTGCAGCTCACAGCCTTCAGCCCACTGGAGCTCAGCAGGCGTGAGCCTGGTCAGAACCTGGAGGGGAGACTCCTGGGGAAAACTAAGGTGGCTACTCGAAGAAGTGTTAGTGGGGCCAGCAGGGGGTGCTCACCCTGCAGTCTGTGTGGGTCCTAGCACCCCAGTATAGTGACCGAAACAATGTACTGTACAAAAGGTGCTGTCCTGTGGATGAAATGTAAAACTGAGGTTCTCAATCTCTGTCTAATATAAAATCCCAGGGTGTTTCTTGAAATGAGAAGGGTTGTAACCCCAGCGTCCTGGCCAAATTTCCCAATGGCCCTTACCAATCATGGCCTCCTAATAACCCCCATCTATGAATTGGCTTCATTACTCTGCTCTCCTCCCTGCTAATAGCTGATGTGTGGTGAGCATCCTGGAGCACTATGGCTGCCGTCGCATCATCCAGGTGGGGCTGCACACTGGTGGTGGTGGAGGGGATCCCCATTACCTGTAAAGTGCTTTGAGGTGGAGTGTCCAGAAAAGCACTACATAAGTGTAAGCGATTATAATTGAACATATCAGAGGTGTAAATGGAGCATCATTGAATATCTCTAGATGTAGTGCTTCATTAAAAAAAAATATAAAAGCAGTAGAAAGTGGCAAAACAGTATCCTGAGGTCATGTAAATTCCACTATGCTGTTTTCTTTTTATACTAGAACACAAGAACAGCTACCAATGACAGGTGTTGTTCAGCCTCTTCAGTAGTTAGCAGGTAATTGACCCCAGGATCTCATCCAGCTGTTTCTTGAAAGAAACCAAGGTGGTGGGAGTGTGGAGCAAGTAGTCCAGCCACGTTTTTGAAACCAATACCCAGACTTCTCTCAAAAACCAGCTCTGCTGGAGGCTCTGCTTTACACAGAGGGTGGCAGGAGGGTAGAACAAGCTGCCCAGCCGTGTTGTTGAAGCTGATACCCTGAGTTCTCTCAAGAAACAGCCGGACGAGTTCCAAAGAAAAAACCAAACATGATGCTGAGCACTATCTGATTGCACTGACGCCAAAGAGTTTAACAGCACCTGTGTTCTTTCTTCAGATACTTGTTGTGCAGGTTAAGTCTGTTGGTGGTTCTGGATTTCAGAGCACAGCCTGTTTCTGATGAGTATCAGAGTCACTCAATGTTAGACCCTCTAAGCGTGAGAGCGTGTTTCAGTTGGTCAGGTCTCACACAGAATACAAACCCTTGTTTTTCAACTTCCTTAGCTCTTCCAGGAATCTCTCTTCCAGGTGGGCCAGAGCTTCCCAAGAGGATTCCGCACTAGGCTCTGTGGGGAGAGTGATGCCGGACCACTCCTTGGTTTGCGGAGGAGAGCACAGGGAGGGGAAACACTAGAGTAGAGAGAGAGGAGAGATCCAGCATTGTGAGCTGTTGTTAAGTACTGTGTGTCCCCTGTGGCTCGCCATATGTTGTAAGACTGAGGATTATGGGATTCCCCCCCTGCCTTAGTTTTCTGACGTCTCATTCCTCTGCTTCACAGCACTTTCCTCTGCACTTAATGCCACATAATGTTGCTGTAAAGTTATATAGTAAGACACCACTGTTTTGTTGTCAAGAAGCTAGCGATACTCTCACTAGACTACAGGGTGGAGACAGTGGAGCGAATGCTACATTTTACACTCAGGACTTTTAACTAGACTTTGAATTTGACTATCATTTTGGTAGCTAGAACATTAGACCCTGGGTCCCCTGCAGAGTGACGCACTTTTACAATGATCTAATTAACGCCACCACTTATCAGCCCCTACCTGTCATTGCGGTTGTGCTATTCTCCCGAACTGCTTATAAAAGCCTTCTGTCCGCAGCTAACAGAACCAAAACAGCCCACACTGAAAGGTTATCTTTCAAGTGGTGGAGAATTATTCACAGCTGGGGCATGAATGAAGTATTTCCAGCAGACAAATGTAAGAGCTGTTGTTAAATCTCACTCTCGCATCCCTCAGTGGACATCCAGGTCTCAGAAGCACTGCCTTCTAAATGCTAGAGTCCCTGGGTTTTATTGTAGATGTAATAATTCCTCACACTTATATAGTGCTTTTCTGGACACTCCACTCAAAGCTCTTTACAGGTAATGGGGTCTCCCCTCCACCACCACCACCAGTGTGCAGCCCCACCTGGATGATGCTCCAGTCTGCTCACACACACCAGCTCTCAGTGGGGAGGAGAGCAGAGTGATGAAGCCAGTTCAGAGAGGGGGGTTATTAGGAGGCCATGACTGGTAAAGGGCAGGGGGAAATTTGGCCAGAACACCGGCGTAACACCCCTACTCTCTTCGAGAAATGCCCTGGGATTTCTAATGACCACAGAGAGTCAGGACCTCAGTTTCAGCCAAAGGACGGCGCCTTTTTACAGTATAGTGTCCCCGTCACTATACTGGGGCATGAGGACCCACACAGACCGCAGGGTGAGCGCCCCCTGCTGGCCCCACTAACACCTCTTCCAGCAGCAGCCTCAGCTTTCCCAGGAGTCTCCCCTCCAGGTACTGACCAGGCTCACACCTGCTGAGCTTCAGTGAGCTGCCAGTGTGAGTTGTGGGGTCATATAGCTGTTGTCCATACGGAGCAGACAGTGGTCTGCTCCATATTATCACAGCTGCTTCTGCCATGAGATTGCTAGTCAGGTTGAAACACAACTAATAACACACCTGTCAATCAATTACCATGACAACAAGGTCAGGAAGGAAATCAATACCACCGGCAAATATGTAAGACCTGCATTTGCTGTTCTGTGGCACTCAGACTGAGTGTGTTCTCACCTGGTCTCTGTGTTCCCTAGTGTGCAGCTTGGTTTTTCAACTTTGCTTTTGTTTTTTTCCTTTTGGCCTTTTTCTCGTGCCTTTTTCAGGTTTTGGACTTTGCCTTCTCTCTCTGGTTTTGCCCTTTGGATTTCCTTGAGTTGTCTGTTGTCACAGCCTGGACCCCTGCCTGTTTGCTCTCAGATTGCCCCAAAGTACGTGAAGCATGTTACACACATGTCCTCTCACCTGCAGGAAGAGGATGTGGTCCTCGGTGCGGGCGAGCTGCTCCAGCTCCGCGTTCCTCCTCTTTATAGCAGCCATCTCCTGCTCCAGCTCCTTGATCAGGCCTTCAGCCTGCACCTCGGCTGCCCTCTGCTTGTCCTCCAGCGCTTTGATGACCTCGGCCTGGCTCCTCTCCACACAGTGGGCCAGCGCAGTGCAGAGCTTCTCGCTGTCCTTCATCTCCTTCTGCACCCAGCGCTGAGGGGGCGAGAGGACACGGACGGGAGAACCAGGGAAATCTCTGAACAGCCGAAACCTGCAGGAAGTTCCTGTCGGATTCTCTGACGCGTGCCGTCCAATGAGCCTCAAGAAACCAAATGATCTGAGCCCGTGCCTCTCAAGCTCTGGGCTGCAGCCCCCTAGGGTGCTCAGAGAAAGGTAGAAACAGAAGAAAAGAACCCAAATATTGCTGTCCCAAAAAAAGCAATCTAAAAACGGGACTGACTGGATGCACACTATATACTCTGAAATCTATTTATTTATTACACAAAATAATTTTGGCCCGAAAGCTAATACGCTTTTGTCCCGATGAAGGCTTTTGTGGGGAGATATTGAGAATTTGTTAATTAATAAATGTTGTGATAGCACAGCCTTGTCTGGGACACATCTCAAGGGTTTGTTGCAATATAAATGGATGGAAAAAAGAAACGCAACACCCCCTCCTCCACACTCTGGCCCTCCCGTCTGCGTGGAACAAGGTGAAGAGGACATCTAACAGGCTGACGAGTCCATCGCAGCCTCTGTCTGGCCCGAGCCAGTCGGGTGTGATGTCTAGGAGGTGTGAGCAGAGGGCCTCTGACAGGTCTCCTTGCTCTAAGGCCAGCAGCATGGAGCCTCACTGTCCTGTCACTGATGTGAACATTGTGTTTGCTGGCAGTTTCAGCAGCAGTACAGGTGGCAGATCTGAAACGATCTCTCAGGTGGACCAGTCTGATGTGTGAGTCCTGCTCTGGTGTGGTCACTTGAGGGGGACCGGATCTTGGATGGTCTGTCCTGCCAATCTGCTGAAACCTTCTCTGCAGCCGGGACACAGTGGAGCAGGTTACTCCATAGTGTCTGGCAACGCTAGCACATGACATGCCTGCCTGCAGCATGCCAATGGCCCTCTCCCTTGCTTCTGGTGACATTCAAGGCATTATGGAATGACTAAGTGTGGCCTTTTTCTTGCAGTGACCTAAGCTTTGAATTAAGGCCTTTTTAAAGGTGACCTGTTCCACCTGGACCTCGTTGGGTAAAAGTGCACCTAATGAGCTTTCGTGAGATTGGCAAGTTGCAATGCCTCATTGCACAAGCTGTATCACTGGTCAGAGGGCTTAAACCAAATTGACAACTTTTTGTGAAAGTACATCAGCCATAACTGTAGTATTCTCTTTCCAGGAAATGTTGTGTTTCTTTTTTCCATCAGTATATTTTGAAGTATACAGTGTGCGTCCAATCAATCCCATATTTGATGATGCAGAGATAGCTCTGTGACCCCTGCAGCACCCCACTCAGAAAGACTGACAGGACTCACTGTGTCTCAGAGAGAGCAGAGACCCCAGCTCTGAGCCCTGCAGTACCCCACTCAGAAAGACTGACAGGACTCACTGTGTCTCAGAGAGAGCAGGGACCCCAGCACTGAACCCTGCAGTACCCCACTCAGAAAAACTGACAGGACTCACTGTGTCTCAGAGAGAGCAGTGACCCCAGCACTGAGCCCTGCAGTACCCCACTCAGAAAAACTGACAGGACTCACTGTGTCTCAGAGAGAGCAGGGACCCCAGCACTGAGCCCTGCAGTACCCCACTCAGAAAGACTGACAGGACTCACTGTGTCTCAGAGAGAGAAGTGACCCCAGCACTGAGCCCTGCAGTACCCCACTCAGAAAGACTGACAGGACTCACTGTGTCTCAGAGAGAGCAGGGACCCCAGCACTGAGCCCTGCAGTACCCCACTCAGAAAGACTGACAGGACTCACTGTATCTCAGAGAGAGAAGTGACCCCAGCACTGAGCCCTGCAGTACCCCACTCAGAAAGACTGACAGGACTCACTGTATCTCCGAGAGAGCAGTGACCCCAGCACTGAGCCCTGCAGTACCCCACTCAGAAAGACTGACAGGACTCACTGTGTCTCAGAGAGAGCAGCGGCCCCAGCACTGAGCCCTGCAGTACCCCACTCAGAAAGACTGACAGGACTCACTGTGTCTCAGAGAGAGCAGGGACCCCAGCACTGAGCCCTGCAGTACCCCACTCAGAAAGATTTGACAAGGCTCATTACAAGACTCACTTTGTGGAGTTTCACAGATTTTTTGATGTCCTCCACCTTCTTCACTCTGTCCTGGGCCATCTGTTGTAATTGTGCCTTTGTCTTCCTCATATTATTCTGCAGGCAGCATAATGAAACACAGGACCACACAGACTATTCATCACTTCCTGAATCAGATAGTCCAGACTGGTAGAACTTTACAAGGAATAAAACATGATATGCAGTCAGAGCTTTAAATCGGCCAAATTTCTGCAGAGGATAAATATTTGAAATTGTGCTGATCAAAGAAATGCTCAAGGATGGAGTTCAGGATGGTATTAAAACTATTTGATATTAGAATTTTAAGTCATATGGGCGGTGGCATTATATTGCATTAATAAGTTATCATATCATCTAAGCAATATATGAAAAAAGCATGATATTTATTATTAGCATACTTCATCTTGACCTCACATGTTTAAGAAGCGCTTGCGCACAGATCAACACAGACATTGCTCTTGCGCATTTCGACATTGAACATCTCCACCAACCTGAAGCTCCAGTCTCTGTGCTTCTATGGAGACGGTGCTGTGAGTCCGGTGGTCTTTCTTGGTGCACAGCCGACAGATGAAAGCCTGGTCTCTCCTGCAGAACAGCTCCAGCTGTCTGCCGTGCTTCTTGCACAGCTTGTCCCTTAAGCTGCGTGCCGGGTCCACCAGCCGGTGCTGGCTCAGTCTCCCGACCTCGCGGTGCGGCTGGATGTGCTCGTCGCAGTAGGAGGCCAGGCACACCAGGCAGGACTTCACCGCCCTGAGCTTCTCCGCGGCGCAGACGTCACAGGGCACCTCCCCGGGGCCGGCGGCGCCCCCGTCAGCGCAGCTGCTTCTCGTGGCCTTGAACTGCTCCGCGATCTCGTTTAAGGTCCGGTTAATCTGGAGACTGGGTCTTCGGCCGAACGCCTCCTTACACAGCGGGCACTGACACGCACCCCCGCTGTCCCAGTACCCCCCGATACAGGCCTGGCAGAAGTTGTGCCCGCAGGGGAGGGAGACCGGGCTGGCGAACACGTCCAGGCAGATCGAGCACAGGAGCTGCTCTTCGGACAGCAGGCTGCCGGGCGAAATCATTTCTGGTCGAAACGAAGGCAAACGCAAGAGATTATTGAAGCAGCACGAGTTTACAGAGACAGAAATACTGTAGATGTAAGTGCAATCATGGTTTTCAAACTACTGTATAACCTAGCCTAGACTATAGCTGAATAGCAAAGTAAATGAAGCAAGTTAACCAGGCACACTGGATGCGTGTGAGTATCATTCATGAAGTGCAGGTACAATTACCTGTGGGGAATGGACAGCTTTGTTTCAAGAAATATTTTTCAAATGCAAAATGTCTCGTTTCCCGTAACTCAATCCTTAGGAATTTAGACGTTTGACACAAGAACATAGATCACACCAGAAGTTTTACAACACAGTATTGTGTCTGTGTTCTTTCTAAGGTGCTTCTGCTGAAGTAGCTGCCGCATAGTCAGACTCACTGGCACTGATCCTGACTGGAAGGCATCTCTTATCTTTCAAGCATGGTGGGTTCTGGCTTTTCCTGATGCTGAAGAGTTGCGTTTCCCTGGGCATCATCACACAGAGACGCTCAGTCCCATGAACACAGCAATTCTTTCTCTGCCTCTTTCATTGAGGGAACTGAGGTCGGAAAAGGGGTGGGGGTGTCTGGAGTTCAAATTCCGCTCTTATCGGCATTCCAGATCTCCAGACAGAGCACTGTCTGCAGCTGTCTGTCAGCGAAGTCACGCTTCCTATCGATGGGCCCATTATCTATGTGTTCTTCAAGTCAATCGCCACCAGTGTCCAGGGTTTCTCCGAGCACTGACTGAAATCAAGGACCCAGAGACGCTGCCAGGTCCTCAGCCTTCCATCCAGCCTTTACTGATGCTCTCTGAACCACAGGAGCCCTGCCCAGCCTCTCCCTTGTCTTCTGTCTTCTTCGTGCTCCATGTCAACATGCACATGAACAGCTCAATGCACATCTGGGAGACACATTGCCAGTACAGACTGGACTGTCACACACTTCACTGGGACACAGTACCAGTACAGACTGGACTGTCACACACTCAATGCATGAACAGCTCAATGCACATCTGGGAGACACAGTACCAGTACAGACTGGACTGTCACACACAGCACCGAGACACAGTACCAGTACAGACTGGACTGTCACACACTCCACTGGGACACAGTATACCAGTATAGACTGGACTGTCATACACAACACTGAGACACATTACCGGTACAGACTGGACTGTCACACACTCCAGTGGGACACAGTACCTTTATCGACTGGACTGTCACACACAGCACCGAGACACATTACCAGTACAGACTGGACTGTCACACACAGCACCGAGACACAGTACCAGTACAGACTGGACTGTCACACACTCCAGTGGGACACAGTACCTTCATCGACTGGACTGTCACACACAGCACCGAGACACAGTACCGGTACAGACTGGACTGTCACACACAGCACCGAGACACAGTACCAGTACAGACTGGACTGTCACACACTCCAGTGGGACACAGTACCTTCATCGACTGGACTGTCACACACAGCACCGAGACACAGTATCAATACAGACTGGACTGTCACACATTCCACTGGGACACAGTACCAGTATAGACTGGACTGTCACACACAGCACCGAGACACAGTACCATAATACAAAAGGCATAATTATAAATGTTGCTAACAGGAACAAGGAAGAAAGACAGAAAAAGATAGAGCTTGAAAGGGAGCCAGCTTAAGAATGCAGTTATGCAGGTAACATTGAGTCAAAACATTTACTAGCAATCACAAACAAAATGCTTCCGGGTGAAGTCCCTTTTATTTCACAATGTGAAATAACTGGGAAATACTTTTTTTTAAAGATAAGAATTATCTTAAAGAAATACAAAGATCTTCCACAATTTACTGAATTTATTGATATCCTAGAGCAGCTGGAACAGCACCTGCAGTAAGCGTTTATTTTTTTATTTACTGTGTTCTGGTACGTTGCTGAATGCCGATAGTGAAAACATAACTTTTATTACTTAGAAAATCTCAATACAGCATTTACCTTTGAAGGTGATAGAAGCACAGCTCTGTCCCTGTCGGTCTCCTCTCCTGAGCCCTGTCCCCCCCTGAGCTCCCACTGTCCCTGTCGGTCTCTCCAGAGCCCTGTCCCTCCCTGAGCTCCCACTGTCCCTGTCGGTCTCCTCTTCTGAGCCCTGTCCCTCCCTGAGCTCCCACTGTCCCTGTCGGTCTCCTCTCCTGAGCCCTGTCCCTCCCTGAGCTCCCACTGTCCCTGTCAGTCTCTCCTGAGCCCTTGTCTCTCCCTGAGCTCCCACTGTCCCTGTCGGTCTCCTCTCCTGAGCCCTGTCCCCCCCTGAGCTCCCACTGTCCCTGTCGGTCTCTCCTGAGCCCTGTCCCTCCCTGAGCTCCCACTGTCCCTGTCGGTCTCCTCTCCTGAGCCCTGTCTCTCCCTGAGCTCCCACTGTCCCTGTCGGTCTCCTCTCCTGAGCCCTGTCTCTCCCTGAGCTCCCACTGTCCCTGTCGGTCTCCTCTCCTGAGCCCTGTCCCTCCCTGAGCTCCCACTGTCCCTGTCGGTCTCTCCTGAGCCCTGTCTCTCCCTGAGCTCCCACTGTCCCTGTCGGTCTCTCCTGAGCCCTGTCTCTCCCTGAGCTCCCACTATCCCTGTGCACCGCAGTACAGCCCAGTCAGCAGTGAGGGGGTCCAGCAGACACAGCAGGGGCAGCAACACAGCTGCAGGAACGTTGCTGTGTTGTGGAGTGAAGAGGAGTTTTTAAATGCTGCTGTGTCCTGGGACTCCACCCTCTGCCCCTAAGGCAGACTACGTGCCTGTAATATGTTTTCCTACAAAACAAGCTGGAGTATGTAAAGAGCATGTAATGAGTCAGGATCAAGCGATTCTAGTCAGGCTAGCGGTCCGGTTCTTTTGTGAATGCAACAGGCATCTACAAAGCATGTCTGTTTCTACAGCACAGGGAAATCACAGAGATCTACAGACCTATATTTCCAAAACTGTAAGAGCTCAGACTCTCACTGGAGTCTTACACAGCTGCAGGGCTGAAATTCACACCATACACCCCAGTCATATCGCCCTTTCAGAGGATTAACTCCAGACTTGCTGGTCCTGGGGTCATTCACAAGACTGGAAAATACAATATCCCCCATTGCTTTCTTATACCAGTGCTACCAGGGCATAACTTAGTTTAAGAAATGCAAAATATCCTTTTTTTCCCAAACATATGTAAACAAAAGCTTTGAAACAAAGTTTCTAGCAACAAGCACTTGAACAAACTTTTGTCCTCACAGTCCGTTTCCATTTTCTAGTCAACATTTTCTGCGATCAGACCAAATTCTAATGAAATCGGAATAAACTATAGTTATAGCTGACGTACTTTCACAAAAAGTTGTCAATTTGTTTTAAGCCCTCTGACCAGCAATTTGCACATAAAAAGCTGCTAATAGTGCCTTGATCTGAGGATCTCATCCCGTGACGGTGTCACAGGGGTGGGGCGCAATTCTGTTCGACTAAGAAAAGGGATTTCATGTTTTACTTTTTTATTTTAGTTTGAACCCCCCTGTGTTCGTCTCTGATCACTCTTTCCAGCAACAGCAGAAAGATAACTTCAGCCGCCGGTGCACAGGAGTAAAGACTGGAGACGTCAGCCCCTTGCTGTTTAAGACGGTAGACCAGTCGAGCGACTCTGAGGCAGTGATGGGAAATGTGCGAGAACTTGACGAGCAAGGGCAGCATTTTGGAGGTTTAGACGTGTTCCGCCAGTGCTGGCATTTAAGCACACGTTCGCTCTTCTGGAACAGTGACTTGTTCTTCATGAGGAAGCACTGGAGGCTGCTGCTGGGTTGTCAGGGTATGAAGCCTTACTTGGAAATGGCCTGTGCCAAAGCGCTGTGTCACTCTGTTTGGCTCTGCCGAGCCCCAGCTGCGTGAAGCACATGGGAAAACTTCAAACTCATCTGCTCTCTGACTTCCTGCACCCCCCACACAGGAAGAACTGATGGCAGGCCACAAAAGCGGTTTGTCTCTTCGACTTCCGGCCGAGTCCAGACGGGACCGGGCGGCTTCCCCTCCAGGCAGGAAGTGCTCGGTGAAGTCGGCAGCGCGCCCAAAACGGCCATCGATAAGGGCCAATTCAGACTGACTTCGGTCTGACTGACCGCCGTCCGGACCTCGTCAGCGCGGGCTGGAAATCGTGTGAATGCGGCGGTTGTCCCTAGAAACCGCGGGGGGCGCGAATCGATCCCGGCCCCTTGGGGACACACTCCCTGAAGATCAGGCGAATTTGCACCTTTGCATCCATGGCGATTTACTCTCTGGCTAGAGAGAGTGCTTTTCTTATTTCCCTCCTCTTGGGCTTCGTTTGGGGCTGTGCACGGCGATGGCGGGAGACCCCATGGGAGACGCTGACTCCTCAGGCCTGTGAGAAGCTATTCGCCAAGCTGAGCAACGTTTTCGATACACGCCAAGTCCTTAACGTTGGACAGAATTAAGGTTTCTCAGTTCCTTGCACTGTCGCCCCACCTCCAACCGACGTCACGGATGTCGGAAAGGCATGCCGTGGAATGGCCAGGAGAGCATTGAAGACCCTATGCGTAGCGGCAAAATGGGGGTTAGCCCGGGCTCAGGAGATCAGATGATGTCGGGTAGAAACCTACGCCCTCAGGCCCTCAGGCCGCGGAGGAGACGACCTGGTGCTAGGTGGGTCTCAAGACATCCAAAACCCTCAATGCTGAGCGAGGAGGAAAGCGTGACCCGGAAATATATAGCCCCACACAAGGACACACTGGAAAGACAAGCAAAACACAGGGAAACTAGGGTCAGGACAGAGTAGGAGCGCCCTCTGGCTGTAGAGGGCGTGACAATCTCACGATGAGTAGAGAGCAGAGTAGAGGAGTTTAGTGCTCTATGTTCATGTGCACTGGAATTCTGATTCACGCTGATCTCTCAGGACGTACACAGTATACTACAAACATAGTAAATAATAACAACAGGAGCAATGAATATGTAGTGGAGGAAAAAAACGTGGCAGACCATGCGCAAAGTACATGGGGCAGACACATTGAGTCTGAAGTTGGCTGTTAAGGATGCGATGAATAAGCAATGAGCCTATCTTCACCTTTTTTTTCAAAGTCTTTTGCCTGCTCATATTGTACATTGCACCGTTCAGTACTTGTGTTCCAAACCCGAGTCAGACAAAAAGTTGCAGGAAAACCTCTCCTCTTCATTTTGTCATTTACAACTACTTACAACAACTTTTCTGTATGACTCAGTTTTGGAATAAAAGTACTGAACAGTGCAATATTCATCATAAGCAGCCAAAAGTCTCAGAAAAAAGAGATGAAGACAGGAGCAAATTACCACTTTTCCTAAAATTCAAAATCAAAATTCATATGGGACCCAAAAGCCAGCCCTGAGCATAAAAAGCCCAAAAGCCCTGAGCGTTCCTTTCTTTCTTTCTTACCAAAAACCCAAACACACATTGAAAATCTACCTCTACCATACATGTCAAAAGCTCACTCCCCATAATTTCTATCCCTTTATTTTATTCTGTTGATGCATATTTTTGCACATAACCTGTTACCTTTTTAATGTTTTGCACATTGCCTGTTGTTGGTTTTTTTTTTGCACATTGTCTGTTGTTGTTTTTTGCACACTGCCTGTTGTCTCTGTCTTTCTTTTGCTACACAATTGTATTGTTGTTGTTGTTTTTTTCTCTTTGTACTACTTATGTTCGAGAGCTAGCTAAATAGCATTTCGTTACACCATATACCTGTATATGAGTGTAATGACAATAAACTTGAACTTGAACTTGAACTTGGAAAAATTGTCTGAGTAGTGCGAATGCTACCCCAAACCCTAGCTGGGGTTTCAACTGAGCCGTTTTGCAATCTTTCTATGAAGCCCTCCAGTCATTGGAGTTTCATATATTCCCCAGAGCAAACTGTATGAGTGAGAAACGATTGCAGCCGTTGAGAAAAGATGTCCCAAATTTATTAGATTTGATAATGCTTTGTTCCCTCTTTTGATCCGACGGACTGTTTTGCAACACAATTTCCGAATGGTACACTGCGCCATCCAGGCAGCCTGGAGTTTCCCCCAAAAAAGAAATTCCAGAATAGACCAAAAAAACACTCGTCCCATAGCTGCCATGGGCCCCAAAATCTGGTGCTGAGAGTAAAAATTGTCGAAGTAGAGTTTCTTAACCTAACCCTAGCTGTGGCTTCAACTGAGCCATTTCAAAATCTGTTTTTGAAGCCCTCCAGTAATCAGTTTGTGATATATTCCCCAGAGCAAACTGTATGAGTGAGAAACAACCGAAGCCGTTGAGAGAAGGTGTTCCATACTGTATGTATTAGATTCAATAATGTTTTGTTCCCACTTTTAATCGGACGAAGAGTTTTGCTAATACAATTTCCGAATGATACACAGCCACATCCAGGCACCCAGGAGTTTTAAAAAAAAACATTTTCAGAAAAGACCCCCAAAAAAAACACTTGTCCTAATGCTGCCCCAAAATCTGGCGCAGAGTGTATAAATTGTCTAAGTAGTGTTTGAATGCTAACCCTAACCCTAGCTGGGGCTTCAACTGAGCCGTTTTGCAACTTGTCTACAGGTGCAAATTAGATTATGATAATAGTATCCAGAAGCACCTTATTAAGACCGCCGGTTGGAGCTAATAAAGCTTAACGTCTCATGTACAGCATTTGAGCTGTCGCCAGAAAACACTGCTGAGGGACAATCTTTTTCCAATTAAGAATTTAAGTTATATACTCTTTAGACTCTTAATAATTTAAAACTGTGTATAACAGCATGTTAATCAATATACATTAAAAAGTCGGGTATTTTTTATAAAAGCAATTTTGCTCAGTTGGACAAAAGTACACAACCTTCCACCTTCTAAGCTCATGCACAGTAAAGAGATTAAATCGTTTCACTAACAACCGATGTACCACGAGTGCCCCAGTTGTGGTAGAACACTGTGGATAATTGCGTACGGTATGGGGTTGTACCGTGCGTTTTGAATGGCTGAATCTGTGTATCTGAACCTCTCTGGGCATTTTGACATGTTCCCCAAACCTAAATGGATGAATGGGATAAAATCAAAACAACTGATCAAAGCTCTTGTAAGTGAATGACATACAAAAATGCTTGGTTACAAATTTTGATCCGACCACATCAGTTTTGGTTGAAATTTACCAGCGGTGCACCATGACTTCCAGGCCCCAGAGAGTTTCCGGAAAAAAAGATTTCAGACAGGATCAAGAAATCACTCGTCCTAAACGTGGCTTGGGCCCAAAATGCAGACCTCAGCTTAAAAACTGTGTAAGTAGTGTGTGAATGCTAACCCTAACCCTACTGGGGTGGCAACTGAGCATTTCCACGATCTATATCTGAACCTCTCTGGGCATCGGATTTTGACATGTGCCCCAAACCTAAAGGTATGAATGGCATACAATCAAAACCATTGATCAAATCTCTTGCAAGTGAATGGCATTCAATAATGCTTGGTTACAAATTTTGATCCGACCGAATCAGTTTTGGTTGAAATTTACCAGCGGTGCACTGGCCATCCAGCCCCCAGAGAGTTTCCGGAAAAAAAAAAATTCAGATAGGAGCACGAAATCACTTGTCCTAAACTTGATTTGGGCCCATAATGCAGTCCTGAGCTTAAAAACCGTGTAAGTCGTGTGTGAGTGCTAATCCTAACCCTAGCTGGGGTGTCAACTGAGCCATTTCGCAATCTTTCTATGAAGCCTTCCAATCATCGGATTTTGATATATTCCCCAAAGCAAACTGTATCAGTGAGAAACAATTGTAGCCGTTGAGAAAAGATGTTCCAAATTTGTTAGATTCGGTAATGTTTTTTCCTCCTTTTGATCCAACGGACTGTTTTGCAACACAATTTCCGAATGGTACACCGCGCCATCCAGGCAGCCTGGAGTTTCCCAAATACTTTTTTTTAGAAAGGACCAAAAAAAACACTCGTCCTAAAGCTGTCTTGGGCCCCAAAATCCGGTTCTTAGCGTCAAAATTGTCTTTGTGCTGTTTGAATGCCAGCTTGAATGCTAAGTTCACTTGAGACCCAAAATCCAGGAAGTGTCAAAAATGTCCCAGTAGTGTGGGAATGCTAACCCTAACCCAAGCTGGGGTTTCAACAGAGTAATTCTGCAGTGATTCTCTGAAGCTCTCCAGTCATCAGATTTGAATGTGTTCTTCAAACTAAAAAATAGTTTCTAAATAGAATCTAAAATAGTGAAAACCATTGAAAAAAGCTTTTGGGAACATACTGTATCTTCTTCAATCGTGTATCTTAATTTGGCAAATTTTCAGTCTGCTGAAAAAATGCTGTAACATTGGTATTTAAATGAGCATGCATTTGAGGCCAGTATAGGGTTTGGGATACAAGAACCACTAAAGGTTGAGTACATTTATACATCAAGTTAAATTACTAAATTAAATTAAGAGAGTTAACACTGTAGGAAAGATTTTCTTTCAACTTTTTTGTCTGACTCAAGTACTGAACGGTGCAATATACAATATAAGCAGCCGACATCCTCAGGAAAAAAAAAAGTTGAATAAAGGAGCAAATTACCACTCGTTTTAAAGTGCACTTGGAACACACAATCCAGCACTGAGTGAAACAAATGTCCAGTTAGTGTGGGAATGCTAACCTCAAGCCTAGCCGAGGTTTCAACAGAGCAATTCCGCAGTGTGTCTCTGAAGCTCTACTGTCAGCGTGTTTGTATCTGTTTCTCAAAACAAAAATTTGGATTCTGTAACAATCACCCATGAAAAAAGCTCTTGGGAATTTTTCTTCTTTTATTCTTTATTGTATCGTCTTGAAGCACATTTCCAATCAGCTGAAAAAGTGCTGCCAAAATGGTATTTATATGAGTGTGTATTTCCTGGCAGTGTCAAGTTTGGGTTACAATTACCATTATATGATGACTCCAGTTATACGTCTAGTTGCACATTAAATGAGAATATTAGAGTATGACAGGTTTTTGTACAAGTTTTCATTGACTCTGTTTTGGAATACAACTCCTGAATAGTGCAATGTACAATACAATCAGCCAAAAGTCTCAGAAAAAAGGAACAAATTGTCACTCGTCCTAAAGTTCACCTGGGACCCAAAATCCAGCGCCTGTAGTAAAAAACCTCCAAGTAGTTCTGACCCTAACCCTAGCCTTTTCTAGATACAGTAAGTGTGACAAGGTGGCACAGCAGGTATTGCTGCCTTATGGTGCTGGGGCTCTAGGCTCAATTCATATGGTCATCATATAGTCATTCATCTGTGTGGAGCTTGTGTATTCTTCTCATTTCATCTGGGTGCTCTGTTTTCTTCCCAAATCCCATAACATGCTCATAGGTTATCTGGCTTCTGGTATCACTGGCCTAGTGTGAGTGTGTTTGTGTCATGTAACATGCCTTGTGTCTGTTGTTTCCTGGCTACAGCTCCCCCACCAGCCTGTACTGGATAAAGCAGTTAAACAATTAATGTATGGAAGAACTAGATAATTGCGCAGTCAAACGTGCACACATAGGAGTATTTTATTTAGACAGAAGGCAAGTTGACTCCATTGAAATCTAATAGACAAATGAAGAGTCAAACCATTTCTTGCTAAACTGAAAACACCAGTCAGCACAATCAATCTTAACCCAGTGAACCACTCTTAACCCCAAATTACAGTTTGAATGAGAAGGATTGGCACATAGAGACTTTAAAGAAAACATTAATTCCCTGTGAAGAACAGAAAAAAAAAGAACCAAACTCTTTTCTCACAAAATCGAAGGTGACAGAGTTCAAGATGACACTAAAAGATTAAATCATCTGTGTAGCAGAACTGCATTCACCAGAACGCATCCAGTTGTTCAATTAACCCCAGTCCTTTAGAAATCCAAACAACCACATTGCAAACATGATTAGAGATATAGCAAATAATCTGAAAACAGACTCATCGGTACTCTATCTGGAAGCTTACAGGTTACATACTGCCAAGTGCTTCTGAATCCATTATTTGGCCTGAAAACTACCTACAACTGATAAAATTAAGGGTTTTGGAAACTGATTTTCAAACAGATAAAAATATCACTTTTCACCAGCCTAATGTCAATTTTTTTCCAGTCTGCAGAGAGTGACTATAATAATACTCCAGATTTTAACCTGAGTACTTTAAAGCAAGGGCAGTAGCATGATACTGTTACATCACAGGGTTATATAGGATCCCATATGCATTTCGGATACTCAGATCCAGCAGATCCAGAGGTACAACCAGCAGCGTGATGGATCAGATCCAGCAGAAGCCTGGGAGAGGGCCTCGTATGTGGACAACTGGGTGATGCTGGAGATCTCAGAGGTGCCCCCCTCATCATCTGTGGCACGCAGGGCGAGGTAGACCACCGATTGATTCATGGCAGACAAGGACTCCAAAGGCAGGAGGAGAGTCTGGGTCTGTCCTGCTGGAACACTGTGCAGAGAGGAGGTGTTGAGGGGCAGAGCAGCAGTGAAGCTCTCTCTCAGGGCCTGTGGGCTGAGGCCAATTCTGATGTCATAGCTGGACACTGGAGGAGAGGGAGAGGAAGATCAGAGGGGTTTGGAACAAGGACTGGGGTTCTAGTCAGTATGTCTCTCAGCTGTCCCAGTGTTTTGATGGGTGTCCAGTCTGTGTCTCTTACCTGTCCTAGTGTAGTGATGGGGGTCCAATCGTGTGTCTTTCACCTGTCCCAGTGTAGTGATGGGTGTCCAGTCTATGTCTCTCACCTGTCTCAGTGTAGTGATGAGTGTCCAGTCTGTGTCTCTCACCTGTCCCAGTGTAGAGATGTGTGTCCCGTCTATGTCTCTCAGCTGTCCCAGTGTAGAGATGAGTGTCCCGTCTATGTCTCTCAGCTGTCCCAGTGTAGTGATGAGTGTCCAGTCTGTGTCTCTCACCTGTCCCAGTGTAGAGATGAGTGTCCCGTCTATGTCTCTCAGCTGTCCCAGTGTAGTGATGAGTGTCCAGTCTGTGTCTCTCACCTGTCCCAGTGTAGTGATTGGTGTCCAGTCTGTCTCTCACCTGTCCCAGTGTAGTGATGGGTGTCCTGTCTGTGTCTCTCACCTGTCCCAGTGTAGTGATGGGGGTCCAGTCTGTGTGTCTTTCACCTGTCCCAGTGTAGTGATGGGTGTCCAGTCTATGTCTCTCACCTGTCCCAGTGTAGTGATGGGTGTCCAGTCTGTGTCTCTCACCTGTCCCAGTGTAGTGATGGGGGTCCAGTCTGTGTGTCTTTCACCTGTCCCAGTGTAGTGATGGGTGTCCAGTCTGTGTCTCTCACCTGTCCCAGTGTAGTGATGGGGGTCCAGTCTGTGTGTCTTTCACCTGTCCCAGTGTAGTGATGAGTGTCCAGTCTGTGTCTCTCACCTGTCCCAGTGTAGTGATGGGGGTCCAGTCTGTGTGTCTTTCACCTGTCCCAGTGTAGTGATGGGTGTCCAGTCTGTGTCTCTCACCTGTCCCAGTGTAGTAGTCATCTCCAGGTGCAGTCCACTGCAGAACAACAGTCTTGTTGGCCACAGAGGCGGTCAGGTCGGTCACTTTTCCAGGGGGGAAGTCATCCCTGGGCACAGCTGGCACTCCCTTCACTGTCACTGTGCCCCCACTGGCAGAGCGGCTGAAGCTGCCTAGAGCTGTGCTAGTCTGGCGAAGAGAGGGGGCGCTACGACGCATCCTACCTATGATTTGAAAAATGAAAGATCACAGTTTTACAAGGGGCAGTAGGTCCTTGCTGTGATTTTGTGTGTACGTGTGTGAGAGAAATGGGAAAGTTAATTTTAGTGTAGATGTGTAAGTGTGTTGAGGTTAACACTTCTGTATGTGGTTCATATTGTTGTATATGTATGGTATTGTGCTCTTTGTAGTGTGTATTGACGGGTACACATTGTAGTGTGTGTATTGTACTTATTGGTGTGTTATAATTCAAGTATTGCAGTGTGTATAGTGTATTCTGCATATTGTTCTTGTGCATGTTGTACTGTAGAGTGCATTTCATTGTGCGTTTTGTGCATATTGTATTGTGTGTGTTGGAGTGTGTCTGTTTTATTCCGAGTATTGTGGTGTCTTTATTTTAGTTTGCATGTATCCTTTGTATATCTAAGTCTTTCGTACCACTGCTTTGTCGAGGTCTTTCTGGAACAGCATTTTTGGGGTACTCCACTCCGCCCTTGACACCCTGCACCTCAAACTTTACACTGTATCTCCCGTTACCCTCAAAGCTGTGGAACATAGCTGAGTATATGCCATCATCTTTCGTTTTATCAGCTCCTGCAAAGAGAGAGTTGTATAAACACAGGCGGAGAATAAGCTGACTGTACAGTCCACAGTACATTGAACTGAGAAGGAGAGAGATGGCAATAAACACTAAATGGCAAGACAGCAGCTAGAGAGAGAGAAGGAGGAACCACTTTAATTGAAAAAGTCCACTAGACTCTCAGTATGACATTCAGGTCCTTGCAAAAGAATTCAGCCCAGTCATAAGTAGACATGAATTCAACCCCTTTGCTGTAGCAAACCTAAAGGAATTTAGGTCCAAAAAATTACTTTAATGAGCCACACAATTTTGCACAAACTCAACACAGTGCATGACTCAATCAACACCATCCCTACAGTCAAGCATGGGGGTGCAGTAGTGTTATAGATCTGCTCGTCATCAGCAGGGACTGGGAAGCTTGTCAAGACTGATGGGAACACAGTTCTGGCAAATGTTAGAGGAAAAACTCCTTCAGACCCAAAGCCGGGATACATTTCTCCTTTCAACATGACTATGATTTAAAGCACAAGGCCCAGGCTACATGGTCACCAAACCAACTGTCAGTCAGGTAAATGACAGACGCATTCTAGCTAGATTATTAAAAAAACATTATGCTCTGGCATCATACCTTCCCACTACTGTGGAGTATGTTTTACAGTGCAGTGGTCTCCGGCCAAGCTGTATTAGTTTGTGATTTTTAAAAGTTTTGGAAATGAGAACCTATCCCCAGTTGATTTATCTGGTTAAATAAAGGGCTGTACCTCCAAAGCTCCCTGAACTGCCCTGATATGTGTAATGTGCAAATGACAGACAGTCAACACGTGCCTGTACCGCTGTCGACCAGACGCAGTTTATTCACGGTCTTTTCACCAAGGTCCACTATAGCTGTGACATTGGCATTGATGACAGGCCAGGCGCCCTGGGACAGCTGAGCAGAGATCAGGAGGGGCTGAGGGTAGGTTGTCTGTGTCTCGCTTATGCCTCCAGAGACAATGACCGGAGGGACACATTCATCGGTGGCTCTGGAGGTCACTAGCAAAGTGAAGGTCTGGGGGGAGCTGTGGGTGTTGACAATCTTGTAGCTCCATATACCAATCTGCAAGATTTAACCAAGAATGAGAATTTAATACAGGCACTTGCAGGTCAATGAACATGTTTTGGCATCTTTATCAGAGCAGAGAGATGAACCAGAAGGGCAGCAGGCAAGGATGAAAGGAGCTCTGTAAAGAGGATGCTTGTAGCAAAGAGAAGAAGAGGTGGAGATTTGCCAACCTCGAGATTTTTGGTGCCACCCCAGACAGATGTACTGTAAAAGCAGCTATATTTTAGAGTGTCTGCATCCTTTAGAATCCTATAGGGCTGAAGCAGCTAAATGATTCATAGTGCTGAGTTCTGCAGGTGTCATTAAAAATGATTGTTTCAATTTAATTTGGTGTAGCTCAGTACAGATGAGCTAAACTGACCGATTGAAAATGAGACATGCTTGGAGCCAGGGCAGAATTCTGTAAGTGTCAAGATATAAAAAAGGCTTGCTTAAAATGTACAGGACATAGTGCACATCAAAACAATATCAGGAAGGGACAATATCAGCAGGTACGTAAGGTTAGTGTTAGTACTTAATATGTATGGAATCATTACTGGAATATTTTAACTAAACAATAGAGCTCTTCATCAGTCACAAAACTTCCTCAAGGTCTGTTAAAGAACTGACTTTGTAAAAACAACAGTAATTGATGTTGTCAAGAGAAAGTGATCTACTTAAAAAAACAGGACCTAAACTATTTTCACTTCACCCATCAAAACCGTTTTTCTCTTGTTCTCATCAGACACCTGATTTTCACTAACAACCTCCAGCTTTCCCACCCTGATTGCTAGCCATTACAGGCTGATCCTGTTTGGCCAGGGACGCAATTCGGTAATCAAAACTCACATCCATTATGCAACAGCCAGTTTCCTGTTTTGTTTTGTCTCTCTTCTCACATGTCATACACCCAGAGACCTCCCAACTTTCTGCTGATGATGACGGGCAGGTAGTATTCAGGACTCAAGCCATTAAGACTCCTCTCTCTCTTGGCTATGGGAGGAAAATTGTCTGTACTTTGCCAAACGAATCCCCAGTCCTCAAGGTCCTGCCACCTTCCATCAGCTATGATTCAGCTAACACACATGGTTCCTCGGAAGAGCACTTCATTCATTCTGAGTCTGGCAAATAAACTACCATGTAGCCCACCTATCTAGGACCATTGATGCCCCCTAATACAGTCTTGGCTGGTGATGCCTCTCAGTGGAAGTATTCTCTCAAGCATCTCAAGACTCACTTAGTCCCACAGGCCTTTACATCAGCTCACTCCAAACTCCTCAACCTACATCTACCCTGGATCCCAGATATAAACTGGACCCCTTGTCCTCCTGGCTGCTCTTATAAACACACAGGGGAGAAGAAAGACTAATTCCACACAGAACCTATCCCGACAGCTCCTTTTCCTCATGTGGAATTTCGCTCCCTCTCAGTAGTAATTACTCATTCAGACGGCTGTCTTATCATGCAGGTTTTCCAGATTAACAGCCTGGCATACTGACAAAAAGGAATCACACAGTCAGCCCGGCTCTTGATGACAATCCCTTGAAACAGATACTACACACTATCTGACACACCGGGGGATAAAGCCTCGCACCCTTCTGTACCGCTGTTCACCACTGGAGAGCCCTGGGAGGCAATGAAACAACTCTCTAGCTTTTCGTCCAGCATAACGGCATGAGAATACAGGGCTCTCCGTCATTGGCAGCACCTATACTACCAATTAAGAGCCATGCAAATGATGCTCATGTAACTGCCCCAATGATCAACACAGAAGCTCTCCTAAGCAGTGCTGCTGAGGTGCTTTGTAATCAGAAATTCTTAAAGACAGAATTCCTAATTTATTTGATCAATATCAATCTTAAAAGCTCCATTTAACTTCATAGGATATAATCCATCAGAGTGATTCCACAAGGACATCATTATTGATCCTCTTTATCAGGAGGGTGAGTTTAAAAAGCCAGTGACACCACAGCTCAATTATTAAATCCACTCAGTATTACAACTGCTTGTAGAAAACAAAGAGAACTAGTCAATCGGAATACATAAACTGCATAATAAAACAGTTTTATATATAATAAAATTGAAACTTACCTAAATATTTTGGGGGAAAAACAAAATGCAGCAAGTGATTACATAGGTGTTTATTAATTGTAGATTATTTACTGATATGTTGGAAATATATTTCATTTGATATTTAATTATGGTTGCTGATCTAAATGGAATGGAAGATTTAAGATATGAATGATGTATCAATAAAGTGTCTGAATGACAACTCCATTCTAAGAAACAGCTGTGATGGATTGATTACAAGGGTTAGATTCCTCTGCTGCTCATGAAATGCTGGAACTCAAACTGAAGCCTGAAGGAGTCACATGTAATGTTTGAACAAATGACACATAATTTGTTCATAATTTTTTTTTCTGATAAGAGGTGACTCAGATTGGAATGAGGTCATTAATTGTTAATTGATTACATTAATTACAATGTGCTGATTGAAGGCTGCTGCTTTTAAATTTAAATCAGTACTCTAGACTGTAGTATAGTTTGTGGTTAGAGTACAGTAGTATATAGTCCATAGTATAGTATTGTCTCCTGTATAGTATAGTCTAATCTAGACTGTAGTATAGTATATTCTGATCTAGACTGTAGCATAGCCTGTAGTATAGTGTAATCTGATCTGTCCGCAGTATATTCTCCAGTATAGTGTAGTCTGATCTTGACTGTACCATAGTCTGAATTTGCAGAAACCTTAGCAGCAATATTAATTATATAATGTTATTATTAAGCTGGGTGAAGAACGTACTCTAAATATCAAATGTGATATTTAATTAAATGAAGTACTGCAATAATGACATCAAGCATCTTAAAATGATTATATAAGACAAATGTAAATGAATGTTGAAGTCTCTATTCAACTCTCCTAATGCCTGAATGGCTTCATTGATTTAGTAATTGTTCCTGTGTGTTCAGTACCTCGGCTATTCCAGGGATGTTCAACTTGGCGATTCTCTCCCCAGAGTGTATTTCCATGTCGTTATTTTTGTAGGATACTCCACTCGGGCTGCGGACTGTGATGTCCGGCTGGGCGTGTTCCCAGGTGAATGCCAGCACGGTGTTTTTGCCAACAGTGGAGTCCACAGGGACTTCACCCTGGAACCATGACCATGGGATAGTCCTACCCCCTTTGCTCAGCAGCTGGATTTGAAAGAAGAGAGAGAAAAAAGTCAAGCGCCAAAGTCTAAAAGATAACAAATTAGACTGGAGATTCACCTCCTCCAGTCCCTCAGGAAAGGAAGCTGGAAGCCGTCTCTAGAACTGGCCTTAAAGGAACACAACAATGTTAGACGTGCTAGAGAAGAGGTTTCCTGTTTAAAATGTTCTTAAGACAAATGGGCGAATGATAGTTTTGATGGAATCTTCCAGCCACCAAACTCAGATGTATTTCAGATTTATTTTTCAAACCTGATAATATTATCTAATATAGGGATAAGACGTTTGATACTAATTTGGAGTCTGACTCAAGGGGTGCACAAGTTATAAACTTTTGTAATCTTGGAATTTTGTTCAGGATGTTTCTACGACCACATGAAGTCATGGACACATTTTATAACCCATAATCACCCTTCTCTGATCTGCTCCCCTGCTTCCATCTTCCTCCTCTGTCAGATCTGCTCCCCAAATTCACCCTTCTTCATCTGTCTGATATGCTTCTTCTGCTTCTTTTTCCTTCGCAGTATGATCTGCTGTCTGTGTTCTCTTATCTTCTTCTGTTTGATTTGCTCCCTGTTCCCCCATTCTCCTCTGTTTGATCTTATCTGCTTTGTTCCCTCATCCCCATCTGTGTGAGCTGTGTGATCCACTGCCTTTTGTCCCTCTTCATCCTCTGTCTGATCTGCTGCCTTTATTCCCTCTTTCTTCTGTTGGATCTGGTCCACTGTTCCTTCCTCCTCCTCTGTCTGATCTGCCGCCTGTGTTCTTTCGTCTTCCTCTGACTTGCTCCCTGTTCCCTCATCCTCCTCTGTCTAATCTTCTTTACATGCCCCCTCTTCCTTCATTGTCTGATCTGCTGCCTCTGTTCCCTCATCCTAATCTGTGTGACTGCAGTCTCATTCCCTTCTTCATCCTCTGTCTAGTCTGCTGCCTTTATACCCCCTTCCTACTCTGTGTGATCTGTTACCCCTTTTCCCTCTTCCTTGTCTGTCTGATCTGCTGTCTCTGTTCTCTCCTGTGCTCACTCACCCTAGAACACACCACTGCTTTATTGAAATCTACCCCTCAACTTGTGGAAGGTCCCAGTTGCTCACTGTCCATCATTACAGCCATCTCAGCCCAGCTCCTGACCCTACCCTCCTGTGGTGACTCTCCCTGGGGTGCATGGCAAATTCGAACATTTTGCCTTTCTTTCCTATGTCTTAAATATTTCATCAGATGAGATGGGGCTGAGACCACATAAATGTTATCAGCAAATTCTTTTACAATTAGAGCGACACTTGATTCTTTTATTGCAATTACTCTCTGGATGATTGCAACATTACTGTGCATGAGACAGAGACTGTTCTGTAATGAATTTCCAGGAATTCACGACCTATTCTGTCTGAATATTGTTCTTTGTTACCATTTTTCATGTGATCGATGTGTTTGGTTGACATGCGCGAAACTTGAAGCTGTACATCATCTTGTGGGACATTATAGATGCTGAAGCATTCTGAGCCCTTGAGTGCTCCCATTATTAGACAATTGTTTTATAACAACCTAAAAATTATAATAGTAGGAACGGTAAGAGCAGCTCAAAGCCACACCTGGACAGCACTAGTGATGTCATCTCCAGACTGAGAAGTGATGTCACTGAATGCATCCATCAGTGCGTTGGAGTCCAGTTTGTCATTGGCTGAGAAACTCTTTCCTCCTGTTCAATGAAATCACAATGGATTTAGATATGGCAGCACTAAATGGACAGCATTACAAACCAATGTGATGTCACTTAACATCCAAGCATTCTGGTACATGTTCTATTCGGAAGGTGTTTTCCCAGTCATGCTCAAAGAAATGACACCTATCTAGGAAATTTCAACTCAAATAGGTTTGCCACAGTACTCACAGATGGGAAAATTGCTCAATCTAAACTAAATCATGCAAAGAGGATGGGAAGTGATCCAGGAGACGTGGATCACAGTCTTACTCTATCAAGAAGGTTACGGAAACAACAGATGTAATTGGAGTGTCTGAAAAACCATGACATTTTAAGAGACCTCCAACAAGGATTTAGAAAGGGTTGGTTTTGTTCTGCTGATTTTGTTCTGCTGATTTTGTTCTGCTGATTCCTGCATTTTCATCCCTGAATTTTGTTCAGTTCATTTTAGGCAAAGGAAAACCCCTGTGTCCTTGCCCCTTGAAAAATAAAATAACACTTCCTCTCAACTTTCAAAAGAATCTGGAAAGACCAACCATATCCCCTTTCCTCTTGTTCAGATAGAAGCAGTCCAGATGTTTCCCAGTATGTGATTGTCTCAAAGCACTGCTTTGCAGGAAGCTAAGCTCACAAGGCAGAACAGTGGAGAGTCTCAACCCCTGGCTGAAATACCTGTTCCGGTCGCAAACTCCTCCAGCCGGGGGTCGGCACTGGGTCCCAGAGCGATGGTGTGGACGTGGACACCACTCCTCTTCACTTCCTCCAGACAGGACCCTACGCTGCTGTCTTCGCCATCCGTCAGGAGAATGATCTCGTCCCCAGCCGTGTCCCCATCATCCTGTCGGAGAACCTGGGAGAGGAGGAACTGGTCAGGACAGCAGTGTGGAGCAGAGCTCGGGGTTCAAATCCCAGGTGAGACACTGCTGCTGTGCTCCTCAGTGAGGTACAGTACTTCACCTGAATCAGCTGTAACAGATGTTGGTTCAGAAAATATGCACCGCCGGCGATTGCTGGCTCAGGTCAATATCTCAGATAGGAGATAGAAGACCAATGACGGGTCCTCCCTGGGATGGAATAATCCCTTGCAAAACAGTTGAAAAAAAGAAAGAAGAGGCCTTTCTCTTCTAACGAGGGGCAAAGAAACAGGAATGTGCACCTTAGCTTCAGTTCTGAAACAAACGCAAAAACACTTGTGTGGGAATCTTATGTAGCTGCTCCTTCAGAGTGGGTAATGATCTTGACATTCTTTCCCACGCGGATGATGGAGGTGAGGACCGAGCCAGGTGTGTCGTCTTTCTCTGCCCTCTAGTGGTGATCAGTGGATTTACAATTCGGAATGCCTCTTCTGTGCCACACAGCCCAGTCAAATACCCAGCTGTATAAACAGATGTAGGGTGCTTTGACTCCATGTCAAGCCAAATAAATTAGAAAATCATATTTTTCAAAGGGGTGCTGTGCTGTGACCCTGTAACTGTATTAAAGCTGCTCCTGTGCTTATTGCTGATCCTATTTCCTGTCCAGGCTTTGAGCACATGTTTGACATCCAGCATGGTGGAGCCTTTTCATTTTTTTCTCTACAATTTCCATTGCATTTGATTTTAACTAAACACTGTACTGGTTTATTAGAGATGCCCATTAAAGTCATGCGAGCTGATACACACAGATGCAAGTCATGCACCAGCCCATAACTGTCGCACTTTCCAGTTGAAGAACAGCAGTCAGAAGCTGCAGGCTGGGTCCAAGTGCAGAGAAGGAATGAGCTTAAAGGTGAGAGAGCAAGCCATGGGCAATCATCCCAAAGCCATCATCCAAAACAAATAAGGGTCAAAGCCAGAGAGACTCAAAAACAAAGCACAGTCCATAGGGGAAATCCAAGAGTGGAGTCAAATAAAGCACAAGTCAGAAAATGAGGTAAGCACACTATGAATTCCCAAACTAAGATGAAGATCTCTAAGACTGCAACCCGAGTATGACAGGGTCAGGTCTTCAACAGCCAGGTCGAAGTGTGCACAAGTGGGATTGATTTTCTTCCTGATCTGGAGTCATAGTAACTGGGGTTATAGTAACTGTGTCACGCCCAGTACACCTAGAGGGCGCTCTACTTTCCTCCTGTTCCTAGTTCCCTGTGATTATTCTTGTCTTTCTGGTGCGTCTTGTTGTGGAGCCTATTTACTTCCTGCTTCTGCTCTGCTCCTCGCTCAGCATTGAGGTTCGGATGTCTTGAGACCCGCCTAGCACCAGGTCACTCCTGTCCTTGGCCTGAGGGCGTAGGTTTCTATACGGCATTTCCTGAACAGCTGAGCCTGGGCTAACCCCCATCTCGCCGCTATGCATAGGGTTTATTTTCGCTCCCCTGCCATTCCACGGTTCGTCCTTTCCGACATCCGTGACAAACTGCTGGCAGTTGTGGTGATTCTAGTGCAGTTTTGCGATACTTCATTGAGAGCAAGCATGACACAGCCACGCCGTTTACCCACCTTAGAAACGAAATGAAATATATCCCTGGAACTCCAAGGCACTGAGCAGTGTGCATACAACATTATAACTATACGAATACCGCATTTAACCCAAATCGTGACTGGGGAGAAGAAATATCCCAAACAAATAAGTAATAAGTTAATAATTATAATGATTAATAATTATAATAAGTTAATGATAAGCTAATAATTCATAAATGCAGCCTGCTTTCACTTTTATGGTTTTTGTCATTTGGAACCCCTTGCTGATCCCTGTACTGGTCATTTGTATTTAGTTAATGTTAAATTGGCTACATTAACTCTATCCATGTGAAGTTTGCATGGTATCCCTGTTGTTTTCCTCCAGGTACTCCGGTTTCCTCCAACAGTTCAGGAAAATTGTGGCTGGTGTAAGTGTGTGGGTCTACAGTATATCTAACGTTGTGTCTGTACGTGCCCTCTGATGGACTGGTGTCCCACCCAGGGTGAATCCAGCCTTGCACACTCATCTCAGGGTAGACACAGACACACTCACACCAAGGACAATTTTCCCAGCAGACAATTAACCTACCAGAATGCTTTTGGGCTGTAGGAGCAAACCCACGCAAACACAGGAAAAATATACAAACTCCACACAGATAACACCCAGGTCCATAAGTGCTCAGAAACAACAATGCTATCCACTGCACCACTGTGCCACCACCTTATAGATATAATTTACCAAAAATCTGTTAGCCTGTACCACTTTGAGAACCCATACTATAAAACCTGAACAAAATGCAACATTGTTCCTCCTTTAGTAGATATCAATTTGAAAAACACTTTGAAGAACAGAAATGATTTAAAATTCAAAAGCAAGCTGATGAACTGGAGTTCAAATTTGGATGTGTTTGAGAACGACTGATACATTATCATTAGCTGTGAGTTTATGGATGTCTCTCAGTAACAGTCTCATCATAACAGTCCCCTCTCTGCTCCTCATTAGCCCTTTTGTGCCCTGCTTCATGTGCAAATGTAACTGGACAGGTCAGAGCTCGCACTCATGCAGTCAGTTCTGGCCGGTCATTTCGGACTTTACTCACCTCCAACGCTTCCTGGATGCCGCTGCAGATCTTGGTGCCTCCATCGGCTACAGAAGGCAGCGCACTGGCAAGCTGGGTCCGTGCAGCCTGCCCATCGATGAGAACCAGACCCTTCAAGATCCGGGCATAACCTTTGAACTCCACGATGCCCACTCGCGAGCCCTGCTCCACAATCTGGGCCAGGAAGATCATCGCAGCCTGACGGAGCCTGTTGATCCGGTCAGACTAGAAGAGGGAAAAAGCAGAGTAACACAGCTCATATCGTCATCTCCTGAAGCAAGACAGCTCCCCACAAAGGGAGGTGGCATTGACTGCAGACAAGGGCAGGGTCTTGAATGCAGTTCCTGTGTCTTATCATCTAAATACCAGAAGGAGACATAGCCAATAGATCCTGTGTATGTGTACAGTGCATGAGAGTGCAGAAAGACTTGTTATTTAAATTTATCCAACACACAAAGTATTCTGCATTACGCAAATGGTCCAGAGACTACCAATCTTTCTCCTGATTGTATAATGAATGAATAATGAAAACTTACATCCTTCATGCTCCCGGAGGTGTCCAGCACCAGACATACCACACGTTGTCTGGCCCTCAGCAGAGTGAAGGTTGGACTGGGGGGGTCCGCTGTCATGGGGGGGTTGTTGCCACCTTTGAAGTCCTTAGTCTGGCTGATGACACCCCAGACACTCCTGTAGTCACACTGCTTGTTCTGGTCATTTAGTACCTCGAAATTGTGAGTGCTGTCATCACAGAACTCAGTAACCTTGGTGGCACAAATAAAAAACATATATTTCTATATTATACATTTTGGGAGTCACACTTTTTGGCTCTGTGGCACTGCATTGTGTATATCTTGATTAACTTGTGTAACCAACAAAAGATGTTATTATATAGTGAACTCCATATATTGAAACAAGGGTGGATCCAAAACCAACAACTGAAATTCAAGAGCTTAACATGAGTTGTCTCATGTCAAGTCACGTCTTCTTTCAACAGAGTATTGTGAGCTGTAGATCACATGTCTAGAAGCGTCAGGATGAGTTTTTGGAATAGATTGGCTCCCGAGCAACTACGTGAGAAAAATGGCTCAAATATGTTCTTTTGTTCAAACTATCTCTGATGGATTAGATACCTCTACTCTTATTTCTTCTCACACTGAGGCAGTGTGAGAAGAGGAATCATTCTACAGGAGCTCACCTGTGTGACTATAGCAGTGTGAGGAACAGTATCTTTCTATAGGATCTCACCTGACTGTGACTGAGGCTGTCTCAGGGGCTGTATCTTTCTACATGAGCTCACTTGTGTGACTGAGGCTGTGTAATGACCAGTATCTTCCAATACAAGCTTGCCTGTGTGACTGAGGCATTATGAGGAGCAGCATCTTTTTACAGGAGCTCACCTGTGGAATGGAAGGCTGATACATGATTGAGGCCTTTGTGTTCTGCTCCTTGTGAGGGATGAAGACACAGTTCTTTGAGGGCAGCCCTGTCCAGGGGTCTATCTTACAGTCTCTCTTCGAATAACGATTCTTGATTGAGCCCCTAATGTTCTTAGAGCACCTGAGAGAGTTAGAGAGAGTACAGAGGTGCAGTTGTTATGCACTGATTGGATACTAAAGTACATGAGCATTGTGCTTGTTGTGAAGTCTCGGTGGACACCTTGTGCAAAGGAGAACAGAACGAATTGTGAAGAGTGAGACAGAATTCTAGAGAAGGGATTTTCACTTACCTTACAGCTTCTATCTCACCAGTGAAATGCCTATGAAATGGTTGCTGGAAGTTAAATTCACTGAACACTCCCCATCGCAAGATTGCCCAGGTGTACACTAACACACGACCTGGAGCACAAGAGGAGAATAATTCAGTGTGTGAAGACAAAATGTAAGAAACAATGGGTTTAAAGAGGTTCAATCTGTGAGGAAGATACTATATATAAACAGAGTTCACCTATCCATTTTCTAATCTCTTCATTCAATTCAGGGTCACAGGAGAGCCGTAGCCTCTGCAGCAACAGGTACGAGGCAGGATCTACCCTGGATCTGAAGCTGGTTCATCACAGGGCACATACAGACACAAACACTCACACCCTCCCATCAGGCCCAATGTGTTTCCATAGATAAATGACCTACAGTACCAGCATGTGTTTGGATTGTGGGAGGAAACTGGAACACCCTTAGAAAACCCACGTGTTCACAGGGAGAACATACAGACCCTGCACAGATAGTCTGGAATTGAACCCAGGACCCCAGCAAGGCAGCAATGCTCACCACTGCACCACTGTGCTGCCCCCCAGTAGTTCAGTTTGATGAAAAAGGAGAAACCAGTTGTTTGGTCTATTTTAAAACATGCATTTTGAAGTAGGTGTCGTTGTGTACATACGACACTTCAGTAGTTCAGTCTAATTCTATTTATGATTAGCTGATTACTATAAAAGGATAGAGTACTTATTACCTTGGTGTTAACTCATCTGGCTCAGGAAAGAACAGTGTTGGCTGTAGATCAGCACTGTCACAACCTCCCTCACTTACAAGGAATGAAACAGGGAGGCAGCTGCAAGGGTGAAGAGGTGTTAGCCCCATGGGCCTGGCTAAATTCTATGCGGAGCCTCCACAATCTGACCTCCCTAAAACTTCAACTGGTGAAGCAATTTCTCTCATTTATATAACTAGGCTATGAGAAAAACCTCGATCAAAGGCTTAAGCCATTTGTGTCTTTCTTACAGCAAAGATAAATCGCTATTCTATAATCTATACTGATGGAAAAAAGAAACGCAACACCTTCTCCTCCACACTCTGGCCCTCCCGTCTGCGTGGAACAGGCTGAAGAGTGACCTGATGCCACTGCTGACGAGTCCATCGCAGCCTCTGTCTGGCCCAAGCCAGTCGGGTGTGATGTCTAGGAGGTGTGAGCAGAGGGCCTCTGACAGGTCGCCTTGTTCTAAGGCCGGCAGCATGGAGCCTCACTGTCCTGTCACTGATGCAGACATTGTGTTTGCTGGCAGTTTCAGCAGCAGTACAGGTGGCAGATCTGAAACTATCTCTCAGGTGGACCAGTCTGATGTGTGAGTCCTGCTCTGGTGTGGTCACTTGAGGGGGACCGGATCTTGGACGGTCTGTCCTGCCAATCTGCTGAAACCTTCTCTGCAGCCGGGACACAGTGGAGCAGGTTACTCCATAGTGTCTGGCAACGCTGGCACATGACATGCCTGCCTGCAGCATGCCAATGGCCCTCTCCCTTGCTTCTGGTGACATTCAAGGCATTATGGAATGACTAAGTGTGGCCTTTTTCTTGCAGTGACCTAAGCTTTGAATTAAGGCCTTTTTAAAGGTGACCTGTTCCACCTGGACCTTGTTGGGTAAAAGCGTAGGTAACGAGCTTTCGTGAGATTGGCAAGTTGCAATGCCTCACTGCACAAGCTGTATTGCTGGTCAGGGGGCTTAAAACAAATGGACAACTTTTTGCGAAAGTACATAAGCTACTGTATAACTATAGTATTCTCAATCCAGAAAATGTTGTGTTTCTTTTTTCCATCAGTATATTTATAAAATGTATTCAACCCCACTTGGTGGAAGCACATCTGTCAGCAATTAATACCAATTGTTGCAGCTGAATGCCTTTTTGGGAGGAAGAATGGTGGCACAATAGTGATCACTGCTGCCTTACAGTGCTGGGGTCCTGGGTTCAGTTCAAGACCTGGGGCACTCTCGGTGTGTATTTTGAATGTTCTCCATGGGTCACTGTGGGTTTCCTCCAGGTGCTCCAGGATCCTCCCACAGTCCAAAGACTTCTTGGTTGGTGAATTGACTTTGGGAGAGATTGGCCCTGGTGCAAATGTGTGTGTGTTTGTGTCTGTGTGTGCCCTTCCAATGGTATGACGAACCGTCAAGAGTGTACCCTTGCTTTTGTTAGGAGTGTACCCTGACTCTGGCTCCCCCACGACCTTGAGTTGAAGAAGCATTAGAAACAACCAGTGGGAGTCCGAGGTGCTCAGGGCTGCAGTTTCACCTCTGGGTCCGTACATGTCGATGGCCTGGTCATTCAACAGGTATTCGGGGGTCAGGTGGATATGTTTCCCCTCTTTACCACAGTAACCAAGAGTGGAAGTGTATGGAGCGCCGATGCTGTTGTCACAGAATGGATCAGCAACCTGCACACTTGCCTGTAACAGACAAACAAAGCTTTGCATAACAACAGTGGTACCCGTGTGAGTGTGTTTTCACTGTAGAATGAACTAGTGTCCAAACCAGGAGGCAGTCCTTCCTGTCACCCTATGGCACTGGGCTAGGCTGAGAATTGAGATTGTATGAGGCGTATTGAGATGCCCGAGGGTATCGGGATAGGCTGAGGTTTGAGAAGGCGCTGGGATAAACTGAAGCTTGAGGAAGGAAGGACTTGGGAGTTGAGGGTTGGGGACTGAGGAATACTGGGGTGAAGACTGAGCTTTGAGGGTTAGGGTTACCAGGGTAGTGTCACAGACTAAAATATGGGTGTGGGAAAAAAAGGTATCTGGGCTGTATTGATTTTCGGGTTTGCTCTGATTTGCTGCAGGACTGCTCTTTTGGGACATTGGGTTCTGGTAACTGGGTTCCATGGGGTTCTTGTGCCGGTCTGGAATGTGTGTATCTTGTGGAGAAGTCATGTTCTGTGTTCTGTACATTGGGTGGGCATTCAGAGGAATTGCTGTGTTATGGGAAGATTGAAGTACTGTGATAAAATGGGATGTTATATAGAATTACTGCCTTGTCTGATCTACAGGTGCCCTGGAGGTTTTGAGAGATAAAAGGAACCTGCTGCAGGGGAAAAGGAGTCCCCTCACCCTTTAAAATGGCTAGTTGTCGTAGTCGGCGAGAAAAGATGAAAATATCTTGTGACAACAGATTGAGGGTTACGCATTGAGGCTATTAGGACAGATTGAAGGTTAAGGTTGTTGGAACAGATCGAGTGTTGAACACTGAGGATAATTCTAAAGGACAGATTGAGGGCTAAGGGTTGAGGGTAATAGGACAGATTAAGGGCTGCTGGTACTGGAATAGATTGAGGGTTGAGGATACTGGGATAGATTGAGGGTACTGCAATAGACTGCCACACATTAGGAATTCATTTCGAGTTGAACAGAAAGAATGACTTTCTCTTATGTGTGGATTCAATCACTTATTGAACACCCATGACCAGTTTCTCACCAGCTTGCTAAATGTAAAGCAAGCATAAAAGCTAAAATCCTTGCTTAATCCTCATACTAATGCATTATACATTAAAATACATACATAGAGAGGTAAGGATTACACGTTTAATTTTTTAAAAGTAAATAGGTTCCTCACACCTGAAGAAGGCTCCACGGCCGTAACGTTGTGTTTTCTCTCTTCTCCTTTCAGCAGGGAATAAACCTATTACTTGTTCCTATTGCTGTATATATTGCTCACAAAATATGAAGAATCGATAAATCAAATATATTAAATTAAAATATAACTGTAATGTAAGTCTTAAACCTAAATGTAACTGTTCAAAAATGTCATTTCCCAATCCTTTCTCAAAAGCATGGAAATTATTTTCAAAAACGTTCTTAAAAGAACTGTATGTGTACGTGTATTAAAACAAGGGATTTAGGGAAATTGGATGTCAGCATATGCAACCCACCTCCCCGGGCACAGACACACAAACATGCGCCCACACATATCCACAACGAACAACATAGACCACTTCTGGAGTCATAGACCGCTTCGAGCTCCCCATTTCTTTGCTGCTTATACCTTTATATTTCATATCTAAATTTGATAAATTTAGAAAATTTAGAAAATACATTTCTAAATTTCAGTCCAACATTTTCAGTCAGAAGACGTTACACATATTACAACCCAACACAATATCACACATAACACAGTGTGTAGCGCTGTAGAGATGTGTAGTTGTACCTCTTTATAGGTCTCAGTGCTTGGTTTCTTGTAGAGAGAATGATTTTCTTTCCAGGTTGTGGGAATTAAAATCCTCACGTCCTTGAAGAACGCCCGTTTCCTTGCGGCCGCGAACAGGTAAGGGGAAGCCTCTGTGAACATTTCCTGGAGGAAAGAACAAGCGAGGTGATCACAGCATCATTTACTGTACTTTCACTTCTACAGTTCGCCTGACCCTCAGATGCTAGTGCAGCCCCAGATCTGAACCACCCCACCCAAAGCACTCTGCTGGATTCTGTGGATTCACTGCAAGCTTCCACTTTTCATCTCCTTGACAATTCCTTTAGAATCGATTTTCCCAGCATTCCCCCAAGCAAGAGCCTCATCAGCCCTGAGTTCTGCTTTTGAAAAGCCTGACGTCCCTCTCGCCAAGAACACGTTTTCACATCCTTCAGAAGCCTCAGATTTCTTAGAATCAGTTAGTTCTGAAGGATATTTGGATATATCTGGCCTCAAGGCTCGATTGCAATTAACGATGTCTCTCCACCTACCTGTCAACTACATTTTGTACTAAGAAAGACCTATTTTCCGTACTGCGCACCTCCACTACTGCATACGAGTCATTCCTGAGCACCTGTCTCTTATCTGATGTGTTTTTTATATTTAGCCCGAGGATGGATCTCAGACCCTAGCTGTGGATTGTCTGGCACAGGTCCGCTCTCTGGGATTCCATGTTTCGGCTGCAGCGGAAGTGTACAGTATGTGACTCTCACCACTGTGCCGCTTAAGCAGTGATCATCCACACCTGTGTCCCATTATTCATCAAGACTGCTGTTTAAGATCTGGTTTCCGAACAATCTGGCTCCATCATACATCTCTGAACTCCTCCATGCTGTCGGCTCCATTCACACGAGGCTGCTCCTCCGCTCACTGTACCCAGGGCTAAATCATGGGCTTTTGGTGACCATGCCTCTTCTGTCGCTGCTCCAGTGTTGTGAAATGACCTTTCTCAGACTTTAATTCTTTAATTCTTTAACTTTAATTCTCTTCAAATCTAAACTTAAAACACCTTTTAACCAAGGTCTTTGTCTGATTGCCTACATCTGTAAAAACCTGTATGCTCTTGTTTATTTCCTTTCTTCGTTCACTTTTTATTGTATTTCTGTGTCTTTTTCTTCGTGATGTACAGCATGCTTTGGTTTGTATTATTATGATGATGATTAAAATCAGCTTCTCTCCTCAGTAACCACTCAGTAGTGACGGGTGTGTCAGTGTCAGGTTTCTCCCTGCTCTTGTTATCTTTGCTAGTTTTGGCTCTGACCCCTGCTTGCTCCAGACTTTGTCTTTTGGGTTTTTCTCTCGGACTTTACCCCCACCTGGTTCTTGACTGCGCCTCTGCCTAGTGTTTGCGCTAGTGTTTCAAACTCCGTACCACACCCATCTCTGCAGCTGGTTGTTCCAATATATCCTTCTGGATCAAACCTCACTTCAAATTTCACAGCAGAGCTTCCACTCTCACGCTTGTTTCTGGGAAAGTGGGAAACCTTTTCATGGGAACGAACCACCTAAGGTTAGATTATCTACAAATAACTTAAGTTCTTGAATTCAGTTTTTTTTCCCCTCAGCTCCTGTGTGGCCTATGCTACGGAAGCTCATTAGTGCCACAGAGAAAAATAGATTCTTTGTGTTTAAACTAGACAGCACTGGGTTTTAATGTCATTTATGTGACATAGTATTGCATTTATACAAGAAAACTGTTGCCTTTAAACAAGAACATTATTGCATTGATATGACATAACTGCATTAAAACGTGATAGTTAATCTGTGAACAGTATTCCCTACTATATTAATATTGTGTATTATCTGTGCAATAATATTGTCCCATGCAAAGTAGTATTGACTTTAACAACAGAAGAATGTCATTACACTACCCTTTTTGCAAAACATTAATCTATAGAAGCATGCGTACTGTCTTTTTTATACAGTACATGAAGTACCACACTGTTTCAGTGAGCATTCCTGGGTTAAATGTTTGTCATTTTCAACATTTCTGTGAGAAGTAGCCATGACACGGCTTTCTAAATGTATGACTACTGAATGAACATTGCCGATTACTGTGACCAACAATAACAGTAACAGTATGCCAACAGCAGGTATATGTCTTACTGTCAAGTCATAGTGAATGTATTCCTTTAGAATGTTAAAAGAGTAGGCAAAAACCCATGTACAGTACATGTTTCTGCAGTTTCGCCTGAAGAATAATGTTTGGAAAGCTGTGTCACAGAAACGGTGAAATGACATGCATTTAACCCAGGAATGCTCAATCACGGGGTGTTCTACTTCATATATACAAAAGACAGAACATGTGCTTCTTTACATTACTGTTTTTCAAAAAGAGGATTGTGATGATATTCTTGTGTTGTTACAGTTAATGCTGCTTTGCATGGCACAATATTATTGTGTATACAGTATAATACAAGTATAATACAATATATTAAAATAGTAGTCAGTATTGTTCACAGTCAATTAACTGTCACTTCTTAATGCAGTTAAATGCAATCATTTTATAGTTTAAACACAAGTCCATATTGTAAAAACAAAATAATTGTCAATAATTTTCTCTTTTAAATGCAATACTATCTCTTTAAAGTGCAAAAAATGTGTTTTTCTCCACAGCGCTGATAAGCTTCTGTACTCTGCTCCCTGCGTGAATCTGTTTCTCATCTGAAAATGATTTTGCTTCTGAAAAGCTGTCCGACACTCTGAACTGCTCATTCGCAGTACATTATTCCCACTTCCTGCACACATCCTGTCTACCAGTTGGTACAGCCTTAGGTCCGGTAACTGCTTCTCCTACATCTCTCAAAGTCTAGAATCCCTTGTCCAGAGAACCCTCTTTGGCTTCACGATGTTCTCCAAATTCACAGCTCCCTCATCCTTCCCCTGCCTATCTGACATAAGCGTTGTGTCTCTCAATACTTCACTGTTACACCTCGAGAAAAGCTGCGCAGGCCTAATCAGCTCAGGTACTACTTCATGGATCTTCACCGATCACCAGCCCCGCGTCTCCCTCCGTCCTTGTTTTCATTAAAGAGAGAGGCCTTGGCGTTTCTCAGATCAGGCCTGTGAAATCCTAGATCCTAACGCAGTCTGGATTCTCCACTTTGCAATTTTCTGGTCACCCCTTCCGAATTGACATGGCTTCCTGAGCCGCCCGTCAGAGGCAGCAGTGCCAGTGATAGCAGTGCTGATAGTAGCATTGGTAGCATTAGTAGATTTGGGAGCTGTGTTAGTATTCAGAGCTGTAGCAATTCGCTCTGTCTTTAGGACCTTACCTTGATCTTGTCAATGAGCGCTGGGTTCTCAGGCACATGGGGGTTGATGGCAACGACCACCCCTGTGTATCCATTATCAATCAGCTGGACTGGAGACCCCAGAGTTACAGAGCCCATCCAGCACAGCAGCAGCACAGAGGACAGCATTTCTTTGGAGCTCAGAAGGAGGGATTGTGTGTGTGCCGTGTTCCTGAACTATTTATTGAAAAACATTTATGGTGGGCGTGGATCATCTGCAGCTCCAGTCTCCAGTCTTCTCCACATCTCTCCTGATGACACAGTCTCATAAACAGTTTCCGTGCCCTTTCCTTCACCTCATTTTGTCCCGTGTCTCAATGGAATAACCTTATTTATCAGCTTTGCTTTTCACAAACACATGTTCTACCAGGTTTTGTACCAAAGACAGCATGAAGTGTAATGGGTCACAACAAAATCGTTATAAAGAACAAAGAACTTTATTCACAAACCAAAACAGCAGCACAGGTGGTAAAATGATGGTAAAAGCATGGACAGCTACATTTTTCAAATGTATGTTTGTGTTTATTTTGGGGTATGGACTAAACACTGTTCAGGTGTACAGAAAGTACAGTTTATGATTGATATAGACTATTTTAATAATTATATAAGAATACATTAATGGCAGTAGACCACAGTTAAGACAATGTTTAAAAGGCATTTTTAGAAAAGATGTTAAACAATATGGAGACATTTCTGGATTTGGAACAAATGTAAGAAAATCAAAGGCTGTGACAGTAGGTCAAACACCACCTCAGGACATTAAGTTTAAGCTTAAGTTAGGCTCAAAATACAATTAAGTACCTTAAATTAAAATTACTGTACAGTTTATCAGACCTATATTCTTACATTTTTGGAGTACTAGAAAATAAACTTAAAGAGGATTGAAATAGATGGAACTTGTCACCTTTAACAATTATCAGAAAAGCTGATGCTATAAAAATGAATGTTCTTCTAAGATTTATGTTTTTTTCCCAGACTTTTCCAGACCAATAAATGTTCCTCCAAAGGTGATAAATTGTTTATAGAGAGCAGAAGGAAAAAAGGGGACAGATTTATGATCATTAAGCTGTCTAATCAATGGAGGGATTGACATGACCGAATCTAAGTAATTACAGGCACAGGTCTGCGGTTGTATGTGAAAGTTTGGGAAGCCCTGGTCAAACTGCATGTTTCACACAATCTCTAAGTGAAAAAGAGTTAAACCAACCTCTGCAGGATACAAACTTAAACATGCCATATTTCGGCACGTTCTAATGCCCTATTACTGTTTGCTGAATTTAACAGCTTGAAATAAAATAAAACAGTGAATGTGACGTGCAAAAGTTTCACGCTGGCACCCTGTCACTTAGTACTTTATAAAACCTCCTTTGGCAGAAATCACAGCTGCCAAACGTTTCTTGTGGCCAGTTTAGAGTCTTTCTATTCTTGCTTTAGGAATTGTTTCCACTCTTCCTTGCTCAGAAATATTTTTAGGTCGTCTTGCATGCACTGCATGTTCGAGATCTCTGAACAGATTTTCAATAATATTCAAGTCTGGGGAACCTTCATCTTCCATTCCTGTAAGTACTTCATGGTTGATTCTGAGGGATATTTTGGATTGTTTTCTCACTGAAATATCCAACCTCTTTTCAGCTTCAATTTCTTCACTGACTCTGGGACACGAGCTTCTAGGATGTGTTGATATTTAGTAGAATCCATTCTTCCCTCTACCCGCACACTGGTTCCTGTGCCACCGGCTGCAACACGACTCTAAAGCATAACAGATCCTCCCCCGTGCTGAACAGCTGGCGAGGTGTTCTTTTCTTCAAATACCTCACCTGTTTCTCTCGAAATAAATCTTTTGTGGTTGTGGCCATAAAGTAAAATTTTTGTTTTATCAGTCAACAGTATATTTTTCCAAAACGTTTCTAAGTAAAAGGCTTAGATCAATCTAAGTATTGTTTTGGATACTTCATATGTTGCCTTTTGTGATGAGGTCGTAGGAAAGGTTTCCTTCTGACAGCACTTCTATGCAAATTTTTTTTGTGTGAGCAGCGCTGTACTGTGGACCTCTGGATCACTACTCTGGTGCCAGATAAACCTTTCTGCAGCTCCTTTGCAGTGATATGTGGGTTCTGGTTTGCATATCTGACCACCTTGCGAGCTATCAGAGATTTTTCTGGGTATTCCAGGTCTTGCCTTGACTTCAACAGTTCCCCCTAACTCTGATTTCTGACAGTGGAAATTCCAAGCTGGAAGTGTGTAGATATCTTCTTACAGCCTTCCCTTGCTTTGTAAGAGTCAGTTATCTTTATTTTCAAGTCCTCGGTCAACTGCGTAGAACAGCCCAAGGTTGATGAGAATGGGCACAACATCTTGAGAGGTTAGAAGGGTCAGAGTCTGTATTCAGCTCTAGAATTGTCTTCACCTGGTTTAATTTAAGGCCTAAGAAGTCAATGAAGTTTTGTGGCCTTAAAAAAAGTATCAATGAATCAACTGGAAGAGTGCCCAAACTTTTGCACATGCCACCTTCACCGTTTCATTTTCTTTCAATCTGTTAAATTCAGCAAATAAATAAATAGTGATTTTGTGCGTTAGAATGTGCAGAAATATGCTATGTTTCAGTTTGTATGGTGCAGAGGTTGTGTTAACTTCTTTTACTTAGAGATTCAGTGAAAATGCAATTTGACCAGGGGTGTCCAAACTTTTGCATACAACTGTAGGCCTGGGTTCCACACATGCTTGTAATCCTTATGACCTTAATCTTGAAAACCAAATAACTTTTAATTGCTAAGTGGTTATCCTTGGTGACCTACCTAGACAAACTAGAAAATGTTTACATTAGGTGTAGATTCAAAGGAAACAGCTGATATGATAACATGGAATTACACTGAATATTATAACTTGTATTTATATAACAGCAGCATGGCACATACAGTACATGTCCAAAAGAAGCTAACATCTGTCTGTCTAAATTTACAGATCAGCAGTTAACAAATGAGCAATGGATGGAGACACACAGACTACTTCAAACATTGTTTTGAAAGCTCATCTGCAGGTGATGTCAGACACCCTACTTTAGCAATACATGTGTGTGTGTGTGTTTCTGTGTGTGCCCTTCCAATGGTATGACGAACCGTCAAGAGTGTACCCTTGCTTTGGTTAGGAGTGTACCCTGACTCTGGCTCCCCCACGACCTTGAGTTGAAGAAGCATCAGAAACAACCAGTGGGAGTCCGAGGTGCTCAGGGCTGCAGTCTCACCTCTGGGTCCGTACATGTCGATGGCCTGGTCATTCAACAGGTATTCGGGGGTCAGGTGGATATGTTTCCCCTCTTTACCACAGTAACCAAGAGTGGAAGTGTATGGAGCGCCGATGCTGTTGTCACAGAATGGATCAGCAACCTGCACACTTGCCTGTAACAGACAAACAAAGCTTTGCATAACAACAGTGGTACCCGTGTGAGTGTGTTTTCACTGTAGAATGAACTAGTGTCCAAACCAGGAGGCAGTCCTTCCTGTCACCCTATGGCACTGGGCTAGGCTGAGAATTGAGATTGTATGAGGCGTATTGAGATGCCCGAGGGTATCGGGATAGGCTGAGGTTTGAGAAGGCGCTGGGATAAACTGAAGCTTGAGGAAGGAAGGACTTGGGAGTTGAGGGTTGGGGACTGAGGAATACTGGGATGAAGACTGAGGTTTGAGGGTTAGGGTTACCAGGGTAGTGTCACAGACTAAAATATGGGTGTGGGAAAAAAAGGTATCTGGGCTGTATTGATTTTCGGGTTTGCTCTGATTTGCTGCAGGACTGCTCTTTTGGGACATTGGGTTTTGGTAACTGGGTTCCATGGGGTTCTTGTGCTGGTCTGGAATGTGTGTATCTTGTGGAGAAGTCATGTTCTGTGTTCTGTACATTGGGTGGGCATTCAGAGGAATTGCTGTGTTATGGGAAGATTGAAGCACTGTGATAAAATGGGATGTTATATAGAATTACTGCCTTGTCTGATCTACAGGTGCCCTGGAGGTTTTGAGAGATAAAAGGAACCTGCTGCAGGGGAAAAGGAGTCCCCCCACCCTTTAAAATGGCTAGTTGTCGTAGTCGGCGAGAAAAGATGAAAATATCTTGTGACAACAGATTGAGGGTTACGCATTGAGGCTATTAGGACAGATTGAAGGTTAAGGTTGTTGGAACAGATCGAGTGTTGAACGCTGAGGATAATTCTAAAGGACAGATTGAGGGCTGAGGGTTGAGGGTAATAGGACAGATTAAGGGCTGCTGGTACTGGAATAGATTGAGGGTTGAGGATACTGGGATAGATTGAGGGTACTGCAATAGACTGCCACACATTAGGAATTAATTTCGAGTTGAACAGAAAGAATGACTTTCTCTTATGTGTGGATTCAATCACTTATTGAACACCCATGACCAGTTTCTCACCAGCTTGCTAAATGTAAAGCAAGCATAAAAGCTAAAATCCTTGCTTAATCCTCATACTAATACATTATACATTAAAATACATACATATACAGTAGAGGTAAGGATTACAGTCCTTAGGAATTGTTTCCACTCTTCCTTGCTCAGAAATATTTTTAGGTCGTCTTGCATGCACTGCATGTTCGAGATCTCTGAACAGATTTTCAATAATATTCAAGTCTGGGGAACCTTCATCTTCCATTCCTGTAAGTACTTCATGGTTGATTCTGAGGGATATTTTGGATTGTTTTCTCACTGAAATATCCAACCTCTTTTCAGCTTCAATTTCTTCACTGACTCTGGGACACGAGCTTCTAGGATGTGTTGATATTTAGTAGAATCCATTCTTCCCTCTACCCGCACACTGGTTCCTGTGCCACCGGCTGCCACACGACTCTAAAGCATAACAGATCCTCCCCCGTGCTGAACAGCTGGCGAGGTGTTCTTTTCTTCAAATACCTCACCTGTTTCTCTCGAAATAAATCTTTTGTGGTTGTGGCCATAAAGTAAAATTTTTGTTTTATCAGTCAACAGTATATTTTTCCAAAACGTTTCTAAGTAAAAGGCTTAGATCAATCTAAGTATTGTTTTGGATACTTCATATGTTGCCTTTTGTGATGAGGTCGTAGGAAAGGTTTCCTTCTGACAGCACTTCTATGCAAATTTTTTTTGTGTGAGCAGCGCTGTACTGTGGACCTCTGGATCACTACTCTGGTGCCAGATAAACCTTTCTGCAGCTCCTTTGCAGTGATATGTGGGTTCTGGTTTGCATATCTGACCACCTTGCGAGCTATCAGAGATTTTTCTGGGTATTCCAGGTCTTGCCTTGACTTCAACAGTTCCCCCTAACTCTGATTTCTGACAGTGGAAATTCCAAGCTGGAAGTGTGTAGATATCTTCTTACAGCCTTCCCTTGCTTTGTAAGAGTCAGTTATCTTTATTTTCAAGTCCTCGGTCAACTGCGTAGAACAGCCCAAGGTTGATGAGAATGGGCACAACATCTTGAGAGGTTAGAAGGGTCAGAGTCTGTATTCAGCTCTAGAATTGTCTTCACCTGGTTTAATTTAAGGCCTAAGAAGTCAATGAAGTTTTGTGGCCTTAAAAAAAGTATCAATGAATCAACTGGAAGAGTGCCCAAACTTTTGCACATGCCACCTTCACCGTTTCATTTTCTTTCAATCTGTTAAATTCAGCAAATAAATAAATAGTGATTTTGTGCGTTAGAATGTGCAGAAATATGCTATGTTTCAGTTTGTATGGTGCAGAGGTTGTGTTAACTTCTTTTACTTAGAGATTCAGTGAAAATGCAATTTGACCAGGGGTGTCCAAACTTTTGCATACAACTGTAGGCCTGGGTTCCACACATGCTTGTAATCCTTATGACCTTAATCTTGAAAACCAAATAACTTTTAATTGCTAAGTGGTTATCCTTGGTGACCTACCTAGACAAACTAGAAAATGTTTACATTAGGTGTAGATTCAAAGGAAACAGCTGATATGATAACATGGAATTACACTGAATATTATAACTTGTATTTATATAACAGCAGCATGGCACATACAGTACATGTCCAAAAGAAGCTAACATCTGTCTGTCTAAATTTACAGATCAGCAGTTAACAAATGAGCAATGGATGGAGACACACAGACTACTTCAAACATTGTTTTGAAAGCTCATCTGCAGGTGATGTCAGACACCCTACTTTAGCAATACAGGCCTGTTGACTGCTTTCTCTTCAGAGGAATAGGATGGTCCAAATCAAATAGTTCCACTGAATTTAGTTAATGCTATATTTCAAACCTGGTCAAGCCAAAGAAATGTCCATCACATTCTAATGTTACTGGATATGTGCCACCATTCTATGGTCTATGGTTAGGATGTTTTCCAAGCTGAAAAGTATAATGTTAGAAGCATTGTAATATACTTTACAGTATTACACTAGGAACGTCCAGACTCTGCAACTGCATTCCATTGGTGCTTCCCTATCAGCCTTTGTATTCCAGAGAACATTAGTGACAATTTCTCTATCTTACAGGATGATACCTCCACTGGTACCCTCTTTTCTGACTGCCCCATCATCATCTCATCACATCCCTCAGATGACTTCTTGTATTTCCAGTTACCTTATTTTCTTGATCTTTTACAGACAATGCCCAACTATTTACACTGGTGAGACAGGGAAGATACTGGGAGACCATTTCAGGGAACATGCCAGGGCTGGGGCGATCAAAGATCTCTCCAGACCAATAGTTTCCCATTTCACCTTTAACGACCATGATCAGACTGATCTCTCCGACTGCTTCCTCACAGAGGGATTTTGGAACTCCTTCTGCAGAAAGGCACCTGAAATCAAGGATCACACTAGGACAGTGGTTCTCAAACTCTTTGGACCAAGTACCACCCCTGATCAAACCAAAGCATCCAACTACCACCTACAAGTCATCTTCTCATAGGAACCCCAGAAAATCTTAATGACCAACATGAGCACGCATGCACGCACACACTCACATACACATATAATAAATATTATAATCATAAACTTTATTTGATATAGCGCCTTTAAAGGTCGTTTCTCAAATCAGAATGACAACAGAATTCTGTACAGAATGACAACAGGAACAGCAACAATTAAAAATAAACAATAAAAAAGCACTATTTCAGTGAGAGGGGTGAGCCTGTTTAGTCGAGCAAAGCAGATGTGAATTCATTGGTCGAGCCTTGATACAATTCACAACAGTCTAACAGATTTTAATCAAAATTAGATTATGCTTTAAAAACGTTGGAAAATATGTGTATTCAGAATGCTGTAAAAGCATTGGTTTCTGTTTGCAAAAAATAAATAAAACAGATCCACACTTTACACCAAATACAACAGATAACACTTGTTTCATGGCCAATAGAGGGCTGTAGTATCATCAGATGATCACTGATAAAGGGACAGGGAATCTACAGTATCTAAAATATTTAATATTCTGAATACTCAAGTTTTTTTAATGAACTGCAAGTTACAGGTAGAACATATTACAAAGATCCAGGGAATCAGGAACATGTTTGATGAAATTCATCTTTCAATTCTGTTTATAGCACAAATGTAGGATAAATTGAATATCAAGTGTCTTAGTTGACTAATGTCTTAGACAACTAATGTCTTAGTTGTTGGGTCAACTAAGTCATTTGCTGGGACACAGATTAGAAGTAGGAGGAGTCAAGGTTCTGTTCAAAGGTGAAAATAAATGTCAAGCAGAATCACATTTTAATATTTGGACTGATATATCTCTGAATACTTTGAAGACAACTAATACTTGGTTTTGGAGGGGAAAATGCTTAGAAAATTCCTATGAGATTTTTAAAAAGTCCTATTATACAAGCTGAATAGAGTAAACACTGATGCTTGTGGGAGAAATGGTGGGGGTGCATACAGGTGATCTTCTATACCTGCCCTGTTTTGGCATGAAATTCTTAAAGTTCTAGAATCTATTTACACACGTCGGCTCTATTTATGTCCAGAGAACTTTCTTTGTGGAAGAACCCAACAGGTTGTTTTCCAAAACAGATAAATATTTGTTTTAGAATATTGGGAATAACTGCAATTCAAAGCAGATAAAACTGTGACTTCAATCACAAACACCTCACATCAGTAAACTGGAGTGAAACAATTAGTGAAGTTCGTGAAGTGGAGTGGACAACACAGAGGATAAGCAGTCAGAATAAGCTTTTTAAAACGGGGCAAAAAAGAGAAAGATCAATATGATGTGAAGTGATATTGTGTTCACTCTGTGTGTGTGTGCTTGTGTGTGCCCTGCAATGGACTACTGTCCCGTCTAGAATGTGTCTCACGTTGAGCCCAGCACTACCTGGGACAGGCTCCAGGCCACTATGACCCTGAATTGGACAAACAGCTACTGAAAGTAGTGTGATCTTTACTTGAACTTGAACTTTATTGCCAGATGTAACCGGTACTGGTACAATGGAATTCTTACTTACAGAAAGTCTCTCGATTGTAAGACAAGTGTAAAAAACAAAACAAAGTGCAGACAGTGCATCAAGACAATATAGAAACAAACAGTAGACAATGTGCAAGTAAACATGTAGACAGTTTGAATGTAAACAATACAGACGTGTAAACAATGACTGGAGATGTGCAATAGATAAGAAATCATAAAGAGGTAGATGGTGATGGTGTAGGTGTGGTCCGAGAGGGATGGCTAAATGTGTTCGCCAGTCTCACTGCTTGTGGATAGAAGCTATTGAAGAATCTAGTGGTAAGTGTCCGTATGCTCTTATATCTCTTGCCTGAGGGCAGTGGGGTGAAGAGCTCATGTCCGGGGTGGAGACTGTCCTCTGTGATGGCCAGAATTCTACCACGGCAGCGGTCCTCATAGAGCTGTTTAATCTCGGTGAGACCGCAGCCGATGATCTTCTGGGCCATATTGACCATTCTCTGCAGTGCCTTTCTTTCTCGCGAAGAGGTGTTGCCATACCACACGGTGATCCCGTTGGTGAGGATGCTCTCGATGGTGCAGCAGTAGAAGTTCACCAACACATGTATTGGCATCCCCCATCGCTTGAGGCACCTCAAGAAATAAAGGCGCTGCTGAGCCTTCTTCATGATAGAGTCAGTGTTCACAGTCCAGGTTAGATCTTTAGAGATGTGAATTCTCAAAAACCTAAAGCTGGTGACTGTTTCCACTTCCGTTCCATCAATACTGAGTGGGCTGTGAGTGTGTGGCCTGTGTCTCCGAAAGTCCACTATTAGCTCTTTCGTTTTCATTATGTTCAAGTCCAGGTTATTGCTATGACACCACCTAAGCAGCTGTACGACTTCATCCCTGTAAGTGGACTCGTCATCATCACTGATCAGTCCTATTATAGTGGTGTCATCTGCAAACTTAATGATGTGGTTGTTGTTGTGTCTTGCTGTGCAGTCGTGAGTAAATAGGGAGTACAACCTTGGACTCAGACAGCAGCCTTGTGGGGTTCCAGTGCTCAGGGTGAGTGGTGTTGATGTTTTATTGCCTATTCTCACCACCTGCGGTCTCTCGATAAGAAAGTCCAGCAGCCAGTTGCAGACAGAGTTGCACAGACCTAATCCCCTGAGCTTTGTCACCAGTTGACTGGGTGTGATGGAATTGAATGCTGAACTGTAGCCCACAAACAGCATTCTCACATACGAGTTCTTAGTGTCCAGGTGTTCCAAGGCTGTATGCAGAGCCAGGGAGACAGCATCATCCACTGATCTGTTGTTCTGGTAGGTGAACTGCAAGGGGTCCAGGGACTCTGTGATGGAGGAGTTGATGTGTGACAACACCAGCTTCTCCAGGCATTTCATCACCACAGATGTTAATGCTACTGGGCAGTAATCATTCAGTTTTACAAAGCAGTACAGTCCTGCATCTGATTATTTGAAAAAATAAAAGGGTATTGTGTGTTACAACGAAGTGAAACAGAGTATGCTATTTGCAGTATTGCACGTTATGCTACAAGCATCCTAAATGGCTCTAACAGTAAGTATTCATCTCCTGATCCAATGTTTGGTAGAAGCCATTTTGACAGCAATCATAACTATAAGCTATTTATTATAGTTCCCCCATATTCTTTGCAAGCTTCCTTTTGCTATGCTAGGCTGGTCATTGTTGATCAGATATTTTCAAGCCTTGCTGGGGATTTTCTGTCATTGCCATTCAAGGACATTCACTTTCATCTTGTTAAAACATGCTAGCTGAGCTTTGGCCTCATGCTCCTGTTGAAAGGTGAATCTCCATCAAACCTTTCAGGTCTTTAACAGACAGAAGCAGGTTTTCCTCTAAGATTTACCAGGACTTTTCTCCATCTATGTTCCCATCAGTGTTGACAAACGTCCTAGTCCCTGCTGATGAGAAGCAGAACTATAGCTGACTATTGCACCACCATGCTAGACAGTACGGGATGCTATTGATTGAGTTAAGCACTGTGTTGGGTTTGCAGTAGGTATAGCACCATGCACGTAGACTCACAAAGGTGTCCTTAACCAGCTTCTTTCTTGCTCAGCCGATGAGTTTTGGAGGTGCAGCCTGATTCGGGCAGTATCTGGGGTGAACAGCCACTTTCTATAGATTAACATCACAGTGCTCAAAGATATATTCTATGTCTTTCTATTTTTTTCTACCATTATAATCATATAGCAAGCTGATTTGTGCCTCTCTGTAGCTTTCTCCCCAGGGTATTTTGAAAGCTCCTTGGTCTTCGTGGTTGAAACTGTATGAAATACAGTTGAAATACACAACCTGACCAAGACACACACTTGCTCTACTCTGAAATGTTGTAGCTCCATCCCAGATGCAGCTGTAACAAGGTCTTAAACCATGTCCCTAGGAATAGTATTTGGTATTAAACAGCTCCATTTTGCACTCGATAACTAAAACGGTACTTATACTTACTTACTGTATACTCAACGTATCATGACACCCTGTAGTGAGCACTGTGTACTGTACAGTATGTGCCATTGCACATACTGTCTAAGAGTTTTCCCTGTGTGTGTTGGGCAGGTTCTGGACTGTCAGAAGAGCATTTGGAGTGTTTGTGAGTAAGTTTGAGAACACCATGTTGCCTTGTTGCTGTGTATCTTTACAAGATGGAGATGTCATACTGGTGGTAAAAAATTGTTAGTGGACTGGCTCAATTTCTTTTTTTTTTAATGTAAATATTGTGTTTTTCAGTTCTGTGAAATGTACATAAACACTGTACAGTATTACCCCTTTTCTCTAACCATCTCCACTTAAGTACTTTATCCATTTGCTTTGCACTTCTTAGTGATTTTGGGGGAATTTGTATAAACAAGGCCTATTATTTCATTTAAAATTAAATGTTATTAAAGATTTTGTGCCTTGACCATGCAGCCTGGTGCCTCCCTCCAAATGCAGAGGAATTTGGCTAAAAAGGCCCCTCTGATGAGAGATATAATACAACTGTATCAAGCTGAACAATGTAATGATGTATAGCGCAGGCTGGCTCATTCCCAAAACCCACAAGTCAAAGGTCACCCAAAGGAAGATCCACCAATTGTAGGGCGGGTACCAGAACCAAACTGGATAGCATCTTGTCCAGTCTCCGACTGGTGATGTCACCCTATCTAATATTTGCCTCCGTTTAACTCTCTGACTTGAAAATCTCTCTCCAAACTGGCCAACTGACTTTTCCAATCACCTGACTGCAAGGACTTAAGCTTTTTCTCCAAGATGTCGGGCCGTGAGTGTAAGTCAGTAGAGTATAGAACTCTGCTTAAGAGATTCTCACTAAAACAAAAGAAAACTGTTTCATTTTTGCAATTTTTGCCTGATCAATGTAATTAGACTGTTGGTGTTATGCGTTCCGCACGCACTGGCAAACGCCTTCGCATTCCCAAGCGCACCCACTTCAACAGACGCTCACGCCACAACTGATCTTCCTATCACCTTTCATTTCCATCACTACTTTAAGCCTCCTTTTTCCCTTACTTTCGCTCACTATTTCAGATTCTCCTTGGAGATCCCTAGCGCGCATACCCTTCTTCTTTCAGTAACTCATCGTTGCTTCCTGGACTCTCGCACGTTTCTGCCTTTGCAATTTGAATTTGTTGTCTCGATCGAATTGTCCCAGCCCGGCTGTGGCTTTCGCTTGCTGATTGGTTTTTGAACATGCCTTGAATATGTTTTTAAATAGGACTTGCGTTTCTTTATTGCAATCTTTTCTATAAGGACTTCCTGCTACTACTTGGCGAATTTACCAACTTCAGCCCCGCACTGGGTCTTTATGTTTTAGCATAAACGATTGCTAACAGTTGGTTCTTTTTTTTAATCAACACCCAGACTATTCTGAACAAAGCTTTAGCGCGGGATTAACTGAGTTTCCCTTTTGGCTACCTTGTGAACCTCAAGAAGACAAAGTGTCAACAGAATGTTTTGAAGACCAAAGTCAAAAGGGTGCAACTTTCGAAGAGCATCCTGAGGCCAACACAAGCTGCTTAGCAAAGCAAAGCAAAAGCTCTTTCTTTCTCTTCTGCATTGGGAGCCTCCCAACACTGAGAAGCTGCTGAGGAAACCCAGCTCTGTTTTTACAGTGTGAAGTTTGCATTCATCAAAGACGTTTGGAAATAGATTTGGAAATAGATCCTGGCCAAATTTCCCCCTGGCCTTCACCAGTCATGGCCTACTAATAACCCCCATCCCTGAACTGGCTTCATCATTCTGCTCTCCTTCCCACTGACAGCTGATGTGTGGTGAGCGTTCTGGTGCACTATGGCTGCCGTCACATCATCCAGGTGGGGCTGCACACTGGTGGTGGTGGAGGGGAGTCCCCATTACCTGTAAAGCGCTTTGAGTAGAGTGGCCAGAAAAGTGCTAGATAAGTGTAAGCAATTATTATTATTATTATTATTATTATTATTACAAGCTTTGGATAATAGAGTCTATTAAGCAAACAAGTAACTATAAACATAGTCTTCCATCTTCTAACCATTTCATCCAATTCAAGGTTGAGGGTTGAGGGTATCCTGGAAAGCAATGGGTGCAAAGTCCATCACAGGGTACACACACTTACAGCAGGACACATTTTCCCAGAAGCCAATTAACCTACCAGCATGTCTTTCGACTGTGAGATGAAACCAGAGCACCCAGAGAAAACCAACACAAACACATCAGAGAGAGTCTCGATCTCTGGCTGAAGTACCTGTTGCCATCGCAAACTCCTCCAGCCGGGGGTCGGCACTGGGTCCCAGAGCGATGGTGTGGACGTGGACACCACTCCTCTTCACTTCCTCCAGACAGGATCCTAAACTGCTGTCTTCACCACTCATCAGGAGAATGATCTCATCCCCAGCCATGTCCCCGTCATCCTGTCGGAGAACCTGGGAGAGGAGGAACTGGTCAGGACAGCAGTGTGGAGCAGTGCTCAGGGTTCAAATCCCAGGTGAGACACTGCTGTTGCGCTCTTGAGCACCAGAAACGTTCAACTAAAACACTAGCCTGTATAAAAAGAAGTTGTTTTGTATAAAAGTTTTAAAAATGTGGGCAGCACCATGGCACAGTGGTGAGCATTTCTGCCTTGTGGTGCTGGGGCCCTGGTTCAATTCCTGGGGTGTTTACTGTGTGGGTTTTGTATGTTCTTCCCATGTTTGTGTGGATTCTTTGCCAGGTTATCTGGTTTCCTCACACAATCCAAAGATACATTGGTAGTTTAAAGTAGTTCAGGTGGGTAGCTACATCAGCATGCACAGGCTACAAAGGAACAAGTAGTACGTTTACTTCCTGCTGAAAATAGAAGAACGAAAACGCAACGTTTCGGCTGTGGAGCCTTCTTCAGGTATAAGTTTAGTTGGTTTTGAGAAAATTGGCCTGATGTGAGTGTATCTGTGTCTGTCCTGCAATGGATTGGTGTTTTGCAGCAGTTGCTTGCTGGGATAGGCACCAGCTCATCAGCAACCCTATACTGCATGAAGTGAATAGAAAATGGATGGAGGTAAAAAAACCTTAAAAGTTAGTAAGTCATATTTTTTACAGGGGTGCTGTGCTATGAATCTATACCTACTGTATAAAACTGTACTTGTTATAACTACACCTGTGGATATTTTGATATTTTCTGCCTAGGCCTTGTTGCATATGCAGGGGGTGCTACTAACACAAATCCTTACAGGTAAAGCACTACAATTTTCATTTGATTTTATTGTAATAAAATATTGTTCTGGTTTATTACAATTATAATGAAATAAAGACTGATATATATATATATTGATATAAAGCATGCATTAGTCATGTAGTTTATCCACTGCAGAAACAGTGTATACACAGTATACTCCTTCAACTCCTGCAACAATTTGCATCAAAATTGTTTTCAAAATTGAAAGAAAGTAAAATAAAAAAAGATGAGATGAGGAGGGTCAGTGATGAAGATGATGCAGTGTTCAAGAGCACTGAATGTCCGGTCCTCACTTCTGTTTCCACGTTGAAGTTTGTGTAAGAAACCAGCTTTGACTCATATTCAGGCCATGATTTCACCAAAGATATTTCTTCCCTCCTGTTGTGGAGTTGTGAAATTGCCTGAGAAGCTCTGGATGGAGCTACAGCTACAGTTGTTTCTTTAACAGTCAGTATTACAAATTCCTCACCAGACGAGTCCAGCAATGGTCATGAAACTCTGAAGGAATCCAGCAGTTTGACTATGGAAACACCTAAAATATCCTTCCAATACTTCAGTTTTATACTGACAGACTTAAAGTCACCATGTAGTGACTGCTGTGTGTTTGCACCGATGCCTCATGTGTGTGTCTGGCAGGTTTTGCAGTGTCATGAGCATTTGGACTGTGAGTAAGTCTGAGAACACTATCCTGCCTTCTTGCTCTGCATCCTTACAAGATGGAAATATCCAACTGATAGTAAGAAATCCCCAGTGGACAGACCTTCTAATATCTTTTCAATGTGAATATTACCTGCTTTTTTGTGCTGTTAGATGGACATGATCACACATCAACATTGTTTTGCCCCTTTTATCTAACCATCCCTACAGTTTCTCAACAGTCCTCGTTCTTTTAAAACACTGCCTGTGACTGATTGATTCAACCCGTTAGGTATCATTTCTACTTTCTCAAAAAGCATATTGTCTGTACCGCTATGATTACAAACAACAATGCACACCAAGAAAAAAGTACCTGTTCCCTTTCCAGCAAAAATACATTCTAAAAAGACAAGAGAAAATCAAAGTGTCTTTAAACTCAAAAGCAAGCTGACAAACTCAAATCCCGATGTGTTTGATTCTGCATTCATGAATCCACTTCTGGTCAATAATTTCAAACTTTGCTCACCTCCAACGCTTCCTGGATGCCGCTGCAGATCTTGGTGCCTCCATCGGCTACAGAAGGCAGCGCACTGGCAAGCTGGGTCCGGGCCGCCTGCCCATCGATGAGAACCAGACCCTTCAAGATCCGGGCATAACCTTTGAACTCCACGATGCCCACTCGTGAGCCCTGCTCCACAATCTGGTCCAGGAAGATCATCGCAGCCTGACGGAGCCTGTTGATCCGGTCAGACTAGAAGAGGGAAAAAGCAGAGTAACACAGCTCATATCGTCATCTCCTGAAGGGAGACAGCTTCCTGAGAGGAATTTTGAAATATCCTAACTTGGAGATGATGATCTAGGTTCTGGTGCAGTTAATAAAGTGGTGAAGTTTTCAGATGATACTAAAATAAACAGGGGTTATCAAACACTGCAGAAGCAGGGAATGTAATTTGAATAGATTTAGGGTAAACACTTGGCATATGACACTGAATGTAGACTAGTGCAGGGTTTTGCAGTGCAGTTCCTGGAAGGCAAGTGATAATTTAGTATAATGAGTTCTCACCAAGAACATCCCACATTCGATTTCCGATCAGGGCACACGTTTTATTTTTGACACAAAAATCCTTCTCTAAAAGTAAAACACTCAACAATATGTACTCTATGTTGACATTTTTATTTTATATATATATATCACAACATGTTAAATATTAAAATAAAAAAATGATTGAATACGAAAGAGTTACTGTGGCAAACACGAATACTGTTAATGGTGGGAGTAAATAAACCGTTCTGCTGGTTTACACCTTAAAATTAAATTGTGTATATATTTTATCATTATAATCTAGAATAACAAAGTGCTATTAAAAGACCACTGAAGAAAAAATGAAAAAAAATGAGAAAAGACCCCCCTGAGAATAAAAAATTAAATAAAAAAAGGAGGAATGGTAGCTAAAAATAAAAGCAACTGAAGTATAATAACATAAATATTAACACATTTAATATATGAATAATAAATAAATAATAACTTTAAACTGGTTGTATTTTGTTGACGGTGGTTTGTCATTGTTTTTCATCTTGCGTTCATAATGTGAGAATAGCTATTCAAAAGCTTCAGTATGACCAAATGAAGCAGAATAACAGAAACACAAACTCAAAATCCTTTACTATTATGCATCTTGTGTGTGTACTGGGTTCAACCAATCTCTCCTTTGCGAAACTCTTTCTGTATTTTCTATTTTTCTTAGGATGAACTACCCATGCAATTCAGGTGGGGAGCTGCGTCAGCATGCGTAGGCTGCAAAGGAAGTAATAGGTTTATTCCAGGCTGAAAAAAAGAAGAGAGAAAACACAACGGTTCTTCTTCAGGTGTGAGCCTTCTTCAGGTGTGAGAGAGACAGGGCAGTAGGCAAAGGTAAAGTAGCGGGAGAACAAAGGCTGGGAGGGAGGAGGAGTGAGAGGCGGGAGCAGGGGACAGAAAGAGAGGCCAATCAAGAGGTGTGAAGTCAGAATGGGTGTAGGTTCTCTTAGGTTCTCTTAACGACAGACTACTCTTCTTCTAATTTTCTCCTTCCATTAGAAGTTTCATTTCACACCTCTCTACACCTATTCTGACTTCACACCTCCTGATTGTTGATTGGCAGTTTTCTTTTCCTCAGTACTTTTCTGCCCTAGCGTCGTCTGGCTCATCAAGCCAGCCCTTGCTTTGCGCGGCTTTGCCAGCGCTTCACCCTGCGTAGCCGCCTCCAGTACAACTTTCTTTACCAGTAAGCTTGCAATTGTTTCTCCCATGCACAACACTACCTGTTTTCAGACCGGCAGATGCTGGAGGCAGCAATCTCAGCTTCCAGCCTTCGCTCTGCACAGCAGCTCTCAACATTGCCTGGCCCACCAGCTCCATTGCCTGATGCAGTAGTCTCTGTTTCTAGCCAGCGCTTCTTTTCACACCTTTTCTTTTCACTGCTCACTGCGTTGACCCTCAGGTCTGCCAATCTGCACCCCCTGCCGTCCAGCAAATTCATTATTTCATTTTTCACTCTCTGGCCTGATAATCGCCATCTGCACCACTGTATCCAGCATCAACATTATATTAGGTCTAGATTTGAAAGAGCTCAGAAAAGGAGACACTCCGATATTCTTAGGGAAACAGAGAAACTAAAAAACCTGTTATACTGTAAATAAAATATCTGCCTTGCGGCAGTTCTCAAACTGCTCCATCTAACCTGAATGCCATGATAGGCACACCACCAATTACCCCTACACAGCACCTGTAATACAAAGGACTACTAAAAGCTAAAACAAGCCCAAGCGCACACACACACATCAAGGAAAAAAATCCAAGCGCCACAAAAAGGATCAAAGATCCCGGACCAGTTACACCAAAAGTGAAAGCAGGGAGCAATATAAAAGCCGGAAAGTGTATTTGCAAGAATAGTAATTACAAATCTTTTCAGAAACGCACTTGCAAGATAAACATCGCAGTAACACACTTTTGTGTTGAAACTAACTCTCTAGGGCACTACATGGTGGGGGATGCTCCCCACGAACCCCCTTTCCTGAAAAACAACAACAAAATAAAAAGTACTTGCACAACTACTGTAAGTGGCTACGCTGAAATAAACTAGCCTAGAAGAAATAATTTGAAAAGCAAATACTTTCCAACCTCTCCAACATTAATCCCCCAAAATATCCCTAACAACATATAAAACATACACCACTGCCAGACAACCAGCAAGATCCTAAAATTCTCAGCAGACACAGTCCAACAGCTGACTTCTAAGGTGAAAAACAAGGAGCTATAGCTCAGGAGCAAAATATTATTTTCATGCCACAACAATCTGCACAAACAGCGCAGTAACAAATGTGGGGATGTTTCATTGTTTGTGATGATTGTAGAAGAGCCAACTTCAGGTAGCTAATTCCCAACTGGATACATTTTGATTATGCCTCGTAAAACCAAGAAACAGACTTTTGTTAACAAATTTACCCAGCTGAGTAATCTCACTGTGTTAAATAGAGCCCGGGTGCTCACTGCTTCTTTACACCCGCAGTAGAATCCAAACAAAACAATGATCTCATGTGTAGGTGTGAAATACAGTAGGGTTAATAACCTCTTTTCAAAAAGATCTCAGATTTGTTTTAAAATGTTTACCTGTTGTAACTGTTAATACAATGGCGAATATATTTGTGATTCTCTCACAATAAAATAAGATGCAAGCTATATTCACATTTCAGATAATTGCACATATCACAGTATGTCAAATATTAAAAATAATATAAATAATAAAGGAGTAACATGAATACACCTCCAGGCGAACAATCTCCAGGAGGCTTGGAAAGAGCAAGAGAAGTTAAATACATCCTTAAACAGAAATTGCAATTGAGTTTTTTAAGTGTATACAGTATTTAGTTTTAAATACAAATGTTGATGCCAGTATGTATATTTTTAAATTATAAAATTTAAAATCTTAATTTTAGTTTTTTATATACATATTTTTACTGGCCTGTTTTATTGTGGTGCATAGCAGCTATTTTAGTTGAACTTTTCTGATGTAGCACTAGAAGGAATATTTTGAGCCTTGGTGGCACATTATATCCTCACAGTAGTGGAAGGGAACTGAGCTTTTATTTCCCCTTTTTATCAATTCACATTCCCTATAGTCACTAATGCAACTCCGGCATAGAAACGCCAATTCCCATGAGCCCCATAGGGACTACTTCCTGGCAGCATCCACATCTCCTGGTACTAAGTAATCCATGGTTTTAATCTGGTCTTTTAAATATGAAAATTTTAAAGTCACTATATCTATATATATTTCTATAATTAAAATGTTAAATTAAATTTCTAATAATCAAATCAAACTAATACTGTATGTATATTATATTGTCATTTTTATTAATTGTATATATCACAGTATGTTAAATACTCACTTTACATTCACAATCTCTTAAACCCATAGCAGTGGTGGGGATGTATCAGATATTAAGAAGGAAGGGAATCAATAACTTCAGCCGCAAACCCCACACCCTGGACAGACTGAGAAAGGTGTTATATCCAGTCAAAAGGGTGCAGTGTTGCAGAGGTCAGCACATTTGCAAGATAATGAGAGGATATGAACTGCAGCAGCCACAGGTCATGTGCCGATGTTAGTGGTTTTCAGATAAATCAAATTCCAATAAGATTAACTACAGTCTTCTTTTTCTGTTTCAGATAAATGAGACAACTAGAAAGTCGAATCAGTCAGGATCTCAGTATTTAATAAGCAATTCATGGGTTTATTTCTCAAGTTCAAGTTCAAGTTTCAAGTTCAAGTTTATTGTCATTATACTCATATACAGATATATATGGTATAATGAAATGCTATTTAGCTAGCTCTCAGACGATAAGTAGTACAAAAAAACAACAATACAAATGTATAATAAAAGAAAGACAGAGACAACAGGCAGTGTGCAAAACAACAACATGCAATTTTGCAAACCAACAAAAGGTAACAGGTAATGTGCAAAACAACATCAAATGTGCAAAAACATGCATCAACAGAACATGTAAGGTAGAGGTAGATTTCAATGTGTGTTTGAGTTTTTGGTAAGAAAGAAGGCACTGTGAGGTTCAGATCATAGGTGAGAGGTGAGGTGAGAGTGAGTGAGGCTGGGAGTTTAATAGTTTGATAGTGTGGGGGTAAAAACTGTCATTGAGTCTGGTAGTCCGGGCCCGAATGTCCTGGTACCGTTTTCCAGATGGGTAGAGGGTCATAGAGTCTGTAGCTGGGGTGTGTGGGGTCTTTGATGATGCTTAGAGCTTTCCTCAAGCACCGTCTGTGTCCTGTGTCCTGTATCGATGGGAGGGCAACCCCAGTGATGGACTGGGTAGTTTTCACCACCCGCTGTAGGGCTTTGCGGTCAGCAATACTGCAGTTGCCATACCACACTGTGATGCGGCCTGTCAGTGTGCTTTCTGTAGTGCATCTGTAAAAGTTAGTGAGGATCTGGGGACATATCTTAGCCTTCTTCAACCGTCTTAGGAAGTACAGGTGCTGTTGCGCTTTCTTGATCAGACAGGTGGCGTTGAGAGACCATTTGAGGTCCTTGGTGATATGGACGCCAAGGAATTTGAAGTTCCTGACCCTGTTCACTTCAGTCCCGTTGATGTGGATAGGGGGATGTCCGGTTTGCAGTTTCCTGAAATCAATGATCAGCTCTTTGGTTTTGCTGACTTTGAGGGTGAGGTTATTGTCTTCACACCACGTTGTAAGGAGATTAACCTTTTCCCTGTAGGCCCTCTCATCATTGTCTGTGATCAGACCTACAACTGTGGTGTCATCGGCAAACTTGATGATGGGGTTGGTGTTGTGTTTGGCCTTGCAGTCGTGGGTGTAAAGGGAGTAGAGTAATGGACTAAGCACACACCCCTGAGGGACCCCAGTGTTCAGAGTTAGTGTGCCGGAGGTGTGGTTTCCAAGCCTGACAGCCTGAGGTCTGCCTGTCAGAAAGTCCCGAATCCAGTTGCAGAGGGTGGTGTCAAGACCCAGTGCACTGAGTTTCTTGACAAGTTTCTCTGGAATGATAGTGTTAAAAGCTGAGCTGAAGTCGATGAATAGTAGTCTTGCATATGTGTTCTTTTTATCCAGATGGGATAGGGCAGTGTGTATACAATGGAGACTGTGTCATCTGTGGATCTGTTGGGCTGGTAGGCAAATTGTATTCTGTATTCTGCTTATTCAAATACAGTAAGTTACAATACAGTCATGCAGACGGTTTTTAAATTCTTCAAGTAAAATTAGCTGGATCCTCAGAACTGATTGAATGATGCCCTGAGTGATGCCCTCACTGACAACACTTACAGGTATAGACTCCAAACAGTGTTTTGTTATGACCCAGGAGAGTCCCTGGCTGGCAAGCCCATTCCTAGATGGGGTGACGCCACTTGATGAATCCAAGTGACCAATAGAGTTGCCTAGTGACATGACCCAGGTTTCAATTTGCAAACTATGATTTAAGCTCTCAGGATACCTTACCCCAGTATTACTTTTAACAGTGTACTAGTTTGAATTGCATGGTAGGAAAGTCACAAGGGCAAGTGAGATATACAATGCAGAACTCTGGCAGGTGTGACTATCTATCCTTCACTTGCTTGTACAAAATCAAAACTTACCTCCTTCATGTTCCCCGGAGGTGTCCAGCACCAGACATACCACACGTTGTCTGGCCCTCAGCAGAGTGAAGGTTGGACTGGGGGGGTCCGCTGTCATGGGGGCGTTGTTGTCACCTTTGAAGTCGGGAGTCTGGCTGATGACGCCCCAGACACTCCTGTAGTCACACTGCTTGTTCTGGGCATTCGGCACCCAGAAGTTGTGAGTGCTGTCATCACAGAACTCACTAAGCTTGGTGCCACAATTAAAAAAAAACAAAAAAAAAACGTTATAAACGGTATACAGTATACTGTATATGAAAATGGAAAGTTTAATTGCATGCTGAACTGTAGAAAGAATAAACACATATTTTGGGTGTAGAAGTGTTGTGATTCATGTTTTTTTTTATTTTCCATTGTGTGGAATTAACCTTTTTCTTATGTCTTGCTCCTTCAGGCAACATTGCTCCCCACTTGAACCTTTGTTCATTTACAGTATCTCAAGTCCCAGTGTTTAGCTACAGGAGATCTGATTGCAGTAAAGGTATTTAACCAATAGGTACAATCCATTTCTCTAAGATCAGTACATAGTCTTCTTTCTTCATGGCTTTGAGTTGTAGACACAGATGTTTCCATTTATCCCTACTACCTTAACAGTACTGCTCAGTACAGTAGCATGGCTTTAGTTGCTCATGGGTGTGATATGAGGAAAAAAAAGAGGTAATCTATGTGACTGGGGATGTCTGAGGCACAGTATCTTTCTACTGGAGCTCACCTGTGCAATGGAAGGCTGATACATGATTGAGGCGAGTGTATTCTGCTCACTGTCGGGGACGAAGACGCAGCTCTTTGTGGGCAGCAGTGTGCTGGGGTCTATCTCACAGTCTGTCTCCCCATCACGGTTCTTCAATGTGCCCCTAATGTGCTCAGAGCACCTGAGAGAGTATGGAGGGGCAGCTGGTACATTGATTGGACACTTAAAGTCATGGCAGACGTGTAGAGCATTGGAGAAAGGAAGACACTGAACTTTGAACTTCAGAGAGAAAACCAGAGTGAAAGTTGTTGCTGTAATTCAGCAATAATAGAGGAGCAAATATCTCCTAAACACAGGATTTTAAAACTAAAACTGAGTTGAATTGATGAAGAAAGCATTTTCACTCACCTAACAGCTTCTGTCGCACCAGTTTCACTCATATAAAAGGGTTCCTGGAAGTTAAATTCACTGAACACCCCCCATCGCAGGATTGCCCAAGTGTACACTAATACACGACCTGGAGCACAGAAAGAGGAGAACATTAAAGTCTATTCACACAAGTTGTAAGAGACAAGGGGATTAAAACAGACTCACAGAACATGTATACAACACAGAGAAAACCCTGCATTTACATCTTCAATCTGTTCCTATTGAAATTGCCATAGGTGATAGTGTGATTACTTCACAGCACTCAACCACTGCTTTGCCTCTTGTGCACTTCTATAATATTGATGATAATAATAATAATAATAATAATAATATCGATGACTGTGCTTCCTGATCTGAATTTTCAGTTATTTTTTAACCAAATTTTTCTTTACCAAATCTTTATCAAATTCTTTACCAAACTAAATGCCCCCATGATCCTACTCAAGGTCTCCAAAATGTTGTCAAACACCTCCAATGGAGCCCCTGTGATCTCCAACAAGCATCCTCCACTGTCCTCTCACTGGCAACATGGATCGTAGCACCCCAGAGGTCCAAACTAATGACATCAAGATGATCCAATTATACGCTGTAATGGGTGAAGACCAAAATATGTGTTATAACATGAATCCCTTCCTGACTCAACCATAGTATAAAAGAAAGAAGGAGTCCTATTAGGAGTTCATGATTATACAACATAGGGGAATGGGCAAGCAATGTCTTCTACCCCAGTATAAATCAAATTCTGAAGTCTAGAATCTTGAAGGTGATACCAGAATTTCATGCTTTGATTGTCAATAGCAGGATTATCATTGTCAAACCACACTGACAATGGATAAATCTAAGGCCTATAATAAAATTGATACACTAGTTTAGAAGAAGCCAGGCTTCCTAAGAATCTTTCAGACTATAAAACCAGTCGCTTCTTTTTACATTCAAATGTCAAAATGCTGTGTGTCCCAAGAGCCTGAAAAGGGAGAGAATGACATCAAAGCATTTGAGGGAAATATATTCATTTGTGTGATAGCAAATTAAAGTTGTTCACTATAATGTCATGGAAATAAAAAATAATGAATAAGAAAGTCTTTAATCAGTGGCAATTGGTAAGTTAGCTTTCTCCGCTGCAAAATGTCATGGCAGTAATGCTGATTGTTTTGACAATTAATTTCATACACTGAAAATCGTTTCTAAAATTGAAAAAGTAGGGATTGACAGACACTGTTTGCATACAACCATATACCATCTGCATAGAGTAATACAGATAATTTGAGGATTGTTACCAGTAAAAGGGGCAAATGTATTAGATGCTGAGCTAGAGGCTCCAAAGACAAGGCCAGTAACAAGACCAGTAAAAAGTGAGTTTTACTGATGAGTGACTCTAACTGTGACTGCAAACTGGGATGGATACGTGTCCTTTCAGTACCATTGAAAATGGATTACAATATCTGATGAACGTTACAGATGAAAATATTTCCAAGGACAATATGATATTCATAAATCCTAACCATCAAATGATTCTCCTGTTTCACATTCAGAGAGTGAATCTGACCCATTCCTGATATGATACTGTATATACTCAATATTAATTCAGTCCCTTTTCTATAGCCAAATTAGGTTAGTAATAAGGTAATAAGGGTGGTTGGCATTGCTACCTTGCAGGGCTCTGTGTTCAATTCCTGGGGTACTGTCTATGTGGAGTATTACACATATACTACATATATAATGTATATATAATACATATACATATACATAGTATTACACATATAGTACCTATGTGGAGTTTATATATTCCCCCCACGTTCACACGGTTTTCCAAACAGTCCAAAGACATGCGAGGAGGTTGATTGTCTTCTGGGAAATTTATCCCTGATGTGAGTGTGTTTGTGTCTGTGTGAGCCCTGCATTGAACTGGTGTCCTGCCCATGGTGTATCCAGCCTTGTGCCCTATTCTTCCCAGTACAGGCTCTGGGCCCACTGTGACCCTGAATTGGATCAGCAGTTATTGAAAGTAATGTGATCTGGTAATGTATTGAAAGAAGATAATTTCCTGTAGCTGTCTGGATAGTTGTATCCATACCTCTACCAGGATTTAATTTACAATCAAGAAGCTCATGACTAGCTGAGACATCCAGGACTCAGCAGATACGTGTGGTTCATCACACAAGGTGGAAGAATGTGTTAAAATACACTGAGTGCATTACAAGGGTATGTCCATCAGAGGGAACCCTCTGTTCACTCTTTCAGACTTGAAAATCTAAATCCCTTCATAGTATTAAGACGCAGCAGCACCCAGTTCCACAGCAAGGCAGCCTGCAGTCAAAACAATAGAAACATATTTTGGACTGATTTTAATATTAATTAAAACTGTCATTGTTGTTAAATGGATATAGAGTTTGAATGCTAGACTGCTTGTGCTGGAAGTCTTAAGTCAATTAATTAATTATTCATCTTGAAAATTCACTTTTACGTGTTTAGCGGCTACTGTTATCCATGGTGACCTACTTTTTAGACAAAGTTAACATTAAGCGTAGATTCAAGTACGAGAAATAATGTTATTGTCACAGCTTTTATTTATGTAGCACACATACTGCGCATACAATACAAGTCCAAAAGCAGCTACTGTAGCATCTGTCTGTCTAAACCAGTGTCAGATGTCCTGTCTGGGAGTGCAAGAAATGCCAGAATTAAAATGATTCTAGATAAGGGTGTATTTTTACATGTTTACTTATTTTTACTGTGAATTAATATATATATATATATATTTCTTAAAGATGTGCTTAATTTGTCATATATTCTTAATTTAGTTGCAATAGTAAAATATAATTTCATGTCTTTCATTCTTCAGTTATTAGTTACCTAGTCATACCCTGTACCGTATATCTCAGGTTAAAAGAACTGGTCTACTTCAACAATTATTCACAAGGGGTGTGAGAACACATGTTCACAAGAGGAAAATCACCAGAGGCAGAAGAACATTGCTGTTTCCTTATCAAGGCTGTCAACCCCTCCTTGGGAGGTACTGTAGTTCAGGACGATTTGTGGCTCCTTGTTCCCTCTCGTGCGCAGAGATGCATCTTTGTTCATTGTGCACATAAAGACTTTTTTGTTCTTCTTTGAGCAGTAACAGCATGATTGCTTTCAGAAATAGCATTTTTTAGGAATTCACAGCTCTGCCCTCCCTATTTAAAAGGGAACTCTGGCTTATTTTTTACTCTATGTTGGCAGGACATGAATCACATGTTATGTTATGACCATACAGCCCTTCACTTATATCCAGCACCACCTGTAGGCCCTGATTCTTCTCAGGTGCTCCTTCAGATGGTTTTCCAGAATAGACCTGCATATAGTTATATATTTTAGGCATATATATTGCATATGTTCCGGGCATAGCTAGATTTCACATCACGTGCTGCCCAAACTTCGATGCCTTACTTTGCAGGCTTGTTTAGCTGATGCACCATAACATGCGAGGCCAGGATTGCACAAGAGGCAGGAACTCCTCCTGTTTTACCCCCACATCTCTGATCGCAGCCAGCTTGTCTCTTTCACAGTGAGTGGGTCTGGCATGACAATGATTGAAACAATCTCCCTGGAAATGACATGAAATGATTCCGGTTACATGGTTGCTGAAAAAGTTCCCACTCTGGAAACTACACAGGGAAAATCCAAGGGAAAATCCCAAGAATGTGAACTGTCCTGAGTGCACAGTGTGCAGCCTGGGTTCTGCCTCTTTGTAGAGACAGTAGGGGCAGCTGGATGGATGGTGTGAGTAAACATGAACTCGTGCACTGTTTGTGCAAAACTGACTCATGACAGCTGTTTCTCATTTTGGGTTACAAATTTAGATTATTTAAATGATCTAACCGCACATTCTCGTGTCCTTATTTCTAGAAGACAGCTCTTTGCTCCAGATCCAGTTCAAGATATACGGCCTTACAAAAGTATTCACCCTCTTCCCATGGTGTCCCACTGTTGCTTCTGCATATTTCAGTGGCAGGTGAAAGAAGTAATAATATATTGCTTCATATAATTTCTTTCAAATCAGGGAAGAAAATGGAATGATACATTGATAAGAAGTACTTTATTTTCATAGTCATTTTATAGTCTTTCTAGTGTATTTTTGTCATGTTCTGGTATCTAAAAAGACTGTGTTAAAATTTTGTTAGGATAATTATTACATTTGTTAAAGCTTTGGTTCGGCATTTGGTTAGGTTTTGAGTGGTCTGCCCCTAACCCTGTTTTTCCCATAAGCCCTGTTATTTTTATTGCGTAATTTTGCATACTGCGAGGTTTTACAGGAATGCATCTATCACGTTATAGCAGAGACGCCTGTACTTTAAAGGAGAAGCTGTGGTATGATGCAAAACAGACTTCTCTGTGAGAGAAAACAGAACAATACTGAAAATAAACACAAACAACATCCCAATTAGAACCACTGCACGGACAATATGTTTTGTCTCGAAAAAGAAAGAACTGGAGGAGTAAGCAATAAGCAAGGAGCAGCTTATCCAAGGAAGATGACAATATTTGATGATGAAAAAACTAAAGTAACAGCCAAAGAGATAGCAGATAATCCCCAGAGTGCAGGGGTAAAAGTATCTCCATTCACTGTGCTCAGAGGACTTCAACAGGAGAAACCCAAGGGCAAATCTTTCATCAGCAGTAGACCAGGCTAGATCTGAGTTTGCACAGAATTTCAAAGATGTGCCACAATACATTTCTGGACAGATGAGATGAAGATAAACATTCATCAAAGAGATGGAGAGTCTCTCTCTCCAAAAGTGTGGGGAAAGAGAGGAACTGCTGATGCTTCTCAGCACACTATCTCATTTGTGAAGCGTGATGGAGTTGGAGCCATGGCTTGTGCAACAGACTCTGGAAATGACTCTGGTCTTCATTGATGATGAAACAGACGATGACAGCAGCAGAATGATTCCTGAAGTGCACCAAAACTTTTTTCTGCTCCATGTCCAAAACAAATTCCTCCAGACTCATTAGGAGACAACCCTGCAGTGATGACCCAAATATAAACATCAATTGTTGTGCATGCATTTCACATTTTGAAGAGGAAACCAAAGTCAAAATAACTCCACAACCAAGAAGCAACAGAACGTAGCTGCAGCTTAGGCTTGGCAAAGCACCTCAGGAGTCTGGTGCTGTTGATGGATCACAGACTGGAAGCAGTCATTGGTAGTGTATGCATGTAATTGGTACTGTTTGTGACTATAACAGCGCAGCCAGATCTGTTTCAAAACTGGGTTGGGCTACCAGACAACAGCATGGAGACACTGCAGAACCAGAAGGAAAAAGAAGTGCAGTACCTGCATTTTCACCAGTTTTTTTAGGGCATAGGCTTTGCCTTCTTGGAAATGGTTTCCCTATTTAGGGATTGAGAGAGGAAACAGAAATTGCTTACTCTGGTCATGAAACAGACATTTGCGGTCTCTCCGACAGTGAGAAATCTGGTATAAATGAATAGTGTCGCCATCTCCTTTTGAATTGTAGTGTCATCGAAATGAACAGTTGCTTCAGGACAGATTTTCTGTCTCCACATGCTGACCATGCATTTCAAGTCAGCAATCACACCTTGATCCACGGGTAAGATGAAGACCATGACCTAAGTCAAGTGTAACAGCATTGTCTGAGAAAAGAAAACACATTTTTAATGTTAGACTCTGCTTTTCACAATATTTTGTTTTTCATTTCCATTACAAAATAATCCATGAGCCACCTATGTTTTGTAAAACAAGGTTATTTTTGTGGATTTTTGCGATGGATTCCTCAATTCTCCAATGTCATACTGTACAGTAATGTGAAAGATGTTTAATGGGACAGCTTACAATGGGGACTGCCTGTGCTTGATTCATTGGCAACACCATTACCACATTGTAATCTTATCTCATGTCTAATACAATATATCTCATATCGAAAAGAGTAGGGGTGTTACCCCATCGTCCTGGCCAAATTTACCCCTGGCCTTCACCAATTATGGCCTCTTAATACTCCCCATGTCTGAACTTGCTATGGCTGCCGTCTATGACTACACCAGCAGCTGCAGTAGATGTGGAAGCTGAGCTAGTATTCAGAGCTGTAGCAACTCCCTGTGTCCTGAGGACCTTACCTTGATCTTGTCAATGAGCGCTAGGTTCTCAGGCACACGGGGGTTGATGGCGACGACCACCCCCCTGTATCCATTATTAATCAGCTGGACTGGAGACCCCAGAGTTACAGAGACCGTCCAGCACAGCAGCAGCACAGAGGACAACATTTCCTAGAGCTCAGAGGGAGGGTTTGCTGAGTGTGTGCTGTGTTCCTGCACTATTTATTGAAAGACCCAAGCAGGGAAATACCTGGTGGGAGTGGATCAGCTGGAGCATGTCTCCACTTTTTTCCATATCTCTCCTTCTGACACAGTTTCAGAAACCCTGTTTTGCCTTTTCCTTCCTCTCATACTACTGTATTGTCTCTCAGAAGAATAACACAGTTTTATCACCATTACTTTGCACTTTTAACCCATTCTCTAATTACAGTTTACAGTGTGATGGACCATACCTAAATCATGATAAAGAACAATTATCTTCAATTTTGAAGTAAGACCATAGCAAAGAATACATATGTTTTACACATTTTTACACATTACACAGCTGTTACACACAATTGTTACTGGTGGTTTGTCAGACTGCAGCGAGATTTCTTTCCTGTTTGGCAATGCACAAGAGTGACAGAAAGTGAGCATTTCTCACTTTCTATCTACTGGTACATATTTTGGAAAATTACATTAATCCAAGAATTAATCCTCTAAGTCACCCTACCAGAAGCGAGGAACTCCCATAGCTCAGACCTCAAGAGAAGCTCAATCTCTCAAAGCAAAGTCACATTTTTTGGCTGAACTTATGAAAAGAATATCCTATTTTTTTGCTAGAGGTTGACTTCCAGGCAATCCGGTTGGACTCCTGCCAGAACAGCTGAGAAGAGCCAAGAAAACCAGCTGCAGTTCCAACAGAAATCTCATTGTCTGTCAAAACTGTTACTACTGTACACATACTAAGGATTTTATTTTTGTTTGTAACAGGATCACAAAGATTCTACTTAGAACTGCTTCCATACTCTCACCTCCCTCTGTATGAAGAAACATCTTGTGTTCTGTGGCTCACAACTAAGGTTATTTTCCAAAGATAAAAGGTTTTCTGAGGGGTTTGTCACCTTTTTACAAGTAGAAATATCCTGTGAAATGAATTAATCTGTGCCCTGATGAAATGAGGTAAAGAAGTACACAACAAGCTTATTCACAGGTACAGTATGTCACGCCCATTCTCACAGAAACTCTGGTTTGTGCACCTGAAGCACGAGGAAACACTTAAAAGGGAACCACAGTCCCAATTTCTCAGACCGGTTATTACATCTCAGTAATAAATTCATTGACAGTATAGAAAACTTTTACGTGACCATGCTCAGGACTGCCTTTTGTGTTTTGAACCCAGCTTGCTTCTTCAACAGCTCTCACGGACCATCCTTGTGCCTTGTGAACCTGTGGATTTGAAGCCCTTTTTTACTACATCTCTTTACTACTCTTTCAGATACCTGCTGTGCTCTTGGCCAGTATACTACTGGTTTTGATCCTCGCTTGCTTGTTACAAACCTGTCCTGGCGAAACGTCCCATTGGCCTTTACCAGTCATGGCTTCCTAATAATCCCCAACTATGAACTGGCTTCATCACTCTGCTCTCCTCGCCACTGAGAGCTGCTGTGTGGTGAGCATACTGGTGGACTATGGCCACCGTCACATTATCCAGGTGGGGCTGCATGTTGATGCTGGTGGAGGGGAGTCCCCATTACCTGTAAAGCCATTAGAATGGAGTGTTCATAAAAGCGCTATATAAGTGTAAGGAATTATTATTATTAAACCTGGATTATGTTTTTTGTTTCACCTTTGCCTGCCTGTTCTCTGCCTGTGCAGCTGCTTCACATGCAACTGGATTCATCCTTCCATCCCACTGTTGACTTTGGAAGTGCCTGGTTAGAGGAGGCTGTCATTGCGCTATTTAGACAGAGCTGCCTGAAAAGTTAAAGGATGAGCTGGTCTCCAAGGATCTTCCCCACGAACTGGAAACTTTAATTAACCTGGCAATCCTTTTGGACAATCATCGTCATGAAAAGAGAGGAAATGTCTTCATACCAGACAAGATTTAGACAAGATGGACTTTATTTATCTTACAATTTAACTTTACCATCCCATACAAACTAAAGGGTAAGACACACAAGACCAATGCCTTCACAGACCTTAAAAATCTAACCTACTGTATATAGAGAAGGCTAAAAGCCTAAATCCTAGACAGGCAAGATACACAAATTTTCAACAGACCCGCAGCCCATCATCCCACCCTACTGCATCATTGGAACCACCCTTCTGAAGGAGGAACAGCCAGCATGATCAGCTTTGGCCTCTAATCCTGCATCTCCAAACACTCTGCTTGACAAGCTGTTCATCCCTCTTGCTGCCAGGTTGGAGGTTTTGCTTCAGGGACATATTTTGCAGCTTGCTGGCTATCCCAGTATGCAATGGACCAAAAACCTCTTTTCACGCACGATCCCCTGGCAATCCTTGTTGTGTGCCCAGATGTGCTCCACGAGGCGGGGTGGGGGTGGTTGTCATACACTGGTCTGTGCACCTGAAGCACTACTGCTAAAAGACAAGCCTCCACCTGGTTAACTTGTCAATTACTGCCATACGTTAATATGGTCGTAGATGTTTTCCACATGTGCTCAGTTATCCAATACTTGCCTCGTCCACCAGTGGATATTTCAGAACGGTAATGACAGTCACTTCTGGATTATACCGTCTGCATAGGGTCCTAAATACGCACTACACAGGAGTCAGGACCAGCTCCCATTACAGGAAACCCATCAAATATGTAGCTGCTTTGTGCCTATTGCTTACTGGGATAGGTCCTGGTTTCCCCTGTACTAGATAAATGATGGATGGGACAAATAGATTATTGCACAATCAAACGTGTTCCCTTCTGAGTATTTTATTTAGACAGAAGGCAGGTTGACCGTAATGTCTTCATTACTCCATTGAAAAATAGTAGATGGGTGAAGATACAAACCATTTCTTATTGAACTGAAAACATCCAATCGGTACGGTCAATCTTAAGTCAATGACATTATACTTTTCATCAGTGAGGATTTGAATCTGCAAACTTAAAACATTAATTAGCTGTTTAAAAAATAAAGAAGAAACTGTCAGCTAACCGAATGTGCCCCTCAAAAAATCCAAGGTGATAAAATTAAAGATGACACTCTGAGCTGGACGAAAAAGCTGAATGCATGAAATTGCTCGATTAACTACAATTCTGCCAACCCTTTGAAATCCGAATAACAAGACTGAAAATATGTTTAGTGATATACAGTAGCAAATTATCTGACAACAGACACAATTAGTGTAATTATACACCAGGTTTTAAATTCCGTACTTTAAAGCAAGGGCAGAAGCATGATGCTGTGACATCACAGGGTGATATAAAGCCCTCGTGCATTTCAGATACTCAGATCCAGCAGAGCCAGAGCTGCCACCAGCAGAAACACAGAACAGAATCCAACAGGAGCTGGGGAGGCATGTCCCTGGGAGTGGGGCAACATTAAAGGGTCAAATGTGGACACTTGGGTGATGCTGGAGATCTCAGAGGTGCCCCCCTCTTCATCTGTGGCACGCAGGGCGAGGTAGACCACCGATTGGTTCATGGCAGCCAAGGACTCCAAAGGCAGGAGGAGAGTCTGGGTCTGTCCTGCTGGAACACTGTGCAGAGAGGAGGTGTTGAGGGGCAGAGCAGCAGTGAAGCTCTCTCTCAGGGCCTGTGGGCTGAGGCCAATTCTGATGTCATAGCTGGAGACTGGAGGAGAGGGAGAGGAAGATCAGAGGGGGGAGGAACAAGGACTGAGGACTGGAGGAGAGAGCCTTCCCATTGTAGTGATGGGTGTCCAGTCAGTGTGTCTCACCTGTCCCAGTGTAGTGATGGGTGTCCAGTCTGTATCTCTCACCTGTCCCAGTGTAGTGATGTGTGTCCCGTCTATGTCTCTCAGCTGTCCCAGTGTAGTGATGGGTGTCCAGTCTGTGTCTCACCTGTCCCAGTAAAGTGATGGGTGTCCAGTCTGTGTCTCTCACCTGTCCCAGTGTAGTAGTCATCTCCAGGTGCAGTCCACTGCAGAACGACAGTGTTGTTGGCCACAGAGGCGGTCAGGTCGGTCACTTTTCCAGGGGGGAAGTCATCCCTGGGCACAGCTGGCACTCCCTTCACTGTCACTGTGCCCCCACTGGCAGAGCGGCTGAAGCTGCCTAGAGCTGTGCTAGTCTGGCGAAGAGAGGGGGCGCTACGACGCATCCTACCTATGAATTAAAAGAAAGAAAGATTACAGTGTTACAAGGGTCCATACTGAAGGTCCCAGCTGTGACTATGTGTGTATGTGTGTGATAGGCATAGTTATAACACAAGTGTACTGTACACAGTTTTTGTGTGAGAAACTGATAGTCAAATTGTGTTGTTTCTGTCTTTACTGTGAATTCTATTCTATAGTGTGTTGTATGGTGAATGTTATAGTATGTGAATTGTAGTGTGTATGCTGCACTGCATATATGTTCCTGTGCAAGTTATATTGCATGTATGAGGTGAATCATTGTCAGGGTTACCCTGTCAGTCGGCCTCTGCTCCACCCACTCGTCACTCAGTTTGGACTCCAGATCTAAAAATTTGCTCCCTTCATTCTTTGAAGCCTCCTGTGTTTTGTATTTTTGCTGGGTTTCTTGTGAATTCAATCACGATTGCTGGATCTATGCCTTGCTTCATTACTGTTTCCCGTATTGGACCTGCAATGCCCAACGTTGACTTATCTTCTCCAGCGAAACACAATCTCGCCTGCTTGAAAATTCCCTGTGTGCTTCTGCCTGTTTCCACCTCAGCAGGATGTCTCCAGCTCTGCAGCTCTGTGACTGCAGATTTCAGCTATGGTCTCAGCTTTGAACCCGTCCCCTTCTCAGCTGTGGCTTTGAACCCCTGCCTGCGCGCAGCACTACACTGCAGTCTCTGTCAGTGCACCCCCTGCACTCCCTGGGTCTCATCTGCCTTTTGCCCAGCAAGTAAGTCATCTGACCACTCCCTGTGTACTGCTAGTCCCACTGTGCAGCAGGGTCAGTACAGTTGTATTGTGTGTATTGCCGTGTGTGTGTTACAGTATGCCTATTGGCACTTGCATGCATCGTGCCCTTTTGCATACATTGTGTTTCGAAATGTTTCGTACCACTGGTTTGTCGAGGTCTTTCAGGAACATTGTTGTCGGGGTACAGTCTGGTCTCCACTTTGCCCTCCACACCCTGTACCTCAAACTTCAGGCTGCATCGCCCATTAGCACTATAGTTGTAGAAGAGACCTGAGTATATGCCATCATTTTTCTTTTTATCAGCTCCTGCAAAGCGAGAGGAGAGGAGAGGAGAGGGAGAGAGGGACCAATAAACACTGATTAGCTGATTGTAGCCAGAGAGAGAGAGAAACTGCCTTAAAAATCACTTGAAAATCCTTCTTAAAGGGTCCTTTTATTATTCTCAATATGATATATAGTGTCTTGCAAAAGTATTTAGCCCATTGTGCAGTTTTCACACTTTGTTACTCTAAAGATTGCTATCATGACACAAAAAACATTTTTGTTTAGGTTTTCTAAATGTTTGTCTGTTGCTCAATTCCTTGCTCTACTGCCTTCCTGGATAACAGTGGTCAGCAGCTCTGTAACAGGTAGACAGATGACCGGTGATTCCATCCTACTGTGGAATATGGCTCCAACAAGAACCACCAAAAATTACTTAGTTCTGGCATCATAATGACCCACTACTGTGGAGGATGGTTTACAACAGCAGTGATCTCTATTGGCCCCTATACCAGCTGCTGTTGTACCGTTGAATGAGATACTGGACTCAGATTGCTTCAGTAAATGCTAAGTATCTTTCAGTACTTTTTCAAAGTTGTCTTTGGAAATGAGAACATATTCTCAGTTGATATGTCTGGTTAAATAAAGGGCTGTAGCTCCAAGGCTCCCTGAACTATACTGATACACTGTAATCAGAAAATGGTGAACATGCAATAGACTTGCCTATACCACCATCGAACAGATCCAGCTTCACTGTGTTCTTATCACTGAGGTCCACTACGGCCTTGACATCAGCGTTGATGACAGGCCGGGTGCCCTGGGACAGCTGCGCAGAGATGACGAGGGGCTGGGGGTAGGTCACCTCGGTCTCGCTCATGCCACCAGTGACAGTGACCGGAGGGACACATTCATCAATGGCTCTGGAGGTCACTTGCAAAGTGATGGTCTGGGGGGTGTTGTATGTATTGACAACCTCATAGCTCCATGTACCACTCTGCAAGATTTGACCAAAAAGGAGAATTGATAAGTAACTATTCAGCTAATGTAAGCCAGCTCAATCCGTTACTAAGGAGATCACCTCTCTGTACCTTTCTCTCTCACCCTCTCCGTACAGCCTGGACACAGACAGAACCTCCTCATCCTCCTTGTTGGTAATGAGGAATCCAGAATAAGTGCTTTTAACAATTTATCTTCTAAAGATCAAGCTGCATATTCTTTGCCTGTCAGCAGGAAACATATAGCAAGTGGTGTCCATTCATGATTTCACAAAATACTTTCACTAATACTTTGTTTGTTACACTATATTAAAAGACTAACTTTATAACCGTTCCTAGAGATTGGCTGTGGCAAGCTACTCTCCCACATGCATGCGTAATAAACGACTCCTCTTTCACCAACATCAGGACTATAGTAGTATATGCCTCTTAATTAAGGATGTCTAACTCATTTCAGCTCCTTTCCCTCATGTGGATTTTCACTCCCACCGAGGTCAAATCACTCATTGAGAGTCCACACAGGTTGATGACAGGTGAGAGTAGTTTAGCACATGGTTTTATTAAATTTCTTAAAATCAGTGAGGATGGACAAAACCATGATTCATTCATTTTCTAGACTACTTTATGTAGTGTAACCCCGGCATCCTGGCCAAATTTCCCATTGGCCCTTACCAATCATGGCCTCCTAATAATCCTCATCTAGAATTTGCTTCATTACTCTGCTCTCCTCCCCACTGATAGCTGATGTGTGGTGAGCGTTCTGGCGCACTATGGCTGCCGTCGCATCATCCAGGTGGATGCTGCACGTTGGTGGTAAAGCGCTATCTGTAAAGCGCTTTGAGTGGAGTATCCAGAAAAGCGCTATATAAGTGTAAGCAATTATTATTATTATTATCTAAAAAAGGGTCACAGGGCAGCTGGAGCCTATCCAGCAGTCAATGGGTGCAAGGCTGGTACAATGTCAGATGCCAAGTCACCTACTAGCATGTCTTTGGAGTGTGGGAGGAATCGGGGGCAGCTGGGAGAAATCTATGTGAACTACATGCATATAACACCCCAGGTATACATACTGTATGTAATACAATCAAATCTTACAATAAATACTTTTGGGGAAGACGATACAGTATATACAGCAAGTGTTTTTACTTGCATTTATTAATTGTAAATGATTAAATTTGGAATTGTATTTTTTTTTAAGTTTGATGTACAAAAACAGTAACTAATTTAAATGGAGGACATTCTTTGAATACTAAAATGAACTTTTCTAGACTGCTGCTTCTCATGTATTTAGTGATGAAGACTGTAGCCTAGTCTATAGTATAATCTGACCTAGACTGTAGTCTAGTTTGTAGTATTGTATAGTGGCATCTAGACTGTTATACAGTATAAGTCAAAGTAAGAGTATAGTCTCAACACAGTATAGTCTGATCTAGATTATATTATAGTCTGAATGTTCAAAAACAGAAAAAGTACAAATGCAAAAATGCTAGCAATGCTAGCAAAGTACAAGTAATCATAAAAGTTTGTATGTTAGTAGACATGTGGCGCATGAAGTTTAATGTGGATAAATGCCAAACATTAGAAGCTGGCTGAAGAAGATATTCTCTGAATATCAAACAGGTGATATTTAACTATAAGAAACAATAAATCAAATAAGATTGAGCATTTTCTACTGATTATATAAGATGAATACCTTATGGATAAACGTAGAAGTCTCTAACCAACTCCCAAATTACAGAATGTCCTTTTCTGTTTAATAACTGTTCCTGTGTGTTCAGTACCTGAGCTATTCCAGGGATCTTAAACAAGACGATTTTCTCCGCAGAGTGTATTTCCATGTCGATATTTTTGTAGGAAACTCCACTCGGGCTGCGGACTGTGATGTCCGGCTGGGCGTGTTCCCAGGTGAATGTCAGCACGGTGTCGTTGCCCACAGTGGGGTCCACAGGGACTTCACCCTGAAACTGTGACCCCGGGTCTGTCCGACTCCCTTTGCTCAGCAGCTGAGGGTTTGGAGGAACAGAGAGAAAGAAGTCAAGAATGAAAATCTTCAATGTGTATAAAGAAGATAAAGAATATAGGTTTTTTTAAATGTTAATGTTTAAAGAGTTCAGGTTTTTTAAATGTTTGTTCTTAAAGTTAAATAGTCACATTTTATTTTTAGATTTATTTGAAGGATATTGTTGATGAATCTTACTGAAGGTAAATCTTGCCTCTTGTTGGAATCTGTTATTTTTTCTAGAATCACATTTGAATGGATACATTTTGATTTCACAAGGCCTAAAGCTCAATATTTCATTACAATGACTGGCAAAAGCATTCACCTACTTCCAATGATGTCCTGTTTAGTTGAACAGGACTAAATATTTCATAATGATTGTTTTATGGTGCATCGTTTTCTTTATAGTAATATGGCGCATCTAGATTTTATTTGATTAGTCTTTGTACCTTGAGAAGGAAGGGAATTGAATTAAAGGTCACAATTAATCATAAAACCTCTAACCTTTTCACCTGTAAATTTAAGTTAGTATCTCCACTCTCTCGATATTCTGATGAGTCAGTTGATTTCTATAACCACCTCCACCTAAGTACTTCATGCACTTGCTCTGCACTTCTGAGTGGATTTCTAGGAATTCATGACATGTCCTGTCTGAATGTTTTCCTTTGTTAGCATTTTCCATGTGACCGATGTGTGTAGTTGTCATACAGTATGTGACACCTGAAGAGGTTTTGCAACATCTTGTTGGGACATTCTAAAGCCTGAAGCATTCTGTTCCCTTGATTGCTCCCATCATTAGACAATGGCTACATTACTGTGTCACAGATGGGTATTATAACAACAGGAGCAGTGAGAACAGCTCAAAGCCCCACCTGGATGGCACTGGTGATGTCATCTCCAGACTGAGAAGTGATGCTACCAAATGAGATGATCAGTTCGTTGGAGTCCAGTTTGTCACTGGCTGAGAAACGTGTTCCTCCTGTGCAGGGACATCACAATGGATTTGAATATGACAGTACTAGATGAACAGCATTGCAAGACAATGTGATGTCTCTAAACATCAAAGCATAAAGGTGCACATTCTTGTCAGACTGAACAGAAGTGTTTAGTCACAACTCCAGTCACTCTACCTACAGCACTTTTACTGCATTATTCTGCACTTTTAGTGCACTAAAGCACTTATTTAAATGTGTTGGCATATGTGCAGTAATTCGGAGCCTCTGTTAGAATATTATAAAATATCATCTCCTATAAGACAAGGATAATGCAGTCTATTAAGCAAGAAAGAAACTATAAATATATCCATCCATATTCTAACCATTTAATCTAATTCAGGGTGATGGGGGAACCCGTGTTTCTCCCGGCAAGCGATGTGAGCAGGGCAAGATACACCCTGGAGGGGACACCAGTCCATCACAGGGCAGACAGTTACAAACACAAACACACTCACATCGAAGCAAGTCTTCCAGAAGCCAACCAGCAATACTGTACATTTGGACTGCAGAAGGAAACCAGAGCACCCAGAGAAAATCCATGCAAACACATCAGAGAGAGTCCCGACCTCTGGCTGAAGTACCTGTCTCTTTCGCAAACTCCTCCAGCCGGGGGTCGGCACTGGGTCCCAGAGCGATGGTGTGGACGTGGACACCACTCCTCTTCACTTCCTCCAGACAGGACCCTACGCTGCTGTCTTCGCCATCCGTCAGGAGAATGATCTCGTCCCCAGCCGTGTCCCCATCATCCTGTCGGAGAACCTGGGAGAGGAGGAACTGGTCAGGACAGCAGTGTGGAGCAGTGCTCAGGGTTCAAATCCCAGGTGAGACACTGCTGCTGTGCTCTTGAGCACCTGAAATGTTCTACTAAAATCTCTTGCCTGTATAAAAGGAAGTTGCTTTCTATAGAAGTGTTAAACATGCAGGCACAGTGGTGAGCATTACTGTCTTGCAGTGCTGGAGCTGGTTCAATTCCTGGGGTGCTGTTGTGTGGAGTTTATGTGTTCTCCTGCACTCTCATGGTTTTTGTCTGGACATACTGTACTGGAGGTTAATTGGCTTTTGAGAAAACTGGCCATGGTGTGAGTGTGTCTATGTTTATCATCTATGTTTATCAGGTCTTGCACCTGTTGCTTGCTGGGATAGACTCCGGTCCCCCCTCAGCTCTGTATTGGAATAAGTGAATAGAATTAAAAATTAAGAGGAGCTTTTACAGGGGTGCTGTGCTATGTTTCTATAACTATACACCCTGTACAATGCACGTGTGGTTATTTTAATCATACTTCCTGCCCAGACCTTGGTAGACCTGTAGGAGGTGCTATAAACACAAAACCTTACAGGCGAAGCACCTTGACTTTCTTGATTTAAATTCAATTTTCCCATAATTTTCAATTTATTTAGTTTTAATAAAATAATGATCTGGTTTATTACGCAATATTCTTTTTACAAAAAAGATGTACAGTACTTATGTCCACACAACACTTACATCTTCTACACAATGTGCTGAGGCAAGAAAATTGTAAAATGATTCCAATATATAGTTAAATGTCTAAAATTCTGGCAGGTCAATGCAGAGCTCGCTCACCTCAAGCGCTTTCTGGATGCCGCTGCAGATCTTGGTGCCTCCATCGGCTGCAGAAGGCAGCGCACTGGCAAGCTGGGTCCGTGCCGCCTGCCCATCGATGAGAACCAGACCCTTCAAGATCCGGGCATAATCTTTGAACTCCACGATGCCCACTCGCGAGCCCTGCTCCACAATCTGGTCCAGGAAGATCATCGCAGCCTGACGGAGCCTGTTGATCCGGTCAGACTAGAAGAGGGAAGAGGCAGAACTAACACCACTCGTTTGCCAGAGTTCCATGAATCTTTGAAAGGCTTAAATGAAGAGTCTGAGACAGACTTTGTTTATTTGGAAATTGAAAGATGAGTCTGAGAGACTGTGTAAATTGCTTGTTTAGAATACAGTTAGTGGTTTAGCTGCTCAACTTGGATGGTTAAGGTCTTCAAGAAAATGTTATGATAGAAGCTCAAAGGACAGCAAAACCTTTTGGCTGCGGTGTTTTGATTTTTCTTACTCTGTGAAAAAAGGCACTTTGGTGTTTTTTAACCTCACAGCTGCATATTTGTTCTGTCTGTTGGCCTGGGCCTACTTATTTTAAAAATCCTATAATGGATCGTGTCAATGTCCAAGGGTCTGTCACACTATACTGTATATAACAATACAAGCGGGGAAATGCTGAGCTTAAAGATGCTACTAACAAAAAACGATATAGTTCTGTTCACTAGTTCTGACCTAGTCATCTTTCTTAAAGCAAGTCTAAGCAGCTCCACTCTTCACATTAACTTTTTAATAAAAACATTTGCAAAATATGCAATTTTGTTCATAAAAAAGTTAGTACTTTCATAAAATTAGTTCAATTTTAATTTTAGTACTGTACATTAATAGGTGATGATTTTTACGGGGTAAGAAGTGGACGTAGGCATAGGTGGTCCACCGCATCTGTGACTTAGATTAAGTGGTCCGCAGACCATAGAACTTTGAGAGCCACTGCTCTAGACAATGTGGAGAAGCAAGAAAGTTATATTATTATTAGAATACATAGATAAAAATGTAAAATTAAAATCAATGGATGTTATTAGAATATAGTATGACGCACTAGCAAAGCCTCCAAACTGAATCTGCAAATCTGTCTAGTTTACGAACCATACCAGAGCAAAAGGCTCCCATGAATGATATATTATATACTGTATGTACTGTATATTGGCATACTGTATATGACACCAGAAGCACAGACTGGAATGTGCACTCCAGTGGTCCACATTTCATCCTGAAAATAACACCCTTTTCAAGCGTCCATTTCATTCATAAAAGGTGAGGTGAAAAAAATGAACTTACCAGGTTATCTACTGTTGGAAAACAAAAATCACTTTTCCTTTACTAAAAGTGCAGAAATGAGCCTGTTCTTAATACAGTAGCTTCATTTCTACTGTTCAATACTGCCTGACAGTATTGTGTCTATTCTTGTATATTGTGTATTGTGTCTATTCTTGTAAATGACCATCATCAGTGAGAGATAAAGCAGAGAGCTCTGGGAGTCAGAACTTGCTTCTTGCTTTTCGCTTATGAACCCCACAGCAGCACACAGGGGAGATGGGGAAGTGTTTGCAGACTCCTTCAAGCCAATCATCTTTCAGCACATTGCAGGCAGCACAGCCCTCTTACTGGATGCTCAGAACTGATTGGAGGAGACGCACATCCCTCATGACAGCACCAATAGACTGCAAGCTGGGTATTATCATGACCCAGGAGAGGCCCTGGCTGGCAAGCCCAATCCTATAAGTGGTGACGCCACTTAACAAACCCAAGTGTCCAATAGAGCTGCCTAGTGACATGACCCAGGCTTGAATTCAAAAACTTTGACTGAGCCTCTCAGGACACCTTACCTTGATGCTATGTTTAACACTGTACTTTCATTTGAATTGCATGGTAGGAAAGTCGTAAGGGCATCTTCCTTCCACCTGTGTAAGACTGATGGGTAAAGGCCTTTGTTCTGCCTGTCTGATATTGAAATATTGATACAGTAAGTGACTTTTCATGACATAACATCACCATTTTCATGCAGGTGAAACAGGTCTCAAATCTTGTTGTCTTAGTACCAGCAGGAGACATAGCCAACAGATTCTGTGCATGTGCACCACAGACCAGCACAAGAGAAATACTTGCTTTTAAACTTAATTCAATGCACAAAGAAAGGGAAAAAAACTGATACTGTCAGTCTACTGTATATATGATTAAAAAATCAGGCCATGCATTCACTGAGCTGCTTTATACTGTACAATGCAGAACTCTGGCAAGTGTGACGACCCATCCTTCTCTTGGTTGTGTAATAATGAAAACGTACCTGTGTCATGCTCCCGGAGGTGTCCAGCACCAGACATACCACCCGTTGTCTGGCCCTCAGCAGAGTGAAGGTTGGACTGGGGGAGTCTGCTGTCATGGGGGGGTTGTTGCCGTCTTTGAAGTCAGGAGTCTGGCTGATGACGCCCCAGACACTCCTGTAGTCACAGAGCTTGTTCTGGGCATTCTGCACCCAGAAATTGTGAGTGTTCTCATCACAGAATGTAGCTTCCTTGGAGCAATGAATAAAAAAACCATATTATATGTAGTATATAAACATGTGGAGGTTAATTCCACCCTGGAATGTAAGTAATCGGGGGCATGATGTCACAGTGGTTCTTATTACTGCCTTGCTGCCCTGGGACCCTGGGTTCAATTCTGAATATGGGGTGCTATCTGTGTGGAGTCTGCATGTTCTTCCTTGGTTCACGTGGGTTTCCTCAGGGTCTCTGGTCTGCACCCCAAGTCCAAAGACACAGTGGTAAGTTAATTGGTTTCTGGGAAAATTGTTCCTTTTGTAAATGGTGTTGGTGTCTGCCCTGTGATGGACTGGTGTCCTGCCAAGGGTGTATCCTGCCTTCACCCATTGCTTGCCAAGGATAATCTCTGCCTCCCCTCTCAACCCTGAATTGGATGAGATGGTTAGAAAATGGATGGATGTAGAATGTTTCATACAGCAGTTAACCATTTTTTGTTCCCATTGCAGCCAACACACAAGCTGAGAGCTCCTGACTCAAACCTTTGTTCATTTGTCTCTAGTCCTATGTTTACCTACAACCTACAGATCACAGTTAAGGTACAGTATTTGACCAACAGGCACAATTGACTTCTTCATGACCGGTCTACTTTCTTCATTGGCTTTGAAGGGGTAGAGTTGTAGATACAGATACAGTATTTCCATTTCTGCCTGCTATCTATGTTAACAGTATACTGCTCACTACAGTACCAGTTTTCTGTTTTCAGGTGTGAAGTGAATAAAAGGCAAAACAAAAGAGCTCACGTACAGTACCGTTTGTGACTGAGGCTGTGTAAGGAGCAGTCTCTTTCAATAGGAGGTCACCTGTGAGACTGAGACTGAGGGAGGAGCAGTATCATTCTACAGGAGCTCATCTGTGTGGCTGAGGCAGTACGGGGAGCAATATCTTTCTACTGGAGCTCACCTGTGCAATAGAAGGTTGATACATGATTGAGACATTTGTATTCTGCTCACTGTCAGGGATGAAGACACAGTTCTTTGTGGGCAGCAGTGTGCTGGGGTCTATCTCACAATGTCTGTCTCCATCACGGTTCTTCAATGTGCCGCTAATGTGTTCAGGACACCTAAGAGTACAGGAGAGAACAGATAGGCAATTGGTACACCTAAATGTCATGAGAATTGTGCTGAATCTTGACAGTCATCTAGAGTAATGGAGAAGAGGAAAAACCTGTGTGTACAGTCAGAGTGAAAGCTGTTGGGGCAGCAATAATGAAGGAGCAGATTCTATGTTTAGACTGAGATTGAGCTAAAATGTGTGTGGAGATCTTGCTGGAGAAGGGATTTCCACTCACCTAACAGCTTCTATCTCACCAGTGTCATGCATATAAAAGGGTTCCTGGGAGTTCAACTCACTGAACACTCCCCATCGCAGGACTGCCCAGGTATACAATAAAACACGACCTGGAGCACAGAAAAAAATAGTGCAGTCTAGTAACACGAGATGTACTGTAAGAGACAGGGGGATTCTGAAGAGACTCTTTTGTATATTTGCTTAGTTTAAAAATACCACAAATTATGCTCAAAATGCATAACTGCAGCTAAGGAGAACAAGAATATATTTCACAATACAGCTTGGCTCATTGATTTCTAGCTTCCATTCTGAGTTACTATGAAGTTGGATCAATCTGATGCTTGATTAGAAGAAGTTAACAAGCTACGCAGAGCTCTGTTCATTGAGCTCTAATCTACCTAATCAAACTAAAGCACAATGGCACAACGGCTCTCCAGGTTTACAACCAGGATAAGAGGTGGACACCTGGATGCAAGCTAAGTTCAGTGGGAGTCCGAGGTGCTCAGGGCTGCAGTCTCACCTCTGGGTCCGTATATGTCAAGGGCCTGGTCATTCAACAGGTATGCAGGGGTCAGGTGGACATGTTCCCCTTCTTGACCACATTTACCAAGAGTGGAAGTGTATGGAGTACCGATGCTGTTGTCACAGAATGGATCAGCAACCAGCACACTTGCCTGTGACAGATAAATCATATATTGTTAGTGGTACAATAGTGGTACCTGTGTGAGTGTGTGTGTACTCACTGGTGTCCCATCCAGGAAGAAGCCCCTCCTATCACCCTTTGCTACCAGGAGAGACTGAGTTTTGAGGGGTCAGGGAATAGGGATATGATGAAAAATGAGGGTTAGGGGTCCTGGGACAATCTTAGAGTTGAGGGTTAAATGTACTGGAATAGGCTGTGGGTTGAGGATTAATGTTAAAGATTGGTTTCATCCTTAAAGATTGGTACTGTAGTCCTTAACAATATTAAGCAGCTTTCCTGTAATACAACACTCAACTGGTCGTAATGAAATAATTCTACTGTCTGGGATTGGGATTTTCAGGAAGTAGCACCAGATGAGTTTAACAAGATGAATAATGTCTGATTATACCTCACCATTAAGATGGTGTGATTTCTCCTGGAACCGAAGTAATCAAATTATCCACATTTTAATTCACAACTCCAGCATGCACTGAAAATGTCTTGGCCATGTTACACCTGTGGCTAATTTAATTCATCGCGGTTCATTATTGTTGAAGAAAGATACAAGATGTGAAGAAAGGGTTAACTGAGTCCTTTCTGCATGAGGACTGGACTTCTAAGTAGCAGGCTTAGAGTTATGGCAGGGAAGGGGGGTAACTGATAAGGATTCCAGAGGCCAGCTAGGAACCCCCCCCCAGGGAAGAAAACCTAACACTGACCATTAAGAGTGACCAAAGTCTGTGAACTGGCCAGACACCGTGACCTCCCCCCATTACCATGGTAACGAGCTACGTCAGAAGCGCCAGAAAAGAACTATATAAACTAGAAGTTTGGTACCAATATTTCAAACAATACTTTGGTTTTCTTGTTCCTTGCATGCAATAAAACTAATCTGTTTAAAATTCATCTCAGGATCCAGAACTTATTTGTCTGTTACAACATTGTTATGCCTATGTTAGTGCACAATAAATACAGTGTGTTTTTAAATTCACTATAAATATTTATAATTAAAATATTTTTAGAATTAAAATATGGATTTTTCTGTAGTAATTATCTAATTAGTACTTATACACAGTTACTAATAATTCTGTGAACTGCATGTAATTAAAAAACAATTCTATTTGTGTTCTCCAGTGTTATGACATACTGTCTCATTTAGATTTTTGGTAGAAACATGGCAACAACATTCTTTCTCAACAATATAACCATTGTATTTTATCAAATTGTTGCTAGTACAGTATGCATAACATAAACTGTAATTAGTGCAGGAAAACGATTTAAATGTTGTACCAATTTCTCTAAAAACCACATGAAGCTGCGCTATTTAGTGGTTTACCACAGCCTCTGGCAGCTTTACAGAATAATGCAGTCCTGCAATTAATTATTTGAAAAAAATAAAAAAGGAATGTCTTGTTGACACAGCGGTGCCTACAGAGGTACTGTATAACGACTGACACCTTGCAAATTCTAGATGGCTACATCTGTACAATGTCATAAAATATCCAGATGAGGACCATATTGAAAACAGTGCATAGACATCTAGCAGAAATAGTTCATTTAAAAACACTTTTAAGGTTGGATTAAATTTCAGTTTAACCTTATGAAGCTATTTTTATAATATAGTCACATTATATATATTTAATGTACAGAGAAAAGAAATCTGTCTCTCAATTTCAGTCCAGCGTCTTCAGTCTAACACACATCATGAAATACTGTATATCTACTGTAGCACAGCGTGAAATTCTGTAGAGATGCGTTTTTGTACCTTAAAATAGGTCTCAGTGCCTGGTTTCCTGTAGAGAGAGTTGTTTTCTTTCCACGTTGTGGGAATTAAAATCCTCACATCCTGGAAAAAAGCACGTTTCTTTGTGGCCGTGAACAGGTAAGGGGAAGCTTCTGTGAACATTTCCTGAAGATAAAAAACAAGAGAGGTGATTAATAAGTGTGTCTGCAGTGGTGCTGTCCAATTCGGACCCTGAAGAGGCGCTCGGTGTGTCTGCAGTGGTGCAGTCCAGACCTGGTTCTGGAGTGGCCAGTGTGTGTACTGCAGGGCTGCAGACACACCGAGCGCCAACAGGCATGTCCGGACCTGGTTCTGGAGTCAGTGTGTGGTCAGTGGTCAGTGGTCAGTGGACTAAAGCAGGCCTGTCCAGTCCTGAATCTGGAAGGGTCAGGGTTTCTGCAGCAGGGCTGTCTTGTCCTGGTCCTGCAGGGCTGGTCCTAGTGGACAGGTTTCCTGTGCTTTATAACAGCAGGGCAATGAAAAGCTGAGAGAAGCTGTTATATTGACCCCATTAAGCTGATTGAGTTTTTCGGGACCTGGGTTAGAACAAAAACCTGCAGACAGATACTGGCCTTCCAAACCTTCAACCACCTGTTTCCTCTCCTTGTTTCTAGTGTCCTCCCTGGTCCCACATCAACATTTTTTATGCTTTCAGATCTCTTGGTTTTCTTATCTCTTGGCCCCTGGTTCCATTTCACTTGTTGCTGTCTTCTCAGCCCAGAGTCTCTCTGGTGTCCTACCCTCAGCTCAGCCAGCAGGTGTCCTGTGACCATTGTTTCTACTGCCCTTGTGTCTGGTGTCATCCCAGGTCCCAGATTAACCTTTTTATGGTTTCCAATCTCTTCCTATCTCTTGGACCCTGGTTTCATTTCACTTGTTGTTTTTAATGCTGTTTTTTTCAGACCGGAGGCTCTCTGGTGTCCTGCTCTGAAGGTGTCCTGTGACCCTCTCTCTCTTCATTTCCCACCTGACGTCTAGCACAACACAACTTTCAACCACTCTCATAATTGTTCAGGCCAAAATCATGAAGGCCTCAGGGCTCAGAATCTGAGCAAAAAGTACGACCATAAAACCCCCATACTTAGCTCTCTTCATTGGCTTCCTGTCTGGCACAGGGCGGACTTCAAAATCCTTCTACTTACTTACAAGGCTCTCAGAGGTCAGACACTTGTCTATCTAATGAAACTTATTAATGTTTAGCTTCCAAGTCGCCTGCTTAGATCACAGAATGCAGGTCTTATTCCACTTATTCGTATTCCACAAATTAATAAAATAACAGTTGGCGGTAAAGCTTTAGTTACAGGGCCCCTAGCTTATGGAACAGTCTCCCACCCCATATTCGGGATGCCGAGTCAATCTAAGTATTCAAATCCAGACTGAAGACCTATTACTTTAGCCTAGCCTACTCACACCTTACATCATAGCCTGCTGCAGCCATGGCTGCTGGTGCCATTGTGTGTCTGTGTGTTGGCCCACCAGGTAGATACATCTGTTCTGACCAGACTATCCTATTCTCCTCCCCACATGTCCGGATGGCCCCCGGGCTGGGCACCACCTGAGTTGGATGCTGCATCACTGCCATGGATCCAAGAGGGACACCGTGGATATAGCTATCGTTTAGGAGGATTTACTGGTCTACAGCAATCTGCATGGAGTACTGACATACACAAGACATGATGGATGGATTAATACCTTTATTCATGTATTCCTTTTTTATTAATTGCATAATGGTAGCATGCCAAAAGGGGTTGGGCAGCCAGTTGACCTTGGACCCCTAGAGGTTATTTTCTCCTTACTACATCCCTATTCTGAATTGCTTTTCCACCCTAATCTGTTTTTGCTCAATACCTACAGGATGACCTCTTGTTTGGTTTGTCTTGTAGTGTGCTCTCACGAGGCACCAGTAATGTAGGGGTTTGGGCATTTACTGGGACAATTATTAATTGTGGCAGTAAATCACAAAATGATTCTTTTTATGGCATTAGAATCCGGCCTTGCAGGATAACTCAAACACTGCACACACACGGGTATAATACACGAGAATACATTTATTAATACATAGAATGTGCATATAAACATAACAGATCTTATCGTGAGGGTTATTAGGATACAAAAGGTATATATTCATTCAGTCATATATCATTCATTTAGTCCGTTTTGTAAATGAACTTGGTTACAACTTCTACACTAGGAATTAAATTGATATTAACTGGTTGAGATAACAACTTTTTTCTCGATCGGTAATGCAGTGAAGTTGAATACTCATCCAATCGTGTGGAGTCAGATCTCCTGCGGGCACAAAGAAACAGTTGCAGGCTTGTTGCTGTCCAATCTGCGCTCTCTGGCTCGGTGCCAGGCTGTGCTGTGCGACTTGCGACGGTGCGCTGCTGATGCTCACTGACCGGCTAGTTAGTGTTGGCTGAAACTAGCAAAGTTGTGCACAGGAGAAAAGACTGTGGGTCCCAGCAGGTCAGGAAGAGGACCGGTTCGTTCCTGAAGAAGCGCTGGTTCTGAATAGTGATTCAGCTGTCCACAGTCCCGACCTGTTCACGAGGCTTGCTGCTGATGCTAACCTTGGGTGGATCCTCTGGTTACGTGCTGGCAACCTCCGCGCTCGACTCTTAGAACAAAGGAAAGTTCTGGCACTCGGACACACTGGCCGTTACATGGTGCAAGTCGCACAGCACAGCACAGCCTGGCACGGAGCCAGAGAGCCCGCAGGAGATCTGAATCTCCAGAGATTGGATGAGTATTCAACTTCAATGCATTACAGCTCGAGAATTCAATTGTTATCCCAAACAGTTGATATCAATTTAATTCCTAAGAGTTATGTACTTGTTTTGAGTATCTAATGTAGAAGTTATAACCAAGTGCATTTACGAAACGGTCTAAATGAATGATATACTGAACGTATGTCCTCTTGATATATGTAACTCTTCGTAACTGATTGAATATATATCTTTTGTATTCTGATAACCCTCTCGATAAGATCTGTTAGGTTTACATGCATATTCTATGTATTAATAAATGTATCCTCGTGTATTAGTACCTGTGTGTGCGTTGTTTGAGTTATATCGCAAGTTTCAGGTTGTTGCACAAAGCTAAGGTATGCGTATACGTGATCTGACAACTGGAATCAATTTCCTGTCGTTAAACTCTGTTTATTTTTAAGTTGGATTCTAAAGCCATTAAAAGAATCATTTTGTGATTTACGGCTACAATTAATAATTGTCCCCGTAAATGCCCAAACCCTACAGAACTGGTGCCTTCAGAGAGCACACTAAATTTAATTTGGGGTGCCTGGGCGGGCGTGGTAAGACTGAAATGAGTCAACCAAGCGGAATAATTCAATATAAAACGCCGCGGGTTTCATACAAGACAATACAGTGTGCTGAAAGCCGAAAGACAAAAAGTTCCCCTTGCTCTTTAAGCAGTGCTTGATTGTTTTGTGATCTTTTGCGATCTACAGGGTTGATTGCATACTTGATCTTGTGCTTTTCTGTGGTAAAACTGTGATTTCGTACTTAAAAGTAATACTCTTTAAGTTTAACGATGGTTGCTAAAAGGTCTGAATTCGAGTCGCTATTAAGCACTCTCTCTAGCAGCGACAGGTCTGACCACGATCTCCGTCATATCTCCGTCAGCGGAGAAGCTAGGAGAATAAATCTCCATTCTCTGAGAGAGCTAACGAAGGACATAGAGAGATTTGACCCTGCAGTGTCAGAGAATAATATCGAGAGTTATATTCAAGACCTCAGGTATAACCTGCAGTACCTGCCAAACGCCACAGAACAGGAGAAAGTGTTTCTGGTCAGGAAAACTACCAGCAGAGCTGTACATGAGTGGATGGCTAGGCAGATGAAAGAAGTCTGTAATGACTTTGAACAGCTTTGTCATGCACTTATCGAAGAATACAGTGCGTTTATTGACCCGACTGCCGCGATAGCCGCCGCCCTTAACATTAAGCACGAGAGAGTCGAGTCCCCTCGCGAATATTACGAGAGACTTAGACAAACTTATTTTGCAGGGCGAAATGATGAGGGTTGCGAAGAGAACACACATTTCAAGGGTTTATTCATTGCGAATCTCCACCCGTCAGTCAGAAAGATGATCTTAATGCATACAGATGCACAGACCATGAAAATGACTGATATTAGGAGATTCGTGCAGAAAGCCTGGGAGTATGATGTCCAAAGTCGCTCTGAGCAAAAAGCTGTTAAAGCGACTGTGTTCGCCGTCAGAGCCAGCAGGGTTAACTCCCTCCTGCTCGAAGGAGCACAGGCTCCTGAGCCAGCTAAGCCCCGTTCCAAAGCATGCACACAGGACCGCACCCAGCGTCCTACGTAAGTGCCATGAGAACACCGGGGGAGGGAAAGGGCTAGATAAAGCTGAACAAAAGGATTCAGTAGCCGCCCGCCTGGCCAGGCTTGAATAAGTTTTATTAGGACAGGGACAACCGCACCCCAAGGCTGCCGGAAGCGTGAATGAGCTGATACTCTCCACTGGAGGAGGCGGAGACCCGCCCCCTCGCACTCCCTCAGTCTATCTGATTGAGCGGAAGGGTTCCTGCCTGGATGAATTCAGCCACTCCCAAGCGAGTGCTGACTCCACCCCTGAAGTCACAGAGCAGGCAGTAAAACACAGAGGAAAAGCAAGAAGCTTTTACCTCGAGGCTGCCATGGGAGATGTCTTACCCAGTGAGACACTGATTGACACTGAGGTTGAAAGGTGTTTGATGTCATCAGGTTTATATGGCAAGCTCAAATGGGTAGAAAAAGAAAAAGGCATGCAACTCAGAGAGGAACCTTTGGTGGATCACCAGAAAGGCAAAGTGTGGAACCAGGTCAAGGCTCCTAAGCCTTCTGTACAGAAGGAAAGGGGGGCCAAGAGGCAGACTGTGCTCACACAGTGCCCACCGAACACAGAAGCTTATGTGGAGATTCCTTCTGTTCCCTCTGGACAAGAAATACAAATATTTTCTTGTTTCCCAGATATACAGGGAAGTTGTGTCCCGGCCGAGGTCCCAACAGCCTCCCTGCCACAGGAGCGGTGCTCCAAGCAGCCGCCTGATCCACCAGGTAAAGCACACCCCTTTTACATCCCTAAAGAGGAGCTGATCTCCCCACCTGGCAATGAAAAGGAGCTTTCCCTGTGCACCTTGGCACCCAAGTGGGGTCAGGACCACCACCCTGCAGTGGTGGAAGGGATCCAGATGGCAGGAGAGCAGGTTTGTGATGTAGCCCTCACCCTTAGCCCTGAGAAATCCTCGATTAGTGAGGATCTGCTTGAGCAGCAGTCACTGGGCCACCGCCAGGTGCCCCTGGTGCAACATTCACAGGTTAGACAGGAGGCCCAGCTGGACACTGAGACTACTGCGCTGTGGACACACCTGATCCCAGATGCCGATCCCCTCTGCTGTGACCCAGGGAACCTGCAGTCAGGTAACATAATTTCTCAGAACTACCAGGTAGTGAGTGAGATGGACCTGATTGTTCCTGCCTCAACGGCAGGGTTTCCAACACACCCAGTCCCCCAGAAGGGACAGGGAATGAAAGCCGAGCCGGTTTTCTTACAGCCACCAGCTCAGTCTGTCAGTCTGAGTCTGACCAACAGTGGTTCAGCCAGACTGGAGCTGGATGGTCAAGTCACCTGCCTGCCAGTGCAGAACATGGCAAAGAGGGGTGTCAGAATCCCCGCCTGCACTGACATGGGCCTGGTGGGTGATAGCGAGTTCGAAGACCATGAACTAGCTATCCCAGTGCCGGGGCAGCTCCCTGAACCCCTAGCGAGGGAAGGGGGGAGCGAGCAGGTGTCCTACACCTACCCCCAGCAAACGACTGTAAACATGCCGATAGAGGGATTCCTCAATCAGGAGGGGTGCAGGGTGGACCTGAACAGTGAGAATGGGGTAACAATCCCAGATCACTCAGGTGCTTCAGATGACCACTCAGCCGAGGGTCAGGCATGCTCCACCGCTGCGCTACCCCCATTGGGGTTCCTAGAGCACAGGCATGAACAGATCGGAAAAGCAGATGCCCTGGAAGTGGAGGAGCAGCATCAGCAGCTGCGTCAGATCTCCCCAGATTTCCAGGATGTTGGTGCCCAAGATGCCACAGGGCATACTGAGAAAGACACCATGTACACGCTGCGCCAGCTTAGAAAGGTGACAGTCAGTCAGGAGATGACTGGGATCAGCCACCCTAAAAGTCTTTTGGGAGGACTGATTGCTGCCGCCACTGTTGTGTGTTTGCTATTTCTGGTAGGTTTGTGTGCTACTGGCACTCTCCCCCTGACTGCCCCAAGAAGGCAGGTGTCAGAGAGGCCAGAGGGTAGTGACAGACTGTATCGACAGCAGCAAAAGCTGGAAAGCCTAGGCAAAACCCTACAGGCGACTTCCTATGCAACAGGGTTAAATCTTATCCCCCACCTAGTGGACATGATTGTTGGTGTTATACAGTGGGTTTACGCTTGTGTGCAACAGGCCAGAATGTTGACACAAGACCTGTTAAGGGAGTTTAGTGCCACTGTAGCCAGTCTAGCCACGGCACAAATCCCAACCCACTTGATTCCACTCTTCTCAGTAGAGGAGTATGTGACATTAACCCCATCGCTCATAGCTCACCCAGAAGGCAATCCAAGATTGAATTCGGTTCCAAATCTTGAGATGGGTATGGCTACCAAAGCTATCCATTGGCTGTGTCTAAATGATTCACCAATGAAGGGTGTAAAGCTACTAACGAGTAGAGGGAGGTTAATGAACCCCATGTAGAGCAAGTGGGAAGTAAATGGCTGGTCAGTACACCACATTTAACTGTCACCATGACTTGTGACAGGCATGATACAGCTACCGCAATGCAGCTACCTAATCAAACAGTTTTCCTGCAAGTTCCCGAGGAGGCCATAGCACAGCTTGAACTTAACACTGTATGGTCTAGAACCAGACACATAAGACCAAACTTGAGGTCGTGGATGCCTTCAGGTGCCACACTATTGAATTGGATAGAAATCCAAGAAACAGTAAGCCCTGAAGAGGTACAGGTAGTTGAGTTTGCTTTTAATGGAACAAACCTCCAAACCACCCTGGCAGGTGCCCAACACAGGTGTCGTGGTTTATCGGGGGGCTGGGAACAGGAACCGGTGTTATTGTAACACTGCTGCTGGGTAGCTGGATCATGACTGACAGTGTACTCTGAATGCTGTACTCTTACATCAAGATGTACGCCGGGTAGCATGAATGAGTCAAAGGTAGCATGTCAAAAGAAAGGAAGTTACTTCTTCCCAAATATCTGCCTACAGAGGTATCAGATACTGACAGTGAACTTCCTGATGTGTAATGCCTAGACTGAGATGATGTCTCCTACCGTGCTTATACATACTCCAGATGTTGTTCATAATGTTTGCATCCAATGCTGGTTCCGGTATGAATTCTCGAGGAGTAATGTGGACATTTAAGGTTAATGTTCTAATGACAAGGGACATCACTTAACTCTGTTTTGTTTTGAAGGCAACAATGCCTCAGGACCTCGTGACCTTCAAAAAGGGGGGATGTGTAGCGGCAATGCTTGTTAATAAGACAGAATTAAGTGTTGCTGGGCTTTCCCAAATGAGGCCTCATCTCTCTCTTCATCTCTGTGGTGCAGCCACAGAGAAGCTTTTCATGCAGGCTGATTTAAAGATGTTTTCTTTTGATAAGGGACAGCTCCCAAAGGGGGATGCACTTAGCTAAGTCTGGCTATCATGATCAATGGTCATCCATTGGCACCTATCTGTCTAGGGAGTGCCAGATGGACATCTGGACTGCATTCCTAAGTGTCAGGGGTAAGTGACTCATATCTCACCTTGATCAACCAATCAGGGACTGGCAGGGCCGAGTAACCCACGTGGGACTCTGATGCCCATGGAACTTTCAGCCAATGAACGAGCTGAAGTTCCTCCAGGTAAAAACAGGCAACACAGAGGGCCTGAGAGAATTCTGTGAACTTTTTCGAAGGGAATTAAACGGAGAATTCCAGGGCAGGACAGCCCAGGAGCAGAAGGCTCCCAAGGGCAGGACATTCTCGCAGCACGCCTCCTGACCATCCTGAGACTCAGCCCGGACAACCACGGAACGGCCAGTGTGTCCGAGTGCCAGAACTTTCCTTTGTTCTAAGAGTCGAGCGGAGGTTTCCAGAGAGTAACCAGAGGATCCACCCGAGGTTAGCACTAGCAGCAAGCCTCATGAACAGGTCGGAACTGTGGACAGCTGAATCACTATTCAGAACTAGCGCTTCATCAGGAACGAACCGGTCCTCTTCCTGACTTGCTGGGACCCACAGTCATCTTTTCTCCTGTGCACAAACTTTGTTAGTTAAAGCCAACACTAACTAGCCGGTCAGTGAGCATCAGCAGCGCACCGTCGCAAGTCGCACAGCACAGCCTGGCACGGAGCCAGAGAGCCCGCAGGAGATCTGAATCCCCAGAGATTGGATGAGTATTCAACTTCAATGCATTACAGCTCGAGAATTCAATTGTTATCCCAACCAGTTGATATCAATTTAATTCCTAAGAGTTATGTACTTGTTTTGAGTATCTAATGTAGAAGTTATAACCAAGTGCATTTACGAAACGGTCTAAATGAATGATATACTGAACGTATGTCCTCTTGATATATGTAACTCTTCGTAACTGATTGAATATACAGTATATCTTTTATATTCTGATAACCCTCTCGATAAGATCTGTTAGGTTTACATGCATATTCTATGTATTAATAAATGTATCCTCGTGTATTAGTACCTGTGTGTGTGCGTTGTTTGAGTTATATCGCATGGTTGGATTCTAAAGCCATTAAAAGAATCATTTTGTGATTTAGGGCTACAATTAATAATTGTCCCCGTAAATGCCCAAACCCTACAGAACTGGTGCCTTCAGAGAGCACACTACACCTATCAAAATTATTGGTTGTGAGGAAAGCATAATTGTGTTGTGTCTTAATACAGGAAACTGGAGGAAAGCTGACATTTGAACAGGAAAACAAATTAACTTCCTCATCAAAGAAATGACAAAAGTATACGTCCTGTTTTCACCTCTCTAAGCTTGTAAAAGTGGTACAAGAGACATAATTCACATTCAAGTGGTACAACACCAAAATAAAGACAAAAGCAGCAAATTCCAGAAATGTTTTTGCTTCTATTTCAACCCAGTGATAAATAATATGATATCATATATACAATTAGAATTTTGTCTCATAAAAATCACCAATATCTTATTTGCATGGTGTGTTAATGTGTGATTGGTCTTTTTGACATTGAAAAGCATCGTAGTAACTTCTTGATCAACCCTGCTTTTAATCATTCATCAACTAACTTTTTTCACATTACATGTTGTTGAAGAGGTTTGACGCTCAGCTCAACCGCTCAATTTTTAGTACTTTACAGATTTGGTCAACAATACTGTACTGATGCTTTTTGCTGGAGTTAGTAAGAACATCCAGCCAAACAGGATAATCCAGATAAATTAAAGTTTAGACTCGCATGCTTTCTGACAGAACTGACCTTGTATTGCTGTTAATTACAGTTAAATAGTTAAATAACAATTAACCATTGTAAGGTTTGCAGAATGCCTCTGTTTTTTTTTTTAAGTGAGGTTATAAATTGCATTATGTTACGTTACAAAAACAAATTTGAATGTTCTGAACAACAACCTAATTTAAATACAGTATACCCTGTAAGTAAAGACAGCTTCCATATTCCTGCATTGTGTTAAAGGCAGCAGTGATCACTGTGCTGACGGTAGCACTAGCAGCAGTAGTAGATGTTAAATCTGATTTAGTATTAGTAAACCAACAGCAACTCCCTGTGTCCTGAGGACCTTACCCTGATCTTGTCAATGAGCGCTGGGTTCTCAGGCACACGGGGGTTGATGGCGACGACCACCCCCCTGTATCCATTATTAATCAGCTGGACTGGAGACCCCAGAGTTACAGAGGCCATCCAGCACAGCAGCAGCACAGAGGACAGCATTTCTTTGAAGCTCAGAAGGAGGGTTTGGTGTGTGTGCTGTGATCCCACACTGTTAAATGAAGGCACACAGGGGTTGGCTGGTGGGTGTTGCTCTGTTTGAACATGTCTCCACATTTCACTGTCTTGTTTCTCAGATTAATACAGATTAATCACCATTGCTTTTCATTTTTAGCACATTCTCTAAATGCAGTCTACAGTGTTATACACCATACCAAAATCATAACAATACACAGATATCTTCAATTGTGAAGTAAGACCATAGCAACGGGAGTAGCTGAGCATATCTTTATGGGGAACGCACTAGCGAGTGGTGTCTGTGCAGTAATGAAAGGAAAGCGCTTGTGTGGAATGAGATTGTTGTCAAACATGTAGACTATAATGTCTGGAGACTGGAGGACAGGAGACTCAGCCTGTAATTCCCCAGCTCTGTGGAAGAAGAGTGGGAGGTGCTGATTGTCCTCCATATGACTCTTGACTCTTTCTGGTTAAATGTCAAGAGAAATAAGAAGCAGGAGACCCAGCTAACAGGGCTGTTGGTTCTGTGGAGGAAGAGTAGATGGGGCTGATTGCTCAGGTCCTGGTTTCCTGGTGCTCAGTTGTTAAGTGAACATCTAACATGTCTTGACCGCAAGGGTCCAGGCTGACCAGGTTGAATACATGTCAAACGTGTGTTAATGTTGGAAAAAGGATAAGGATAGAAGTGAGTAAAAGTGTGATCGTGATTGGTGAGTGGTTGGTAAGCTGGAAAAGTCGTGTACAAATAGGCCTTTAAAAAATTCACCTAGTGGGGTGGGGCCTGTCTGGTATAATCAGTATGGGAAAGAATTCCAGTAAACTTAAAAAAATAAGGGAATGAAATTAATTGTCAACTCAGAAATTAAAAAAGGGATAGGCTTTGTGACAGTGTAGTTTCCCACGGTGGTGTATAATCGCTTCTGTAATTGTATAATTGTCTAATTGGCTGGAAGGAGGGTGGAACAGGGGGCAGGTGCACAAAATCAAGTCTGAAGTGAACGAGCCGGAGCGCCCTTAAGGGGGAGAGACTACAATCGTGACAGTGGCTTTACAGTTTGTAATGGTAGTACTCCTGCTGAGGGGCGCAGTTGTTGAGACGTGCCTTATTTCTGTTTGTAAATAAAGCTTGGAAGCCTCCTGTGACTTGAAATCCAAACTGGATCTTTATCTCAATAATCCAAGAATTTTATAATCCTCTTAAAAGAGTCTACAGAACTCAGGAACACCCATAGCTCGAAATACAAGAGGAGCTCAACCTGTCAAAACAGTCATATTTTTTGACTGAACACATGAAAGAATATTCTATTATTTCGCAAGACGTTGACTTCCAACTAACTGGACCCCTGCCAGCTGGACAAAGAAAACTCAAGAAAATTAGCTGTACTTACAACAGAAATTTCAATGTTACTATTACTCATACTGAACGTGCAGCTTCACAATCCAAGAATTTTATAATTATTTTTTACCACAGATTGGAGGACTGCTGTCACACGCTCACAATCCTCTGTTTGAAGAAACTTCCAGAAGCTTATTTATGTTTGTTTTCTAATGGGTTTCTAGCCTTTTTACAAATGGAACTATGAGAAAAGACAAGTGCAACTAACTGTTTTATACTTTTCAACATTCTTACAGCTCATCCTTTGTGTCTGTGCTTTGTGTATCTCTGGCTTTGAACCCAGATCTTACTATATCTCCTAACTATTCTCTCAGATACCTTCTGTGCTTTTGCCATGTGAACTACTGGCTTTGATCCTCACCTGCTAATTACAAACTTGGATTGGGTTTTTAGTTGCACTTTCGGCTGCCTACTCAGCTGCTTCAGACACAACTGGATTCATCCTTCCATCCCGCTGTTTCTGTGTTTCATCAGGTGAGTGGAGCAGCAGTAGAGTTTGACTGAGCCAACTATGAATTCTGTGGGATCAGAGGAAGGCTCACAAATATTGACCAGTCAGCAGGCTAGCGTAACAGAGCTAAGGGAAGCAGTGATAAACCTCTGTGCTTCAAAGAACAACAAGCAGCAGGCGTTTTCTTCATCGTCAAGCAGCGTCAGTCCCAGCTCTGCACCCTGTTCAGAGATTTTATTAGTCACAGATACATCCCCCCCAGACGATCTCTGGAGCTCCTTCGTGCAGCTGGTGGGGATTCTTACTGCATTGTGATATAATATTCTCATTGCAGCCCTCATCATTACCTAGGGGGCCAAATGTATAGGCCACAGTGGCTTATAATTCTCTTCTTTCTGGGGAAGCCTTGTCATGTGTGTAATAGGTGTGATAACTCACTCCATATAGGTGTGATAACTTTCATTTACTCTAAGGCAATTCATTGACTTTAGGGCTCTAATTGATTAATTCTTTGACTCTTTCTAGTGCATCATGAAACTTTATTGCCATCAACCCAGCAAAAAAGCTAAGAATTCTTCTGAAATTTTATCCTGTACCTGAATACAATTAAATGTTTACTTGCATATTTAATCACATGACAAATACAACAGATGACATAATGGTGACATAGTAAATTACATTACGTGCAAGATAACAAATGACATTGCAAATTATTGGAGACAGGAACATGGTTGTAGCTTTCATCTTAAGCAGAATTTAGATAGCAATGATGTGGGAGCTACTGGCAGTGAAACGTACTCTAGGTGAATGAAGGCATCTGCTTTTCATGGACCCCAAAAATCTAAGATATATCGAGAAGGCTAGAAGTCTAAATCCTTGACAGGCCAGGTGGGCTTTAGTTTTCTTGCAATTTATGTTTACCAACTCATTCAGACAGACTAGAGGCTAAGAAAGGTGGGATCAATCCACTCTCAAGAACGATGGCTCTTCAGCAGATCCTGAGCCCAGTATCCCACCTTCCTGCAGTGGAAGTGCCTTCATGATCAGCCTTGGCTTCTGATCCTCCAAATGCTGGTAAGATTCTCATCTCTCCCACTACCAGATTGGAGATTTTGCTTTAGGGACATAATCCGAGGCTCACAGGCAATCCTAGTATGCCATGGACAAACAGATTCTTCTCATTCATTATTCCCTGGTAAACCCTATTCTGTCCCTAGACGTCACTTTGTGGAAGGGAGACAAGGCAGACAAGTCTCCACTCCTATTGTTTCTCATTTCATCTCTCCGTCTGTGTTCTCAAAGACGGTTTTCCTAACTCATACATCAGAAAGACTACCGAAACCAAACTTATCCTGCAGCTAGGATCACACATTCTCCCTTCTCTTAACGACAGACTACTGTTCTTTTAAATTTTCTCCATTCATTGGAAGTTTCAGTTCACACCTCTCTGTACCCATTCTGACTTCACACCTCTTGATTGGCCTCTCTGTCTGTCCCCTGCTCCCGCCTCTCACTCCTCCTCCCTCCCAGCCTTTGCTCTCCCGCTACTTTACCTTTGCCTACTGCCCTGTCTCTCTCACACCTGAAGAAGGCTCCACGGCCAAAACGTTGTGTTTTCTCTCTTCTTTTTTTCAGCATGGAATAAACCTATTGCTTGTTCCTTTGCAGCCTACGCATGCTGATGCAGCTCCCCACCTGAACTACTAAAGTCTCCACTCGGTTAACTTGTTAATTACTGCAATAACTAGATTGGGACAAAGATATATTCCACATCTGCACAGTTAACTGGTACTTACCTTGTTCACCAGTGGATGTTTAAACTAATTTAAACCAAGAAACAAGTAATAGGATTATTCCATGCTGAAAGGAGAAGAAAGGAAACACTACGTTTTGGCTTCGGGCGTGGGCTCATAGAAAACAGAAAAACGCTATTTATTACTGAATGTTTTAATAGAAATAGCAGCACCATCAATTCAGGAAAGTATTACAGTGAAATAGAAATGAAGTTGAAAAGATGCAGTGACTGAGAAATGGTTTGTAAACCCCCTAGGATTTTCACATACTGTATGTGCAGCACAGTACCACGGTCAGTCTGACAGTTTGGGATCCAAGCACAGGGCTTCAGGTCTTTCTGGGGGAAGCCTAGAGGAGCAAAAGGAAAAAGGCAGGCAGGCATGTAGACGGGATCAAGGAAGCAGGTTTGTTTGGAGTTGTTGCTGAATGACCTGTTGGAACGATAGGACCATAGGACCAACTGGAATGAGGCTGCTCTGAGAGTGGGTGCTGAAGGACTGGCTAGAGAGAGGCAGGTCAGAGTGCGTACTCCAGCACACACCAGCAGGAACAAGGCTGCTTAGAAATTGCACCAAAAGACCATCTGGAGAGAAGGGTAACACCACGTTCAGTAGCTGAACAATGAGGTATCTACTAGCAGACTTGTTTGAGCTCATCAATGTCAGAGCACCAGTCCTGTTATGATCCAGGCCTTAAATAGGGTGATCAATTGGAAGATTGGCTGCCTGATTGATAGGCAGCCGGTCTGTTGGACAAACATCCTGATGTTGTCCTTGTGTTCTGGGCTGAAGGTTGAGCACCTATGGGAATGTTCGGGTTGTACAAAGTTTGCTCTGATGAATTTCGTGCAAGTAGTGTAAGTCTCAAAGTTGTCGTAAACCCCTGGTTCACTCTGGGGAGAGCTAGAGTTTGTGAGAATTGTGACATGATGCGGCACTTCCTACTCGCTAGTCACTGTAATAACTCATGTAATGCGATGTACAGACAAATTAGTTTTAAAAAAACAGTAAGGACAGTAAATATTAATAAATAAGGTTAAAACATTATAGCTTTTTCAGAAAGTTTATAAAGTTAAGACAGTCTGAACAAGCACATCAAAACTTTTCCACAATAACCACCTATTGAAATAACTGAGTTAAAGACTTTGATGCAGAAAGAAGATAAGATAAGAAGAAGAAGGTGGAAAAATGCTGTTTTTTTTCAGCTTCCTCTAGCAGCGAAATACAGTACAGTACAGTATAATATATTTATACAGTATATTCCTAAATTAATATAATTTATAACGTTCAGAAAACATTGTGCTTCTCTATATTGTAAACAAGTGCCGTCCTTCGGATGAGACGTAAAACCGAGGTCCTGACTCTGTGTGGTCATTAAAAATCCCAGGGTGTTTCTCGAAGAGAGTAGGGGTGTAACCCCGGCGTCCTGGCCAAAATTTCCCGTGCCTCCTAATAATCCCCCTCTATGAATTGGCTACATTACTTTGTTCTCCTCCACCACTCCAACGGCAGGCGGAGCGCCGCGCCGGTTGGAGTATTCTCGGTCGCATTTAATGGCAACGTCAGCTCAAAGATTTGGTTCAAACCACCAAATGGAGACCGGCGTGCCGACAAGCGGACCCTGCTGATGCGGGATTAACGCCAGGATGAGAGAGAGAGACATTGTGCTTCTGTTATTTTTATTGTCGGCTACCAAAATTTCCATTTAGTTCCAAAACTCCATATCGATATTCCACATTATGTAGATTTAAGGATGAGAAACAATAGGGACACAGATCACATGATGCAACCGTTTCACTAACATCTAATGCACCCCAAGTGCCACCTATTGAAAGCTATTTCTTTCTAATGCCAAAATATAAAAATAGTGTATCCCCTGTGCCTTAATTACTCATGACTTGTTTTATTAATCCATAAAAGACTAGGAACTGGTTATCGTAAACTCTATTGGATATTTACATGAAGACTGCTGGCAGATTGTCACTTCCATAGCCAGTAACACAGAAGTAACTCACTTTGACTTAGGGAACTCTAGTGAAAAGGCTGCCAAGCTAATATTTTGGCTCATGATAGATTGTTTTTCACAAGAGGACAGCTTCCAAGTAAACCCCCTGCCAACGGGGTGGAGAATACTTGGAAAACCAACTGGATTTTCGACTTAGATTTCATTATTACTCATACTGAACTTGTGGTTCAATAAGTCAAGAATTGTTAAAAGATCCTTTCTTAAAAGGGATGCAAAGATTCAGCTTTAACCGCAGGTCTGGAGAACTGCTTTTGCACTCTCACAATCCTTTGTCACGTCTTGTGTTTTACGGTCTGAATATTACAAACATATTTTTCAAAGTTTAATGTTTGTGTTTTCTGATGGGATTGTGGCCTTTCTAAAAAATGCAGGATGACGCCGACAGGGAAGGCTGCCATCCTGCAAGCTCCCATTCGTCCTTGGCTATTTCTTTATTTTTTGTTGTTTTTTGTACTGCTAACTGCACATACTGCTTGCTCGGTGATTAGTTATGACCGACAAACACTTATAAACATCGAATATTGACACAGTTAAATCTACGCCAATAATTACTGCAGACTATCTGGACTGTGGTGTCTCACCTGTACCTGTACTGGGAAGACGGCATCGTAGGAAGAGGGGTAAACGGGCAGGCGTTCTGGTCAGATTGAGGCAGCGCAGCAATCGCGCCCCACTCCCGAGTATACTTCTTGCTAGTGTGCAGTCACTGGACAATAAACTGGATGAACTGAGAGCAAGACTTGCTTTCCAACGGGACATCAAGAACTGCAACGTGCTGGCATTCACTGAAACCTGGCTTGACCCGTCTGTTCCGGACAGAACAACGGATTCGGGTAAGAGCAAAGGCGGCGGGGTATGCTTCATGGTAAACAATTCCAGGTGTACAGACGTGGAGATTATTTCAACATCTTGCTCTACACATCTTTAACATTTGACAATAAAATGTCACCCTTTCTATCTCCCGAGGGAGTTCACATCGGTAGTTCTCACAGTGGTGTATATTCCGCCGCAGGCAAATTACACAAAGGCACTGGATGAACTACACTCTCACCTTAACAGACACGAAAATACACATCCTGAGGGGGCATTCGTCATAGTGGGTGATTTCAATGGTGCGAACTTGAAGAAAACAATGCCCAATGCCTAACACATCGACTGCCCGACGCGCGGAACAAACATATTGGACAATGTTTACACTCCCTTCTGGGATGGTTACAAAGCCCTCCCCCGACCTCCATTCGGCAAATCCGACCACGCCTCCATTCTGCTACTTCCCGTTTACAAGCAGAAGCTTAAACAGGAGAGGCCAGCGTTAAGAACCATTCAACGTTGGTCGGATGAATCAGATTTTATACTAAATCACTGTTTTGCTACCACTGACTGGAAGATCTTCCGCGAAGCTGCCGAAAATAATATCAATCTGTATATGGAATATGTTAGTGGCTACATCAGTAAATGTATTGAAGACGTGGTTCCCAGGATTACTGTTTGCACATATCCAAATCAGAAACCATGGGTAAATGGCGAGATACGCGCCAAACTGAGAGCTAGGATAGCTACTTTCAATTCTGGCGATATGGATAAATGCAAAAAATCCAGATACGACCTCGGGAAAGCTACCAAAATAGCTAAATACAACTACAGAGTTAAATTAGAGTCATATTATCACGGCTGCAACACACGGACCATGTGGAGTGGTATACAGTACGCACCATTACAGACTACAAAACGCAACCCAGCTATATCGCACAACAGTCTGCCTCTCTTCCTGATGAGCTAAATTCATTCTATGCTCGGTTTGAGGTCAGCAACGCAGATCCAGTCAGGAAGATTCCAGAAATCCAAGATGGAAACCCACTGATCATATCCAGAGCGGATGTGTGTAAAGTTTTTAAAAAGACCAATCCACGCAAGGCTCCTGGCCCTGATGCTATCCCTGGCCGTGTTCTGAGGGCATGTGCAGACCAGCTGGCAGATGTCTTCTCGGACATATTCAATCTCTCTCTAGCTCAGTCTATAGTTCCTTCCTTCTTTAAGAGAACCACCATTGTCCATGTTCCTAAGAAACCCAGAGTCAGCTGCCTGAATGATTACCGCCCCGTTGCACTCACATCAGTTATCATGAAGTGCTTCGAGCGGCTGGTCAAAGCATACATCACCTCCTCACTGCCCGACACCCTAGACCCACTGCAATTTGGGTATCGCCAGAACAGGTCAACAGAGGGTGCTATTGCCACTGCCCTCCATACTGCCCTCTCACACCTGGATAAGAAAGGAACACATGTGAGAATGCTGTTTGTTGATTACAGCTCAGCATTCAACACCATAGTGCCCTCAAAGCTTGTCATCAAGCTCCAGGACCTGGGACTGAACACCTCCCTCTGTAACTGGATCCTGGACTTCCTGACAGAACGTCCACAGGTGGTGAAGGTGGGCACCAACATATCCTCTACCCTGACTCTAAACACTGGAGCCTCACAAGGCTGTGTGCTTAGTCCTGTCCTCTACTCCTTATTCACCCATGACTGTGTCACCAGGCATGACTCAAACTCCATCATCAAGTTTGCGGACGATACAACAGTCACCGGCCTGATCACAGATGGCAAGGAGTCTGCGTACAGGGAGGAGGTTGAAACCCTGGCAGTATGGTGCCAGGAGAACAACCTCACTCTGAACATCAGTAAGACTAAGGAGATGATTGTGGATTAGAGGAAACACCAGGGAGGAGATCACACACCTATTTACATCAATGGGACTGCAGTGGAGAGGGTTTTTAAGTTCCTGGGAGTTAACATCTCAGAGGACTTAACCTGGACCAACCAACCAACACCGTGGTCAAGACAGCACGGCAGCGCCTGTTCTTTCTCTGCAGGCTAAAGAAGTTCGGCATGCCGTCACATATCCAGGCCAACTTCTACAGGTGCACTATTGAGAGCATCCTGACTGGTTGCATCACTGCCTGGTATGGGAGCTGCTCCGCCCGGGATCGCAAAGTATTGCAGAGGGTGGTGAAGTCAGCGCAGCTTATCACCAGCTGTGAGCTGCCAGACATCCAGGATATCTACTCAGCTAGATGTCTTAAGAAGTCCAGGTCCATTCTCAAGGACCCCAGTCATCCCAGTCACAAACTGTTTTCCCTCCTACCGTCCGGTAAACGGTACCAAAGCATTCAGTCCAAGTCCAACAGATTACAGAACAGCTTCTACCTCCAGGCAGTAAGACTGCTAAACAGCCAACCTGCAGCTCCTTCAGCAAATCACCTGTAATGGCTACATGGACACACAGTTTTCTCTGTATTCATCATACTGCACTACATGTATATATTGCACACACCATGGACACATAACAGCTCTACTCATATTGAGTTTTATTCAATTTAAAAAATGTAACCTCAATTTTGTGATTTTTGTGTTTTTGTGAATTTTGTAATTGTTGTGATTTTTGTGAGCTCGCAGAAAAAAACATTTCATTGCCAGCAACTACTGCTGCAGGCCGTATTGTTGTGCATTTGAGAAATAAACTTTGATTTGATTTGATTTGAGATTTGATTTGAAGTGAAACTACAAGTGAGAAGCATTCCATACAACTAACTGTTCTTACTGTATGCTCTCAAACCCCACCCAGTGCAGAATAACACTCAGGCCCCAAGTGCTGTTAGGAAAACTGTCCAGACTGGCCTAAGAACCATAACAATGGATGGACAGAAAATAATCAAAAATATATTAAGCATCAGATTGGAATCAACTCCAGATGTCTGGACATTTGAGAGAAATGAAGTTAGCACAATGCATTTGTTCTTGCAAGAATCACTTTGTAGAAATAAGTGAGATTTTACAATATACTGCGTAGCATTTTCCTCATTAGGTCAAATTCCAATAATGTTGCTTTATTAGCCCTATACAATCTCTTGCATTAGGAATCCAGATTTTCACAGACCCCAGCTTGCTCTCCATGAGACACACAGACAGGGAGAGAAGCTTGGGGTCAGAGCACAGGGTCAGCCATTTATACAGCACCCCTGGAGCAGTTGGGGTTAAGGGCCTTGCTCAGGGGCCCAACAGAGTAGGATGCCTCTGCCGGCTGCAGGATTTGAATGAGCGACCTTCCAGTCACGGGCACAGATCCTTTGCCACAGAGCCACTGCTCCGCACCACAAAGCCACTGCTGACAAAAACAGCTGACAAATATAAAGTCATAGCATACTTAGTACTTTGGCATGAATTTACCACGATGAAGAAATTACACTCTCGGCTGAAGATTGATGTGGTCAGCCCCCCTCATGAGGAGTGAGCCCGGGATACAGCTCTGAGACTGAACATTGTGTGGAGGAAGGAGTGATAGAAATGATGAGCTCAGAATTGTGGGTGGCTAGGAAGTATTTAAACGCAGTAGATTGGAAATCCAACACTAGAATTTGACCTCCTACCAGGCCCATAGGTGGAAAAAAGGACACAGCAGATTAATTGTTCTCAGTGTCCGATTAGCGGTGAAGATCACAGAGTTTATTAAGTGAGTGGATGACAATAATGGAATAATGGAATAATGGAAGAGGAGGAAGAGGAATGGCAGAGGATGGAGATGGGCAGGGGAAACAGAAAGGAGAAACAGCAGGCAGCTGAGATGCGCAGGGGAAACAGTCCTTGGATGGAGACAGGAGGGGATGATAGGTAATTAGCGGCTGCAGGAACTGGAGGGCTGTGAGCGTGAAAAAAATATAACATCCTGTCAAATCATATTGCGTTGCTTCTGTCTGTGACGTGCATTGTATATTGTATATTGTGTATTGTGTGCTTGTCATATGGTGCATTTTATAATATGCGTTTTTTAGTGTGTAATGCCGCAGTGTGCATATATGCATGTTATATAGTGTGCATTGTGTTGCGTGAATCGTTGTCATGGTCACCCTGTTAATCGGCCTCTGCTCCACCCACCTGTCACTCAGTGCTGGTTGCCATGGACACCAATTGACAAGAGGGATATTTAAGGGCTTCTCGGATTTTGCTTAAGGTTCTAATATAGAGTTTGGACCTTGTTCCCTTTGTTCTTTGAAGTCTCCTGTTTTGTATTTTTCCTGGATTTCTTGTTCATTCAATCACGATTCCTGGATCTCCACCTTGCTTCATTAGTGTTTCCTGTGTTGGACCTGGAATGCCCAACTTTAAAATACCTTCTCCAGCGAAACAAGCTCTTGCCTGCTTGAAAATTCCCTTTCTACTTCTGCCTTTTTTCACCTCATCAGCATGTCTCCATAGTCCCACCGTGCAGCAGGATCAGTACAGTTGTATTGTGTGTGTTGCCGTGTGTGTGTTACAGTATGCCTATTGGCACTTGCATGCATCGTGCCCTTTTGCATACATTGTGTTTCGAAGTGTTTCGTACCACTAGTTTGTCGAGGTCTTTCAGGAACATTGTTGTCGGGGTGCAGCCTGGTCTCCACTCTGCCCTCCACACCCAGCACCTCAAACTTCAGGCTGCATCGTCCATCAGCCCTATAGTTGTAGAAGAGACCTAAGTATATGCCATCGTTTTTCTTTTTATCAGCTCCTGCAAAGAGAGAGGGGTATTAGCACAGGTTATAAATAAGCCATATGTTCCTTTCAGGAACATTGTTGTCGGGGTACAGCTTGGTTTCCATTCTCACCTCCACCCGGATTTCAGCTATGGTCTCAGCTTTGAACTCGTCACCTTCTCAGCTGTGGCTTTGAACCCCTGCCTGCGCGCAGCACTACACTGCAGTCTCTGTCAGTGCACCCCCTGCACTCCCTGGGTCTCATCCGCCTCGTGCCCAGCAAGTAAGTCATCTGACCACTCCCTGTGTACTGCTAGTCCCACTGTGCAGCAGGGTCAGTACAGTTGTATTGTGTGTGTTGCCGTGTGTGTGTTACAGTATGCCTATTGGCACTTGCATGCATCGTGTCCTTTTGCATACATTGTGCTTCGAAGTGTTTCGTACCACTGGTTTGTCGAGGTCTTTCAGGAACATTGTTGTCGGGGTACAGTCTGGTCTCCATTTTGCTCTCCACACCGAGCACCTCAAACTTCAGGCTGTATCTCCTGTCAGCCCCATAGTGGTAGAAGAGATCTGAGTGTATGCCATCATTTTTCTTTTCATCAGCTCCTGAATCATCTTTGATTTGATCTCCAGTTGCAAAGATAGGTGAGGAGAAGGAGAGAGAGACCAGCAAACACTGATTGGCTGATTGTAGCAGCTAGAGAGAGAGAAACTGCTTTAAAAATCACTTGAAGATCATTCATAGTCCTCTTTTATATGATATACCTGTATAGTATCTTGCAAAACTATTCAGCCTCTTGCACAGTTTTCGCACTTTGTTACACTAAAGATTGCTATCACGACACAAAAAACATTCAGGTGTTTGTCTGTTGCTCTGGATAGCACTGGATAGCAGAGGTCAGCAGCTCTGTGACAGGTAGACAGATGACTGGTGATTCCAAGCCATTTCCCGTTTCCTTCTATGGAATTTGGCTCCAACAAAAAACACCAAAAATACTTAGCTCTGGCATCATAATGACCCACTACTGTGGAGGATGGTTTACAACAGCAGTGATCTCTATTGGCCCCTATACCAGCTGCTGTTGTACCGTTGATATACTGGTCTCAAATTGCTGCCGTAAACTTAAGCTATATTAGTCAGTTTTTTTCAAAGCTGTCTATGGTAATGAAAATGTGTTCTTGATTACTTTATCTCGGTAAATAAAGGGCTGTATCTCCAAGGCTACCTGAACTGCATGTGTGAAATATACAAATGATGGACAGTCAACATGTGCCTGTACAGCTGTCAAACAAATCCAGCATCACTGTGGCCTTATCACTGAGGTCCGCTATGGCCGTGACATGACAGGCCGGGCGCCCTGGGACAGCTGTGCAGAGATAACAAGGGGCTGGGGGTAGATCATGCATCCAGTGACAATGATTGAAGCGACACATCCATTGATGGCCTTGGAGGTCACTAGCGAAGTGAAGGTCTGGTGGGAGCTGTAGGTATTGAGACCCTCGTACCTCCATGAACCAATCTGCAAGATTTGACCAAGAATGAGAACTCATAAACATTAGATGCTCAGCCAAAGTAGGTGTCACGCCCTCTGCAGCCAGAGGGCGCTCCTTCTCTGTCCTGTCCCTAGTTTCCGGTCTGCTGTCCTTCCTGTCCCTCTCTTTCCCTTGGGCTATATATTTCCGGGTCTTGCACTCTGTCCTCGCTCAGCATTGACGTTCGGATGTCCTGAGACCCGCCTAGCACCAGGGCGCCCCACGTCCGCTCCCTGAGGGCGTAGGTTTCTATACGGCACTCCTGAACTCTTTGCATTAATGAGCCCGGGCCTTTTTCCCGTTCCGCCGCTACGCATATGGGTCTTTTTCCGCTCTCCTGCTCCCCACGGTTAGTCCCTTTGGACGTCCGTGACAGTAGGCTGAATACATTACTAATGAGATCTCCTGATATCGCTACTACTACTCAGAAGGTCCAAGGTTCCTGATTCCTAGTCAAACCAAAGAATTATTTTGTTTTACTTAGTCAGATATACAGTATAAACTATAATCAAATTTTGTATATCACAGTATATCAAATATTAACATAAGAATTATAATAAAGTAATAATATAAACAAACCTCCAGACCAGCAATTTCCAGGATTTTTGTATTTAGTCTAGGTTGTGTTCTATTTGCTATAGAAGGCAGGTCTATCTCTATGTGTGGCCTGTTAGGCATTATAAAGGATTTGAGTACTTGGTAGCAGTCATGGAAGGAGATAGTGGAGGATGTGTTTGTCCAGAGCTCATTCCCATTCCTCAGCTATACAGTCCAGAAACCATCCTCAGGGCTCAGAAACCATCTTGTGGATCAACTCACTGGTGACTCCTTCCCCTTACTCTTAATGCTCAGGCTATTTATAGAAAATATATCAATGGAGGAAATGAAAGTCTCTATAAAAAATCAAATTAAATATTTTGGAGAGATTTGGGCTCCAGTTATCTAAATTTATCGAGCACACTCAGATATGTACAGTACTTACTGTACAAAGAGTCACATACACATACAGTACATGTACACTTATAAAGTATATACTGTACCATCATATGCCACATTGTCCTTTTTTCATTTTTTTCTTGCTTTTTGGGGACGTTATCATTCCTATCATCCCATATTATTATTGTGATTATTTCCTTATCTATCCTTTATATAAGTAAACTATACTGAATTTAACCATAAAATTTCCCTTTTATATGTCACATTTACTGTACATTCTGTTCTCTCATTCTGTCATTTGTACGGTTTTATCCTTTTTTCAAAACAAAAAGTTTTGTTTTTCTTTTTCTCCTATTCTTGTGAAATTTGTTTGATCAAAATAAGTTGATAGAAAGCTTCTTAACCACTTCTGCATTGGATCAATGTCTGCCAACAGATGAGACAGCAAAGTTGTTCTTCAAATAGAAAGAAACTGTGCTGAGGGGCTTGAGTCAGACCTGGGCCGTTTCCCCATGGGAGAATTCTATAAAAATCAGTTCAGGGGTGAGAACTTTGACAGTAGATATGAGGAGGAGAAGAGGGGCCTGACTGGGAAAGCACAGTCTGTCTAGGGCACTTGGAGGGGAGGTCTGATTTTAGTGCTGGGCTGGACCTGGAGAACGTGGCTGAGCAATTTATTTTTCTTTCTGCGACTGGCCACAAGATGAAGGGAGGCAGACAAAGGCAGTTAATCCACAGGGCACTGGAAATGCCCTACTGGATGGCTCTGGGATTCAGAGCAATGATGCTCAGAATGGTCCCAACGCAGGTTTTATGGGGACCGGATAGGGCAGGATAGAGAACCACAGTAGCAGAAGCAGAGCTCCAGCATCCAGTTCCTAGTCACCTGTAGCAAGAAGAGCCTGATGGCTCAGTTGCATGTGAGGAGGCACAGTAACATCTATGTGCTGATAGGGACAAATAGGTCCCACCTCATCACTACCTTCCTGAAGAGCTGCAGGCACAAGACCTGGGTGATCCTGGTGGCTTCCTACTGGGGCTGCAACATCTGTGAAGAACCAGTAATACTCCCTGACCATAAGCCTCTCCAGCTGCTGTCCATCTCCTGCAGTGATGTGTGCATGACTATGAGACTCCCTGCTAGCTGCCTGGAGGAGACCAAGTTCAGGGATCCTCTGAAAGTCAAGATTCAGTGGAGGAAAGTGTCCAATCCTTTGGCTACATGGTGAAAGACGGCAAGCAGCTCAATGCTCTGATTATCACCCGCGCTGCCTGTTACTTCCTGCTCGTGAGGAACCACTACACAGTGAAGGTGGCATATATAATATATATTTGATGGACAAAGATGGGAAATCAAGATGCCCTGTCCTCATTACACCTTAATCCATAAGAGCACTGCAGGATTTCCAAAGGTTGCAGATGCCCTGTGGCACGGGGAACCTCTCTCCTGCCCAGTGTCTGGCCAAGAGCTTTTGTGTGGACCCTGATATGTCCTCTGGCTATTATTGCCTGGAAGAGCACACAGCAGATAAGCACTTTACCTTCTCCATCAACTAGATCTTCTCTGTACCCTCTATGAACCCAGCTAGTAATGGGTTGCTGGGAAAAAATCTTGTACCTTGGTTATCTGTATCCTATATTGGGCCATTTTCAGGTTGCTTGTGTTTGGCGGTGAGACCCATGTCTATGTGGTGGGGGAACCCTCAATCTACCTGGCTGAGGTGGAGACCTTGGTCAGATACAGCAACACCAACTATGAAGACATCACAAGGAAAATTCACTCGGACAGCTAGCTGGATGGTGCTCTTTGACTGCTGCCCTAGTTTTCTGGACTAAGGCCACACTTCCTCTCTGTATATCCACACCCAGCAGTCTCCACACAGACACCACCACCTCTTCCACAGCCAGACCTTCCAGGTCCTGCACTGTACCTCCCAACAGCACCTGGCCATTGAGATCTACTCCATGTGCTTCACGGAAGTGTTTCTTCCGTGAAGTGTTTCACAGTGCCTCAGAGAGGCGCTGTGCGGAGGGGCTGCTTGACGGCCACAAGATTCAAGAGACTCAGAACCTGAACACTGACTGGCATTGTGCCAGGACAATTTGCCCAGGAGAGGTGACCAGTCCTGCCCCACAGAGGGAGGGGGTTGTTGCTGGTGAGAGGCCCTGAAAGGCTGATGGGAAAGGAAGTCTTGTCTTCAGGTTGCAGAGAGTCTGGGGGAACTGGGTTCAATTACAGACTGGGTTCAATTTTTGTGTGACTACTTGAGATCTTTTTCAGATGTTTATAGTTGTTTATGTGTCTATGTGAAAGAGATTGTAAGTTGTTTTTTTAGAAAATAAATGAGAACCAGTAAAAAAAGGAAGGATGCTTTCTACTAATATTCTATAAATCCTCTTTAAAATATTTTGACAAACTCTAAAAGTAAACCACCTCCAGCTAAAACAAACAGTTTCTGATCCAGTAATAAGGGTGGTTGGCATTGCTACCTTGCAGGGCTCCGTGTTCAATTCCTGGGGTACTGTCTATGTGGAGTATTACACATATACTACATATATAATGTATATATAATACATATACATATACATAGTATTACACATATAGTACCTATGTGGAGTTTATATATTCCCCCCACGTTCACACGGTTTTCCAAACAGTCCAAAGACATGCGAGGAGGTTGATTGTCTTCTGGGAAATTTATCCCTGATGTGAGTGTGTTTGTGTCTGTGTGAGCCCTGCATTGAACTGGTGTCCTGCCCATGGTGTATCCAGCCTTGTGCCCTATTCCTTCCAGTACAGGCTCTGGGCCCACTGTGACCCTGAATTGGATCAGCAGTTATTGAAAGTAATGTGATCTGGTAATGTATTGAAAGAAGATAATTTCCTGTAGCTGTCTGGATAGTTGTATCCATACCTCTACCAGGATTTAATTTACAATCAAGAAGCTCATGACTAGCTGAGACATCCAGGACTCAGCAGATACGTGTGGTTCATCACACAAGGTGGAAGAATGTGTTAAAATACACTGAGTGCATTACAAGGGTATGTCCATCAGAGGGAACCCTCTGTTCACTCTTTCAGACTTGAAAATCTAAATCCCTTCATAGTATTAAGACGCAGCAGCACCCAGTTCCACAGCAAGGCAGCCTGCAGTCAAAACAATAGAAACATATTTTGGACTGATTTTAATATTAATTAAAACTGTCATTGTTGTTAAATGGATATAGAGTTTGAATGCTAGACTGCTTGTGCTGGAAGTCTTAAGTCAATTAATTAATTATTCATCTTGAAAATTCACTTTTACGTGTTTAGCGGCTACTGTTATCCATGGTGACCTACTTTTTAGACAAAGTTAACATTAAGTGTAGATTCAAGTACGAGAAATAATGTTATTGTCACAGCTTTTATTTATGTAGCACACATACTGCGCATACAATACAAGTCCAAAAGCAGCTACTGTAGCATCTGTCTGTCTAAACCAGTGTCAGATGTCCTGTCTGGGAGTGCAAGAAATGCCAGAATTAAAATGATTCTAGATAAGGGTGTATTTTTACATGTTTACTTATTTTTACTGTGAATTAATATATATATATATATATTTCTTAAAGATGTGCTTAATTTGTCATATATTCTTAATTTAGTTGCAATAGTAAAATATAATTTCATGTCTTTCATTCTTCAGTTATTAGTTACCTAGTCATACCCTGTACCGTATATCTCAGGTTAAAAGAACTGGTCTACTTCAACAATTATTCACAAGGGGTGTGAGAACACATGTTCACAAGAGGAAAATCACCAGAGGCAGAAGAACATTGCTGTTTCCTTATCAAGGCTGTCAACCCCTCCTTGGGAGGTACTGTAGTTCAGGACGATTTGTGGCTCCTTGTTCCCTCTCGTGCGCAGAGATGCATCTTTGTTCATTGTGCACATAAAGACTTTTTTGTTCTTCTTTGAGCAGTAACAGCATGATTGCTTTCAGAAATAGCATTTTTTAGGAATTCACAGCTCTGCCCTCCCTATTTAAAAGGGAACTCTGGCTTATTTTTTACTCTATGTTGGCAGGACATGAATCACATGTTATGTTATGACCATACAGCCCTTCACTTATATCCAGCACCACCTGTAGGCCCTGATTCTTCTCAGGTGCTCCTTCAGATGGTTTTCCAGAATAGACCTGCATATAGTTATATATTTTAGGCATATATATTGCATATGTTCCGGGCATAGCTAGATTTCACATCACATGCTGCCCAAACTTCGATGCCTTACTTTGCAGGCTTGTTTAGCTGATGCACCATAACATGCGAGGCCAGGATTGCACAAGAGGCAGGAACTCCTCCTGTTTTACCCCCACATCTCTGATCGCAGCCAGCTTGTCTCTTTCACAGTGAGTGGGTCTGGCATGACAATGATTGAAACAATCTCCCTGGAAATGACATGAAATGATTCCGGTTACATGGTTGCTGAAAAAGTTCCCACTCTGGAAACTACACAGGGAAAATCCAAGGGAAAATCCCAAGAATGTGAACTGTCCTGAGTGCACAGTGTGCAGCCTGGGTTCTGCCTCTTTGTAGAGACAGTAGGGGCAGCTGGATGGATGGTGTGAGTAAACATGAACTCGTGCACTGTTTGTGCAAAACTGACTCATGACAGCTGTTTCTCATTTTGGGTTACAAATTTAGATTATTTAAATGATCTAACCGCACATTCTCGTGTCCTTATTTCTAGAAGACAGCTCTTTGCTCCAGATCCAGTTCAAGATATATGGCCTTACAAAAGTATTCACCCTCTTCCCATGGTGTCCCACTGTTGCTTCTGCATATTTCAGTGGCAGGTGAAAGAAGTAATAATATATTGCTTCATATAATTTCTTTCAAATCAGGGAAGAAAATGGAATGATACATTGATAAGAAGTACTTTATTTTCATAGTCATTTTATAGTCTTTCTAGTGTATTTTTGTCATGTTCTGGTATCTAAAAAGACTGTGTTAAAATTTTGTTAGGATAATTATTACATTTGTTAAAGCTTTGGTTCGGCATTTGGTTAGGTTTTGAGTGGTCTGCCCCTAACCCTGTTTTTCCCATAAGCCCTGTTATTTTTATTGCGTAATTTTGCATACTGCGAGGTTTTACAGGAATGCACCTATCACGTTATAGCAGAGACGCCTGTACTTTAAAGGAGAAGCTGTGGTATGATGCAAAACAGACTTCTCTGTGAGAGAAAACAGAACAATACTGAAAATAAACACAAACAACATCCCAATTAGAACCACTGCACGGACAATATGTTTTGTCTCGAAAAAGAAAGAACTGGAGGAGTAAGCAATAAGCAAGGAGCAGCTTATCCAAGGAAGATGACAATATTTGATGATGAAAAAACTAAAGTAACAGCCAAAGAGATAGCAGATAATCCCCAGAGTGCAGGGGTAAAAGTATCTCCATTCACTGTGCTCAGAGGACTTCAACAGGAGAAACCCAAGGGCAAATCTTTCATCAGCAGTAGACCAGGCTAGATCTGAGTTTGCACAGAATTTCAAAGATGTGCCACAATACATTTCTGGACAGATGAGATGAAGATAAACATTCATCAAAGAGATGGAGAGCCTCTCTCTCCAAAAGTGTGGGGAAAGAGAGGAACTGCTGATGCTTCTCAGCACACTACCTCATTTGTGAAGCGTGATGGAGTTGGAGCCATGGCTTGTGCAACAGACTCTGGAAATGACTCTGGTCTTCATTGATGATGAAACAGACGATGACAGCAGCAGAATGATTCCTGAAGTGCACCAAAACTTTTTTCTGCTCCATGTCCAAAACAAATTCCTCCAGACTCATTAGGAGACAACCCTGCAGTGATGACCCAAATATAAACATCAATTGTTGTGCATGCATTTCACATTTTGAAGAGGAAACCAAAGTCAAAATAACTCCACAACCAAGAAGCAACAGAACGTAGCTGCAGCTTAGGCTTGGCAAAGCACCTCAGGAGTCTGGTGCTGTTGATGGATCACAGACTGGAAGCAGTCATTGGTAGTGTATGCATGTAATTGGTACTGTTTGTGACTATAACAGCGCAGCCAGATCTGTTTCAAAACTGGGTTGGGCTACCAGACAACAGCATGGAGACACTGCAGAACCAGAAGGAAAAAGAAGTGCAGTACCTGCATTTTCACCAGTTTTTTTAGGGCATAGGCTTTGCCTTCTTGGAAATGGTTTCCCTATTTAGGGATTGAGAGAGGAAACAGAAATTGCTTACTCTGGTCATGAAACAGACATTTGCGGTCTCCCGACAGTGAGAAATCTGGTATAAATGAATAGTGTCGCCATCTCCTTTTGAATTGTAGTGTCATCGAAATGAACAGTTGCTTCAGGACAGATTTTCTGTCTCCACATGCTGACCATGCATTTCAAGTCAGCAATCACACCTCGATCCACGGGTAAAATGAAGACCATGACCTAAGTCAAGTGTAACAGCATTGTCTGAGAAAAGAAAACACATTTTTAATGTTAGACTCTGCTTTTCACAATATTTTGTTTTTCATTTCCATTACAAAATAATCCATGAACCACCTATGTTTTGTAAAACAAGGTTATTTTTGTGGATTTTTGCGATGCATTCCTCAATTCTCCAATGTCATACTGTACAGTAATGTGAAAGATGTTTAATGGGACAGCTTACAATGGGGACTGCCTGTGCTTGATTCATTGGCAACACCATTACCACATTGTAATCTTATCTCATGTCTAATACAATATATCTCATATCGAAAAGAGTATGGGTGTTACCCCATCGTCCTGGCCAAATTTACCCCTGGCCTTCACCAATTATGGCCTCTTAATACTCCCCATGTCTGAACTTGCTATGGCTGCCGTCTATGACTACACCAGCAGCTGCAGTAGATGTGGAAGCTGAGCTAGTATTCAGAGCTGTAGCAACTCCCTGTGTCCTGGGGACCTTACCTTGATCTTGTCAATGAGCGCTGTTCTCAGGCACACGGGGGTTGATGGCGACGACCACCCCCCTGTATCCATTATTAATCAGCTGGACTGGAGACCCCAGAGTTACAGAGACCGTCCAGCACAGCAGCAGCACAGAGGACAACATTTCCTAGAGCTCAGAGGGAGGGTTTGCTGAGTGTGTGCTGTGTTCCTGCACTATTTATTGAAAGACCCAAGCAGGGAAATACCTGGTGGGAGTGGATCAGCTGGAGCATGTCTCCACTTTTCTCCATATCTCTCCTTCTGACACAGTCTCAGAAACCCTGTTTTGCCTTTTCCTTCCTCTCATACTACTGTATTGTGTCTCAGAAGAATAACACAGTTTTATCACCATTACTTTGCACTTTTAACCCATTCTCTAATTACAGTTTACAGTGTGATGGACCATACCTAAATCATGATAAAGAACAATTATCTTCAATTTTGAAGTAAGACCATAGCAAAGAATACATATGTTTTACACATTTTTACACATTACACAGCTGTTACACACAATTGTTACTGGTGGTTTGTCAGACTGCAGCGAGATTTCTTTCCTGTTTGGCAATGCACAAGAGTGACAGAAAGTGAGCATTTCTCACTTTCTATCTACTGGTACATATCTTGGAAAATTACATTAATCCAAGAATTAATCCTCTAAGTCACCCTACCAGAAGCGAGGAACTCCCATAGCTCAGACCTCAAGAGAAGCTCAATCTCTCAAAGCAAAGTCACATTTTTTGGCTGAACTTATGAAAAGAATATCCTATTTTTTTGCTAGAGGTTGACTTCCAGGCAATCCGGTTGGACTCCTGCCAGAACAGCTGAGAAGAGCCAAGAAAACCAGCTGCAGTTCCAACAGAAATCTCATTGTCTGTCAAAACTGTTACTACTGTACACATACTAAGGATTTTATTTTTGTTTGTAACAGGATCACAAAGATTCTACTTAGAACTGCTTCCATACTCTCACCTCCCTCTGTATGAAGAAACATCTTGTGTTCTGTGGCTCACAACTAAGGTTATTTTCCAAAGATAAAAGGTTTTCTGAGGGGTTTGTCACCTTTTTACAAGTAGAAATATCCTGTGAAATGAATTAATCTGTGCCCTGATGAAATGAGGTAAAGAAGTACACAACAAGCTTATTCACAGGTACAGTATGTCATGCCCATTCTCACAGAAACTCTGGTTTGTGCACCTGAAGCACGAGGAAACACTTAAAAGGGAACCACAGTCCCAATTTCTCAGACCGGTTATTACATCTCAGTAATAAATTCATTGACAGTATAGAAAACTTTTACGTGACCATGCTCAGGACTGCCTTTTGTGTTTTGAACCCAGCTTGCTTCTTCAACAGCACTCACGGACCATCCTCGTGCCTTGTGTACCTGTGGCTTTGAAGCCCTTTTTTACTACATCTCTTTACTACTCTTTCAGATACCTGCTGTGCTCTTGGCCAGTATACTACTGGTTTTGATCCTCGCTTGCTTGTTACAAACCTGTCCTGGCGAAACGTCCCATTGGCCTTTACCAGTCATGGCTTCCTAATAATCCCCAACTATGAACTGGCTTCATCACTCTGCTCTCCTCGCCACTGAGAGCTGCTGTGTGGTGAGCATACTGGTGGACTATGGCCACCGTCACATTATCCAGGTGGGGCTGCATGTTGATGCTGGTGGAGGGGAGTCCCCATTACCTGTAAAGCCATTAGAATGGAGTGTTGAGAAAAGCGCTATATAAGTGTAAGGAATTATTATTATTAAACCTGGATTATGTTTTTTGTTTCACCTTTGCCTGCCTGTTCTCTGCCTGTGCAGCTGCTTCACATGCAACTGGATTCATCCTTCCATCCCACTGTTGACTTTGGAAGTGCCTGGTTAGAGGAGGCTGTCATTGCGCTATTTAGACAGAGCTGCCTGAAAAGTTAAAGGATGAGCTGGTCTCCAGGGATCTACCCCATGAACTGGAAACTTTAATTAACCTGGCAATCCTTTTGGACAATCATCTTCATGAAAAGAGAGGAAATGTCTTCATACCAGACAAGATTTAGACAAGATGGACTTTATTTTTCTTACAATTTAACTTTACCATCCCATACAAACTAAAGGCTAAGACACACAAGACCAATGCCTTCACAGACCTTAAAAATCTAACCTACTGTATATAGAGAAGGCTAAAAGCCTAAATCCTAGACAGGCAAGATACACAAATTTTCAACAGACCCGCAGCCCATCATCCCTCCCTCCTGCATCATTGGAACCACCCTTCTGAAAGAGGAACAGCCAGCGTGATCAGCTTTGGCCTCTAATCCTGCATCTCTAAACACTGCTTGACAAGCTGTTCATCCCTCTTGCTGCCAGGTTGGAGGTTTTGCTTCAGGGACATATTTTGCAGCTTGCTGGCTATCCCAGTATGCAATGGACCAAAAACCTCTTTTCACGCACGATCCCCTGGCAATCCTTGTTGTGTGCCCAGATCTGCTCCATGAGGCGGGGTGGGGGTGGTTGTCATACACTGGTCTGTGCACCTGAAGCACTACTGCTAAAAGACAAGCCTCCACCTGGTTAACTTGTCAATTACTGCCATACGTTAATATGGTCGTAGATGTTTTCCACATGTGCTCAGTTATCCAATACTTGCCTCGTCCACCAGTGGATATTTCAGAACGGTAATGACAGTCACTTCTGGATTATACCGTCTGCATAGGGTCCTAAATACGCACTACACAGGAGTCAGGACCAGCTTCCATTACAGGAAACCCATCAAATATGTAGCTGCTTTGTGCCTATTGCTTACTGGGATAGGTCCTGGTTTCCCCTGTACTAGATAAATGATGGATGGGACAAATAGATTATTGCACAATCAAACGTGTTCCCTTCTGAGTATTTTATTTAGACAGAAGGCAGGTTGATCGTAATGTCTTCATTACTCCATTGAAAAATAGTAGATGGGTGAAGATACAAACCATTTCTTATTGAACTGAAAACATCCAATCGGTACGGTCAATCTTAAGTCAATGACATTATACTTTTCATCAGTGAGGATTTGAATCTGCAAACTTAAAACATTAATTAGCTGTTTAAAAAATAAAGAAGAAACTGTCAGCTAACCGAATGTGCCCCTCAAAAAATCCAAGGTGATAAAATTAAAGATGAAACTCTGAGCTGGACGAAAAAGCTGAATGCATGAAATTGCTCGATTAACTACAATTCTGCCAACCCTTTTGAAATCCGAATAACAAGACTGAAAATATGTTTAGTGATATACAGTAGCAAATTATCTGACAACAGACACAATTACTGTAATTATACACCAGGTTTTAAATTCCGTTCTTTAAAGCAAGGGCAGAAGCATGATGCTGTGACATCACAGGGTGATATAAAGCCCTCGTGCATTTCAGATACTCAGATCCAGCAGAACCAGAGCTGCCACCAGCAGAAACACAGAACAGAATCCAACAGGAGCTGGGGAGGCGTGTCCCTGGGAGTGGGGCAACATTAAAGGGTCAAATGTGGACACTTGGGTGATGCTGGAGATCTCAGAGGTGCCCCCCTCTTCATCTGTGGCACGCAGGGCGAGGTAGACCACCGATTGGTTCATGGCAGCCAAGGACTCCAAAGGCAGGAGGAGAGTCTGGGTCTGTCCTGCTGGAACACTGTGCAGAGAGGAGGTGTTGAGGGGCAGAGCAGCAGTGAAGCTCTCTCTCAGGGCCTGTGGGCTGAGGCCAATTCTGATGTCATAGCTGGACACTGGAGGAGAGGGAGAGGAAGATCAGAGGGGTTTGGAACAAGGACTGAGGACTGGAGGAGAGAGCCTTCCCATTGTAGTGATGGGTGTCCAGTCTGTGTCTCGCAGCTGTCCCAGTGTAGTGATGGGTGTCCAGTCTGTGTCTCGCAGCTGTCTCAGTGTAGTGATGGGTGTCCAGTCTGTGTCTCTCACCTGTCCCAATGTAGTGATGTGTGTCCCGTCTATGTCTCTCAGCTGTCCCAGTGTAGTGATGGGTGTCCAGTCTGTGTCTCTCACCTGTCCCACTGTAGTGATGGGTGTCCAGTCTGTGTCTCTCACCTGTCCCAGTAAAGTGATGGGTGTCCAGTCTGTGTCTCTCACCTGTCCCAGTGTAGTAGTCATCTCCAGGTGCAGTCCACTGCAGAACAACAGTCTTGTTGGCCACAGAGGCGGTCAGGTCGGTCACTTTTCCAGGGGGGAAGTCATCCCTGGGCACAGCTGGCACTCCCTTCACTGTCACTGTGCCCCCACTGGCAGTGCGGCTGAAGCTGCCTAGAGCTGTGCTAGTCTGGCGAAGAGAGGGGGCGCTACGACGCATCCTACCTATGAATTAAAAGAAAGAAAGATTACAGTGTTACAAGGGTCCATACTGAAGGTCCCAGCTGTGACTATGTGTGTATGTGTGTGATAAGCATAGTTATAACACAAGTGTACTGTACACAGTTTTTGTGTGAGAAACTGATAGACAAATTGTGTTGTTTCTGTCTTTACTGTGAATTCTATTCTATAGTGTGTTGTATGGAGAATGTTATAGTATGTGTATTGTAGTGTGTATGCTGCACTGCATATATGTTCCTGTGCAAGTTATATTGCATGTATGAGGTGAATCATTGTCAGGGTTACCCTGTCAGTCGGCCTCTGCTCCACCCACTCGTCACTCAGTTTGGACTCCAGATCTAAAAATTTGCTCCCTTCATTCTTTGAAGCCTCCTGTGTGTTGTATTTTTGCTGGGTTTCTTGTTAATTCAATCACGATTGCTGGATCTATGCCTTGCTTCATTACTGTTTCCCGTATTGGACCTGCAATGCCCAACCTTGACTTATCTTCTCCAGCGAAACACAATCTCTCCTGCTTGAAAATTCCCTGTGTGCTTCTGCCTGTTTCCACCTCAGCAGGATGTCTCCAGCTCTGCAGCTCTGTGACTGCAGATTTCAGCTAAGATTTCTGCTTTGAACCCGTCCCCTTCTCAGCTGTGGCTTTGAACCCCTGCCTGCACGCAGCACTACACTGTAGTCTCTGTCAGTGCACCCCCTGCACTCCCTGGGTCTCATCTGCCTTTTGCCCAGCAAGTAAGTCATCTGACCACTCCCTGTGTACTGCTAGTCCCACTGTGCAGCAGGATCAGTACAGTTGTATTGTGTGTGTTGCCGTGTGTGTGTTACAGTATGCCTATTGGCACTTGCATGCATCATGTCCTTTTGCATACATTGTGTTTCGAAGTGTTTCGTACCACTGGTTTGTCGAGGTCTTTCAGGAACATTGTTGTCGGGGTACAGTCTGGTCTCCACTTTGCCCTCCACACCCTGTACCTCAAACTTCAGGCTGTATCTCCCATTAGCCCTATAGTTGTAGAAGAGACCTGAGTATATGCCATCATTTTTCTTTTTATCAGCTCCTGCAAAGCGAGAGGAGAGGAGAGGAGAGGGAGAGAGGGACCAATAAACACTGATTAGCTGATTGTAGCCAGAGAGAGAGAAACTGCCTTAAAAATCACTTGAAAATCCTTCTTAAAGGGTCCTTTTATTATTCTCAATATGATATATAGTGTCTTGCAAAAGTATTTAGCCCATTGTGCAGTTTTCACACTTTGTTACTCTAAAGATTGCTATCATGACACAAAAAACATTTTTGTTTAGGTTTTCTAAATGTTTGTCTGTTGCTCAATTCCTTGCTCTACTGCCTTCCTGGATAACAGTGGTCAGCAGCTCTGTAACAGGTAGACAGATGACCGGTGATTCCATCCTACTGTGGAATATGGCTCCAACAAGAACCACCAAAAAGTACTTAGTTCTGGCATCATAATGACCCACTACTGTGGAGGATGGTTTACAACAGCAGTGATCTCTATTGGCCCCTATACCAGCTGCTGTTGTACCCGTGAATGAGATACTGGACTCAGATTGCTTCAGTAAATGCTAAGTATCTTTCAGTACTTTTTCAAAGTTGTCTTTGGAAATGAGAACATATTCTCAGTTGATATGTCTGGTTAAAGAAAGGGCTGTAGCTCCAAGGCTCCCTGAACTATACTGATACACTGTAATCAGAAAATGGTGAACATGCAATAGACTTGCCTATACCACCATCGAACAGATCCAGCTTCACTGTGTTCTTATCACTGAGGTCCACTACGGCCTTGACATCAGCGTTGATGACAGGCCGGGTGCCCTGGGACAGCTGCGCAGAGATGACGAGGGGCTGGGGGTAGGTCACCTCGGTCTCGCTCATGCCACCAGTGACAATGACCGGAGGGACACATTCATTAATGGCTCTGGAGGTCACTTGCAAAGTGAAGGTCTGGGGGGAGCTGTGGGTATTGACAACTTCATAGCTCCATGTACCACTCTGCAAAATTTGACCAAAAAGGAGAATTGATAAGCAACTATTCAGCTAATGTAAGCAAGCTCAGTCCGTTACTAAGGAGATCACCTCTCTTTACCTTTCTCTCTCACCCTCTCCGTACAGCCTGGACACAGACAGAACCTCCTCATCCTCCTTGTTGGTAGTGAGGAATCCAGAATAAGTGCTTTTAACAATTTATCTTCTAAAGATCAAGCTGCATATTCTTTGCCTGTCAGCAGGAAACATATAGCAAGTGATGTCCATTCATGATTTCACAAAATACTTTCACTAATACTTTGTTTGTTACACTATATTAAAAGACTAACTTTATAACCATTCCTAGAGATTGGCTGTGGCAAGCTACTCTCCCACATGCATGCGTAATAAACGACTCCTCTTTCACCAACATCAGGACTCTGTCATTTTATTTGACACTACAGTAGTATAAGGATGTCTAACTCATTTCAGCTCCTTTCCCTCATGTGGATTTTCACTCCCACTGAGGTCAAATCACTCACTGAGAGTCCACCCAGTTTGATGACAGGTGAGAGTAGTTTAGCACATGGTTTTATTAAATTTGTTAAAATCAGTGAGGATGGACAAAACCATGATCCATTCATTTTCTAGACTACTTTATGTTGTGTAACCCCGGCATCCTGGCCAAATTTCCCATTGGCCCTTACCAATCATGGCCTCCTAATAATCCCCATCTATGAATTGGCTTCATTACTCTGCTCTCCTCCCCACTGATAGCTGATGTGTGGTGAGCGTTCTGGCGCACTATGGCTGCTGCACATTGGTGGTGGTGGAGGGGAGTCCCCATTACCTATAAAGTGCTTTTTTGTGTCCAGAAAATCGCTTTTTTAAGTGTAAGCAATTATTATTATTATTATTATTATTATTATTATTATCATCTAAAAAAGGGTCACAGGGCAGCTGGAGCCTATCCAGCAGTCAATGGGTGCAAGGCTGGTACACCCTGGACAGGACACTAGTCCATCACAGGACACACACAGACACACACTCTCACACACCCTGGGCAGGATGTCAGTGCATCGCAGGGCAAATACACAGACACACACCCTCACACACCCTGGACAGGACGCCAGTCCATCGCAGGACACACACAGACACATACTCTCACACACCCTGGACAGGACACCAGTCCATCGCAGGACACATCCAGACACACACTCTCACACACCGTGGAGAGGATGTCAGTCCATCGCAGGGCAAATACTCAGACACACACTCTCACACACCTTGGACAGGACGCCAGTCCATCGCAGGACACATCCAGTCACACACTCTCACACACCCTGGACAGGACACCAGTCCATCGCAGGGTAAATACACAGACACAGACACACACAATGCCAGATGCCAAGTCACCTACTAGCATGTCTTTGGACTGTGAGAGGAATCGGGGGCAGCTGGAAGAAATCTGTGTGAACTACATGCGTATAACACCCCAGGCATACATACATACTGTACAAATCTTACACTAAATCCTTTTGGGGAAGACGATACAGTATATGGAGCAAGTGTTTTTACTTGCATTTATTAATTGTAAATGATTAAATTTGGAATTGTATTTTTTTAAAAGTTTGATGTTCAAAAACAGTAACTAATTTAAGTGGAGGACATTATTTGAATACTAAAATGAACTTTTCTAGACTGCTGCTTCTCATGTATTTAGTGATGAAAACTGTAGCCTAGTCTATAGTATAATCTGACCTAGACTGTAGTCTAGTTTGTAGTATTGTATAGTCACATCTAGACTGTTATACAGTATAAGTCATAGTAAGAGTATAGTCTCAACACAGTATAGTCTGATCTAGATTATATTATAGTCTGAATGTTCAAAAACAGAAAAAGTACAAATGCAAAAATGCTAGCAATGCTAGCAAGGTACAAGTAATCATAAAAGTTTGTATGTTAGTAGACATGTGGCGCATGAAGTTTAATGTGGATAAATGCCAAACATTAGAAGCTGGCTGAAGAAGATATTCTCTGAATATCAAACAGGTGATATTTAACTATAAGAAACAATAAATCAAATAAGATTGAGCATTTTCTACTGATTATATAAGATGAATACCTTATGGATAAACGTAGAAGTCTCTAACCAACTCCCAAATTACAGAATGTCCTTTTCTGTTTAATAACTGTTCCTGTGTGTTCAGTACCTGAGCTATTCCAGGGATCTTAAACAAGACGATTTTCTCCGCAGAGTGTATTTCCATGTCGATATTTTTGTAGGAAACTCCACTCGGGCTGCGGACTGTGATGTCCGGCTGGGCGTGTTCCCAGGTGAATGTCAGCACGGTGTCGTTGCCCACAGTGGGGTCCACAGGGACTTCACCCTGAAACTGTGACCCCGGGTCTGTCCGACTCCCTTTGCTCAGCAGCTGAGGGTTTGGAGGAACAGAGAGAAAGAAGTCAAGAATGAAAATCTTCAATGTGTATAAAGAAGATAAAGAATATAGGTTTTTTTAAATGTTAATGTTTAAAGAGTTCAGGTTTTTTAAATGTTTGTTCTTAAAGTTAAATAGTCACATTTTATTTTTAGATTTATTTGAAGGATATTGTTGATGAATCTTACTGAAGGTAAATCTTGCCTCTTGTTGGAATCTGTTATTTTTTCTAGAATCACATTTGAATGGATACATTTTGATTTCACAAGGCCTAAAGCTCAATATTTCATTACAATGACTGGCAAAAGCATTCACCTACTTCCAATGATGTCCTGTTTAGTTGAACAGGACTAAATATTTCATAATGATTGTTTTATGGTGCATCGTTTTCTTTATAGTAATATGGCGCATCTAGATTTTATTTGATTAGTCTTTGTACCTTGAGAAGGAAGGGAATTGAATTAAAGGTCACAATTAATCATAAAACCTCTAACCTTTTCACCTGTAAATTTAAGTTAGTATCTCCACTCTCTCGATATTCTGATGAGTCAGTTGATTTCTATAACCACCTCCACCTAAGTACTTCATGCACTTGCTCTGCACTTCTGAGTGGATTTCTAGGAATTCATGACATGTCCTGTCTGAATGTTTTCCTTTGTTAGCATTTTCCATGTGACCGACGTGAGTAGTTGACATACAGTACGTGACACCTGAAGAGGTTTTGCAACATCTTGTTGGGACATTCTAAAGCCTGAAGCATTCTGTTCCCTTGATTGCTCCCATCATTAGACAATGGCTACATTACTGTGTCACAGATGGGTATTATAACAACAGGAGCAGTGAGAACAGCTCAAAGCCCCACCTGGATGGCACTGGTGATGTCATCTCCAGACTGAGAAGTGATGCTACCAAATGAGATGATCAGTTCGTTGGAGTCCAGTTTGTCACTGGCTGAGAAACGTGTTCCTCCTGTGCAGGGACATCACAATGGATTTGAATATGACAGTACTAGATGAACAGCATTGCAAGACAATGTGATGTCTCTAAACATCAAAGCATAAAGGTGCACATTCTTGTCAGACTGAACAGAAGTGTTTAGTCACAACTCCAGTCACTCTACCTACAGCACTTTTACTGCATTATTCTGCACTTTTAGTGCACTAAAGCACTTATTTAAATGTGTTGGCATATGTGCAGTAATTTGGAGCCTCTGTTAGAATATTATAAAATATCATCTCCTATAAGACAAGGATAATGCAGTCTATTAAGCAAGAAAGAAACTATAAATATATCCATCCATATTCTAACCATTTAATCTAATTCAGGGTGATGGGGGAACCCGTGTTTCTCCCGGCAAGCGATGTGAGCAGGGCAAGATACACCCTGGAGGGGACACCAGTCCATCACAGGGCAGACAGTTACAAACACAAACACACTCACATCGAAGCAAGTCTTCCAGAAGCCAACCAGCAATACTGTACATTTGGACTGTAGAAGGAAACCAGAGCACCCAGAGGAAATCCATGCAAACACATCAGAGAGAGTCCCGACCTCTGGCTGAAGTACCTGTCTCTTTCGCAAACTCCTCCAGCCGGGGGTCGGCACTGGGTCCCAGAGCGATGGTGTGGACGTGGACACCACTCCTCTTCACTTCCTCCAGACAGGACCCTACGCTGCTGTCTTCACCGTCCGTCAGGAGAATGATCTCGTCCCCAGCCGTGTCCCCGTCATCCTGTCGGAGAACCTGGGAGAGGAGGAACTGGTCAGGACAGCAGTGTGGAGCAGTGCTCAGGGTTCAAATCCCAGGTGAGACACTGCTGCTGTGCTCTTGAGCACCTGAAATGTTCTACTAAAATCTCTTGCCTGTATAAAAGGAAGTTGCTTTCTATAGAAGTGTTAAACATGCAGGCACAGTGGTGAGCATTGCTGTCTTGCAGTGCTGGAGCTGGTTCAATTCCTGGGCTGCTGTTGTGTGGAGTTTATGTGTTCTCCTGCACTCTCATGGTTTTTGTCTCGACATACTGTACTGGAGGTTAATTGGCTTTTGAGAAAACTGGCCATGGTGTGAGTGTGTCTATGTTTATCATGCAATGGACTGATGACCCAGGGTTTATCAGGGTTTAACCAGGTGGATGCTGCACATTGGTGGTGGTGGAGGGGATCCCCATTACCTGTATAGCACTTTGAGTGGAGTGTCCAGAAAAGCGCTATATAAGTGTAAGCAATTATTATTATTATTATTTTTATTTTTATTTTTATTATTATTATTATTATTATCATGCCTTGCACCTGTTGCTTGCTGGGATAGACTCCGCCCCCCCCTCAACCCTGTACTGGAATAAGTGAATAGAATGCTTAAAATTATAAAGACGTTTTTACGGGGGTGCTGTGCTATGTACCTACAACTATACACCCTGTACAATGCACATGTGGTTATTTTAATCATACTTCCTGCCCAGACCTTGGTAGACCTGTAGGAGGTGCTATAAACACAAAACCTTACAGGCGAAGCACCTTGACATTCTTGATTTAAATTCAAATTTCCCATAATTTTCAATTTATTTAGTTTTAATAAAATATTGATCTGGTTTATTACGCAATATTCTTTTTACAAAAAAGATGTACAGTACTTATGTCCACACAACACTTACATCTTCTACACAATGTGCCGAGGCAAGAAAATTGTAAAATGATTCCAATATATAGTTAAATGTCTAAAATTCTGGCAGGTCAATGCAGAGCTCGCTCACCTCAAACGCTTTCTGGATGCCGCTGCAGATCTTGGTGCCTCCATCGGCTGCAGAAGGCAGCGCACTGGCAAGCTGGGTCCGTGCCGCCTGCCCATCGATGAGAACCAGACCCTTCAAGATCCGGGCATAACCTTTGAACTCCACGATGCCCACTCGCGAGCCCTGCTCCACAATCTGGTCCAGGAAGATCATCGCAGCCTGACGGAGCCTGTTGATCCGGTCAGACTAGAAGAGGGAAGAGGCAGAACTAACACCACTCGTTTGCCAGAGTTCCATGAATCTTTGAAAGGCTTAAATGAAGAGTCTGAGACAGACTTTGTTTATTTGGAAATTTAAAGATGAGTCTGAGAGACTGTACGAATTGCTTGTTTAGAATACAGTTAGTGGTTTAGCTGCTCAACTTGGATAGAAAAGGTCTTCAAGAAAATGTTATGATAGAAGCTCAAAGGACAGCAAAACCTTTTGGCTGCGGTGTTTTGATTTTTCTTACTCTGTGAAAAAAGGCACTTTGGTGTTTTTTAACCTCACAGCTGCATATTTGTTCTGTCTGTTGGACTAGGCCTACTTATTTTAAAAATCCTATAATGGATCGTGTCAATGTCCAAGGGTCTGTCACACTATACTGTATATAACAATACAAGCGGGGAAATGCTGAGCTTAAAGATGCTACTAACAAAAAACGATGTAGTTCTGTTCACTAGTTCTGACCTAGTCATCTTTCTTAAAGCAAGTCTAAGCAGCTCCACTCTTCACATTAACTTTTTAATAAAAACATTAGCAAAATATGCAATTTTGTTCATAAAAAAGTTAGTACTTTCATAAAACTTAGTTCAATTTTAATTTTAGTACTGTACATTAATAGGTGATGATTTTTACGGGGTAAGAAGTGGATGTAGGCATAGGTGGTCCACCGCATCTGTGACTTGGATTAAGTGGTCCGCAGACCATAGAACTTTGAGAGCCACTGCTCTAGACAATGTGGAGAAGCAAGAAAGTTATATAATTATTAGAATAAATAGATAAAAATGTCAAATTAAAATCAATGGATGTTATTAGAATATAGTATGACGCACTAGCAAAGCCTCCAAATTGAATCTGAAAATCTGTCTAGTTTACGAACCATACCAGAGCAAAAGGCTCCCATCAATGATATATTATATACTGTATGTACTGTATATTGGCATACTGTATATGACACCAGAAGCACAGACTGGAATGTGCATTCCAGTGGTCCGCATTTCATCCTGAAAATAACACCCTTTTCAAGCGTCCATTTCATTCATAAAAGGTGAGGAGAAAAAAATGAACTTACCAGGTTATCTACTGTTGGAAAACAAAAATCACTTTTCCTTTACTAAAAGTGCAGAAATGAGCCTGTTCTTAATACAGTAGCTTCATTTCTACTGTTCAATACTGCCTGACAGTATTGTGTCTATTCTTGTATATTGTGTATTGTGTCTATTCTTGTAAATGACCATCATCAGTGAGAGATAAAGCAGAGAGCTCTGGGAGTCAGAACTTGCTTCTTGCTTTTCGCTTATGAACCCCACAACAGCACACAGGGGAGATGGGGAAGTGTTTGCAGACTCCTTCAAGCCAATCATCTTTCAGCACATTGCAGGCAGCACAGCCCTCTTACTGGATGCTCAGAACTGATTGGAGGAGACGCACATCCCTCATGACAGCACCAATAGACTGCAAGCTGGGTATTATCATGACCCAGGAGAGGCCCTGGCTGGCAAGTCCAATCCTATAAGTGGTGACGCCACTTAACAAACCCAAGTGTCCAATAGAGCTGCCTAGTGACATGACCCAGGCTTGAATTCAAAAACTTTGACTGAGCCTCTCAGGACACCTTACCTTGATGCTATGTTTAACACTGTACTTTCATTTGAATTGCATGGTAGGAAAGTCGTAAGGGCATCTTCCTTCCACCTGTGTAAGACTGATGGGTAAAGGCCTTTGTTCTGCCTGTCTGATATTGAAATATTGATACAGTAAGTGACTTTTCATGACATAACATCACCATTTTCATGCAGGTGAAACAGGTCTCAAATCTTGTTGTCTTAGTACCAGCAGGGGACATAGCCAACAGATTCTGTGCATGTGCACCACAGACCAGCACAAGAGAAATACTTGCTTTTAAACTTAATTCAATGCACAAAGAAAGGGAAAAAAACTGATACTGTCAGTCTACTGTATATATGATTAAAAAATCAGGCCATGCATTCACTGAGCTGCTTTATACAATGCAGAACTCTGGCAAGTGTGACGACCCATCCTTCTCTTGGTTGTGTAATAATGAAAACGTACCTGTGTCATGCTCCCGGAGGTGTCCAGCACCAGACATACCACCCGTTGTCTGGCCCTCAGCAGAGTGAAGGTTGGACTGGGGGGGTCTGCTGTCATGGGGGGGTTGTTGCCGTCTTTGAAGTCAGGAGTCTGGCTGATGACGCCCCAGACACTCCTGTAGTCACAGAGCTTGTTCTGGGCATTCTGCACCCAGAAATTGTGAGTGTTCTCATCACAGAATGTAGCTTCCTTGGAGCAATGAATAAAAAAACCATATTATATGTAGTATATAAACATGTGGAGGTTAATTCCACCCTGGTATGTAAGTAATCGGGGGGCATGATGTCACAGTGGTTCTTATTACTGCCTTGCTGCCCTGGGACCTTGGGTTCAATTCTGAATATGGGGTGCTATCTGTGTGGAGTCTGCATGTTCTTCCTTGGTTCACGTGGGTTTCCTCAGGGTCTCTGGTCTGCACCCCACGTCCAAAGACACAGTGGTAAGTTAATTGGTTTCTGGGAAAATTGTTCCTTTTGTAAATGGTGTTGGTGTCTGCCCTGTGATGGACTGGTGTCCTGCCAAGGGTGTATCCTGCCTTCACCCATTGCTTGCCAAGGATAATCTCTGCCTCCCCTCTCAACCCTGAATTGGATGAGATGGTTAGAAAATGGATGGATGTACAATGTTTCATACAGCAGTTAACCATTTTTTGTTCCCATTGCAGCCAACACACAAGCTGAGAGCTCCTGACTCAAACCTTTGTTCATTTGTCTCTAGTCCTATGTTTACCTACAACCTACAGATCACAGTTAAGGTACAGTATTTGACCAACAGGCACAATTGACTTCTTCATGACCGGTCTACTTTCTTCATTAGCTTTGAAGGGGTAGAGTTGTAGATACAGATACAGTATTTCCATTTCTGCCTGCTATCTATGTTAACAGTATACTGCTCACTACAGTACCAGTTTTCTGTTTTCAGGTGTGAAGTGAATAAAAGGCAAAACAAAAGAGCTCACGTACAGTACCGTTTGTGACTGAGGCTGTGTAAGGAGCAGTCTCTTTCAATAGGAGGTCACCTGTGAGACTGAGACTGAGGGAGGAGCAGTATCATTCTACAGGAGCTCATCTGTGTGACTGAGGCAGTACGGGGAGCAATATCTTTCTACTGGAGCTCACCTGTGTAATAGAAGGCTGATACATGATTGAGACATTTGTATTCTGCTCACTGTCAGGGATGAAGACACAGTTCTTTGTGGGCAGCAGTGTGCTGGGGTCTATCTCACAATGTCTGTCTCCATCACGGTTCTTGAATGTGCCGCTAATGTGTTCAGGACACCTAAGAGTATAGGAGAGAACAGATAGGCAATTGGTACACCTAAATGTCATGAGAATTGTGCTGAATCTTGACAGTCATCTAGAGTACTGGAGAAGAGGAAAAACCTGTGTGTACAGTCAGAGTGAAAGCTGTTGGGGCAGCAATAATGAAGGAGCAGATTCTATGTTTAGACTGAGATTGAGCTAAAATGTGTGTGGAGATCTTGCTGGAGAAGGGATTTCCACTCACCTAACAGCTTCTATCTCACCAGTGTCATGCATATAAAAGGGTTCCTGGGAGTTCAATTCACTGAACACTCCCCATCGCAGGACTGCCCAGGTATACAATAAAACACGACCTGGAGCACAGAAAAAAATAGTGCAGTCTAGTAACACGAGATGTACTGTAAGAGACAGGGGGATTCTGAAGAGACTCTTTTGTATATTTGCTTAGTTTAAAAATACCACAAATTATGCTCAAAATGCATAACTGCAGCTAAGGAGAACAAGAATATATTTCACAATACAGCTTGGCTCATTGATTTCTAGCTTCCATTCTGAGTTACTATGAAGTTGGATCAATCTGATGCTTGATTAGAAGAAGTTAACAAGCTACGCAGAGCTCTGTTCATTGAGCTCTAATCTACCTAATCAAACTAAAGCACAATGGCACAATGGCTCTCCAGGTTTACAACCAGGATAAGAGGTGGACACCTGGATGCAAGCTAATTCAGTGGGAGTCCGAGGTGCTCAGGGCTGCAGTCTTACCTCTGGGTCCGTACATGTCAAGGGCCTGGTCATTCAACAGGTATGCAGGGGTCAGGTGGACATGTTCCCCTTCTTGACCACATTTACCAAGAGTGGAAGTGTATGGAGTACCGATGCTGTTGTCACAGAATGGATCAGCAACCAGCACACTTGCCTGTGACAGATAAATCATATATTGATATTGTTAGTGGTACAATAGTGGTACCTGTGTGAGTGTGTGTGTACTCACTGGTGTCCCATCCAGGAAGAAGCCCCTCCTATCACCCTTTGCTACCAGGAGAGACTGAGTTTTGAGGGGTCAGGGAATAGGGATATGATGAAAATTGAGGGTTAGGGGTCCTGGGACAATCTTAGTGTTGAGGGTTAAATGTACTGGAATAGGCTGTGGGTTGAGGATTAATGTTAAGGATTGGTTTCATCCTTAAAGATTGGTAGTCCTTAACAAGATTAAGCAGCATTGCTGTAATACATCACTCAACTGGTCATAGTGAAATAGCTACTGTCTCTAGAATAGTAGGGGTTATCAGGAAATAGTACCAAATGAGTTTAACAAGATGAATAATGTCTGATTATACCTCGCCATTATGAGGATGTGATTTCTCCAAAAATTATCCAAATTGTCCACATTTTAATTCACAACTCCAGCATGCACTGAAAATGTCTTGGCCATGTTACACCTGTGGCTAATTTAATTCATCGCGGTTCATTATTGTTGAAGAAAGATACAAGATGTGAAGAAAGGGTTAACTGAGTCCTTTCTGCATGAGGATTGGACTTCTAAGTAGCAGGCTTAGAGTTATGGCAGGAAAGGGGGTAACTGATAAGGATTCCAGAGGCCAGCTAGGAAACCCCAGGGAAGAAAACCTAACACTGACTATTAAGAGTGACCAAAGTCTGTGAACTGGCCGGACACCGTGACCTCCCCCCATTACCATGGTAACGAGCTACGTCAGAAGCGGCAGAAAAGAGCTATATAAACTGTAAGTTTTGTACCAGTATTTCGAACAGTACTTCGGTTTTATTGTTCCTTACATGCAATAAAACTCATTTGTTTAAACTTCATCTCTGGATCCAGAACTTATTCGTCTGTTACAACATTGTTATGCCTTTAAGTGCACAAGAAATACAGTGTGTTTTTAAATTCACTATAAATATTTATAATTAAAATATTTTTAGAATTAAAATATGTATTTTTCTGTATTAATTATCTAATTAGTACTTATACACAATTACTAATAATTCTGTGAACTGCATGTAATTAAAAAACAATAATTCTATTTGTGTTCTCCAGTGTTATGACATACTGTCTCATTTCGATTTTTGGTAGGAACATGGCAACAACATTCTTTCCCAACAATATAATCATTGTATTTTATGAAATTGTCGCTAGTACAGTATGCATAACGTATACTGTAATTAGTGCAGGAAAACAATTTAAATGTTGTACCAATTTCTCTAAAAACCACATGGAGCTGCGCTATTTAGGGGTTCACCACGGCCCCTGGCAGCTTTACAGAATAATGCAGTCCTGCAATTAATTTTTTGAAAAAAATAAAAAAGCAATGTCTTGTTGACACAGCGGTGCCTACAGAGGTACTGTATAACGACTGACACCTTGCAAATTCTAGATGGCTACATCTGTACAATGTCATAAAATATCCAGATGAGGACCATATTGAAAACAGTGCATAGACATCTAGCAGAAATAGTTCATTTAAAAACACTTTTAAGGTTGGATTAAATTTCAGTTTAACCTTATGAAGCTATTTTTATAATATACTCACATTATATATATATTTAATGTACAGAGAAAAGAAATCTGTCTCTCAATTTCAGTCCAGTGTCTTCAGTCTAATACACATCATGAAATACTGTATCTACTGTAGCACAGCGTGAAATTCTGTAGAGATGCGTTTTTGTACCTTAAAATAGGTCTCAGTGCCTGGTTTCCTGTAGAGAGAGTTGTTTTCTTTCCACGTTGTGGGAATTAAAATCCTCACATCCTGGAAAAAAGCACGTTTCTTTGTGGCCGTGAATAGGTAAGGGGAAGCTTCTGTGAACATTTCCTGAAGAAAAAAAACAAGAGAGGTGATTAATCAGTGTGTCTGCAGTGGTGCTGTCCAATTCGGACCCTGAAGAGGCGCTCGGTGTGTCTGCAGTGGTGCAGTCCAGACCTGGTTCTGGAGTGGCCAGTGTGTGTACTGCAGGGCTGCAGACACACCGAGCGCCAACAGGCATGTCCGGACCTGGTTCTGGAGTCAGTGTGTGGTCAGTGGTCAGTGGTCAGTGGACTAAAGCAGGCCTGTCCAGTCCTGAATCTGGAAGGGTCAGGGTTTCTGCAGCAGGGCTGTCTTGTCCTGGTCCTGCAGGGCTGGTCCTAGTGGACAGGTTTCCTGTGCTTTATAACAGCAGGGCAATGAAAAGCTGAGAGAAGCTGTTATATTGACCCCATTAAGCTGATTGAGTTTTTCGGGAGCTGGGTTAGAACAAAAACCTGCAGACAGATACTGGCCTTCCAAACCTTCAACCCCCTGTTTCCTCTCCTTGTTTCTAGTGTCCTCCCTGGCCCCAATTCAACATTTTTTTATGCTTTCAGATCTCTTGGTTTTCTTATCTCTTGGCCCCTGGTTCCATTTCACGTGTTGCTGTCTTCTCAGCCCAGAGTCTCTCTGGTGTCCTACCCTCAGCTCAGCCAGCAGGTGTCCTGTGACCATTGTTTCTACTGGCCTTGTGTCTGGTGTCATCCCAGGTCCCAGATTAACCTTTTTATGGTTTCCAATCTCTTCCTATCTCTTGGACCCAGGTTTCATCTCACTTGTTGCTTTTAATGCCTTTTTTTTCAGACCGGAGGCTCTCTGGTGTCCTGCTCTGAAGGTGTCCTGTGACCCTCTCTCTCTTCACTTCCCACCTGACGTCTAGCACAACACAACTTCCAACCACTCTCACAATTGTTCAGGCCAAAATCATGAAGGCCTCAGGGCTCAGAATCTGAGCAAAAAGTACGACCATAAAACCCCCATACTTAGCTCTCTTTCTTGGCTTCCTGTCTGGCACAGGGCGGACTTTAATATCCTTCTACTTACTAAAAGGCTCTCAGAGGTCAGGCACCTGTCTATCTAATGGAACTTATTAAAGTTTAGCATCCAAGTCGCCTGCTTAGATCACAGAATGCAGGCCTTCTTCATATTCCACGAATTAATAAAATAACAGTTGGCGGTAAAGCTTTAGTTGCAGGGCCCCTAGCTTATGGAACAGTCTCCCACCCCATGCTCGGGATGCCGAGTCAGTCTCAGTATTCAAATCCAGCCTGAAGACCTATTACTTTAGCCTAGCCTACTCACACCTTACATCATAGCCTGCTGCAGCCATGGCTGCTGGTGCCATTGTGTGTCTGTGTGTTGGCCCACCAGGTAGATACATCTGTTCTGACCAGACTATCCTATTCTCCTCCCCACATGTCCGGATGGTGCCTGAGCTGGGCACCACCTGAGTTGGATGCTGCATCACTGCCATGGCTCCAAGAGGGACATCGTGGATATAGCTATCATTTAGGAGGAATTTACTGGTCTACAGAGATCTGCACGGAGTACTGGCACACAGCAGACATGATGGATGGATTAATACCTTTATTCAGGTATTCCTTTTTTATTAATTGCATAATGTTAGCATGCCAAAAGGGGTTGGGCAGCCAATTGACCTTGGACCCCTAGAGGTTATTTTTTCCTTACTAGAGTTTTTGGTTCCTCTCCTCCATTGTCTTCTGGCCTTCTGTGTTCTGTATTCACAACATGTCACAGGTCACTTGCTTTGTTAAGTGCCATGGGGCAACCTTGTTGTGAAAGGCCGTATATAAAAATAAATTAAATTGAATTGAACAATTAGCTTACTAGTATGTTTTTTGCACTGTGGGTGGAAACAGGAGCTCCTGGAGGGTATCGGTTGTCATGTTTACAATAATATGTTTACAACTCCTCTTCCTGCAGCATCTGTGGTGGTGAAGCTGGAGACCATTCTGAGTCATTTCCCCAGCCCAGTCTGCCTCACATGCTCCTTATTAACTATCTTTCCACCTCAAATGACATCCCTATGCTTGACACTGAATTGCTTTTCCACCCTCATCTGTTATTGCTCAATACCTAGAAAGAAACCTTGTTTGGTTTCTCTGATGGTTTTTCTGTCTCAGATTTCCTCTCCTGTCAACGTACAAATCTTGAATTGGCCACTTCTGACCCTGAGTCAGCAGACTCCTTGCTCCTAGTTGAAGACAGCAATGGCTTTATTGTCCAACGTCTTGATTCTCCCTTCTCCTTCTGCTTCTGCTCCTACTGTACTCCCTACCCCCATCTACTGTCTCCTCTTATTGTGTATTCTCTATTGTGTATTGTGCACATCTTGTGTATTGTTTTTATTGTTGTTTTTGTCATTCTGTAAAGCAAATTGAGAAGCCGCCTTTAAAGATTATTATTATTAGTAGTAGTAGTAGTAGTAGTAGTAGTGTGCTGCATCAGCCCCATCACAGTTTCAAGTCAGAAGTATTCTGGGAAGAAATGCTAATTAAATGACTTGTCAGAAGCTTTTAACCCTTCAATTATTAACAGCCTGGTTTTTCTTTCCATCCTCAGGTGCCTGCAGTTTCATAGCCAACATCTCCAGCACTTTCCAGACCTGCCTCTTGACCCCCATGTTGCGCATGTCATTGTCGTCAGCTTACCGGTACTTTGTCATACATGGATATTGAACACATGAAGCAGCCCAAAGATCTTCTGCACTGTACCGCCTGTGTCAGATTGTGGTGCGCAAATTACAGTCTATCAGATTTTCATCTCTTTAAAATTGATTTCAGAGTCGGGTTGCCCGCTTACTAAGCACATGACTTCTACTCCTTTTACAAAGTTGGAGTTTCTTAGAATCTTTCTCACTTCTGAGGCTTTTTCCACCTCCTCCTTGCCTGGAGCCTCAATCGCATTCAGTTACATCTCTTCACCTTCTTGTCAGGGAAGTCTTGTACTAATAGTGAACTGCTATCCACTACCTCATTATACCTCAGCTACACCTTGGAAATCATGGCCACAAAAAGATGACATACAGTACATACCATGAAAATTATTTGGCTCATATGTATTGTATTGTATGTGTTACATATAGTCTGAATTCTGAATTCTGCTTGCCATTGGATACACTGGATCAAAAGATTATTTCAGACATAAAATTCCACAATTATTCAATCTGACCAGCAATAACAAAAAATAAAACAATCATGCAAGTTGAAAATCCTATGTGTTTCTCATTTTGCCATTGCTGTTAAAGTTTATCAGGTAGTGCACATTACAATACATATGACCACAGAAGTCCTACAAATGACCATAAACACAGATATACAGTACAAATAAGAACAACAGGATCCATGAGACAACGTCCATTTACTAACATTCAGTTTAATGATTCAGCATTTCTCTTCACTGTTTCCCTACAAATAAAAAACGAAATATTATAATGGTATTCCATTTATCCCTATCAAAATTATTTGTTGTGAGGAAAGCATAATTGTGTTGTGTTTTAATACAGGTAACTGGAGGGAAGCTGAAATTTGAACAGGAAAACAAATTAACTTCCTCATCAAAGAAACAACAAAAGTATACATCCTGTTTTCACCTCTCTAAGCTTGTAAAAGTGGTACAAGAGACATAATTCACATTCATGTGGTACAATACCAAAATAAAGACAAAAGCAGCAAATTCCAGAAATGTTTTTGCTTCTATTTCAACCCAGTGATAAATAATATGATATCATATATAAAAATTAGAATTTTGTCTCATAAAGATCACCAATATCTTATTTGTATGGTGTGTTAATGTGTGATTGGTCTTTTTGACATTGAAAAGCATCGTAGTAACTTCTTGATCAACCCTGCTTTTAATCATTCATCAACTAACTTTTTTCACATTACATGTTGTTGAAGAGGTTTGACGCTCAGCTCAACCGCTCAATTTTTAGTACTTTACAGATTTGGTAAACAATACTGTACTGATGCTTTTTGCTGGAGTTAGTAAGAACATCCAGCCAAACAGGATAATCCAGATAAATTAAAGTTTAGACTTGCATGCTTTCTGACAAAACTGACCTTGTATTGCTGTAGGCATTGTTAGGTTTGCAGAATACCTCTGTTTTTTTTAAGTGAGGTTATAAATTGCATTATGTTATGATACAAAAAAGAATCTGAATATTCTGAACAACAACCTAATTTAAATACAGTATACCCTGTAAGTAAAGACAGCTTCCATATTCCTGCATTGTGTTAAAGGCAGCAGTGATCACTGTGCTGACGGTAGCACTAGCAGCAGTAGTAGATGTTAAATCTGATTTAGTATTAGTAAAGCAACAACAACTCCCTGTGTCCTGAGGACCTTACCTTGATCTTGTCAATGAGCGCTGGGTTCTCAGGCACACGGGGGTTGATGGCGACGACCACCCCTCTGTATCCATTATCAATCAGCTGGACTGGAGACCCCAGAGTTACAGAGGCCGTCCAGCACAGCAGCAGCACAGAGGACAACATTCCTTTGGAGCTCAGAAGGAGGGATTGTGTGTGTGTGCTGTGATCCCGCACTATTTATTGAAAGGCCCCAGCAGGGGAGTGCTTGGTGGTCATGAATCACTACTACCATGTCTCCTGTTTTCTCCATATCTCTCACTGCATTGTCTCACAAACACTTTTCGTGACCTTTCCTTCCCCTAGTTTTGCCCTGTGTTGTTTCTCAAGAAATTAACTCTGTTTTAAATCATTAAATCATTAAAATCGTTAATTTTTAACTAACACACTCTCTGCCACTTTAACTAACACACATTTGTGCCAGGATAAATACAGTATGAAGTGTTTTGGTAATGGACATTACCCACAATAGTATTACACACAAGGAACTTTATTTGTGAAGCAAACCGTTCGCAAAGTTAGTAAATTGATAATAAAAGCATGGGCAGCTATATTTTGCAGATGTATTTTGTATGTACTGTATTTTTGGGTATATACAAGACACTACTGAGGTATACAGACAAATCAAAAAGTTTGATTTGTTTTCTATTTTCAATAATTACTGTACTTAATTATATGAACACATTAAGACCACAAGTTACGAAGATACACATACTGTATCTAAAAGAGGCGTATTTTTTCTCATACTCATACAACATTGTATTATCATACGACATAAGGAGTTTGGGGTGTCCTGGACAAATTGTGCTCTGCACTTGATGATTCTAATACTTTCTTGATGTTGCTGCTACTTCTATTAAAACATTCAGTAATAATCAGTGTGTTTCTGTAAAACTTGCAACACCAAGCACTCTCCATTAGGAGCACCTCCCACCAGAGCACGGTGAAGCAGCCCCTGTCCACAGCAGAGCAGGGGGAGAGAGGAGCTGCTTCATCAATCATACTCTACGTCCTAATGAGAGAATGTGTGAAAACAAAAATGACACAAAATGGTACTTTTTCAACACATACTGTATTTAACCTCAAATGATTGCAACGTTCGAGATCCATGTGTGGGGAACTATGTGAACCTTTAGATTCACTAACTGTGGCACCACCTTGAGCTGCAATGGCTGCAAATAAACAATTCCTGTAAGCGCTGATCAGTCTCTCACATTGGTTTTGAGGACTTCTGGAGCTCCATAGAGAAGGTCTTCAGCTCTGTGACATTTAAGAGTTGCTTTGCATGGACAGCTTGTGGCTCCTGCCACAACATCTCCGGGGGGGGTTCAGTCTGAATTTTCACCAGGCCGTTGTAAAACGTGAATCTGCTTCTTCTGTGTTCCTTTGTAGATGTGCTTGTGTTGTTTAGGACCATTCTCGTGCTGTAACACTCACTTTTAGCTCAGCTTCAGGTCTCTTCGAGAGTCTTCTGATACAATTTTGTATCAGCATTTGAAAGGAATTAGGTCAGGCTTTTATTACACTATTGTTATATTAGCATTACTGTAGTGTTGCTAATGCGCTACATGCCATTTATAATCTTAAAAATGTAAAATTCCCACATTTGTAGTTGATTTTCTGTGATCTTCACCTTCACACTGTTTTTATGTGCCATGTATTGGTTATTAACAAGCTATGTTTAATCGAAATAATATGAAGAACCGTATGTATTCAAATAGTATTATTATTATTTATACTTACTCGTCAAAAGAGGATTGCCGAGATTTTTGCAGATTACTTCTTCGTTGAAAAACGTGACAGTATTTAACCAAAATCAACGAATATCAGCAATGCATTGTGAAAAAGATTGTGAAAAGATGCCGTGTTATATGTTTTCAGTTTCAATTATATATGCATTTATTAATGTTGTCGATATTACGGTTGCAATTTAACATTGATAATACATCGTCCTATCAAGGAAGCCCCGAGAGAGAGTTCTCACCCGAGTAAGGTCTTTATTTCAATATTGCAACATTGGGATCCCCGTGTCAGAGACTCAACTCATTACAAGCAGTACAGACTTTTTATAAAGATGTTGCAATGCAAGGGAAAGTACAGCACTTTGTTCCCTCTAATACTTCTCCTTTCCTTAGGACAAAACGGATTACATCCTAAAAACGAAAGAAGAAGCACCAATATATTTTTTTTCAAAGCTTAGCAGTTACCCTCGGCTAATTTAGTAATCTAGACAGTCTTCTAAGAATCTGCACGTAGCACAGCAGTTACATATTTTCCTAAAGTTCTTTACATTTTAAGACTCAATTTAATTATTAGATTTCCATTTCAATTACCTTCTTTTTATACTTTAAATGTTTAAAAGTTAGATCCTTCATATGGATTCCCAGGAGGCTCCTGTCACGATCGTTACTCTCCCTCTTAAGGGCGCTCCAGCCCTTCCTCGTTTTCCCCCATTCCCCACACCTGTTCCTTATTCCAGCCCCTCTTTAGTTCCACCTTTAAAGCCAGACGCAGGCGTTTGCTCGGGGCTTCTCATTGAATCCCGTTTCCTGAGAGCCCGGGGGGGGGGTCCTGCCGCGTCTGGCTCCGTTATGGTTTTAGGTTCCTTGTCCCGACGGTCCCGACCCGGTTCTGGTTTTTAATAACTTTGGATGGAAACCCTGGTCTTGGACTTTGCCTTCCGTTTTGGATTTCCCTTTTGGATTTATGCTTGGATTGTTTGCCCTGGACACCAGCTCACCTTGGACACGCCCCCCTGTCTCCTGACCGACTCCTGCATGATATTGTAACGCTTACGGCCGACAGGTACTGTGTAAGAGCCGGCGTACCAGAGCAGGTGACGTCACCGCCCTTCCCTGTGATAGCAGGACTACAGCTACTGGGCTGTGGAGAGATCTCTCTTTAGCTCACGGGGCTAGGTCGCTGCAGAGAGACGCGGAAGTCCCGGGTCCGAGCCCCGGACGGTGTGGGGCCGACCTGATGCGGCAAGGGCGCCCGCCTGAGCCCCCGTTGCGTTACAATATTTTTCCCTATTGTTTCTTCACCTTTCGGATCGTGTCGTCCGCATAGGGCCCGGAAAGAACTGTTCCTGACGGCTCCCATACTTTGGATTCTTGCGTTCTTAACAGAATATACTGATGTGTAAACATATTCATCACCATATTGCGAAGCACTGGAATAATACATGTCATACAGCAACCTGAAAACAGGAAGACAAGTGTCACAGCTACTATAACCAGTGTTAGTAACTTAAAGAAAAACATTCCCATGTTCCAAACAGTGACTCTAATCAGAAGAAGAAAGCGGGTGTATCTTTGATGCCTCTCTCCTTTTTCACTCATTAGTTCTTAAAGCACAGGTAAATCCCTATGGGCTGGAGCCCAGCATAATCTTAGGGGGTTTACAAGATAGGTCAACAGCTGGGTAATAACTACACTTTGTCCCCCTGCCTCAGCTGTGCCGTTTTGCAGAACAATTCGAGCTGAAGTTGTAAAATTTCTCTTTGTTCCGTTCTTGCAAAACATCTTATTATGAACAAACCAATCACAATCATTTGCATCTAGGGAGATAACTCTCGAGGGTAACCCCCCCTTAAAACTATATTGTTCTACCAATCAGGTTCTGCTACTAGATAAGAGATGTAGAAACCTTTCCCATGAAATCATTTTTTTGACCTTTGTGATCCCTTCAGGGAGTAAATCAGCACAGAAGCAGCAGCTTTAGTCCACATGTTTTTCAAGCAGGATATTAACAGTATGATCATAACGAATAATACCAGACCCACAAATATGTATTGAACCAGAGACCCTCCCCATGTTCCTAGCACAGACTGTAGCCATGCACCAATGCCCCAATCATCTGGATTATAATTATGATATTTTTTTTTGTTCTTCATCATAGATGTGCTGTTCTATATCATTAATGTGCTCAGACTTGTCTAGAATACAAATACTGCTTAGTCTTCGCTCACCTAAACAGCTGTTTACTATCGCCCTAATAGAGAATGGCCTAGAACTGTGATTATAGCGGGGAGCATACGGTTAGTTCCATTCTAATACATTTGAGTTAAAAAAAAAAAGATTAAAAGCAGAACTATTTACCCATGTCAGTAAACCTAATATGTAAAAGCCATTGCAATTGCTATAAAAAGCCTTTAGGCATTGCTAGAGAGTCGTTTCTGCTATTAGGCATTAAAAAAAAAACTTTAGAGTGGCCTTCAGGTGTGACAAAAATAACCACTGATAAGAATCTGATTGATTACCACCTTCTGTGTCAATAATTGACTGCTGGAATGCAGGTAGAAGGCAGCCAAAGGCTCCCGGAGGAAGTCCCACCCCCTAAGGGCTCTGAATGGCTGAACATACAATGAATGACACTGTTTTTATCCAATCAGACCTTTTTGAAGTGGTCGGTTTCAAACTTCAATTCCAATAGCCAATACGTTGTACTCTGTTTCCTCCAGGTCTGGAGATGAGTAAGGTTAGCCTTTTGTGGATATATCACTAGTCTTACGGATGCCGAAAACAAGTTAAAAACATGGCACATATTCTTTTCTGATAGTTTTTGCTTTTGCGGACATGTTTTGCTGGCTTACTGATTACTTATCGACGCACTTCGGAAGCTTGCTGAGGTGCATCATCAGATAAAAAAGTCTGTTATTGTGATCGATTGCCTCGGTGTATTTCGGTTTCCGAAAACGGTTTTGTGAAGCACCGGTTGTCTATTTTCGATTGATAAAAGGTTTTCTGTAAAGGTCTGTTGGTTTTTTGGTTTTGTTGGTGAAGCACAATGAAATGAGACGTGGTCTTCAGTCAATATTGACTTAGGTCGAACCTGCCAGCACATAGAAAGTTAGTAAGGGCCACACAATGGCATGGTGGCTCGGATTGCTATTTTGAAGACATGGGGCCTTGGATTCAATTTCTGGGGTGTTATCTGCATGGAGTCTGTACAGTATGTACTCCCGTGTTCACACACAGGTATGAGAAGTGTGTCTTAAGTCAATATTGACCTAGTCAATATTGTTCACATAGGTTTCCTCCCACAGTAGGTTAAATGGCTTCTGGAAATATTGGCCCTTGTGTTTGTATCTGTTTGTGTCTTGCAATACTCCTGCTGCTTGCTGGGCTTGCTCCCCTGCACCCTTGTACTGGATAAAGCAGTTAGAAAAGTGATGGATGGAAGAACTAGATAACTGCAGAGTCACTTCTGAGTATTTTATTTAGACAGAAGACAGGTTGACTGTAAGGTCTTCATTAGCTCCATTGAAAAATAGCAGATGAATAAAGTCAAAACTTTTTTTTTTTGCTAAACTGAAAATACCCAGTAAGTATAATCAAATGTATGTCAATGACATTACATTTTGCATCAGTTGGCTTTTTGCATACAAAATTAGAAAAAAATCCAAGGCCAACGACATCACTAAAAATATTTAAATAGATCTTTAATAGGACCGCATTCGCAAATGCTCACTTTCAAGTTTTAGTTTTTACAATAGTTAGATATTAACTAATAGTTTTAGTTACTGTGGTACAATAAATCTCAAGTCCATGGCACTGCATTTCGGATCAGTCAGATTTCCACATACCAACTTTAAAGAACATTGATTAGCTGATAAAAAGAAGAAATTATACAAAAAGCTTACTACATGTGCCACTCACAAAATTCAAGATGATAGAATACAATCCAACTTTATAGCAGCTTTGGAACAGGATGGGATTATCAATTTAATTGAACACTTAACCCCAGTTCTTGAAAAATCCAAACAACATAGCAATCATGTATAAACTGAAACCAGACTCATTCCTTCACTCTGCCTGGAAGCTCTCCAGTTACTGCTACAACCATCACTTAATCCATTGTTTGACTGGGAAACAGCCCACAGCTGGCAAAATAGAGAAGCTTGGGAATTTCCAGAAGAAAAAATGATCACGTTGCACAGCCTGCAGGGAGTGAGTGTAATAATACACCAAGTTTTAACTTGAGTGCTTTAAAAGAGAAGCAGTTTGCATGATACTGTTACATCACAGTGTTATATAAGGACCTGTGTGCATTTCAGATACTCAGATCCAGCAGAACCAGAGCTGCTACCAGGAGAACCACAGAATGGAGTCCAAGAGGAGCTGGGGAAATGGATCCTCGTGACAAAAGCAACATTCTGGGCTCGTATGTGGACACTTGGGTGATGGTGGAGGTCTCAGAGGTGCCCCCCTTTTCATCCGTGGCGCGCAGGGCGAAGTAGACCACTGATTGGGTCATGGCAGACAAGGGCTCCAAAGGCAGGAGGAGAGTCTGGGTCTGTCCTGCTGGAACACTGTGCAGAGAGGAGGTGTTGAGGGGCAGAGCAGCAGTGAAGCTCTCTCTCAGGGCCTGTGGGCTGAGGCCAATTCTGATGTCATAGCTGGACACTGGAGGAGAGGGAGAGGAAGATCAGAGGGGGGAGGAACCCAGTGTCTCTCTCCTGTCCCATTGTAGTGATGGGTGTCCAATCTGTGTGTCTCTCACCTGTCCCAGTCTAGAGATGGGTGTCCAGTCTGTGTATCTCACCTGTCCCAGTGAAGTTATAATTGTCCAGTCTGTGTCTCTCACCTGTCCCGGTGTAGTGGTGGGTGTCCAGCCTTTCTCTCACCTGTCCCAGTGTAGTGATGGGTGTCCAGTCTATGTCTCTCACCTGTCCCAGTGTAGTGATGGGTGTCCAGTCTGTGTCTCTCACCTGTCCCAGTGTAGTGATGGGGGTCCAGTCTGTGTGTCTTTCACCTGTCCCAGTGTAGTGATGGGTGTCCAGTCTATGTCTCTCACCTGTCCCAGTGTAGTGATGGGTGTCCAGTCTGTGTCTCTCACTTGTCCCAGTGTAGTGATGGGGGTCCAGTCTGTGTGTCTTTCACCTGTCCCAGTGTAGTGATGGGGGTCCAGTCTGTGTGTCTTTCACCTGTCCCAGTGTAGTGATGGGTGTCCACTCTGTGTCTCTCACCTGTCCCAGTGTAGTAATCATCTCCAGGTGCAGTCCACTGCAGAACAACAGTCTTGTTGACCACAGAGGCGGTCAGGTCGGTCACTTTTCCAGGGGGAAAGTCATCCCTGGGCACAGCTGGCACTCCCTTCACTGTCACTGTGCCCCCACTGGCAGTGCGGCTGAAGCTGCCTAGAGCTGTTCTACTCTGGCGAAGAGAGGGGGCGCTACGACGCACCGTTTCTATGACTTAATAAAAGAAAGATCACAGTTTTACAAGAGTCAGTAGGTCCCAACTGTGACTGTGTGTGTATGTGTATGAGACGCAGGAATGGTGATGATATAAGGGTACTAAACTGATATTTTTATTGTAAGAATTGCATATTGTACTGTGCATGCTGTAACGTGCGTATTTTAGTGTGTTACATTGTGTATTACATTGGTATGTATTGTGCATGTTGAATTGTATCCTTTGTGTTCTTAGGTGTCTTGTACCACTGCTTGGTCGAGATCTTTCAGGAACAGTGTTTTCAGGACACATTCTGGTCATCACTCTGCCCTCCACACCCAGCACCTCGAACTTCAGGCTGTATCGCCCGTTACCCTCGTAGTTGTGAAAGATAGCGGAGTATAGGCCATCATCTTTCAATTGATCCCCAGCTGCAAAGAAAGAGGTACTGTATTAGCACAGCCAAAGAATAATCCACCAGTGCAGCTACAGCACACTGCAAGGAGAAGACGAGAGGGGCCAATAGATACTGACTGGCATTAGGAACTGCTTTTAAAGAAAACACTTCAAAATCCACTTTTTAAAAAGTCCTGTTCTGTTTTCAATAGGAAATGCTGTACAGTGCCTGGCAAAAGTATTCAGACCCTTGCACAGCTTTCATATTTTGATTTTGTTGCATTAAAGATTGCTAATGCAGTATGACATAAAAGGTTTCCAAGGGCAGGTCTATTGCTCAGTTCCTTGCTCTGTTCTCCCAATGGTGCAGTGCATGTCGGGAGCTCTGTTCTCTCCCTGGATAGCAGAGGTCAGCAGCTCCTGGGAGCCTCCGCTCCCTGATTTATCTGTCACCTGATCAACTGTCAGTCCGGTGACTTTCTCTAGATGACAGGTAAATTCCCACATCCTTCTGGGAAATGTGGCACCATCAAGACCAGCCATCTTGTCTCCACCTACTCCTGTCTTACAACCCTTACTAATAAAACATTCTGATCTTTACCTTCACAAATTAGGCCTTTTGTTTTCAGAATTCTAGCTTCAAGTTGCCAGATAACTACTGTGGAAGGTGTTTTACAACAGTAGTCTTCTCTATTGGCTCTGATACCAACTGTTGTTGTACCCTTATGTGACATACAGGACTTAAATTGTTGCACTTAAACGCTGTATCAGTCTATACTTTTAAAAAGTTGTCCTTCAAAATGAGAACATGTTCTGGTTTTCTGATTACATGAAGGGCTTTGTGCCATAAGAGGGTTGTGGTGTCACGGTTCCCCGAACTGCCCTGATATGTGTGCAAATGATGGACCGTCAACCGTGAACACGTACCTGTGCCACCGTCTAACAGAGCCAGCTTCACTGTGGTCTTATCACTGAGTTCCACTACAGCCGTGGCATCAGCGTTGATGACGGGCCAGTTGCCCTGGGACAGCTGCGCAGAGATGACGAGGGGCCGGGGATAGATCACCTCAGTCTCGCTCATGCCTCCAGTGATAGTGACCGGAGGGACACATTCATCGGCGGCTCTGGAGGTCACTAGCAATGTGAAGGTCTGGGGGGAGCTGTGGGTATTGACAACCTTGTAGCTCCACGTACCAATCTGCAAGAATTGACCAAGAAAGAGAATTCATAAACTTTAGTTATTCAGCTAATGCAAGCTAGCTGAATCCATTACTGAATGAGATCTCCTCACAGTACCTCTCGCATTTGCACTCTCTTAATGAGAGTGCACACAGTCTGACCCCTTTGTCCACCTTGCTGGTCCTACAATATGTGTCTCGAATTTAGCCCAGAGGACTGACTAAGTTCACACAGAATCACGTCAGCTCCTTTCCCTCATGTGACATTTCACTCCCTCTGATTGCTAATTACTCATTCAGGGTACTGTAGGTTTGTCTTTTGATTTTGCAGGTTTTCCTATTTAACTGACCACCCAGACAGGAAGAAATTGTAAAATCCGCCCAGGTCTTGATGTCAAGCCTCGAAACAGATGAGAGCAGTGCAGTGTGTGGTTTTATGAAATGTGTCACAAATAGCAAGAACTAGTTGATCTGAACAGAAGGGGGACAGAACAGATACTATCCATCCACCCCTTCACGAACCTCTCTATCCATTACAGTGTGAGCAGAGCCCGATCCTATTCCAGTAAGACATGTGTCACGGGTGCCGGAGGGGCATGCCCTGGAATGGCAGGAGAGTGAAAAAAAGACCCCATGCGTATCGGCAAGACGGGGCTCAGCTGGATTCACAGACGTGGAAGAAAGAGAGGATCTGGTGGACTCCGACAGGGAGGAATTGCCAGCCGAGGATGTCACGGATGTCAGAAGGGCATGCCAGGCCAGGAGAGCAAAGAAGACCCGATGCGAAGCAGAAAAGGGGGAAAGACGGAGGTTAGCCCGGGCTCTGGGGGTCAGACGATGTCGGATAGAAACCTATGCCCTCAGGCCACGGAAGAGACGACCTGGTGCTAGGCGGGTCTCAGGACATCGGAACCCTCAACACTGAGAGAGGAGGAAATGGTGACCCGGAAATATACAGCCCCACACAAAGACACAAAGGGAAAGCCAAGCAAAACACAGGGAAACTTGGGATAGGACAGAGCAGAAGCGCCCTCTAGCTGTAGCGGGTGTGACAAAATGGGCACAAGGCAGGCTACACCCTGGACAGGACGCCAGTCCATCACAGGGCACACAGAGATACAAATAAACATTCAGATCAGGGCAATTTTTCACACAGGGAAAACATGGGGAGTACATCAAAACTCCACACAGATAGGACAGCAAAAATTTGAATCCAGGCCCCAGATATTATAACCCAGAACAGATATTACATGTGATAAAATCAAAACGTACAAGAAATATGTTGGAGGAAGAAAATAAATGCAGCATGTAGGTGTTTGTGTTTATTACTTGTAAATTCGTTATTATTAAGTTGGGGTTCTAATTTAAAAAAGTTTAACATTTAAAATGATTTAAATGGAGGTTGTTCTTTGAATACTAAATGGTCATTGCTGCTTCTCACTTTATATCACTAATGTAGACTGCAGTCTCCAGTATAATCTAATCAAGACTGTAGTATAATCTATTATATAGTCTGATCTAACCTGTAGGGTAGTCAGTGGTATAGTACTGTCTGATCAAGACTGTACTGTAGTGTATAGTGTCGTATATTCTGATCTACACTGTATTATAGTCTGTAGTAGAGTATAATCTAATGAAGAGTCTATGAGTATAGTGTTATCTAGACTGTAGTATAGTCTACATATAAATATAGTCTGATCTAGAATGTAATATAGTTCATATTTACAAAAACAGTGTGTGCAAATGCAAAAATGCTAGAAAAAGCACAGGTAATTATAAAGGTAGAGAGAGATCACTTTATTGGCCCTATACAATTTCTTGCATTAGGAATTTGTCCTTTCTCGTACCCCAGCTTGCTCTCCATGAGACACACAGACAGGGAGAGAAGCTTGGGGTCAGAGCGCAGGGTCAGCCATTTTACAGCACCCCTGGAGCAGCTGGGGTTATGGGTCTTGCTCAGGGGCCCAACAGAGTAGGATTCCTCTGCCGGCCACAGGATTCAAACCAGCAACCTTCCAGCCACAGGCACAGATCCTGAGCCACAGAGCAACAGAGTTGTTTGTATATTAGCAGACACTTTACAATTGAAGGTTAATGTGGATAAATGCAAAGCATCAGAAGCTCACAAAAGATGATACACAGTACTCTGAATATCAAACAGGTGATAACTGGAAGAAACAACACATCAAGTAAGATCAAGGATAGATAGATTTATAAGCCTCTAACCAGCTCCCTAATGACTGAATGTCCTTATGGATTTAATAACTGTTCCTGTGTGTTCAGTACCTCGGATATTCCAGGGATGTTCAGCTTGGCGATTCTCTCCTCAGAGTGTATTTCCATGTCGTTATTTTTGTAGGAAACTCCACTCGGGCTGCGGACTGTGATGTCCGGCTGGGCGTGTTCCCAGGTGAATGTCAGCACGGTGTTGTTGCCCACAGTGGGGTCCACAGGGACTTCACCCTGAAACTGTGACCCCGGGTCTGTCCGACTCCCTTTGCTCAGCAGCTGAGGGTTTGGAGGAACAGAGAGAAAAAAGTCAAGCAACAAAAACTTTAATATTTAATGTTTAATGTGCTGTATAAATGGCTGACACTGCGGTCTGACCTCAAGCTTCTCTCTCTGTCTGTGTGTCTCATGGAGAGCAAGTTGGGGTATACCAAAAGACAAATTCCTAATACGAGAAATTGTATATGGCCAATAAAGAGATCTCTTATCTTATTGAAGCCTGAAGCATTCTGAGCCCTCGATTGCTTCCAGAATTAAGAACGGCTACATTATTACAGCACAGATACTGTAGGTATTATAACAGCAGGTACAGTGAGAACAGCTCAAAGCCACACCTGGACAGCACTGGCGATGTCATCTCCAGACTGAGAAGTGATGTCACTGAATGCGATGATGAGTGCGTCAGAGTCCAGTTTGTCACTGGCTGAGAAACGTGTTCCTCCTGTACAGTGACATCACAATGGATTTGAATATGACAGTACTAAATGCATGGCATTGCGAGACAATGTGATGTCCCTTAATATTAGAGCATTCAGGTGTACGTTCTTGACACAAAGATGCATTTAGCTCACAACTCCAGTCACTCTACACAGCCTTATTTTATGATTATTTAGATTATTCTGTACTTTTAGTGTATTCAAACACTCTTTGAGTTGATTTGGACATACAATATGTGCAGAAATTCAGAGTATCTATTAGAATATTTTAAACATCATCTCCAGTAAGGCTACAATGAGGGAGTCTACTGAGCACGCAAGTTAATACAAATAAATGAATGAATGGTTAATGATTAGTTAATGATTACTGAATACTAGTTAATGAAAACAATCATACAAAGGAGATGGGAAAAGAATCAGGAAATGTGCAGTACAATCAAATCAGCAAACCCATGGCATTTTACAAGATTGCCGACAAGGATTTAGAGAGGGGCCAGCTAAATCCAAGTTTTGTTCAATGCATTGCAGGCCAAGGAAAACCTCCATGTTCCTGCCATGTTTTCAGAAGTGTTTGCTGAGAGGCAGATAGTTTCCCTTTCCGGGATGCACAGAGAGGCAGTCCAGGTGTTTCCTGATCAGTGCTCGTCTCCACACACTGCGTTACAGGAAGCTAAACTCACATGAAAGAGCACCAGACAGACTCTCAACCTCTGGCTGAAGTACTGTACCTGTCCCAATTGCAAACTCCTCCAGCCGGGGGTCGGCACTGGGTCCCAGAGCGATGGTGTGAATGGTGACACCACTGCTCTTCACTTCCTCCAGACAGGACCCTACACCTTTGTCTTCGCCATCCGTCAGGAGAATGATCTCGTCCCCAGCCGTGTCCCCGTCATCCTGTCGGAGAACCTGGGAGAGGAGGAACTGGTCAGGACAGCCGTGTGGAGCAGCGCTCGGGGTTGTGTGCTTATATCTAGAAGGTTGCGGGTTCAAGCTGCAGGTGAGAGACTGCTGTTTTACCCTTGAGCAAAGCGCTTCACCTGAAATGGTCCAGTGGCAGAGTTTGATCTGTAGATGTGAAAGGTTTCATTCTAGATCTGGTTCCGCTCTGCTGAGGAAGAGAGAGAGGCACCTGCTGTGTGGGATGTTTACAGAGTGAGTAAGTGACATTTCAGAGCAGCCGGAAGACAAGGGTAAGCTGTGCCAAGAATATTTTAAAAGGCAATGTCTTGCAAATATGCAAAACTCTCTGCTCTAATTATGACATTTATGGTGTAGCAGCAATGCTTATTAGTAAACTAGAGAATTGAAGTGTTGCTGTGGATTTTTAGTAAGGCCTTGACCACAGCATAGCTCTGTTAATTCTAGCATGATGGGTTGCAGGGGAGACAACCCTTTCTGACAAGCAGCACATCGCAGGACTGTAACACAAACCAGGACACTACTCTTCATAATGGATATCTGGCCTTTAGAGTTTCTGCGTCTACATATACAGCCCAGCCTCTACTCACACCTTAATAGCTAATAGACTGATTACTATTGATTAGTGACCAGAAGAGTAGTTTGGCATGGAAGCAGGAAGACAGCTAACAGTTAGCAGCTAGCAGTACTGGCGAGTTTGAAAGTTGGAACTCCGTGGAGGTCAGTGGTGACCTACTCTGAGTACTCTGATGCAGAAAACAGAAGACAGCTCTCGTGTTCCAAATCTAACTAGATCACAAGAACTAATTTTGAGTTGAACCCCCCAAAATAGAAGGAATATCAGCTGCATTGGGAGAGGGAAGAGTCTAGAGCTAATATCGCCCAGTTTGATGCCAGTTTGCACCCGTGGGATGGAGTGAGAGTCATGAGTGGGGGCTCTGCTGGTAGACAGAATAAGAAGGACTGGAGAGAGGGGAGAGACAAAACACCAGATATAAGCTGGGGACACAGATGTGGTGGGCTGGATGTTTGACCAGACAGGCTCCCCAAGCAAACTGGAAGAAGAAACGCGGACGCTATGGTAGGCACAGAGCTACCTGTTTTCAGGAGAGGGTTGAGGCTGAAGAGAGCTAGACTCCTGTCCTAGATGAACATGACGAAGATGAGATACCAGCAATGCCAAGGGTGCAAATGTCTGTTGGTAACAAAGTGAAATGCAGAGTTCTAGTAAGGAAGGACAGTGCCATGTTTAACCACGCAGATCTTCGACACAGGGAAGCAGAAGTACAGGATTCGAATTTGACCTCCACCTGAACTGCTGTTCAATGACACCATGAACTGCATGAAATTGCTCTCCCTGCTACTTAGCAGCCTTTTTCGTCACCATCAGCTCACTCACCCCAAACGCTTTCTGGATGCCAGTGCAGATCTCGGTGCCACCACCTGTTGAAGAAGGCAGCTCGTTGGCAAGCTGAGCCCGTGCCTCCTTCCCGTCAATGAGAACCAGATCTATTAAAACGTGGGCGAAATGTTTGAACTCCACGATGCCCACTCGCGAGCCCTGCTCCACAATCTGGTCCAGGAAGATCATCGCAGCCTGACGGAGTCTGTGGATCCGACCGGACTGGAAGAGGGAAAAGGCAAAGTCAACATAACTCAGACTGTCAAGTGGCAGCTCCTGAAGTAAGACAGCTTCCCGAGAGAGATTGCAAACTATTCCACCTTGGAGAAGATGATCTAGATTCCGATACAGTTACTGTAATAAACTAGTCACATTTGCAGATGATACCAAAATAGGAGGATTATCAAACACTGAAGAAACAGGGATTGAAATTCAAAGAGATTTAATTCACTACTGGGTGAAACGCCTGGTAGATGATGTTGAATGTTGTTGCATGCAGGAAGTAAAAACATAAACTGTTTATAACTATACAAAATGGGAAATACTGAGCTAAAAGAGGCTACTGGCGCTCTTCAAGAGTCAGTTCCATGTATAAGAGGTGAGAATGAAGGATTTTCAAGTCTATTGTTGAGAATATGATGTAAGACTTTTTTCTATTTTTCTCAATATGATTGTAGAAGAAACCTTTTTTTTAGAGCTTCGTTTTTGCCGTTTAAATACTCCTTCCTAGTATAGTGGATACATATCCTCGTATTTGTCCATGAGCAATGAGAGAGAGTTCACAGCTTTGTGGCTGCCAAAGCTTTTTCACTTTTTGTTCTTGGCTCAGAGCTATGAACCCCAATATGACGCAGAGGGGATCACGAGGAAGTGTTTGCAGACTCCTTCAACCCTCCCACATTCAGGCCACTTGTCTTTTAACACACCATAGGCAACAGACTGCAAGCAGGGGGTGCTGCAGGGGGTATCAGAAGATGCCTGGCTGGTTACTACCCTTGAGGAATCCTGGTTACAGTCGCTTGTGACATGACCCCATGATCAGAGATCTCAACTTGCAGTCAAACCTGCAATCATAGATTATAATAATAATAATTGCTTACACTTCTATAGCGCTTTTCTGAACACTCCACTCAAAGCGCTTTACAGGTAATGGGGACTCCCCTCCACCACCACCAATGTGCAGCCCCACCTGGATGATGTGACGGCAGCCATAGTGCACCAGAACGCTCACCACACATCAGCTGTCAGTGGGGAGGAGAGCAGACTAATGTAGCCAATTCATAGAGGGGAATTATTAGGAGGCATGGGAAATTTGGCCAGGATGCCAGGGTTACACCCCTACTCTTTTCGAGAAACACCCTGGGATTTTTAATGACCACAGAGAGTCAGGACCTCAGTTTTACATCTCATCCGAAGGACGACGCCTGTTTACAGTATAGTGTCCCCGTCACTATACTGGGGCATTAGGACCCACATGGACCGCAGGGTGAGCGCCCCCTGCTGGCCCCACTAACACCTCTTCCAGCAGCAACCCTAGTTTTTCCCAGGAGGTCTCCCATCCAGGTACTGACCAGGCTCACACCTGCTTATCTTTAGTGGGTTACCAGTTGTGAGTTGCAGGGTGATATGGCTGCTGGCTGATCTCAACCCATGATGGAAACTGTGATCACAAAGCTCAACCCACTGACCTAGTTTTTTAGGACAGGTTCAGAACAGATGGGGAATCTTTTGGGCAGGATTCAAAGTATGAAAGACACAGGTTAGTAATGCTGAGAGCACTACCTGACATATAAGGTATCTCAGCACCCCATCTGTGGCAGAACAAGGTTTACAGTATATATTGTATAATCGATGTAATTGGTACCTGTTAATTGGAGGATGGTGGCAGGAACAGTCTGCCCTGGGAGGTGTTAGACTCCTTGTGCAAAAGCACCTGGTTTCTGAGGAGTCCGAGGGCTGCGAGTACTGGTTCACCCAGGTAAAACAATGGGGACACAGTTGATTGGTTCAGAGTTGATTTTTTTCGAGGCTCACTGAAAGGCTCATGTCCTTCAGTCTCCTCAGCGTGGCATCTAACACTGCACTGTGGGAGGGGAGAGTTGCTCCGACGTCCCTCTTCATCCTCAGATTCCTTTCTCTGCTGTTTGTGTGTATGTTTTCATCCATTGCCTCATGTCTCCATTGTTGCCCAACTCTTACTGTTCCTTTAAAATTACAGTTAGGGCATTGTGGGGTGAGAGAGTCTGAGCGAGCACAACTATTAAGTGGCCTTTGTTGATGGTGACGTCACCAGAAGCCGACATGCATCGGAAGGTCTTAAATCTTGTCTTAGTACCAGCCGGAGATGTGCAGTAGCAAACAGATTCTGTGTATGTGCACCCCAGACCAGTACAAGAGAAAGACTTGCTCTTAAACATCATCCAGTGCACAAACACAGTGCACAAGCAGATACTGTCAGTCTACATATGACTAAAAAATCAGGGCATGCATTCACTAAGCAAATTCTGTGAGTGAGACTACCCATCCTTCACCCGCTTGTGTAGTAACGAAAACTTACATCTTTCATGCTCCCAGAGGTGTCCAGCACCAGACATACCACACGTTGTCTGGCCCTCAGCAGAGTGAAGGTTGGACTGGGGGGGTCCGCTGTCATGGGGGGGTTGTTGCCACCTTTGAAGTCGGGAGTCTGGCTGATGACATCCCAGACACTCCTGTAGTCACAGAGCTTGTTCTGGGCATTTAGTACCTTGGAATTGTGAGATCTGTCATCACAGAATGTGGCTTCCTTGGTGCAGCAAATAAACACATATATTATAAACCATATACAATGGTTTGTAAATATACAATAAACAAGCAAAGTTTAATTTCTCACTGAAATGTACAAAGAATAAACACATTTTTTGGATGTTGAATAGTTTTTCCTTCCTATTTTTCAGTGTGGAAGTAACCATTTCCTGTTCTTTGTTGCAGCCAATACACACTGATGCAGCTCCCCACTCTGACTTTTGTATCATGACCAATGTCTTCCTACAGCCCACCAGGTTACAGTTATTTGACTAATAGGCATAATCCATTTCTAATAGACTAATACACGGTCTTTTTTCTTCAGTGATTGTGAAGGGGTAGAGTTGTAGATATTGATTTTTCCACTTCCCCCAGCTTTTTTTCTCAACAATACTGTTCAGTACAGTAGGATGGCTTCGCTTCTTCACGTATGTGATATGAAGAATGGCAGCCTGTGACTGAGGCAGTATGAGGGGCAGTATCTTCCTATAGCAGCTCACCTGTGTGACTGAGGCTATATAAGGAGCAGCATCTTTTTACAGGAACGCACTTGTGTGACTGCAGCAGTTTAAGGAGCAATATCTTTAAATAAGAGCTCATCTGCATGACTGAGACTGTGTGAGGAGCACTATCATTCTCTAGGAGCTCACCTGTGCAATGGAAGGCTGATACATGATGGAGACCTTTGTATTCTGCTTGATGTGAGGGACGAAGACACAGTCATTTGTGGGCTGCCCTGCGCTGGGGTCTATCTCACAGTCTGTCTCCCCATTGGGGTTCTTCAATGTGCCCCTAATGTTTTTAGGGCAACTAAGAGATTAAGAGAGAGCACAGAGGGACAGTTGTTACACTGATTGGACACTAAGGTACCTGAGTATTGTACTGAATCATGAAAGGTATCTACAGCAATGGAGAAATGAGAACCTGTGTGTTGATTCAGAGAGAAAATCAGAGGGAAATTTGTTGGGAGAATTAAAATATAATAAATAATAATAATAATAATAAAGAATAGATTCCAGTTATACTTAGCACTCCGGTGGATGGGAGAGATGGACCTTTGATAAGGTAGGAACCCAAACACGAGGTTCAAACAACCCAGTAAGCAAGGGAAGTCAAGCCAACAGGGGGCAAGGCATGAGCAGAGCGGGAGCTGGGGCCGAGGAGGGAGAGCATGGACGGATGTGCCTGGAGTGGCTGAACAGCGCTGCACACTCACTGTGGCTGGGCTGAGCACTATGTGTGACCTGGAGGGGCTGTGGCCTAGAAGAGCTCGCAGGTTGCTGGCATGTTGTCAAGCGGGGCTCTTCCCGCTCATGGCCAGGCAGGCAGGAGCCAAAGCCAGGAAAGTCAGAAGAGACACTGTCCAAAACACCCGGGGGGAATCCATGGGCGTAGGTCCAAGCCGGGATTCACACTGTAAACATTCCAAGCCATAGGGGAAAATCCCATAACAAGTTCAGGATAAGCCGGATCAGGAATCCTAAATGAACACCAGCGAGGGCACATGGGGACAAAGACAGCAGCATGGGAACTTGGGAACAGAGGAACAGAGGTAGCAACCAGGAAATCAGAGACTGGGCTACAGAGGTAGCACACATGGTAAAAATCAGGAACCTGGGAATACAGAAATGTGAGAGCAAAGGATGAAGAGAACAAACCTCAGAAACTATCAGACTATCAAACGACTCCATACCACAGCACCAAGTGCAGTCTGACCTGGCAGTAAGCAGCCTGCACCTTCTAAGGCTGGGGTGCTCATAATCGCACACAGGTGATCAGGCTTTGCTGTGGTACCAGCTGTTGACAAGAGAGGTAACCACGGCGCTGGAGCTGGGTCGGACATGACAATTCCATGCTAAAACTAAGACTGAACATGTATTGGTTTAGAAGGGATTGTCACTTACCTAACAGCTTCTGCCTCACCAGTTTTACCCACATAAAAGGGTTCCTGAGAGTTAAATTCACTGAACACTCCCCATCGCAGAATGGCCCAAGTGTACACTAATACTCGACCTGGAGCACAGAAAGAGGAGAATATTTCTGTGTGTGAACACAAGGTATGAAAGACAAGGGGTTAAAACAGGCGCATAGTACGTGGAAGCTACAGTATATATACAGTACACTAAAGAGAAAAACCTGCATGTACTGAACGTGTTGAATCTGCGGTAGGTGGTAACCTACTTTGATACGTTCACAGCTTCTAACAGTACATAATTAAAAGAGGAGAAAGCAGATGTCTGGCCCTTGTCAGTTTTGAAGCAGTCGTCTTCCTGCTAACATTCCTGCTTCACTGGGGCCCTGGATTTAATTCCTGGGGTTATATCTGTTTGGAGATCATATGGTCTGCTTGTGTTTACATAGGTTTCCTCCTGGTTCTCCAGTTTCTGTCACAAAAGCGTTCTTTCCGGACCCTATGCAGACGACACAATCTGGGGTAGAGTACACCGGGAAAAAGGCATGCGGGAGCCGGGAATGAAAACAAGGGGCGTGTCCATGGTGCACTGGTGTTTGGGGGAGGTGTGGCCGAGGCAAACAATCCAGAATAAAGTCCAAACAGAGGCAAAAGTCCAAAACCGAGCAGTCCATCCAAGACAAACAGAATTAAAAGCGGAACCGGGTCAGAACCGGCAGGAACAGGAACTTAAAACCTTGATGGTTCAGGCGCTTCCAGGTTCCGGACTCGCCTGGTACAGAAACCAGAGCAGAGCCCAGAATAGAGTGAGCGCCTGGCTTTCAAGGAAAAGGGGGTTGGAACGGGGAGCAGGTGCGGTGGATGAGTAGAAAACAAGGAAGGGCTGGAGCCTCCTTAAGAGGAGGGGTTTACGAACGTGACAGTTTCCTCCCACCAAAGACATACTGGTGGGTTAATTGGCTTCTGGGAAAAATGACCCTGAGTGTGCGTGATGGACTAGTGTCCCATCCATGGTGTATCCTGCCTTGCGCCTGTTGCTTGCTGATATAGGCTCTGCTTTCCCTGCGACCCTGCTTTGGATGAGCACTTATTGAAAGTAATGTGTGATATGATGTATAATTGCAACCTAAGCATTAATATAGTTAAGAATGCAGTTTGTCTCCCTACTTCCTAGCTTTCATTCTCAGGTACTGTAAAGCACAGTTTCAAAAACTGTTTCTGCAGAACCATGAGATCCTCTAGTTTGTTTGTTCCAGCTGACTTCATTGGATCACTCTGTTGCTTAATTAGAAGAAATCAACAACCTTTCCCGAGCGCTGATCATTGAGCTCTTAGCTACCTACAGTATAAAACCTACCATTGCAGTCTGCTAAGATAACATGTGAGAGACAAAGGGATTAAAACAAGTCTGCATGATATATTAAAACTGCATATATAAATGCATATATAACCCTGCATATACAGTATATCCTCAGACTCTTACTATTGCAACTAATGTAGGTGGTAATGTGATAACACAGAGTGCTAGCTAATGAATGTTACAGATGAAGGTATTTCTTGGGACAATGTCTTTCAGAAATACTAACCATAAAAAAAAATCCAATTTTTCACACACAGATCCTACTTGACCCCTTCTTGATATAAACTTAATTTCTAATCAGTACTAATGGGTAATTGCATACATATTCATCCCCATGCTATGACAAAGCTTAATTAAATTTCTGTAGTTCAGGTGCACAAAAGGTATCGACAAGACATACAGTACAGTTGAATATCCTCTGTCTGTGAGTAATATTAGTGGTTGACATGAGTTCAGAATAAATGCACTAGTGTGATATCCACTGCTTAGCAAAGGAGCACCAGCTGGCTAGGGAAACAAGCAGCACAGTGAACACCAGCAAGCACAGGCAAGAGTGGTGACAAACGAATTCGTCTCGAGTCAAGGTATGATGAAACAATGGTCAAATCCAAGAAAATGTCGCAACGGAAGACGGGGAGAATTCAAGCCGACATCACTCATAAACAGGCCAAATAAACAGAGGAGTGTGACAAGCACAGGGGTGATCCAGGAACAAAGTTGAGACAATGTGAAGTTAGGAAACCAAAGTACAAGGTAGAGAACACAAGAACTCAGAACCGTGTGAAAGAGCTAAGAGCACTGTCAGAGCAGCCTTTAAAGAGCATGATTCACCAGAGAGCAATAGAGTTAGTAATACGGCACAGGTGAGTTGAGCTTTCTGTCTCATTGCATGTTGGCAACCAGCACAGTTGACAAGAGAGAGAAGGGGCACGTCTGGCTGTAATGTAATGATCGGCAGATGGTCTACCAGATGATCAGTGTGCGTGAGCATGACAACCTGTAGGAGCTCAACCTGTAAAGCTGGTAGAGACCCGTCCAAAAGGACCTTCAGCAGTGATTGCTGACAAAAGCACTTCCACCAATTATTGACGCTCATCAAAAAGCTTGGAAATACATTACGATCACTTCAACAGATGGACCTAATAATCTGCCAATTATGTCCCAGTGTGGGTGAAGAGCTGTCCCACCTGTTCACACTCAGTCCGGGGCTATTAAAGAACTTACAATGCTAGGTTACTCAGTCATAGTGCTTTGTTCTTGTCTTGGTGTTGAGTTGTGTCTTGTGGATTTCCCTTGTACGGCTTGCTGTGTTTCCCGGGCTTTTCAACTTGCTTGGACTCAGTTGTAAGGTTTTGTCTTTGGGACTTTTGGTACTGTTTTTTTGTCCTCTGCCTGTTCTTGGATTAAGGGTTTGGACTGTTTTTGCTTTACCTGCTTCTTGTCTTGTGTGCTGCTCACCTGCTGCTGTCTGTACTTCACCTGGCTTAATGTTGCCGCATAGCCTCTGTACTGTAGCTACAAGAAAGTGCAGTATTTGACTCAGTGCTGAATACTTACAGTATACAAAATAATGTATTTGTTTGGGATTTTTCTTTGCTGTTATTTCTGACATTTCCTCCTAGTCATTAGGAGGTGCCAATTACAGCTGCAAGATACCATAGGTCAGCTACTACTGCTAATGAGAAACTATACTTGTCTTTATAGCCTTTACTTGTTTCCAATTCTATGTCCATCTGAAACTGAAAGTACTGTAACTACAACTATTATTTTTCCCTTTTCACAACAGCTCAGTAGAAAGTGCAGATTAATTGGTTTTGACAAATAACCTAAACCAAAATATTGAATTTACTGTTGAAGCAGAAATGCTTATTAATAAGCCACAGATTTAAGTGTTGGTGTAGATTTGTTGTTTTTTTTTCAGTGAGCTGCCTCTCTGTGGTACAAGCCCCAGAATATTTATTTTAAATATACATATATCTGTATTTTTAGAATGCTTAGTTTCTTGTTCTATGTGGCAGGGCCACTGGTAATTTTACCTGAAGCCAAAGGAGGGCGCCCGTGTCCTCTCGATAAGCCTTTAAATCGCTGTTTCTATAACTCCCACTGTATAAAAGAGAATGAGTCACATGCATGTTCTAAGCATGTAAGTACAGCTGTAGGTGAGTTACTTGTGAGACTCCCGCAGAGTAATAGTGTTGCTTAAAAGTACAAGTTAAAAGCAATTTTTTTGTTTCCTTTGAAGAAAGATAAAAGATGTGGAGAAAGGGTTAACATTCCTTTCTGCACAAGGACTGGACTTCTTATGACACAAGACATTCCAGACTTAGAGTTATGGCAGGAAAGGGGGATAACTGATAAGGATTCCAGAGGCCAGCTAGGAAACCCCCAGGGAAGGAAACCTAACACTGACCATTTGGCCAATGTCTGTGAACTGTCCGAACACCATGACCTCCCCCCATTACCATGGTAACGAGATATGTCAGAAGCGGTAGAGAAGGCCTATATACTGTAAACTGGAAGTTTTGTACCGGTAGTTCGATCAATACTTCAGTTTTATTGTTCCTTGCATGCAATAAAACTCATCTGTTTAAACTTCTTCTCGGGATCCCAAACTCATTTGTCAGTTACAACACCTTTCTATTCTTTTTAGACCAGACGTCCAACTAACTAAGAGAAAACATATAGGAGAATTCATGCTTTTTGTATGATAGTGGGAGAAGTTTGTATAAAAAGGTCATAACCTGTAAGCCACAGAAAAGACCTCTCCCAAGGAAAAATACAAGATTGTCAAGTCAGGATATACTGTAGGAGCTGAGGGCCAGCTTGTCAGAGTGCAGTCATGGATGAAAATGCAGTAAGCTAGAATGCAGAATAATCGCAGTCTACATGAGCTCATAATGTGAGAATTACCGTTCGACAGGTATTTACGCAAAACGTCCGCATATGACCGTGTAAATCAGAATTCCACAAACTCAAAATATGTTACCATTACAAATATCGTGTGAGTATTGGATTCAACCTTAGAAAATAGTTTATTTAATCATTCAGATAAGGGTCTGTAGCATTATAACACGCTGTGGTGAAAATTCTGTTGACTCTTCCTGCACCCAGTATTTAGACCAAGAAATTTTACTTTATGTAAGATATTGGTGGTGTTTCAATACTAACTGCCTTGGCACACAAAGAGCGAGAGGTAAGCAAATATACGTCATTTGAAATACCTAATTACAGTATGTATTCTAAAGTAGTATTGCTGACTTAATTTTTACAATCTATTGTTTTATTAGTTCCTCGTGGCCTGCTCTTCAAGAAAGCGCTGTACACGATCTTCCAAGACAATCAGGATAGTAAGAAAGAAAGAGGAAAGACGGAGAGAACAGAGAACATGCCATCTCCATTCAAGGATTCACTGTGCAATAAATTGCGTTTTGATTTGTTTATAGTCACTCCATGAAATGCTTTTCGTGTATTAACTTTAATGCTTTTATGTTCATATTTTATGCATCAAAATATGTACAGTATTCATTATTTTGTGAATCCGTGTGCAGACTGCTTGTTATTCTGTCATATTAATTCAAAATAGCCAGGGTACACACCTTATTATTGCAATTACAATTGTATCAGTAAGTTCACACAATCCCTACACTGTATTTCATAATTATTGTCATATTATTTTACTAGTTATTAGTTGTAACTTTGTTAATTAGTTTCCTTTAACCCAGTTTTTACGGTTCTCAAAACGTTACAAACAGCACAATAGCTATAGTGAGTCTCACCAATAAGTTAATTGAATAGGGTGCTGTGAATGTTTCTAAATACACATTTTGATTGGCCAACTGGTGTACAGTATAGTTGAGCAGACTCTTCTGTATGTTTGCTCATTTAAACATTCTACAAATAAAGTTCAAAGCATCCAACTGTACAAAAGTGAACATAAATGTATTTCACAATAGCCTGATGGCCTGATTCTTAACTTGAATTCTCATGTCCTGTCAATCATTCAGGTCCTGTGAGGAACAATCATTTGTTTAACTAGAAGAAGCTTTCTAGATCTCTGCTCATTGAGCTCTTAGGGGCTGTTACTTGACAGACAGAAACATCTAGAACTACAACTAGAAGCAAATACTAAGATGGCCATGAGAGAATGCTAGCAGTCAAGATGAAGCAATTGCTGGAACAGGGAACAGCAGTGTCTGCTAACTTAGCAGAAGTGCAGAGTGAAAGAAGGCTGCCGCATTAAGGACACTGTGGAGAGGAGAGCTGAGAGAGATTGTGGAGAGAGGAATCGGACCGCGGGAAGACCTGAGCCTCAAGAGAAAGGAATCTAACTACGGCAAACTCCGATATTTGATAGAAAGGGAAGACTTGAGAGACAATTCAAATCATGGGTGTGTCTGTGCCCTAGGACCCACATGATGACCACGCCACCTGTGGCATCACACTACCTACGTATATGACCTACAGTCTGAGACAGGCTGGCATAGCCGATCTGACTTTCTGGCCTGCTCTCCTGTCTCAGATTCAGGCTGCAGCCCCCTGCAACACCCCCGGGAGGCCCCTGGACTCAAACTCCTGAGCCCTCACTATCCTGCAGTCGCTCCACCGCCTGCCTGGACTCTACCAGAGTCCTGCCAACAGGCCACCATGGTGTCTGGGACTCCAGCACACCTGGACACAAGCTCACCTCAGAATAATTAGTGAGTGTCTGAGGTGCGCAGGGCTGCAGTCTCACCTCTTGGTCCGTACATGACGATGGCCTGGTCATTCAACAGGTATTCGGGAGTCAGGTGAATATGTTCCCCTTCTTGACCACAGTTACCAAGAGTGGAAGTGTATGGAGTGCCGATGCTGTTGTCACAGAATGGATCAGCAACCAGCACACTTGCCTGTAACAGAAAAGCTTTGGGTAACAACAGTGGTATCTGTGTGAGTGTAGCTTTCTCTGTGGACTGAAGTGGTGTCCAATTCAGGAGGCAGTTACTCTATGCTGCCAGGATAGACTGGGGATTGATGGTACTGGGATAATTTGGGGGTCTGGAATTAATGGTACTGGCACTGGCTGAGGGTTGAGAATTTTGGGAAACTGGGATAGGCTGAGGGTTGAGAATTAAAGTTATTTGGAACAGGCAGAACTTTGAGGTTCAAGAGTATTGGGTTAGACTGGGGGTGGAGGGTTAAGGTTATATGGGAGATGTTGAAGGTACCAGGATTGGTTTAAGGGTTTTTCTTAAATAGAGTAATCAGCTTTCCAGTAATGCATCACACGTTAAGGAGCGTTAAGGAGCTGGTCCTGCTGAAAAACCACTGCCTATGGAATTATAGAGAAATAGGACCAAATGAACTGGACATGATGAATATATCCTATTATTTGTAGCCATTCTGATGGTGTGATTTCTTCTAAAATGCTTAAATATGTAACCGTCTTCATTTGCAGTCCCCACATGTAGTTAAAATGCCTTGGCCAGTGTTTAACACCTGAGACCAGTTTAATCCTTCACAGTTCATTTTTGTTATGCCCTTCAGTGCACATTCATGCTAACATACAGTCTGTATTTATTAGATCATAAGAAAATAAAATATGTTTGTCCCACAAGTGATGTGTTTTAGTTGTTTTTTTTTACATCGAGCACTTTAATGTTAATACATTAAAGGATCACTTTAATGTATTTTGTTACTGAAAGATAATTCAATCAAGGGATGAAAGTGTTTACTATTACTTCATATCACCAGCAGCTATATTACCCTGCAGGTAACAACTGGCAGCCCACTGTAAGTCAGCAGGTGTGAGCCTGGTCAGTAGCTGGATGGGAGGCCTCCTGGGAAAACTAAGGTTGCTGCTGGAAGAGGAGTTAGTGGGACCAGTAGGGGGTGCTCACCCTGCAATCTGTGTGGGTCCTAATGCCCCATAACACTGAAGTCCCAACTCTCCTTGGTCATCAGTAATCTCAGGGTATTTCTAAAACATATTAGGGGTGTTACCCCACTGTCATGGCCAAATTTCCTCCCGATACCAAAAAACCTAAACCTACTACCTCCTAATAATAAACACCCCCTTTTATGAATTGGCCTCATTACTCTGATAGCTTCTTTACTCCTTAGTCTGTAGTCTGGTTTCACACACTGATAGCCGGTGCGTGGTGAGCTGCCATCGTGGGGCTACACATGGGTGTTGGAGGAAGGGGGTCGGCATTACCTAAAGGCCTTTGAGTGTTACATCCATTCATGCATGGGAATCCATATAACAGAAAGTTTATATTAACCGATTATTATTAGTAGTAGTAGTAGTAGTTTAGTCCTGATTAGTGGTATTTAAATTGCCATGCAGTAAAATCAGAATGGGACCATATTGAAAACAGCACATAGAATTCTGTCATGAACAGGTTATTAGCAATATTGAGTTTTATCTTAACCTTATACAGGTATTTTGTATAATGAAACTGAATTTAAAGCAATCAAGTTACACTCACACTTACACACATCCTCACACAAATACAGTATACTGCATATATTTATTGAACATATACTGTAGATCTACCTGTCTCTCAACTTCAGTCCAGAATCTCTTATCTAATATGTGAATGTGTAACTAAAATAAAACATAACATAAAATACTATATATATATACAGTTGCACAGCGTAAAATCCAGAAGTGTTTTTGTACCTTAACATAAGTCTCAGTGCCTGGTTTCCTGTAGAGAGAATTGTTTTCTTTCCATGTTCTTGGAATTAAAATCCTCACATCCTGGAAGAAAGCTTGTTTCCTTGTGGCCGTGAACAGAGAAAGGGAAGCCTCTGTGAACATTTCCTGAGGAGAAAGGCAAATGAGGTGATTAATCAGCATTTCCACATCAGCGCTCTCCAGTCCTGGCCCTGGAGGTCCAGTCATCATGTCCACATCAGGGCTGTCCACTCCTGGTCCTGGAGGGCTGGTCAGGGCTTTCTATGTCTCTTTATAACAGGGCTTTATAAAAGCTGAGAGATGCTGTTACATTGGCCCCATTAAGCTGATTGAGTTTTTCAGGAGATGGATTAGGATGAAAACCTGCAGACAGATACTGGCCCTCCAAACCTTCAACTCCTTGTTTCTACTGCCCTTGTGTCTGGTGTCATCCCAGGTCCCAGATTAATATTTTTATGGTTTCCAATCTCTTCCTATCTCTTGGACCCTGGTTTCATTTCACTTGTTGCTTTTAATGCTTTTTTAATCAGACCAGAGGCTCTCTGGTGTCCTGCTCTGAAGGTGTCCTGTGACCCTCTCTCTCTTCACTTCCCACCTGACGTCTAGCACAACACAACTTCCAACCACTCTCACAATTGTTCAGGCCAAAATCTGAATCAGAATCTGAAGGTCCACACCTTGTATAGTTTACAAAACAAAAACAGGATAATTCAACTGTGGCTTATTCTACGTGGGCGGATGTTCAAGAACTGCCAGCTGGCTTCTCCCTGCTGCTGATTAGGCTGACTACCTGTCACCATCTCGATTCACTGGGACTCAGGCCTGGGTTTGATCGGATTCATTCTTCGTGTAGTCTTACTTCTCCTCTCTCCTCGGTCTCTCCTCTGCTCTCTGGGAATGCAGTTTCAATATATTGTGTGTTTAGCTCATCTGTTACTTTGCCACTGGCCCCAGCATTCTATCAAGCTCACAGCCCAGCCTTTGGTACTGGATGGGACCTGCACAAATAAAATAATAACAACCCAAAATGAGGCAATCCAATGAAAAGTAATATCATCCCATTGGCCTTGGGTCTGTCCTGCATCCCACCTCTGGCTCAGACAGCAGGTGTTTACTCTGTCCTGGGCATCCAGTTTGGCCCCAGACTCCCTCCTCTCGGCTCCTGCTTCAGACGTCATATGTAACGCATGATATCTGCCTTCTCTTTTAACGTTTCCACGTTCCTCCCCTCCATTGCTGCATTTCGCCCTGCTGCTCCTGATGCCACCTCTTTGGCCCCGAGTCTGTCCAGCGTTCAATCTGCACCTCAATCATGCACCTTCTCTGCATTTCCATACTGTGCATGTAGGTTCCTTTCTTCCCTGTTTCTACATGGGGGTTTTGGGGTTCCCTTGTTTCCTTTGGTTTCTTTTGGTGGTGGAGCCTCCTCATCCTCCTCATCCTATAACTGGGAGGCTCCCTCTTAACCAATCCGGTAAAGCCAAAACCTTTTGTATTTAAATACCCAAACATCAGAAAGCCTCTGATTCTTGGATGGCGTTATTCCATGTGAAATTCTTGTTTAGCCCAACGTGCCAGAATTATTACAGAATTATTACTCTTTTCACCAAAGCTGTGCCAGAGGACAAAGAACTCATATGCATCTACAGTAACTACACCAACCGCAAATTAATATTCTTTGCAAAATCATTTACAAGGTGGAAAATGATGATTTATGTACTTATCGATTTATCCAGATAACCTAAAGTTTAAAATTGCATTCATCATGACAGAATTGACCTTTTGTTACTGCAGGTGTTATTGCATTTGGAGAATGCCTCGTTTAAAAAATAAAGTTTTTAAATTTCATTATGATATGCTGCAAAAAGAAAGAATTTAAATATTCTGAACAACAATAATCTAGTTTAAATATAGCTATTCATAGCTTACATACTGCTCCAATGTATTAGAGGAAGCAGTGATCACTATGCTGATAGTCGTACTAGCAACTGTAGCAGACATGAAATCTGAATTAATATTAGTAAAGCAACAGCAATTCTCTGTGTCCTGAGGACCTTACCTTGATCTTGTCAATGAGCGCTGGGTTCTCAGGCACACGGGGGTTGATGGCGACGACCACCCCCCTGTATCCATTATTAATCAGCTGGACTGGAGACCCCAGAGTTACAGAGACCGTCCAGCACAGCAGCAGCACAGAGGACAACATTTCTTTGGAGCTCAGAGCGAGGGTTTGCTGTGTGTGTGCTGTGATCCCACACTGTTTGTTGAAAGACACACACAGAGAATTGCCTAGTGGGTGTGGATTAGCTGTAGTATGTTTCTAATTTTCTTCAAATCTCTCCTTGCCACTTAGTCTATAAAAAAGCTTCTCTGCCTTTTCATTCCTCTCTTGTTACTTTGTTGTTTTTCAGAAGAATAACCCAGATTCATCAATGCTTTCTCTGCTAGGTATCTGTGCCAAGATAATTACTATTTGCTGTGTGATGAATCACGATAAAGCACAAATACAGTATGCCATTATTTGTGAAGCAAAACAATAGCAGTGAAAAGTCTGGACAGATACAGTATGTTTTACACATGTATTTTGTAAGAATGTTTTGGCATGGATTAAACATTGTCCGGGTGCACAGCAAGTACAACTGTTGTTGTTTGATGTAGGTTCTTTACAATTTTTAATAATTGCTACATAATTTAATAGTTGCTTAACACACTCATTAATAAATGTAGATCACAGTTACATTGAGACACAAGTCTATATTGGGCATTTTTTTCTCATAACAAACAATATACACGCTCCAGGACAGTGACTCATTGAGCTGAGGTCCTGCCCCAGTGCTGTGTGAACATCTGGCATCTATCAATTGCAAGGACAGAAAAGGACTTTGGCCAGTATATACGGCGTGTCAGACTATCAGGTATTGTGCAGAATGAGAACAAGAGAGCGGGAAGTGAAGACATCCATGAAAGGTGAAAACGTGAGTGTGAGTAACTGGTGAGTGGGAAAAATCATGAGCTGATAGGCCCGCTTAGTGGGGTGAGGCCTGTCTGGTACAAGTAGTAACAGATCAGTATGGGAAAGAATTACAGTAAATTTGAAATGAAAAGGGAAATGCATTTACAAAGATACTGTATAAGTCAGAAACAATAAAACAGGTTTCGTGGCAACATACTGTAGTTTCCCACGGTGGTGTGTAATAGCTTCAGTAATTGCCTAATTGTTTAATTACTCGGAGAGCACATTCTCAGTGCTGTAACTATGATTAGAGTTTGTATGTAAGGGTGTGTCACAAAAGTAGGAAAGAGGACATCTGGAGCAGCAGGTCTGCAGGGAGTTGGAGCAGTAGAAGTTTTAAAATAAGAGGCACTCAACGTTCTCCTTAAACTAACAAGTGCCATGACTTGCTTTCACACAACTGTATGGTGGAAACCAAACCCACAACAATTCTAATCTTGATAGGGGTGGCACCTTCAAAACACATCTACCCAATAATGTAAGCACTTGATTTTAATTATTTCCTTAACTGAGCCAATGAAACTAAGGGTACACTTGCTTTTCCACACTGTTTGTTTCACTTTTTCCAACATTTTCTTTCAAGATGCAAGGAATTGGTTAGTCTAAACTCTATGGGATATTTTCATGAAAGCTAGCTTTGAGTCAGGAAGAGTAGCAGGGTTGTTGGAGAATTTTTTCCTGTTTCCCCTTAAAAGACAGCAAGGAGTCCATCTCAGAAGTTTAAATAATTTTTTATTTTATGCACATGGGAGCGAAACACACAGACATGCTTGGCATGTTTCTCTCAAAGTAATTAGACTAGCACAGTCCTTACATTTTCTGTTATCTACAGTACCATGCTTCCCTGTGCTGATCAGATTGGCAGCGTTCTAGAATCACGCACATCTCCACCTTCCCTATTTGCCAAAAATAACTTACTATAACACGATTGGTAACTTAGGTTCATAGCACACATTCCTATATAATGCAGTATAGAATTACATCGTAGTCCTTGTGTCCAGCATTCTTTCAATCCAGTTTAAACAAGTTCTGTATGTCCATCTAATAAAATATTGCAGCTTCAGCAGAAAAGGTATGTACAGTACAAAGTTCACAAAGACCCTTTCAACAGGGTAAAACCATGAAATTGTCCATATTAATATTTAGGGTCCACAAACATTTTCTTGGCACTGCAGATTTACATAGAAAAAAAAATTAAATGGTATGTTTGTGTCACCAAGAAGCGAAAGAGCACATCTGGAGCAACTGGTGTGCAAGCAATCTACATAGCAGAAGTAGTTAAATAGCATACTTCGGAGTGTGTAGATGTAGTACTGCTATTGAGTGTCACGGATGTCGGAAAGGACGAACCGTGGAATGGCAGGAGAGCGTTTAAGACCCTATGCGTAGTGGCGAGATGGGGTAAGCCCAGGCTTAGCTGTTCAAGAAATGCCGTATAGAAACCTAGGCCCTCAGGTAGCGGACATGGGGCGACCTGGTGCTAGGTGGGTCTCAGGACAACCGAACATCAATGCTGAGCGAGTAGCAGAGCAGAAGCAGGAAATAAATAGGCTACACAACAAGACACACCAGAAAGACAAGAATAATCACAGGGGACTAGGAACAGCAGGAAAGTAGAGCGCCCTCTAGGTGTACTGGGTGTGACATTGAGGGCTGGAATTACAAATCTGCTGGTGCTGTTGCTTGTCTTGCTCCTGTTTTTCAATAAAGCTTGGAAGTCTCCCAGCCCTTGAAATCCAGCACAATGAGTCACTCTACCGGGAACTTCCACAGCACAAAACACAAGAGGAGCACAATCTGAGTTTAAGAACTCTAGAGAAAGGGCTGCCAAACCAAAACACATTCTTTGGCTGAATAAAACAAAATAATTTTCTATTATTTCATAAGAAGTTGACTTCCAGACAAACCAGATGGACAGAGAAAACTCCAGAAAACGAACTGTACTCATAACAGAACTTTCAGTGTTATTAGCACTCACGCTGAAGTTGCAGCTGAAGGTTCAAATATTTTTAGTAGGTCGTTTCTGAACAGTATCACAAATGACAAACTTCTTGTTCTGTTTGTAGTAACAGACAAATAAGTTCTAGAACCCGAGATGACGTAACTGAGTTTATTGCATGCAAGGAACAATAAGACCAAAGTTTTCCTCTGCTTTTCCTCTTACTGTAATACTCCAGTATGATAGAAGCAGTAGCTCGATGCTGTTTCATCAATAGATCAAAGATAAATACCGTCAAAGGTGCTTCTACCAAATATTGAGTGCACAGATCTGAATAGTTAAGCATTCAACACCTTTAGGTTTTGACATTAACAGTACTTATCTTCTCTATAAATTGGCTTTATTACTCTGCTCTCCTCCCCACTGATCACTGATGTGTGGTGAGCGTTCTGGCACACTATGGCTGCCGTCGCATCATCCAGGTGGGGCTGCACATTGGTGGTGGTGGAGGGGAGTCCCCATTACCTGTAAAGCGCTTTGAGTGGGCTGTCCAGAAAAGCGCTATATAAGTGTAAGCAATTATTATTATTATTATTAGTAGTAGTAGTAGTAGTAGTATTAGTAGTAGTAGTAGTAATAGTAGTAGTAGTAGTAGTAGTAGTAGTATCTTAGCCTTAGATCAATTCAGTTTGAGCATTCATGCTTTGAGAATACTAAGCTTACAAACATTTACGCATCATTTGGTCATTTTACAGTAGACTTCCAGGGGATCATAAGTTCCTTGTATCCCTTCTCCCACTGGTGATGGGCAAATCAGAGCCTCTTTTCATTTCCTGTGTAGCAGAGGTCAGCAGCTCCTTCAAGCCACTGCTTCCTGGTTTACCATCTGTCAGTCAGCTGGTAAATTCCCACATCCTTCTGGGGAACAAGAACTATGTTGTCACCACCTTCTGCTGTCTTACACTCTTGTAGATTTAGATACCCTAGCAAGTAGGACATTAGAGTAGTCAAAAGGACAAAAGACAGAAGTGTTGACCAGCTTTTCAGCAGCAGTTAGCGACAACATTGTCACGAAGCACAGTTCTGAACCCTTTGTAGGCGGTATAATCCAGAAGTAAGTGGAGAAGGAGGATGGGGAGGAGACGACGAGGATCAGGAGGGGTTGACAGACAGGGGGGCGTGACGATGGTGAACTGGTGCTCGGGGGCCATAGCCAGGGAGAACGAGTCCAAGGAGTCCAGGGGGAAATCCAGGGCGAAGTCCAAGGTCCTAACCAAACAAGACAAAGTTAAAAACCGGAATGGGATCCGGTGCAGTGAGAGGGAATAAAAATGGGATGACGGGGCCAGGCGCTCTGAGCTGGGTCGGGACGCCGATAGGAGGCCTGTCTCCTCAAGCCGCGGACTTGATGGTAGGCGGGCCTCATGGGCGTCCGTCTTCCAATGCAGAGCCGGGAGTAGCGAGTGAGCCCGGCTTAAATAAGGAGGGGCAGGATTGAAGGCAGGTGCACGGGATCGGCAAAATGATGACAGGCCGGGCACCCTGGGACAGCTGCGCAGAGATGACGAGGGGCTGGGGGTAGGTCACCTCGGTCTCGCTCATGCCACCAGTGACAGTGACCGGAGGGACACATTCATCGGTGGCTCTGGAGGTCACTAGCAATGTGAAGGTCTGGGGGGAGCTGTGGGTATTGACAACCTTGTAGCTCCATGTACCACTCTGCAAGATTTGACCAAAATGGAGAATTCAGTACAGACACTGGGAACTCATGTCTCTCATTTCTGACTCTGGACCAATATTCCCACGCTTGTCTTGCTTTTTATCAAACAAGAGACAGAATCTACAAACCTGCTCCAGAAACAGTGAAGTTCAGCCCCAACCAGGCTCGTGCCAACACAGTGTTTTGGCACCTTTATCAGAGTACAGAGATGAACCAGAAAGAGAGCAGGCAAGGATGAGATCTGCCAACCTTGAGATTTTTTGGTACCACCCCAGACAGATGTAAATGTAGGGAGTTTCTGACTGACTGACTGCTTCTAGCTAGGGCAGAGTTCTGTAATTGTCAAGAGATAAAAAAGGCTTAAAATGATAAGGACACACAGCAATTTTCTTCACATCAAAATACTTTAAAAAAAATGAAGCTGGGAAAATCTGCATATATTCAAGGTTGTAGTATTAGTACTGAATATGTATGGAATAATTAGTGGACTTTGTTAAATGCACAACTCTGCATACTGTAGGTCACCAATTCTGTTTTTGTAAAAACAAAAGACAGCTGTCAAAGGAAGTTGACAGCTTTGTTAGGAGCAGAAATCGATGTGATCCTAATGACGTTGTCAAAAGAAAGAGTGATCTACTTAAAAAAACAGAACATTGGCCATCTGAGCACGAAACAAACTCAACTGTCACAATCCTCATGAGATACAGTATAAAAGGCCTAGACAAGGCCTGGCAGTTTCTCTGCTCTGTGGGTCAGACCCAGTGCTGCATTACTGTGTGCATTGAGCTCAAAAAGACTGGATCTGTCTCCTGTTCTTCTGCTAATGAGTTTCCCACAACAAAAAGGGGGAATTCTCACAGTCAGTGAGATGCAAGTTAGAACCAAATTGTGATGAACAGCTGTGCTAGACCCCTGCCACATGGCCTTGTGGCCTGTCAAGGATATTTCTGTGTAGCTCTTTCTGTAGTGTCCATTTCTATGCTATGTGCATTTGTTGTATTTTGTTATGTGTTAGCTGTTGTGGATCCATCATCTTGTATCAGGTTACAGAGCCTGTTAACCCACCCCTTAAACTGGAGCTTCACCTGTCCGTCAAGAGGACCAGGAGTGGGACCTATACTGTATATCCTGGCCTAGATGGTGTAGTTCTAATGGAACAGATAAAGGTTTATTCCATACTGAAAAGAGAAGAACACAATGTTTCTGCTGTGGAGCCTTCTTTGGGTGTGATAATTGGTTAGGTTTCGTCTGGTATGCTGTTTTTTTTATTTGCACATTTTTGGGGGTTTTCCCTTTTTACATCTGCACTTATTTTGATCATTTTCAGATGTTTTTTATTATTTGACGGACTCCTCATGCTAGGTAGTCGGTCACGCCAACATCACAGATCCCCAACAAAATGAGATTTCCATACCTTGGTGCCCCCCCCCCCCCAAAAAAATCAAACATGAATCAGCGATGAAAGGCTTTGAGGGTAAGAACAGGATAAGTAGTCATCACCAGCAGTAGCAGTAGTTCGTTTAATGCTTTAATCTGAGAAACGCTGCTCCAGCTGGATCTGTTTTGGCTCTGTGTGGATGCTAAGCCTCATTCATCACTCCTGCCTTCCTATCTTCGTTCAGCACCTCTCGAAAGCCAGGCCACGAGTGTAAGACCTTGCACTTCTCAGCCATGCCTGCGATTCGGTTTCGCAAGAAAACACTAGCTTGAGCCGGAGCCAAGACTATTCAAAGGCTGTGATGATACCAGCACATTTGGCACTAAAGGACCAACTCTGCTTGCGGATCCCTTGTTTTTTGAGGTTCTAATATATTGCTTCAGATCCCCTCCGGGATTCGATATCTAACACACTAACTGTAGATCTACCCCACTCAGGAAGACAGCACAGTCTTTGTCCTTTTCAGTTGCTTTTTACTTTGCTCTTCTGACAGCTCAGTTAACGCTAGAGCTTCTGCACATACTGTTTACATCCAGTTTCTCAAGCCCTTCAGCTTAACTCTTCAATGAGTACCAGGTGCAAGTTTAGTACTACAGTGTGTGAAACTGGAAAACCCAGATTCAAAAGAACATGGTCAGAAAGGCCTCACCTGTAGTCCAAGATGAGAGAAGTGAAAAACAAAAGAGCTACAGTATTTAGAAATTCCTGAATCCAGGATGTCCTTTGTTATGAGTTGGGCTAAGAACAAACTGGGTTAGATCAAAGCATTCCAACAAAGCTAGAAAATCCATCGCAAAACTGGAAGACCATGGATCAATATGGATATAAACGATACCAAGAATGAGAATCCTCTTAAATCTGAGACATAAAAAAGAAAGTAAATCGACAAACCCGCCTAAAATGCATCCAGAGGGGGTCTGTAGACAGTAACAATAGTAGAGTGGAGAACAGAGACACTAAGAGTAATGCAGTAGAAGAGTACGGAGAGCAGAAGAGTACTAGATGTATTCTTCACCCTATGTCTCTTAATCACCAGGCACTCAAGCATCTGTCCTGTGACACACTGCTTCCCCATACTCCCCATACACATGGGCGGAGCGGTGGCTCTGTGGCTCAGGATCTGCACTCGTGGCTGGAAAGTTGCTGGTTCAAATCCTGCGGCTGGCAGAGGAATCCTACTCTGTTGGGCTCCTTAATCCCAGCTGCTCCAGGGGTGCTGTATAAATGGCTGACCCTGCGCTCTGACCCCCAGCTTCTCTCCCTGTCTGTGTGTCTCATGGAGAGCAAGCTGGGGTCTGTGAAAAGACACATTCCTAATGCAAGCAATTGTGTATGGCCAATAAAGTGATCTGATCTTATTACTCTTCACTTCATTCAGGACTCAACCTGTACCATCAAGGATCCTCTCTCTCTTGCCTATGAGAGGAAATTACACTGCTACTGCTATAACAAACAATGCCCCAGCCCTCGAGGTTCTGACACCTGACAAGACCAATATAAATGAATGTAGAAGTCTCTACCCAGCTCCCTAATACCTGAATGGTCTTGCTGGTTTAATAAGCCCTCCTCTGTGTTCAGTACCTCAGCTATTCCAGGGATGTTCAGCTTGGCGATTCTCTCCGCAGAGTGTATTATTGTAGGATCCTCCACTCGGGCTGCGGACTGTGATGTCTGGCTGGGCGTGTTCCCAGGTGAATGTCAGCACGGTGTCGTTGCCCACAGTGGGGTCCACAGGGACTTCACCCTGAAACTGTGACCCCGGGTCTGTCCGACTCCCTTTGCTCAGCAGCTGGGTTTAAAGGGAATAGAGAGAAAAAATAAAAAGAGTCAAACACCAAACTGTAAAAGATAACAATTTAGTCTGGTGATTCACCTCTCACAGTCCCTCTGGAAAGGCAGCTGGCAGGAGTCTGTAGCGCTCTTCTTAGAAGGAGCTTCTGCTTTACAAGCAACAACAATGAAAACATGAGTTTTCAATTCAATTCAATTCAAGCTTTGCTGCCCCCTAGGGGAAATTTGTTTTACGGCACAGTCAAACACAACACAGTGATAATACACATCATCAAAAGGGAAGAGAATACAGCAGTGTTACAGGAGAAAAGAGACCAGAGACAAGAGTCAAGGTAGTTACATTGCATTGTTCAAGAGTGTGAGTCTGGTGGTTTTACACCTGAGGGCACAGAGGCGTCTCCCAGATGAGAGAAGTGTGAATTCACAATGGAGGGGGTGAGACACACACTCCCTGATGCTTTTGGCTTTCTTAGCCACCCTCTGTTTGTAAAGGACGCTTAAGTTGATTTGATTTTCCTCATTTTAAATGCGCCTACACTTGAATAGCTACTGCAAATGCTAGTTCCATCCATCCATTCTCACTTGTCGCATTTCGGTGTCGCACCGAAGCCAGAGTCAATCCCAGGAAGCGACGACCACAAGGCAGAACTTAACCCTGGACAGATGCCAGTCCATCGCGGCAAACGCTAATATTTTATGGCAATTCGTCAGCCACCAGACGCAGAAGTCTTTCACGTGTTGCTGAATAGTTTTCAGGGTTATCGGGATAATCTTGTAAACATGATAGTGAGGGAGTTTATTTAACTAAAGTTCGGGAGGGATGACAACAACCACGCACAATCATCCCCAGCCGTCAGCGATTAGCAATCACTCCCTTCGTCCTTCCTCCACCGAACGCTATAAATACCAAGTGCGATATCTCTCTCTCCCTCGCGTGCGACTTCTGTATCCCATCTCCACCTCTGCAGCTGCCCCCTGGTCACCCTGCGGGGGGGTCCTGGCCTCCTCGTCCTGCTGCCAGGAGGTCGGCCCTCAGCCAAGTGGGTTAAGCCAAATATTCACTCCGCAATAGTTCATTACGCTTCGATTTTGGGGTGTTGTCATTCCTTGTGAATTCACTTAGTTGGGGATTAGAACTTGGATCTTGGTTAGGGGTCCGACCCATGGGGTGTGCAATTATTTACATTTTTGAATCAGCGATTTTTGTTCAGGATGTTTCTATGACCACTTGCAGTCAAGCACATATTTTACAGCCCATTTCCCCGGGCCTGAAGATTGATACTCCAGGTACTGTGCCTTGCAAAGAAATCACTCGCCCTCTTCCAGTACTGTGCATTTTTTGTGGAATTACTGTACAGATGGTGGATACGTATGTTTGCAGGTTTTTTAATCAAAACTTGAATGTTCAAACTGCAGGCTTTTACAGATGAAAAACAGTCAGCAAAAGCTACAGAGAAAAAGTCCAACAGTAAAAATAATTTTTACACATTACTGTAAAAATCAGCAAAACGCGACATCAGTGTAAAAGGTGAATGCTTTGGCCAGGCGCTACATACTGTAGTTGACAGTGCTGTTTCTGACCACTTATAAGAAAATGAATTTTATGTAATGCTTTTCATGGTACATTATTTTATATTTTATTGTCTTTATGCATTAACAAGAAAAAAAATAGATTTAAAGTCACATCCTGAAAACTCTAACCTCTTTATCATTAAGTTCAGCTTGTTATCTCAACTCCCTGGAAAATTAGGTTTAATCTTTGAAAAAGAATAAGGTCTGGATATCATCAGATATCAAAAGCAACATATCTGTCAACCCTAAAACATTCTAGTTGCAGCCCATACATAGAATCATGTCCCTGGGAATAGAGTTAGTTCTTAAACAGCCCCACGCTGCACTCTGGTGGTTGTTTTCAAACAGTTTAGATGTCTTACACTAGTGTAGCTAAATCTGTTTTTCAATTTCTATCCAATTACAAATGCACTTGATGTATGTAAAATACTCTTGTGTTTGATATATTTTGAAAGTCATTTTAGTGTACATTTTACCTTAAAGCTTTTCAACATTAGACACACATATTTCCCCTTTCCATTTACACCAGAAGACTGGTGACAACCTCATTCTTGTCACACGCCCCTGCTGCCCCTGTTCCCTCTCCCCCTGCTTTCTGATCTGCTGCCCCTGTTCCCTCTCCCTCCTCTGTCTGAGTACAACATGCTTTCTCTTCCTTCTGCCACAATTGTACTGTAGTGCTGCTGTGCATCTGTGTTTTCCTCCAGCTTTCCCCAGATTCAGTGTTTCAATCCCCTCTGGCTTCACTCTGCTCACCTCCAACCTGCGCTACTATCCTCACTTCTGCCCTAGAACACACCACTGCTTTACTGAAATCTACCCCTCAACTTGTGGAAGGTCCCAGCTGCTCACTGTCCATCATTACAGCCATCTCAGCCCAGCTCCTGACCCTACCCTCCCGTGGTGACTCTGAGCAGTGCATTCTTCCTAGGGTTCGTGACAAATTCAAACAAATGTGCCTTTCTTTCCCATGTCTCAAACATTACATCGCATGAGATGGGGCAGAGGCCACATAACTGTTTTGAGCAAATTCTAAATTTAGGGTGACACTTGAATCTTCTCAGCACTGGATAATTACATGTGCATGAGACAGAGACTGCACTGTGATTAACTTCCAGGAATTCATGACATGTCCTACCTTTCCCTTTGTTACCAATTCTCATGTGGCCGATGTGGTTGTTTGACATCTGTGACATCTGAAACATCTCGGGACATTCCAAAGCCTGAAGCATTCTGCACCCTTGATTGCTCCAGTTATTAGCCAATGGCTACATTACTGTGTCACGGATGGGTATTATAACAGCAAGAGCAGTGAGAGCAGCTCAAAGCCACACCTGGACAGCACTGGCGATGTCACCTCCAGACTGAGAAGTGATGTCACTGAATGCATCCATCAGTGCGTTGGAGTCCAGTGTGTCGCTGGCCGAGAACCTCTTTCCTCCTGTTCAATGACATCACACTGGATTTGAATATGACAGCAGTAAATGAACAGCATTGCAAGCCAACATGACATCCACTATCATCAAAGCATTCAGGTGCACGTCCTTGTCACGCTGATAACAGACTTGTTTAGTTCACAACACCACTCCCACAGCCTTATGTACTCCTTATGTAGATTATTCTGCTCTTTTAGTGCACTAAATACACAGAAGTGCCTTAATGAACGTTTTGAGAATCGTTTTGGCATATGCACAGCAATCCAAATTATCTGTTAGAATCTGTGTTTATCCTTGTTTATCCTTGTTTAAACACCTCATTTAATAAAGGGCAAAAATGTCAGCGCTTAGGAATTCAAACTATTTACATGGGTACATACCTGTTTAAAATTTTACCACTTTAAAATGATATTTCAATAACTTCTTTATTCCAAACTCCACCCTTTCTGGATATTCTGTGTTATAGCTAAGATTGAGCTTGTATTGCCAGAGAAAGGATTTTCACTTACCTAATGGGTTCTTTCACACTATATTCAGAAATATGAAAGAGCTCCTGGGTGTTAAATTCACTGAACACTCCCCATCGCAGAACTGGCCAGGTATACACCAATACACGACCTGGAGCACAGAAGGAGGAGAATAGTTCTGTGTGTGAACACAAGGTATGAAAGACAGTGGGTTAAAACAGGGGACTGTCACAGATGTCGGAAGGGATGAACCCTGGAATGGCAGGAGAGTGGAAAAAGACCCTATGCGAAGCGGTGGAACAGGGAGTTAGCCCGGGCTCAGCATTGACGTTCAGATGTCCTGAGACCTGCCTAGCACCAGGCCGCCGCTCTGTCTGTGGCCTGAGGGCATAGGTTTCTATACGGCAATTCCTGAACTCCTGCACTGCTGAGCCCGGGCTAACTCCCCGTTCCTCTGCTACGCATAGGGTCGTTTTCGCTCTCCTGCCATTCCACGGTTCTTCTCTTCCAACATCCGTGACAGAATGCTGAGCAAAGGTGAATGAGTGACCCGGAAATATATAGCCCCAGAGAGAGAGATACCAGAACGACAGCAAAGCAGTGCAGGAGTTCAGGAACTACCGTATAGAAACCTATGCCATCAGAACATGGATGGAGTGGCGACCTGGCGCTAGGCGGGTCTCAGGCCATCCGAACGTCAATGCTGAGCGAAGGTGAATCAGTGACCCGGAAATATATAGCCCCAGAGATAGAGATACCGGAAGGATAGCAAAGTACAGGAAACTAGGGATAGGACAGAGTAGGAGTGCCATCTGGCTGCAAAGGGTGTGACACGCACACTATGTGGAAGCTACAGTATACTGTTTATACAGTACACGCAAGAAAAACCTGCATGTACATTCAACATCTTGAATCTGCAGTAGGTGGTAGCCTTCTTTGATACCTTCACAGCTTCTAACAGTACATGATTAATTAAAAGAGGAGAAAGCAGATGTCTGGCCTTTTTTCAGTTTTGAAGCAGTCATTTTCTTGTTAACATTCCTGCCTCACTGGGGCCCTGGATTTAATTCCTGGGGTTCTATCTGTGTGGAGATCGTAGGGTCTGCTTGTGTTTACATAGGTTTCCTCCTGGTTCTCCAGTTTCCTCCCACCAAAGACCAAAGACATACTGGTGGGTTAATTGGCTTCTGGGAAAAATGACCCTGGTGTGAGTGTGTGTGATGGACTAGTGTCCCATCCATGGTGTATCCTGCCTTGCACCGGTTGCTTGCTGATATAGGCTCTGCTTTCCCTGCGACCCTGCTTTGGATAAGCACTTATTGAAAGTGATGTGTGATATGATGTATAATTGCAACTTAAGCATGAATATATTTAAGAATGCAGTTTGTCTCCCTGCTTCCTAGCTTTCATTCTCAGGTACTGTAAAGCACAGTTTCCAAAGCTGTTTCTGCAGAACCATGAGATCTTCTAGTTTGTTTGTTCCAGCTGACTTCATTGGATCAATCTGTTGCTTAATTAGAAGAAATTAGCAACCTTTCCCGAGCTCTGCTCATTGAGCTCTTAGCTACCTATAAAACCTACCGCACAATTAATCTCTGGGACAAGGGTTCGACACCTGGACACAAGATCACTTCAGAAACAGTCAGTGGGTGTCTGAGGTGTGCAGGGCTGCAGTTGTGTCTGTGTGTGCCCTTCCAATGGAATGACGAACCGTCAAGAGTGTACCCTTGCTTTTGTTAGGAGTGTACCCTGACTCTGGCTCCCCCACGACCTTGAGTTGAATAAGCATCAGAAACAACCAGTGGGAGTCCAAGGTGCTCAGGGATGCAGTCTCACCTCTGGGTCCGTACATGTCGATGGCCTGGTCATTCAACAGGTATTCGGGGGTCAGGTGGATATGTTTCCCCTCTTTACCACAGTAACCAAGAGTGGAAGTGTATGGAGCGCCGATGCTGTTGTCACAGAATGGATCAGCAACCTGCACACTTGCCTGCAACAGACAAATAAAGCTTTAGATGCCAGTGGAGGTCCCAGTGTGAGTGTCTGTGCACTCTGGAATGAACTGATGTCCCACCTAGAAGGTAGTCCCTCCTATCGCCTTATGCTGCTGCAATAGGCTTGTGAGTTAAGGGATGAAGGTATTGTGATAGGCCTGAGGATTGAGGTCTGATGTTACTGGTATAGGGTTTAGGTTTGAGGGTATGGGAATAGGATGAGGATTGCAAGTATTTGGATTGGAATATTTGGCCCTGCAGGGTGTCCTGTCCAGGGTGTGTGTCTGTGTGTGTCCTGTGATGGACTGGTGTCCTGTCCCGGCTGTGTGTCTGTGTGTGTCCTGTGATGGACTGGTGTCCTGTCCAGGGTGTGTGTCTGTGTGTGTCCTGTGATGGGCTGGTGTCCTGTCCAGGGTGTATCCTGTCTTGCTCCTGTTGCCTGTTGGGATTGGTTCATGCTACCTTCTGACCCTGAATTAGGAGAAGTGGTTAGAAGAGGTTTAGATGGATTAGCAAATTCCCAATGTGGATTTATTAATTTGTGTGGAAGCCAGTGTAGCGGCAATGCTTGTTAATAAGACAGAATTAAGAGTTACTGTGCTTTCCTAAATGAGGCCCCATCTCTCTCTCCATCTCTGTGGTGTAGCCACAGAGACATTATTCATGCAGGCTGATTTAAGGTGTTTTCTTTTGATAAGGAGCAGCTCCCAAATGGGGATGCACTTAGCTAAGCCTGGCTATCATGATCAATGGTCATCCATTGGCGCCTATCTGTCTAGGGAGTGCCAGATGGACATCTGGACTGCATTCCTAAGTGTCAGGAGTAAGTGACTCATATCTCACCTTGATCAACCAATCAGGGACTGGCAGGGCGTGGTAACACCACGTGGGTCTCCCATGCGTGCCAAACTATCAGCCAATCAGCACACACCTGTGTCTTGGTCAAAAAGGTAGCGCAAGCTCAGGTCGGGGCGCTCTTTGGCCATTTTCGCGCACCCTCAGAGACCATCACGTGACAACTGGTGTTGTCTGCATTGGGACTTGGGCTTTGTTCTAAGCATGAGGCCGGTAGCCAAAGGACGCAGGGACAATGCCTATTGGACAACCGCTGGAACAGAGGCTGCAACAGAGCCTGTCAGCTGGTTTGGTGTTCTTACCAGGAAATCCGAATCCATACAGTGGATAAGTAAACCCCATTTTCCACATTGCGTCTCGAGACTTTAATTGTACCTCAACACAAGTTGTTAGCAATTTAATTCATGAGTAATGTATTTACTTCCTAATCTAGAGTAACAGTGGGTAATAACACTGATTAGCGATTTGGTATAGCCGAACGATATATTGAAATATATTCTCTGTTGTGTATCTCTTTGTGTTTGCATCTCTTCAAGATTATATACCTTGTATTTTGATAACCCTCACAGTAAGGTCTGCCGCCTGTATCCAGGCAGACTGGTATATGTTTGGTGCACAATTTATGTTTAATAAATGTATCTCGTGTATTGAATCCGTGTGTGTGCGTTGTTTGTTGTTCTGACGATTGATTTTCTAAAAGCTACAACGAACCACCTCGTGATTTCTGCTACAATTGATAATTGTCTCAGTAAAATCAGAAAACCACTACACCAGTAAGCAGTTTAAAGTTTTCCTGAGAGTGTGAGTATCCAAATTTTGTCACGATCGTAATCCCTCCTCTTAAGGGCGCTCCAGCTCTTTCACATTTTGCTGATTCTGTGCACCTGCCCTCAGTCCTGCCCCTCCTTATTTAAGCTGGGTGCTCTTGCTACTCCCGGCTCTGCAATGGAAGACGGAGGCCCGCCTACCACCAAGTCTTCCTGTGTCCGTGGCTTGAGGGCACAGGCCTCCTATCGGCGTCCCGACCCAGCTGAGTCCGGGGCTCAGAGCTCCTGGCCCCGTTATCCCATTTTTATTCTCCCTCTTCCTGCACCGGATCCCGTTCCGGTTTTTATCCTTGTCTAGTTTTTGTTTCGGGTGTATCTGCCGGCTATGGACTTTTGGACTGCTCCCTGGTTTCCCCTTCTGGATAGTTTTGGACTTGCTCGCCTGTGCCATGCCCCCCAAGCACCAGTTCACCATTGTCACGACCCCCTGTCAGTCAACCAATCCTGACCCTGTCGTGTTTACCTGTTGTCCTTCTCCAGTCTCTTCTGGATTTTACCGTCTGCATAGGGTCCAAAATATGCACTACACAGGAGTCTGAACTGGCTCCCGTTACAAATTTGGCCTTTTGAGTAAAGCAAAAGAACAAAATGTGGTAACAATGCTAAACAAATTATTTCTTTGAAAAAGAAGAAACCCATTTCTTTGAGAGGCATGTTTCTTTAATCTCACAAGATAAAAAATAATAAATAAACAGCTACAGAATAAAGGGTTAAGTCCAATGTTACGTCAAGAAAGGAGTTTATTCCCTTTTTCAACATAAATCTTAATGTTTGTTTTCAGTGTAGTTCCAGTATCTTTCTGTCTTTCTGTTCACATCGTTGCTAGATACACGGAAGAGCAGGCAGGTTAAAATACATAAAATGAACAGCAGTTTTAAAAAAAATGTTTTTTTTCTAAAAGGTTTTAGAATTCTTACAACCTTCACTTTTTACTAGTAATTTTTAAATCATATTGTCCTACTGACAGCCCTTACAGATTAAATAATTGAATTTTAATAATTGAAATTATTCGAGGAACAAAACTGAAGGCATTTTATTTGTTGTTTGATCAACAAACCCAACACAAAACAATAGTACAACCAATCTGTGGCAAATTAGTGAACCCAAAAGACACAGCAGTTATTATACATGCTGCCCCTCCTATAGATATTGTGTGTCACTCAGGGGGACTGACAGGAGTGATGATCAGTGGGGCTGAGTTTTTACCCCCATCATTGGTACAGGGGCTGAAGAAAGGGTAGATCTTCTCCCTGAAGTTGCAAGTGAACGTATAAATATGAGACTCCTCCTTCACATTGTAAAAGGAGACCTGCCCCCCCTCATAATCCACATACACCCCCACCTTCTGGGGCTTCATGGTCAGGGGGAGGTCAAAGGAAGGGGTTGTTATTGCTTCATACTTTCCTTTCCTCAACCACACAGTCCAGAACCCATCCTCAGGGCACAGTGTGATCTGCCCCTTCCTTTTAATCGACTCTCTGGCGACGCCTAAAGTCCAGGCGGACTTATTTTTCACCTTCACCTCCCAGTAGTGTCGACCTGAGGTGAACCCATCCTTTCCCAGGACATCGACACAGGAAGTAAATCTCTCTGGATTGTCGGGGAGATCCTGTCGTATGTCACCATGTCTGACTTGTTTTCCATTCCTCGACACAATAAGATGGGGATGAGCTGTACTGGGGTCCAGAGTCACGTCCACTATGGACAAGAAAGGAGACGAATGAGAAGAGTTGATGATGAAGAGTGTTAATCAATCCCAGCGCACTGAACCTATACTTTGTGTATCTTTAATGAGATTGATGAATGGTTGGGAAAACAAATAGTCTTACCTGCGTTAGTGCGTGCCTTCTCAAATTCTGTAAAGAGAAAGAAATGATAGTTCCAGAAAAAAAGAAAAACTACATTTTTGTCTGTGTCCAGCTGGAGATAAAAACAGGTTGTCTTCACTGCTGTCTGTTACGCCACGCCCCCGGAGGACTCGTCATTCCACCTCGCATTCCAGCACGGTTCCCAATTAGCCCATTTACCCCAGCCTATTTAATGCTTCTTCACACTCTTCCACACTCTCTCACACTGTGCTCAGTATTAGGGTTTTTCCTGGTTAGAGCTACTTCGTCTTTCGCTATTACTTACTACAGTACTTGGTTTTTGGCTTCCTGACCCTGGTTTGTTCATCAACCACATCTCCTGGTTTTGGTTTTGGTACTTTGATTATTGTTCTGGTTTCGACTCTTGGCTTCCTCCCGGCTTATGGCTCCGCTTCTGGGTTTGTACTTGTTCCCCTTCAGCTTTTGGACCTTTAGATTGTTATATCGACTACGCCTCTAGAGATCGTCCTGGTATTTCTGCACAGGGTCCTCACTAATATTTCCGGTGAACAGGTGTGTCTCACTACTGTCTGTGTTGAGATCAGGTGTGTGAACAGGTGTGTCTCACTGCTGTCTGTGTTGAGATCGGATGTGTGAACAGGTGTGTCTTCACTGCTGTCTGTGTTGAGATCAGGTGTGTGAACAGGTGTGTCTCACTGCTGTCTGTGTTGAGATCGGATGTGTGAACAGGTGTGTCTCACTGCTGTCTGTGTTGAGATCGGATGTGTGAACAGGTGTGTCTCACTGCTGTCTGTGTTGAGATCAGGTGTGTGAACAGGTGTGTCTCACTACTGTCTGTGTTGAGATCAGGTGTGTGAACAGGTGTGTCTCACTGCTGTCTGTGTTGAGATCGGATGTGTGAACAGGTGTGTCTCACTGCTGTCTGTGTTGAGATCAGGTGTGTGAACAGGTGTGTCTCACTACTGTCTGTGTTGAGATCAGGTGTGTGAACAGGTGTGTCTCACTACTGTCTGTGTTGAGATCAGGTGTGTGAACAGGTGTGTCTTCACTGCTGTCTGTGTTGAGATCGGATGTGTGAACAGGTGTGTCTTTACTGCTGTCTGTGTTGAGATCAGGTGTGTGAACAGGTGTGTCTTCACTGCTGTCTGTGTTGAGATCGGATGTGTGAACAGGTGTGTCTTCACTGCTGTCTGTGTTGAGATCGGATGTGTGAACAGGTGTGTCTTCACTGCTGTCTGTGTTGAGATCGGATGTGTGAACAGGTGTGTCTCACTGCTGTCTGTGTTGAGATCAGGTGTGTGAACAGGTGTGTCTTCACTGCTGTCTGTGTTGAGATCGGATGTGTGAACAGGTGTGTCTTCACTGCTGTCTGTGTTGAGATCAGGTGTGTGAACAGGTGTGTCTCACTGCTGTCTGTGTTGAGATCAGGTGTGTGAACAGGTGTGTCTCACTACTGTCTGTGTTGAGATCAGGTGTGTGAACAGGTGTGTCTCACTGCTGTCTGTGTTGAGATCGGATGTGTGAACAGGTGTGTCTCACTGCTGTCTGTGTTGAGATCAGGTGTGTGAACAGGTGTGTCTCACTACTGTCTGTGTTGAGATCAGGTGTGTGAACAGGTGTGTCTCACTACTGTCTGTGTTGAGATCAGGTGTGTGAACAGGTGTGTCTTCACTGCTGTCTGTGTTGAGATCGGATGTGTGAACAGGTGTGTCTTTACTGCTGTCTGTGTTGAGATCAGGTGTGTGAACAGGTGTGTCTTCACTGCTGTCTGTGTTGAGATCGGATGTGTGAACAGGTGTGTCTCACTGCTGTCTGTGTTGAGATCGGATGTGTGAACAGGTGTGTCTCACTGCTGTCTGTGTTGAGATCAGGTGTGTGAACAGGTGTGTCTCACTACTGTCTGTGTTGAGATCAGGTGTGTGAACAGGTGTGTCTCACTACTGTCTGTGTTGAGATCAGGTGTGTGAACAGGTGTGTCTCACTACTGTCTGTGTTGAGATCAGGTGTGTGAACAGGTGTGTCTTCACTGCTGTCTGTGTTGAGATCGGATGTGTGAACAGGTGTGTCTTTACTGCTGTCTGTGTTGAGATCAGGTGTGTGAACAGGTGTGTCTTCACTGCTGTCTGTGTTGAGATCAGGTGTGTGAACAGGTGTGTCTTTACTGCTGTCTGTGTTGAGATCAGGTGTGTGAACAGGTGTGTCTTCACTGCTGTCTGTGTTGAGATCAGGTGTGTGAACAGGTGTGTCTTCACTGCTGTCTGTGTTGAGATCGGATGTGTGAACAGGTGTGTCTTCACTGCTGTCTGTGTTGAGATCGGATGTGTGAACAGGTGTGTCTTCACTGCTGTCTGTGTTGAGATCAGGTGTGTGAACAGGTGTGTCTTCACTGCTGTCTGTGTTGAGATCGGATGTGTGAACAGGTGTGTCTTCACTGCTGTCTGTGTTGAGATGAGGTGTGTGAACAGGTGTGTCTTCACTGCTGTCTGTGTTGAGATCGGATGTGTGAACAGGTGTGTCTTTACTGCTGTCTGTGTTGAGATCAGGTGTGTGAACAGGTGTGTCTTCACTGCTGTCTGTGTTGAGATCAGGTGTTCAGCAGGGTGATCAGGGTGTGTCAGGGGGTGTGTCCAGCTGGAGAAGTGCTGTGTGATGCTGCTCCTCCCACAGTGGAGTTTGAACTGCTCTCTGTCCCTGAGCCTCAGCTCTGCCTCAGTGCTTCACAGTCAGAAGCTCTGGGACAGAGAAAGGGCTCAGACTCCTGTGAGGAGGGCTATGACCTCAGTCTACAAGCAGGATCCTGACTTCAAGGTCTTGCTTCAGAGAGCCCCTTCTCATAAAACAACAAGCCGGAGGAGCAGGTGCCTCCATAGAAAGAGCAGACCTGACTATGCAGGAATTGCTATGGAGAGCAAACTCCCACATAAAGACAAATCAAGACATGAAACAGGAAATGTGACATCAATGGATACACAGAATGGGTACTGTATAAAGGTGCCATCCTTTTGAAGGTAAATCCCAGACTGTTTCTTGAAAAGAGCAGAGGTGTTACCGCACTGTCCTGACTAAATTTCCCCCAGGTCCTTACCAGTCATGGCCTCCAACTAACCCCCATCTGTGAACTGAATTCATCACTCTGTTCTCCTCCCCACTGAAAGGTGATGTGTGATGATCATAATGGCGCATCATCCGCATAGGAGCAAATAGATGGTGGTGGAGGGGAGTCCCCGTTCCTGTAAAAAGCTTTGAGTGAAGTGTCCAGAAAAGTGCTAGGTAAATGTATTTTTAATGCAAAAGAGCTGCCAAGCAGCAAAGGAGAAACAACACAGAGAGGGCATGATATGAACGTGAACACATGAATAGGAGTACTTTATCAAAACATAACAGAGCACTAAGTAGCAGAATCTAAGAAACCTGCAGAGCAGAGATGAAAATCTCTGGGATATAAGGTAACCACTTTAAATACATATTTTAAAATGCAGAAATTGCCTAATATGGTGAGATTCAATAAATGTGTTAGGTACTAATCCGTGGTGGCAGCCGTGGGATGGCTAGCCATTGGACAGTGTGTCCCTGGAGAAAACAGGCAGGCCTTCGTTCACAAGCAAAGGCACTGCCACAGCTCAAAGCAGAGGAGCCTTGGGGCACCGTGACATCATCAGAGGAAGTGGATGAGGAAGGATGTTGTGAGGAGCTGGGAGCGTGGCCCAGAGTCACCTCTTTACGACCAACAGCTGTTGGACCTGAACCAATGACAGAACCTCAAGGGGAGATGGTGGCCCTTCTCCAAGACTTTCTGTCTTGGCAACAGAAGAGAGAGGAGGGGCATTTGGAAGAATTACGTGGAATTTAATCTTCAGGAGATCTTAGTTGTACCCAGGGTTGCACCAGCTTTGCAGGCTTGGGGAGCAACACCAGGAAGCGTGGAGACAGCAAGTAGTCCAGCACCATGACAACGCACCACATCAGATCAGGATCGGGGTCCACCGCGTTCAACACCCTTGTCTGCTACACGTGCTTCAGCAGAGAGCTTAGGTTCCAGAAAGAACCTAAGATGCCCCCCCTACCAGCAAGGTGAGGAGATCAAAAACTATCTCCAGCGATTTGAGCGCATGGTCAGAACCTGGAATTGGCCGGAGAAGGAGTGGGCCTGTTGGCTAGTGCCTCTGCTCACAGGCAAGGCCTTGGAGAATTGCAACGCCATGGATGAGGACCGATCCAACACGTACAGTGACCTGAAGGAGGCATTACTTACTAAATTTTACATATCGCCAGAAACATACTGACAGCGTTTCAGGATCACCACAATTCCACCAGGAGAAATGCCTACGGAAACCAACACGGCCTGAACGGTCTATACAGAAGATGGATTCACCCAGAGCAGTGTTACAAAGAGCAGATTGCCAAGGTCATCATTGGGGAGCAGCTGCTAGGTGTGACACCAGGACCTGGGTGAGAGAACATACTGTAAGCCAGCCAATGGGTTGACAGAAGCCAAGCTGGCTCTTCAATACATCAATGCCCAACAAGGAGAACATCAACAACACTCATCTTCTATGCCCAGAGGTACCAGGGACAGCCGGGACCTTAAAGGTAGCACTACTGAGGCAGGAAGGACACAGGGGGAGGTCAAAATGAAGTCCATAGTCAGTGAGTCCCCAGGACATAAAGTCTCTACCTGTGCTGTGTGTAAGCCAAAACTATCTGGTTTCTGTTACGTCCCAAGGGAGGGAGACAGTCCTGGGTGGAAAAAGATGGTGAGAGTGCTGGTAATTTTGCAAATTGCCCTGTTACAATTAATGGTCAGGAAGTAACAGCTCTACTGGATACAGGCAGTTCAATGACTCTGGTTAAACACTCCCTTGTCCCTGATAGTAAAATTGATTTTGGAAACCAATCATTTAAGGTGTACATAGGGAAAAACAGAAACACCCTATGACAGAACTAACTGTCTAACTAACTGGGGGTGGATGCACAGATGTACAGTACTTGTTTAATGCAGGAGTTGTTCCAGAGCTGCCAGCAGACATAATCTGCCTGTAATAACAGACTTGTTAAAAAATGAACAGTTCTGAGAATCAAACTAGGATACAAACATCATGTGTGGTCTTTACAAAAGCCCAAGCAAGAGCTGGTTTGCAGCCACTCCCGGTCAATGATGATAGTCCGTGTGAGGGAGGAACTAAAGGGCCAAGAAAAACACGCCGCCAGCGGCGCATTGCAAAATAATTGGGTACTCCAACGTCTAAGATTGATGGATCTGGTCTTGCTGTCCAGGGATGAGAAGTTCTGATAACATTGCTTCTTTACAGCTTGATGACTTGTCTCTGCAACCGTCATTTGAAAAAGCATGTGTGGAGAGTAGGAATCCTAAAACAGAATATCATTGCAGGGTTGTTTATTCCATTGATAGTGGTCGGAGAGACAGGGAGCAAATGGGGAGACAGGGAACAAACGTTTGGTTGTTCCTCAAACATGTAGACCAATAGTGTTTCATCTCACACGCACAATGCCCTGGGCAGACCTTGCTGATGGTGTGTAAGGTGGAGGAGGAAAAGGATGACTTGGCCGCAGGACAGAGGAAGCAGCAGACAGAGGTGAACCCAAAACACCTGACTGTGGACCAGGCAGCTGAGTTAGCTGATAGGACCTAAGGGTGGTGGGACTCCTGGCTTATAGCTCTCGGAGGAAGTGTTTGTGTGTTTTTGTGTATTTTTGTTCTATTTTGTTCTCTTTTTTTGCACTATATATATACTGTAATTGCTTTGTTGGTTTGTGGGGAGCACTGTCCAAATAAACCACCACTTTGGCACCTAAGTGCTATTGTGGCTGAGCCATCATTCTATTTAGAAAGAATTCACTTGGGCACTCCTCCAGCCCTCCCTGTGACACAACAGAAGAATGAAATATGTATTAAATACACAGTTGAGTAGACACACTTAGTAGAACACCCAAATGAGCCATTGGAGTTCTGTTACAGAGAAGATTATTTCCTTACCTCCAGGTCTGCATCTTTCTATAAAAAGAAGGAACAAAATGTATTAAGCAGCCTGTAAACACTGATCATCTAGTGATGCTCAGACCTTAGATGAGATGCCAACAGCACAGGCACACACCACTACTGTCACTACTGCCACCACTGCACTACTACTGTCAGTACTACTGTCACTACTGCTGTCAAGACTCTACTTACTGTCAAAATTGCAGTCACTTCTGCTGTCACTACCACAGTTCCTACTGCTGTCGAGACTGCTGTCACTACCACTACTGCACTTCTACTGTCACCACCATTGTCACTAATACTGTCAGTATGCTGTCACTGATAATGTCACTACTGTCAGTACTACTGCACTACTATTGTCACACCTATTACTGCTACTGTCACTGTAAAAATGTATATAAATAAAAATTATTGTTTTTATTATTAGTATTATTATTATTAAGTCAGTAGGCTTATAATTTATTTACAGTTTTTAAATGTTTCTGTGTGTGTGGAGAGGGGCAGGGCATGGGGGAACTGCAAAATATCTTTAACCCCAAAAAAGGGTTGAACTCTCAAAAAGGTTAAGAACCCCTGGTCTGCTCTTTCAGGAATCATGTAAATGAAGTTTTGCAACACTCTAGCTACTCACCCAGCTCCACAGCAAGCCGGCCTGCAGGCAAAATAAAGGAAAGCATGTGTTGGATGGATTTTAATATTCATTTAAACTGAGATTCTTGCTTAATGTACATGCAGTTTGAATGCTAGACTGCTTGGGTTATGTTATTGTCACAGCTTTCAGTGTTGTAGAAGCAGACATGCACATATGAGTCCAAAAGTTGCTACTGTTGCATCTGTCTGTCTAAACATCAGTACTTTCATCGGTAGGACAATTGCAGTGTTAAAACACAAAGACACACACAGACAGAGTACTTACGCAGTTGTTTTAAAAGCTTATCTGTGGGTAAAACACAAAAGTCAGACAGGTTTAACTTCTACTTTAGCAATACAGACGTATTCACTGCTTTCTCTTCAGGGGAACAGCATGAACCAAATCAAATAGTTCTACTGAATTTAGTTTATGTTTATTTCATAACCGTTCAAGACAAGGAAATGTACATCACATTAAAATTCTTACTGGAAATGTGCAACCATTATATGAAATATTGTAGCGCCCCGCCTGGTGTCTTGGCGGATGCACACCCTGCTAATGGCTGGGAAACGTAGCTGGGGGTATGGACTGGGGGTATGCAGGATGACCACTAATTAACCCTGCCTATGTAAATGAAGACAAAGAAGCATTGTGTACATACAGTAGTTGACTGTTGGTTACCCCTGTTTCATCCCATGAGGCTGATTAACCCTAAATCTACATGTTCCCATTTCTGTGCTTGTGTGTGTTTAGCTCTTCTTGAGTTTGGTGTTAAAGTCTCTGTTGCCTGGTTACTGGCTGACTGAGGTCTGTAAGTAAAGAGTGTGTGTGCGCGCGCGCGCTACTGAAGAATGTTGCCTTGGTTATTCCTTTATTAACTCCACGTTTGCTACAATATTGTGTTAGGAGCAGTGAAATATAAAGCACAGGCATTTCTAGTACTTTTTGTGGAGTAAATACAATCATTTGAGGAAAAGATTGTGAACATCTGAAAGTTATGCTTCAACTGTGATGAAGAATTTCAATGTTGAAATTCTTCCTTCTCTTATGTTACCAAAAATGTTTAAAACTTACCCTTCTCTTTAGAACTCTCATCTGTCAATACAAATAAAAAAAACAGGTCAGAAAAAGATAAAGAAAAAGTAAAATTCATCAGTGCTGAAAACAGTAATTGCACTGATGATCTGTTGTGTGATCCTCCTGGTTTCGTTAGTGCACACAGCAGACCTGCTGTATATACAGTACAACATCCTTGCAAAGATTTATTGTAGATCAAGACCTGCAGTATTTTTTAAATTATATTTTTCATGATGGAAGTTTGAGATCACTACTGCAGTCACTACTATCATCATTGGTGCCACTACTGTCACTACTACTACAGCTACTACTGCAGTCAAGATTGTTGTCACTACTGGTATTACTACCACTGTCACTACTACCACTACCACAATCACTACTTCTACCACTACCTTCTTACCTCTTACCTTCTTACCTCCTCCCCAAAATCCACAAACTGGACACCCCTGGACGCCCTATCGAATCAGCATGTAACTGTCCAACTACTTACATCTCAGCCTTTCTCGACAGCCTCATGAGACCGCTGGTTGAAGGTCTTCCCTCATACATCAAAGACACCAACCACGCACTCCAACTTTTTAATGATTTCCAATTTCAGGGTACTGAATGCTACATTTTTACCCTGGACATCATATCTCTGTACACCGTCATTCCCCATAATGATGGCCTTACAGCCCTCAAGCAAATGCTGGACAAACGCACAGTGCTTCATCCACCCACCCACCCTGGTACGCCTTGCAGAATTGGTCCTCACACTGAACGCATTCTCTTTCAATAATCTTTTTTACCAACAGGTTAGTGGAATTGCCATGGGCACCAGAATGGGACCCAGCTACGCCAATATTTTTGTCGGCTGCGTAGAAGAACACTTCTTCGCTTCCTACACTGGCTATGTCCCTGACCTCTACAAACAATATATTGATGACTGCGTCAGTGCGGCCACAAGCTCCAACGATCAGCTTGAGTTCTTCCTGCACCATTTCACCAACTTCCACCCGTCCCTCAAATATACAGTTAACATATCTTCCACTACTCTTCCGTTTCTCCATCAACTACCCCCGACTCTCCACTTCAGTTTTTTACAAACCCACGGATTCACACAGCTACCTCCTGTACAGCTCATTTCACCCCAAACACACTAAAAACTCTCTCCCTTTTTCACAGTTCCTTAGGCTATGACGACTATGCAGCGACGACATCGACTTCAAGAACCAAGCCTTCGAAATGTACTCCTTTTTCATCAACAGAGGATACCCCAGCAGTGAGATTGACAGGGCCCTTGCCCGAGCCAAAAACACCCCCAGGACCATCAACCCGATCAGGAACTCCTGACGTAACAACTGCATTCCCTTGGTGCTTCCCTACCACCCTAACACACTTCCTATCCCCAGGACTATTAACCACAACTTTTCCATCCTACAGGATGATCCCTCCATTGGGGCCCTCTTTTCTGATCGCCCCATCATCTCATTTCGCCAACCACCTAATCTGAGTAACCTCCTTGTTCACAGCTCCCTTGACCACCCTCACCAACCATCCACACCAGGATGTTTTCCATGCAACAGAGCTCGCTGTATCACTTGCAAGTACACATCCAACACCGCACTCGTTCAAGGCCCCTCAGGACAATTCCGGATCACCCAGATGGCATCTTGCACCTCCAGCAACCTTATTTACTGTACATCTTGCAGTAAATGCCCTGCCATCTACATTGGAGAAACAGGAAGGAGACTCGGAGACCGTTTCAGAGAACACGTCAGGGCTGTGAAGATTAAAGATCTCTCCAAGCCCATTGTTTCTCATTTCACCTCTGACGGCCACGACCACTCTAATCTCTCCGTCTGTGTTCTCAAAGACGGTTTTCCAAACTCATACATCAGAAAGACTACCGAAACCAAAATTATTCTGCAGCTAGGATCACACATTCTCCCTTCTCTTAACGACAGACTACTGTTCTTTTAAATTTTCTCCATTCATTTTAAGTTTCATTTCACACCTCCCTACACCCATTCTGATTCACACCCCTTGATTGGCCTCTCTTTCTGTCCCCTGCTCCCGCCTCTCACTCCTCCTCCCTCCCAACCTTTGTTCTCCCGCTACATTACCTTTGCCTACTGCCCTGTCTCTCTCACACCTGAAGAAGGCTCCACGGCCGAAACGTTGTGTTCTCTTTCTTCTTTTTTTCAGCCTGGAATAAACCTATTACTTGTTCCTTTGCAGCCTACGCATGCTGCCGCAGCTCCCCACCTGAACTACTTCTACCAATACTGTCACTATTTTAGTTCAGTCACTACCACTGATACTAATACCAATTCTGCTGTCACTACTATTACTACCACTGTCATTCCCTCTAATACTACCGTCACTACTTCACTGCAGTCACTACTACTGTCACTACTACCACTACCACTGACACTACTTCTGTCACAAGTGCAGTCAATTCTCTAGCAAAATATCAGAGGAGAAAAAGAAATCCCAAAACAAGTGTCAATGAGGCAACAGTCTCACAAGCGTGTGAGCGAAAGTAACAAAATCCACTGTTCACTGCAAAATTACACAGTCTGCCCCCGAAATGTAAACCTCTCGTGAGCATCAGGAACAGGAAGTATAGTTTTTCAAACTAAAAACCATACAAGCAAAATAGACTAAGTGGCCTCACGTTTCTGTGCACACTTTCTTATGTTCTCATGTATCTGGCATGAAGGTGTGAATGTACTTTTCCTTTCATTATCCCTTACAAGCTCATCGCATGAAGAGCTGATTACTTCTCATTATCTTGGTCCTGCAGGTTCTACCAGTTGATTGGTAATGAGTCGTTCTTATTTAAGAGGAAATGAAATGCAGCAACTTTTGTGACCATTGAGGTTTTAGAGATGAACCCACTTATTGTTATTTTAACCTGCCTTGAGATAGCTCTTTCTCTTCCCTGAAACAAAGGGCTTTGTTAAGATCAAATCAGAAACAGAACAGGTATGAAGGCCCAGGTTTATGTCAAAGTCATAGAGAAGAGCTGTTGTACAAGATACCAGTGAGACTGAAAACAGGGCTCGTGTGCATCCATTCACCCGTCCATCCATGTTCTAACCACTTTATGGGCTACAGGGAAGTCAGAGCCTATCCCAGAAAGCAACAGGCACATGGATACACACTGCACAGGATGCCAGTCTATTACAAGACACACAGACACAGACTCACACCAGGGCCAGATTTCCCAGGAGCCAGTTAACCTGTCAGCATGTCTTTGGATTATTGGAGGAAATAAGAGCAGCTGCAGAAACAACACGGGGAGAACATGTCAACTCCACACAGACAGCACTCCCAATCCAGAAGTGAACCCAGGGCCTCAGCGCTGCAAGTCAGCAATGCCAACAACGCTCTGACCATAACTGTGTACAGTACCCAACAATTCATGTCCACTACAGGAAGCAGATGCCTGCTTATTCAAACCAAAAACACTCAAGTTACTTAGCTAAGGCTCCAGAAAAATGTCATCTGCGGGCAAAGGAAAACAGAGGATACAGATTGAATAGGTATTGTGTTACTGCTACAGGTTTTTCAAAGTAGTCTAAAGCTGAGAGTCTCAGGAATGAAGGATCAGATCAGAAAAATGTTTTGTTCTCTCTGGTCTCTGTTCTTCATTATCCAAAACATTGTGAGAGGATGGCAGGTTCAGACAAGATGGCAGCTCTTCTGACATATTGAAAATGTTAAATAAATGTTAAATACTCACCGTCCTCATCAGAAGGGTCACCTGTCAATGACAATGAAGGAAAATGTCAGTACGGGTGAAACAGTGATGACTGCAGTAGCAGTATGGAGCTCCACACCCTCACAACCAGACTCCAGCACACAGCTGCCACCCAGCAGGTTTCATGACCTTTCTGACCTACTGCAGTGCAGTCAGTATCATTGTAGAGGTGTATTTATAAAGTATAAATGAACTGTTTTCATTTGTTTTCTTTCGGTACAATACAGTGCACATATACAGTATATCACGATATGTAGATAATGTGCATACCGAACTCCAGAACTAGAATAAAGTCACAATGAGTGACTCAAGTTTCTGTTCTGAGTAGGGGCATGATCTGAACTTGTTTTCTGAACTTGCCAGTGGCTGTCAGAATGGCGACCTGTGTGTCTGGATGAGCCAGGAAGCTGCTGAAGCACAATGACTTCGTGCAGGAGGGAGGAGAGTCACACAGGCTCATGAAGTGCATACATGGGATAGTGTCAGTGGGTGAGATCAGGGTTTGACCCTCTCCTGACCTTTCATTTACAACTGTGTATAGACACCTGTTTTCTGAAGCATTTTGATTGTTTTTAAAAACAGAATACATAGCTCAAGTAAAGATAATGCCCCCTTACTTGTTATGACATCCTCCATTTCTGGCAGTGTACTCTAATAATGAACAGCTACTGTATATTTAACCTCTTTTACTGTGATGAGACATTCAATATACATCTAAAAAGGCAACCGCTCTTTAAGAAGGAGAAAAACGAAAACACAAGCTTTTAACTATTCTGTGATGTAAAACACCAAAACATGAGTCTGATTTTAAAAGAATCACCTTTAGAACTTACCACATTCTATCTTGCTTCCCAGATCTGAAGCGACTTTGTTTTCGTGAATGCCACGCAGAATTGCAATTGTCTTTTTAACAGCGCCGTGTTCCTGATAGACAGCAATCAGACGCGTTGCCAGTTCTATGGCATCATAGTTGATTGCTTCTGCTCTAGGGAACTTGCCTCCTCCCATGTCAATGAGCTTGTCCTTAAATCTCTTCAACCTGTCTGAATCCAGACTCTCCAGGCTGTGGATGATGTGGTCCTTGATGGTTGAGCTCATTTTCTATAAAGCTCTTCTCACAGTTTCTCTGTGAATATTTATAGCACAATTACGCCAAATGCACTGTAAAAAAAGTTAAAGCTTAACCCAGTTACTCTGTTGAATACCAATAAAAATGAAAACTGAGGTGATTTCAAGCAAACTATACAGTACAGTTACAGTACAGTATATATTAGTTACACTATGTATGTCTTCGGTCTTGTCATCTCTCTGTCAGAGTTCTTCTCTGTGGCTTTGACTTCCTGAAGTCACTCTTCAAACCTGCTGTTTCACAAGTGTGTCTTGGGGCGGGATCTTGGGTAGCTGCTACAGTATGTCAGAACTTTTCTTCCTGTCCTGATGAACTAAATAAAACTTTTATAAACCTCATACCTTCCTAAATTCAGTGATTATTTTTCCACTTGCATTAAACAAGTATTACATCATTTCTTACAATGAGAACCAGGAGTATTTTTTTCCAGTGAAAATAATTACAGTACAGTAAGAACAAAATAAGCATTAAGTGTTACAAAGTCCACAGCTCGTCTTGCCCCTTGCAATTCATTAGATAAGCAGTTATGCCTCCAAGACTTTGTCTTTTCATTACTTTTATCAGCAGTTATTCCTCCACTGGAAGGGGTAAGGCTTTGAGACTTGATTACATCAAGATATGCACTTGAAAACTCAAAATCACAGCTGTTACCTTGCACACACTGCTTTGCTGTTTTTCAAATGATCTATGAAAGCAAAGACCCTTCATACACTGCCATCCCAATGGGCCTCCAGGGCTCAGAGACCAGTGAGCAGTCCTCACAATTAATGTAACTGACATTAATCACTGCTGGGGTGATCTGGGGTGAACTGTGGCTGTTTGGGCTCAGAGACCAGTGAACAGGCACGGGCTTGTCCAGGCTTTATGACGGCAATGGGGAAGAATCGCACAAGACTGCACCAGCAACCAGGAGCAGAGCAGGAGTCCCAAGTGGACAGTGAGTGTGTATGTATCAGTGACCACAGATACACACCGCTGACCTGTGACCTTACACGAAACATTTGTTGATCAACCCATCTGATGACAAATTTTAACCTGTGGAGTCTATTTACCTGCAGTTATTTTGCTCGGAATATACCCTAATCCAGGGGTGACCTGTTTGGGGGTTTTGGACATCCATCTTAGGGATTATGGACAACTGGATCCGGACTGTCCTAGGAAAGACTTCCCACATACAAAGACCATTAGATCATCCTGCAACTGAGATCACAGAGAGGTTCCTCTTTAGCTACATTCCTGTGACAGGCGACAGGCTGTAGGTCAGGGCACGCAAACCTTACTAGAAATCTTTAATAACACTTAATCTAAGTGAAATAATTGGCCTTCTCCCTATACCTGCAATGTATACATATATTGCTTTGCATTTTAAACGCAATTTATAGGTGCTGTATTGTAGTAATTTTGATAGAAGTCTCTGCTTTTGCTGTCAAGACAATTTTGAAGACTTGGTCTGGAAAATGGAAGTAGAAGAACTGTTGACAGACCTTGGTTTTTCTCTGCAGTTCAGAGATAATTACAAAGGCAGAGGGACGTGCTTTAGGTCACACGAGAAGCACGGAGGTGAGGTGTCAGTTTCTAAAACCCTTCATGTTTCCGTTTCACTTGTCATATCTTCAGTCCGCTTTCATCTTTGTTATAGCCTTTTCTTAACCACAAGCTTCTCAAATTGCGAATGAGTTTCCTGTCTTAGAGATGAGAACTTGCTTTTTTCTTAGCAATAAGCCACATGATTATTTTATTGAAGTACATTTATTAATTACACACAACTATTATAAAAAAAAAACACAAATATAAAGCATAAAACAAAGCAAAAACATTTAAAATGGTAAGAGTTCATTTTCAATAAAAGTAAATAATTAACAGTATTTTCTGGTACGTGGGCTGTGCTAAAACAGCTTAACTAAAAACCTCAACACATGTTTAACTCACAAAGCATGGATCAATGAAGTTGCACAAAACAAATGTGAAAATATGCCAAATGAACACAAGAAGCCCATTAGAAGCATATTTGCTCTAAACACTTGGAAAGAGAATAACTAAACCTAGAGAAAAAAAAGATCAACAGCACAGGAAGTGAGAAACAAACACAACTGAAACTTACAAGAGGGCATGTTCAGAGAGACAGACCATCAGCGTGAACACACACATACTGTACTGTTGCCTCCAAATTTGTCCGCAATCTTTTAAACTTCAATTAAAAATAATTAAGACCAAGAAAAGATTGTTTTACAGAATTCAGAAATCTTTCACTCAAAACGATCTGAAATTACTGACCCATAGAATCACGTAAATCAGAACAAATCAGTCTTTGTCTAAATACACCATGTTTAAATGCAGTGTAGCAAAAAAGGTCAGATGAGATAGCAGAACTAAGGGTGCTTTTATTTTTTCACAAAAAGACAGTGAATGCTGGCAGATTGTTTTAACTAGAACCCTGTCATGCTATCCTGAATGCTCCCACACATATTTCCCAGTGGTATTCCCAGTTCCTTTGCTTTATGCTGCCTCAAGGATGAGCCCTCTAATGACTTGGTTAATGTCCTCAAGGACTCTTGCTGTGATCTTGACAATTAGGCTGATGCTATAACTTCCCTCCAGGACAGTGGCTGTTTGCTAATTCAACAAAGAGCCTAAAACCCTGTGCAGAAACAAATGTGATGCTTTGTGTGGAGGCATGCATAAAGCAACCAAAAATTAATTTGAGTGAGCCGTGCAGAAAGCAAAACCTCAATACAGAGATTAGTCAGAACACAAATTAAATAGCAAAGACAGCAGGAGGGGATGGCAGGGCCTGCAGCAGGTTACAGACTACAAGGGCCAGGAGGTGTCTCTTGATGAAGACCCAGAGCTCCCAGACACATCCTGTGGTAGATGTGAGGTTCTACACAGCATTGCCTTCAGTAAATGTTAAACATACCTCTATAACCCTCTTCACCTCACTTCATCCAGGTGGGGACTACGTGATGGTGGAGGGGAGATGCCATTTCCACATCATCTGCAACAACTGCAACTGGCACCCAGCCTCAATGAATTATTTAATGTTTCACTGCAACAGTTTAAGACTACTATTATTTTCCCAGTGCCAAAGAAATCAAACATAACATAACATGTCTAAATAATTACAGGTCATTGGATCTCATATAACCTGTTGTGAAAGTATTCAAGCAACTTGTATGTGAATATCGGTTTGTCATCCAGCTAGACAGGTACCAATTTGTATACAAGTAGAACTGGTCTGTTGAAGATGGTCTCTGTGCTCCACTCTGTCTTGCAGCACCTTGACTCCCCTAGTACCTACACATTGTAGACAACAGCTCAACCTTTGATACAATACTCCACCAGTCTTTTTCATAACCTAATTGACATGAATGTAAATCAGTCACGTTTCTGGGTTCTAGATTTTTTTTCAGCTGGGCGGAGGTGGTCAAATACATCGGAAGCCCTCACTGCCTAATTACTTTTAATTCAGGTGCCACCCAAGGCAGTCACCACTTCTGAACTTCCTCTATACTAATAATGTGTATCTGCTACTGAATCTGTGACATAAACCAATATAGCACATGATACTACTCTGGCAGGGCTAATATTAACAAAAGACAAACCTCTGCTACTTATATTTATAGCATTTAACGCTTTCTGGACACTCCCCTCAAAGCTCTTTACAGGTAATGGGGATCCCCTCCACAACCACCAGTGTGCAGCCCCACCTGGATGATGCTCCAGTCTGCTCACACACACCAGCTCTCAGTGGGGAGGAGAGCAGTGTGATGAAGCCAGTTCAGAGGTGGGGATTATTAGGAGGCCATGACTGATAGAGGCCAATGGGAAATTTGGCCAGGACACTGGGGTAACACCCCTACTCTTTTCAAGAGATACCCTGGGATTTTTAATGACCACAAAGAGTCAGGACCTCAGTTTTACATCTCATCTGAAAGAGGGCACCTTTATAGAGTATAGTATCCACATCTCTATACTGGGGCATTAGAACTCAAACAGATTGCGGGTGGGCACTCCCTACTGGCTCCACTAACACCTCTTCCAGACACAACCTTACTTTTTCCCAGGTGGTCTCCCATTCAGGTACTCATCCCTGCTGAGCTTTAGTTGGCTGCCAGTGTGAAGTACAGGGTGATGTGGCTGATGGGAATTGATAGGGAGATACTAGAGGCGGTAGATACCTTTAAGTTTTGTGGCATAACAATCTCCTCCACCTTGAGACTGGAGACCAGTGTACACCAGCTAGTGAGGAAAGACCATCACAGACTCTGCTTGCTCAGGCAGCTCAGAAAGTTTGGTGTGTCCCTGAAAGCCATGGTCCATTTTTACAGGGCTACAGTTTAAAGCATCTTAACTTTTTCTGTGATGGTCTGTTTTGGGAAGGTTGCCGCTCAAGAGAAGAAACATCTGGAGAAATAGAGAACTACAGTACTTCTAAAACAACTGGCTGAGACTGATCATCTGTCACTTCCGTATTCACAACACGACTAAATCGAAATGCTCACAAGATTGTTAGTGACTACTCTCACTCAGCTCTTCCCCTGTTTGAGCTCCTTCGCTCGGGAAGAAGACTAAGATGTGCCTAATCTAGAACAGAGTAGTTCTGGAAGAGCACTTACTGTATCCTGAAGCCATTCAGTGACTCAACTCAACACTGTTATAAAACTATTTGTTAAAGTATTTATTGGTGAATTTGTGGATTCTATGTTCAAAGTAATGCAGCATTTTAAAGTATTTTGTATACAATACTGTATGCATGTGTTATTCTGGAATATTTTTTCTCTACTTTGAATCTTTTTATAACACAACAAGAAAAACCCTATAACCCATAGGTTGGCTTCATTTTGTCTTTGGACTTAATCAATTGTAGTCCTGAGACATTTTGTGCTCCCATTAGACGATTCCTAGGTGGCAGAGTAGTGAGCATTGCTGTCTGTGTGGAGTTTGCCTGTTCTCTGTGTTCATGAGTGTTTCTTGTAGGTACTGTAGTTTTCTCCCACAGTCCAACAAACACTGGTAGGTCAATTGACTCCTGGGAAAATTAACCCTGGTGTGAGAGTGTGTGTCTGAGTCTGTCTGCTCTGTGATGAACTGCTGTCCTGTCCAGGGTGTGTGAGAGTGTGTGTCTGTGTGTGTCCTGTGATGGACTGGTGTCCTGTCCAGGGTGTGTGAGAGTGTGTGTCTGTGTGTGTCCTGTGATGGACTGGTGTCCTGTTCAGGGTGTTTGAGAGTGTGTGTCTGTGTGTGTCCTGTGATGGACTGGTCTCCTGTCCAGCCTGTGTGTCTGTGTGTGTCCTGTGATGGACTGGTGTCCTGTCCAGGGTGTGTGAGAGTGTGTGTCTGTGTGTGTCCTGTGATGGACTGGTGTCCTGTCCAGGGTGTTTGAGAGTGTGTGTCTGTGTGTGTCCTGTGATGGACTGGTCTCCTGTCCAGCCTGTGTGTCTGTGTGTGTCCTGTGATGGACTGGTGTCCTGTCCAGGGTGAATGCTTTCTTGCTCCTGGTATTATTGGGATTGGCTCCTGCTCCTCTATGACCCTGAATTAGTAGAAGTGGTTAGAAGATGTTTAGATGGATTAGCAAATTCTCAGTACAGATTTATTTTTTGTGTGGAAGCCAGTAAGCAGTTTAGTGTTTGCCTGAGAGTGTGAGTGTCCAAAGTTGGCTTTTAGCAGAAGGCAACAGGACAAAACGTGGTACCAAAGTTGAACAAATTATTTATGGAAGAAATAAACCCATTTCATTCAGAAACATGTTTTTTAACACATAACAGATAAAATGTATTCATAAACAGCTACTATCGTGCAGTGCAAGGGCATTTCCAGAATTAAGGGATAAGCAGTATCAACATTGTTGCCTTTCATATGTGGGACCTGGGGTTCAGTTCCAGACCTGGGGTGCTGTCTGCATGTACTGTAGTTATTCCACAAATAGACCAGAGGTCACCAATCATAAGCTCACTTACATCTCCTGTACTGTGTGGACAATCTCTTAACAATTAGAGAAAGTGCTTTCACTGGGGTCGTTTGTACAACATTGTCTTATGTCCCATGTTATATGAAGAAGGATTTTATCCTTTTTTTCAACATCCCTATTTATCTTAGTTTTCATTGTAGTTTCAGTAACTTTCTGTCTTTCTCTTTACATTGTTACATTGTTGTTAGAGACGGGGCAGGCAGGTTCAAATATATCAAATGAACAATACATTAACAGGAAATATTTAGCATTTTTTCAAAACAATCAGTTTTAGAATTTTTACAACTTTTTATTGGTAGCTTTGAAAGCACAATTTCTGGCTAATGTCTTAATAATTCCATGTTGCTTTTGGATATTGATATACTGTAGATACTGATCTGAATGTCATTTATGTTACTCTCACAGGCTATGGTTATGTTGGCTTCAAGTAATAGAACTGATGCCTCTTTTATTTTTTGCTGGATCAACAAACCAAACACAAAATAATAGTACACCCAATCTGTGGCAAATCAGTAAACCCAAAAGACACAGCAGTTATTATACATGCTGCCCCTCCTATAGATATTGTGTGTCACTCAGGGGGACTGACAGGAGTGATGATCAGAGGGGCTGAGTTTTTACCCTCATCATTGGTACAGGGGCTGAAGAAAGGGTAGATCTTCTCCCTGAAGTTGCAAGTGAATGTATAAATATGAGACTCCTCCTCCACATTGTAAAAGGAGACCTGCCCCCCCTCATAATCCACATACACCCCCACCTTCCGGGGCCTCATAGTCAGGGGGAGATCAAGAGCAGGGATTGTGTTTGCTGTGTACTTTCCTTTCCTCAGCCACACAGTCCAGAACCCATCCGCAGGGCCCAATGTGATCTTCCCCTTCCTTTTGATGGACTCTCTAGCGACTCCTAAAGTCCAGGCGGACTTATTTTTCACCTTCACCTCCCAGTAGTGTCGACCTGAGGTGAACCCATCCTTTCCCAGGACATCGACACAGGAAGTAAATCTCTCTGGATTGTCAGGAAGATCCTGTCGTATGTCACCATGTCTGACTTGTTTGCCATCCTCAGACAGGATGAGATGGGGATGAGCTGTTCTGGGGTCCAGAGTCACGTCCACTGTGGACAAGAAAGGAGACGAATGAGAAGATCTGTGGATGAACAGTGTTAAGTAATCCCAGCGCACTGAACCTGTACTTTTTGATGAGTTTGACGAATGCTTGAGAAACCAAACAGTCTCACCTGCATTCCTGCGTGCACTCTCAAATTCTGTAAAGAGAAAGAAACAATAGCTCCAGTAAAAAAACCTGTAACAAGATTTCCATTTGTGTCCAGCTGGAGATAAAAATAGGTGTGTCTCACTGCTGTCTGTGTTGAGATCAGGTGTGTGAACAGGTGTGTCTCACTGCTGTCTGTGTTGAGATCAGGTGTGTGAACAGGTGTGTCTTCACTGCTGTCTGTGTTGAGATCAGGTGTGTGAACAGGTGTGTCTTCACTGCTGTCTGTGTTGAGATGAGATGTGTGAACAGGTGTGTCTCACTGCTGTCTGTCTTGAGATCAGCTGTGTGAATAGGTGTGTCTTCACTGCTGTCTGTGTTGAGATCAGCTGTGTGAACAGGTGTGTCTCACTGCTGTCTGTCTTGAGATCAGCTGTGTGAATAAGTGTGTCTTCACTGCTGTCTGTCTTGAGATCAGCTGTGTGAATAGGTGTGTCTTCACTGCTGTCTGAGTTGAAATCAGGTGTGTGAACAGGTGTGTCTTCACTGCTGTCTGTGTTAAGATCAGGTGTGTGATCAGGTGTGTCTTCACTGTTGTCTGCGCTGTCTACCTGCGCTGTGCGTAAGCCGAAACTATCTGGTTTCTGTTACGTCCCAAGGGAGGGAGACAGTCCTGGGTGGAAAAAGATGGTGAGAGTGCTGGTAATTTTGCAAATTGCCCTGTTACAATTAATGGTCAGGAAGTAACAGCTCTACTGGATACAGGCAGTTCAATGACTCTGGTTAAACACTCCCTTGTCCCTGATAGTAAAATTGATTTTGGAAACCAATCATTTAAGGTGTACATGGGGAAAAACAGAAATGCCCTATGACAGAACTTACTGTAGGGGTGGATGCACAGATGTACAGTACAGATGTACAGGCCAAGAAAAACACGCCACCAGCGGCGCATTGCAAAATACTTGGGTACCCCAATGCCTAAGATTGATGGATCTAGTCTTGCTGTCCAGGGATGAGAAGTCCTGATAACATTGCATCTTTACAGTATTATGACTTGTCTCTGCAACCGTTGTTTGAAAAAGCCAACTGAGCCATTGGAGTTCTGTTACAGAGAAGATTATTTCCTTACCTCCAGGTCTGCATCTTTCTATATAAAAAAAGAAAAAAATGTATTAGAGAACTGAATGGTGCTTTTTTCTTTGTCCTTTGCTGGTGGGGAGATGGCAGTTAGCTCACTTTCATTAGTTCACATCACATGCAGCCTGTAAACACTGATCTTCTAGTGATGCTCAGACCTGAGATGCCAACAGCACAGGCACACACCACTACTGTCACTACTGCCACCACTGCACTACTACTGTCAGTACTACTGTCACTACTGCTGTCACGAATCTACTTACTGTCAATAATGCAGTCACTTCTGCTGTCACTACCACAGTTCCTACTGCTGTCGAGACTGCTGTCACTACCACTACTGCACTTCTACTGTCACCACCATTGTCACTAATACTGTCAGTATGCTGTCACTGATAATGTAACTACTGTCAGTACTACAGTTATTTTTGCAGTTAATACACCTGACACTACTGCTGTCACTACTACCAGTATATATACTGTACTACTACTCTCTACTGTATTTGTTACTATAGTCACTGCTGTCACTACTGTCACTAATACTGTCACTACTGCACTAGTATTGTCACACCTATTACTGCTACTGTCACTGTTAAAATGTATATAAATAAAAATTATTGTTTTTATTATTATTATTATTATTATTATTAAGTAAAAATTATTGTTTTTATTATTAGTATTATTATTATTAAGTCAGTAGGCTTACAATTTATTTACAGTTTTTAAATGTTTCTGTGTGTGTGGAGAGGGGCAGGGCGTGGGGGAACTGCAAAATATCTTTAACCCCAAAAAAGGGTTGAACTCTCAAAAAGGTTAAGAACCCCTGGTCTGCTCTTTCAGGAATCATGTAAATGAAGTTTTGCAACACTCTAGCTACTCACCCAGCTCCACAGCAAGCCGGCCTGCAGGCAAAATAAAGGAAAGCATGTGTTGGATGGATTTTAATATTAATTTAAACTGAGATTCTTGCTTAATTTACATGCAGTTTGAATGCTAGACTGCTTGGGTTATGTTATTGTCACAGCTTTCAGTGTTGTAGAAGCAGACATGCACATATGAGTCCAAAAGTTGCTACTGTAACATCTCTCTGTCTAAAAATCAGTACTTTCATCAGTAGAACAATTGCAGTGTTAAAACACAAAGACACACACAGACAGAGTACTTACGCAGTTGTTTTAAAAGCTTATCTGTGGGTAAAACACAAAAGTCAGACAGGTTTAACTTCTACTTTAGCAATACAGACATATTCACTGCTTTCTCTTCAGGGGAACAGCATGAACCAAATCAAATAGTTCTACTGAATTTAGTTTATGTTTATTTCATAACCGTTCAAGTCAAGGAAATGTACATCACATTAAAATTCTTACTGGAAATGTGCAACCATTATATGAAATATTGTAGCGCCCCGCCTGGTGTCTTGGCGGATGCACACCCGGCTAACGGCTGGGAAACGTAGCTGGGGGAAGGACTGAGGGTCTGCAGGATTAATTAACCCTGACTATGTAAATAAAAACTAAGAAGCATTGTGTACATAGTTGACTGTTGGTTACCCCTGTTTCATCCCATGAGGCTGATTAACCCTAAATCTACATGTTCCCATTTCTGTGCTTGTGTGTGTTTAGCTCTTCTTGAGTTTGGTGTTAAAGTCTCTGTTGCCTGGTTACTGGCTGACTGAGGTCTGTAAGTAAAGAGTGTGTGTGCGCGCGCGCGGTACTGAAGAATGTTGCCTTGGTTATTCCTTTATTAACTCCACGTTTGCTACAATATTGTGTTAGGAGCAGTGAAATATAAAGTGCAGGCATTTCTAGTACTTTTTGTGGAGTAAATACAATCATCTGAAGAAAGAATTGTGAACAACCGAAAGTTATACTTCAACCATGATGAAGAATTTCAATGTTGAAATTCTTTCTTCTCTTATGTTACCAAAAATGTTTAAAACTTACCCTTCTCTTTAGAACTCTCATCTTTCAATACAAATTAAAAAACAGGTCAGAAAAAGATCAAGAAAAATAAAAACCATGATAGAATTCATCAGTGCTGAAAACAGTAATTGCACTGATGATCTGTTGTGTGATTCTCCTGGTTTCATTAGTGCACACAGCAGACCTGCTGTACATACAGCGTCCTTGCAAAGATTTATTGTAGATCAAGACCTGCAGTACTTTTGAAATTATATTTTTTATGATGGAAGTTTGAGAACACTACTGTGGTCACTACTATTGCCATTAGTGCCACTACTACACTGTTCAGGGGTAATGCCAACAATGCTCTGACCATAACTGTGTACAGTACCCAACAATTCATGTCCACTACAGGAAGCAGATGCCTGCTTATTCAAACCAAAAACACTCAAGTTACTTAGCTAAGGCTCCAGAAAAATGTCATCTGCGGGCAAAGGAAAACAGAGGATACAGATTGAATAGGTATTGTGTTACTGCTACAGGTTTTTCAAAGTAGTCTAAAGCTGAGAGTCTCAGGAATGAAGGATCAGATCAGAAAAATGTTTTGTTCTCTCTGGTCTCTGTTCTTCATTATCCAAAACATTGTGAGAGGATGGCAGGTTCAGACAAGATGGCAGGTCTTCGAAATATTGAAAATGTTAAATAAATGTTAAATACTCACCGTCCTCATCAGAAGGGTCACCTGTCAATGACAATGAAGGAAAATGTCAGTACGGGTGAAACAGTGATGACTGCAGTAGCAGTACGGAGCTCCACACCCTCACAACCAGACTCCAGCACACAGCTGCCACCCAGCAGGTTTTATGACCTTTCTGACCTACTGCAGTGCAGTCAGTATCATTGTAGAGGTGTATTTATAAAGTATAAATGAACTGTTTTCATTTGTTTTCTTTCGGTACAATACAGTGCACATATACAGTATACAGTATATCACGATATGTAGATAATGTGCATACCGAACTCCAGAACTAGAATAAAGTCACAATGAGTGACTCAAGTTTCTGTTCTGAGTAGGGGCATGATCTGAACTTGTTTTCTGAACTTGCCAGTGGCTGTCAGAATGGCGACCTGTGTGTCTGGATGAGCCAGGAAGCTGCTGAAGCACAATGACTTCGTGCAGCAGGGAGGAGAGTCACACAGGCTCATGAAGTGCATACATGGGATAGTGTCAGTGGGTGAGATCAGGGTTTGACCCTCTCCTGACCTTTCATTTACAACTGTGTATAGACACCTGTTTTCTGAAGCATTTTGATTGTTTTTAAAAACAGAATACATAGCTCAAGTAAAGATAATGCCCCCTTACTTGTTATGACATCCTCCATTTCTGGCAGTGTACTCTAATAATGAACAGCTACTGTATATTTAACCTCTTTTACTGTGATGAGACATTCAATATACATCTAAAAAGGCAACCGCTCTTTAAGAAGGAGAAAAATGAAAACACAAGCTTTTAACTATTCTGTGATGTAAAACACCAAAACATGAGTCTGATTTTAAAAGAATCACCTTTAGAACTTACCACATTCTATCTTGCTTTCCAGATCTGAAGCAACTTTGTTTTCGTGAATGCCACGCAGAATTGCAATTGTCTTTTTAACAGCGCCGTGTTCCTGATAGACAGCAATCAGACGCGTTGCCAGCTCTATAGCATCATAGTTGATTGCTTCTGCTCTAGGGAACTTGCCTCCTCCCATGTCAATGAGCTTGTCCTTAAATCTCTTCAACCTGTCTGAATCCAGACTCTCCAGGCTGTGGATGATGTGGTCCTTGATGGTTGAGCTCATTTTCTATAAAGCTCTTCTCACAGTTTCTCTGTGAATATTTATAGCACAATTACGCCAAATGCACTGTAAAAAAAGTTAAAGCTTAACCCAGTTACTCTGTTGAATACCAATAAAAATGAAAACTGAGGTGATTTCAAGCAAACTATACAGTACAGTTACAGTACAGTATATATTAGTTACACTATGTATGTCTTCGGTCTTGTCATCTCTCTGTCAGAGTTCTTCTCTGTGGCTTTGACTTGCTGACGTCACTCTTCAAACCTGCTGTTTCACAAGTGTGTCTTGAGGCGGGATCTTGGGTAGCTCTTGTCAGAACGTTTTTTCTGTCCTGGTGAACTAAATAAAACTTTTACTTGCCTAAATAAACCTCATACCTTCCTAAATTCAGTGATTATTTTTCTTGTTGTTCAATTTTAAGATCATGATAATCAGGATTTTTTTTTCCACTTGCATTAAATAAGTGTTACATAATGTCTTACAATGAGAACCAGGAGTATTTTTGTCCAGTGAAAATAATTACAGTACAGTAAGAACAAAACAAGTGTTAATTGTTAAAAAGTCCACAGCTCGTCTTGCCCCGTGCAATTCATTAGATAAGCAGTAATGCCTCCAAGATTTGTCTTTTCATGACTTTGATCAGCAGTTATTCCTCCACTGGAAGGGGTAAGGCTTTAAGACTTGATTACATCAAGATATGCACTTGAAAACTCAAAATCACAGCTGTTACCTTGCACACACTGCTTTGCTGTTTTTCAAATGAGCTATGAATGAGAGGGCCCTTCATACACTGCAGATTGCTTATGAAATGGCTCAAATTCTAGAAGAAGAAATACAAAATCAGTCTAGTTTCAATTTTAATACATGCTAACATATTGACTTGAATATTGTTAATCCTCCAAAACACAGAAAGTGTATGAAGGACACTTTGTCTCTTTTATGATTTGCTCAGCAGTTATTCCTTCACTGGAAGGTGTAAGAATTTGAAACACAATTACAAGATTTGCCGTTGAAAACTCAAAAGCACTGCTGTTGCCTTGCAAACACACTGCATTGCTGTAGCTCGAAAGAGCACTGAAAGAGGGGACCCTTCATACACTGCCATCCCAATGGGCCTCCAGGGCTCAGAGACCAGTGAGCAGTCCTCACAATTAATGTACCTCTGACATTAATCACTTTTGGAGTGATCTGGGGTGAACTGTGGCTGATTGGGCTCAGAGACCAGTGAACAGGCATGGGATTGTCCAGGCTGTACAAGAGGAATGTGTCAGAATCCCATAAGACAGCAGCTTCAGCAACTTGGAGCAGATCAGGAGTCCCAGGTGGACAGTGTGAGTGAATTTATCAGTGACCACAGACACACTAATACAGTTCTAGAATCCCACCACCAGAGGGCACCCCAACCTCTACTGCCTACTTCATCTGTGCAGCAGAATCGCAGATCAAGCAGACGGCAGTAGCCACCCCTCCCCAAACCAATTTAAACCCTGCTCCTTGTTCAAGCTTAGTATTGTCGTGCTTAGTATTGTTTTCAATTTTATGAGCTCTTGATCTAGCCTTTGTGGAATTCTTGCCTGACTTTTGGATTTTGGCCTGTTTCCTGACCTTGACTTTTGGATTGTGGGTTTGGTGCTTGATACTGCATTTGTCTTCTGGCTTTGGACTTTCGCTAGGCTCTTGACCCTTGACTTTGGAATTCCCTAATTTACTGTCTTAGGACTTTTGTGACCTTGAAACCTGCATAGGGTCCATTCCTTGTTTTCAGAGCTGTGGACCAGCTTAACACAAACTGCTGGCCTGTGACCTTTACAGGACCTTTACCTTTGTTGATCAACTCAACTGGTGACAAATTTTGATCAGTGAAGTCCTGCAGTATGTTGCCTAGAATATACACTTGTCCAATGGAGAGCTGTTTGGGGGTTTTGTGTGATTTTTTCTCGCATTATGTTTAGTTGTAATATTAAATTGCATGAGTTTACTTTCACTATTAGGAATCAGCAGAACAACGAGGAGTTTTCACAAGGATTCACAACACACTGAACACATTCATCGATGCAGAAAACAATGTGTACATAAAAGAATTCAAGGTAAATACATGAGAGTCTGCTTGGATAAATACAGCAGCTTATCACATGAGAATTATCGAGCTATAGCGAGTAAGAAGAAATTATTCATAAAACAGGGATAATACATATAGTACATATATGTATAATACATAAGATCAATTACACTAGCTGTGCACAGGGTGTTGACTGCTTAGTAGTCAAGTTAAAGAATTTAATAGCGGGGAGTCCAACCGTATTGCTGCTGACATCACGCAGCGTGCCAGTAATAGCTACTGTAGCTGCTGCAGGCTAGACCTTGGGCAGAATTCTGTCTTTACATACTGGTTCACTCCCAAACTTGGAGCTTCAGAAAAAAGTCAGAGAGTTTAGACAACAAGTGTGGCCATCAAGTGTGGTTCTTTTGTCATTCAGCCAACTTGGTTCAGCCGAGAAACGGGGGAAAGTTAGAGGTGATGCACAGCTTTTTAACTGGGGAAAATACAGCTGGTGGTACTGTAGGTGTTTGGTGATTGGTCAAGAAGCTACTGGGTGGTGTAGCATCTCATCTCAAGTGGTGCTTGATACAGAGAGGCCATTCCATTTGGTTCACATTTAAGGTGTTTTTCTAGCTGATTGAGTGTCCTGATAAGGAACAACTCCCAAAGCTGAGACACATCAGCCACCCTAATAAATGGTCATCTCTGGCACCTTACTGTCTGGGAGATTCCAAGGGAGAGACTCATCCCAAGTTGTTTACAACCCCAAGGTCAGAGTGCATGGTTACTCATCCTCCACCTAGATCAGCCAATCAGGAACTGGTAGGGCAGGGTAACAACGTGGGTCTCGAATGCCCACGGAACTTTCAACCACTGAACGACCGTATTTCCTCCAAGTAAAACAGGCAGCGCAGGGCTTCTCCAGGCTCCTCCTGGACATTCTCAGACTCAGCTCAGACAATCACGTAACGGCCAGTGTTATGATTTGCTCAATCAAATTCAATCTTGGATCGCCTTCTGGGTGAGCTATGAGCGATGGGGTGGTTAACGTCACATGCTCCTCTTCTGAGAACAGTGGAATCAAGTGGGTTGGGAATTGTGCCATGGCTACACTGGCTACAGTGGCACTAAGCTCCCTTAACAGGTCTTGTGTCAACATTCTGGCCTGTTGCACACAAGCGTAAACCCACTGTATAACACCAACAATCATGTCCACTAGGTGGGGGATAAGATTCAACCCTGTTGCATAGGAAGTCGCCTGTAGGGTTTTCCCTAGGCTTTCCAGCTTTTGCTGCTGTCGATACAGTCTGTCACTACCCTCTGGCATCTCTGACACCTGCCTTCTTGGGGCAGTCAGGGTGAGAGTGCCAGTAGCACACAAACCTACCAGAAATAGCAAACGCACAACAGTGGTGGCAGCAATCAGTCCTCCCAAAAGACTTTTAGGGTGGCTGATCCTAGTCATCTCCTGACTGACTGTCACCTTTCTAAGCTGGCGCAGCGTGTACATGGTGTCTTTCTCAGTATGCCATGTGGCATCTTGGGCACCAACATCCTGGAAATCTGGGGAAATCTGACGCAGCTGCTGATGCTGCTCCTCCATTTCCAGGGCATCTGCTTTTCCGATCTGTTCATGCCTGTGCTCTAGGAACCCCGCTGGGGGTGGTGCAGAGGTAGAACATGCCTGACCCTTGGCTGAGTGGTCATCTGGAGCACCTGAGTGATCTGGGTTTGTCACCCCATTCTCACTGTTCAGGTCCACCCTGCACACCTCCTGATTGAGGAATCCCTCTATCGGCATGTTTACAGTCGTTCGCTGGGCGTGGGTGTAGTGCACCTGCTCGCTCCCCCCTTCCCTCGCTAGGGGTTCAGGGAGCTGCCCCGGCACTGGGATAGCTAGTTCACGGTCTTTGAACTCGCTATCACTCACCAAGCGGGGATTCTGACACCCCCCTTTGCTGTGTTCTGCACTGGCAGGCAGGTGACTTGACCATCCAGCTCCAGTATGGCTGAACCACTGTTGGTCAGACTCAGACTGACAGACTGAGCTGGTGGCTGTAAGAAAACCGGCTCGGCTTTCATTCCCTGTCCCTTCTTGGGGACTGGGTGTGTTGGAAACCCTGCCGTCGGGGCAGGAACAATCAGGTCCATCTCACTCACTACCTGGTAGTTCTGAGAAATTATGTTACCTGACTGCAGGTTCCCTGGGTCACAGCAGAGGGGATCGGCATCTGGGATCAGGTGTGTCCACAGCGCAGTAGTCCCAGTGTCCAGCTGGACCTCCTGTCTAACCTGTGAATGTTGCACCAGGGGCACCTGGCGGTGGCCCTGTGACTGCTGCTCAAGCAGATCCTCACTAATAGAGGAGTTCTCAGGGCTAAGGGTGAGGGCTACATCACCAACCTGCTCTCCTGCCATCTGGATCCCTCCCACCACTGCGGGGTGGTGGTCCTGACCCCACTTGGGTGCCAGGGTGCACAGGGAAAGCTCCTTTTCATCGCCAGGTGGGGAGATCCGCTCCTCTTTAGGGATGTAAAAGGGGTGTGCTTTACCTGGTGGATCAGGTGGCTGCTCGGAGCACCGCTCCTGTGGCAGGGAGGCTGTTGTGACCTCAGCCGGGACACAACTTCCCTGTATATCCGGGGAACAAGAAAATATTTGTATTTCTTGTCCAGAGGGAACAGAAGGAATCTCCACATAGGCTTCTGTGTTCGGTGGACACTCTGGGAGCACAGTCTGCCTCTTGGCCCCACTTTCCTTCTGTACAGAAGGCTTAGGAGCCTTGACCTGGTTCCACACTTTGCCTTTCTGGTGATCCACCAAAGGTTCCTCTCTGAGTCGCATGCCTTTTTCTTTTTCTACCCATTTGAGCTTGCCATATAAACCTGATGACATCAAACACCTTTCAACCTCAGTGTCAATCAGTGTCTCACTGTGTAAGACATCTCCCATGGCAACCTTGAGGTAAAAGCCTCTAGCTTTTCCTCTCTGATTTAACTTCTCCAGAAAATGTCCTGGAGCCTGCCTGCTCTGTGACTTCAGGGGTGGAGTCAGCACTTGCTTGGGAGTGGCTGACCTCATCCAGACAGGAACCCTTCCGCTCAATCAGATAGACTGAGGGAGGGAGAGGGGGCGGGTCTCCGCCTCCTCCAGTGGAGAGGGGTTTGGCCCGCACTCCTGAGGTGGAGAGTTCTAGCTCATTCACGTTTCCGGCAGCCTTGGGGAGCGGTTGCCCCTGTCCAAATAAAGCCTGTTCAAGCCTGGTCAGGCGGCTATTGACTCCTTATGTTCAGCCTTTCTCTAGCTCTTCCTCTCCCCCGGTGTTCTCATGGCGTTTAGGACGCTGGGTGCGGTCCTGTGTGTCTGCTTTAGAACGGGGCTTAGCCAGCTCAGGAGCCTGTGGTCCTTCAAGCAGGAGGGAGTTAACCCTGCTGGCTCTGACGGCGAACACAGTCGCTTTAACAGCTTTTTGCTCAGAGCGACTTTGGGCATCACACTCCCAGGCTTTCTGCACGAATCTCCTAATATCAGTCATTTTCATGGTCTGTGCATCTGTATGCATTAAGATCATCTTTCTGACTGATGGGTGGAGATTGGCAATGAATAAACCCTTGAAATTTGCGTTCTCTTCGCAACCCTCATCATTTCGCCCTGCAAAATAAGTTTGTCTACTGTAAGTCTCTCGTAATATTCGCGGGGGGACTCGGCTCTCTCGTGCTTAATGTTAAGGGCGGTGGCAATCGCGGCAGCCGGGTCAATAAACGCACTGTTTTCTTCATCTGCCTAGCCATCCTCTCATGTACAGCTCTGCTGGTAGTTTTCCTGACCAGAAACACTTTCTCCTGTTCTGTGGCGTTTGGCAGGTACTGCAGGGTATACCTGAGGTCCTGAATATAACTCTCGATATTATTCTCTGACACTGCGGGGTCAAGTCTCTCTACAGTATGTCCTTCGCTAGCCATCTCAGCGAGTGGAGGTTTCTTTTTCTAGCTTCTATGCTGATGGAGAGATGGCGGAGATCGTGGTTGGGGGTACTACACCTTAATTGACTCAGCTCTCTACCCCACACTGTCCCGTTTACAGATGCCGGCCGGGAGAGCTCTCTCTCAGGCGGAACCCTTAACACCCGGCTAACCGAGCGCTCCAGACTGCTTGATGGCGAGGAACGCCTGCGTTGCATCCAGCTCCTGTCTAAGCGAGTTTTTATCTTCACTGACACGCAACAAGTCCTTGCGCATTTTATGGTTACGTTCGTATTAACTCTCCAATTCCCTTTCTTTTTCATGCAGGCGAGCTTCTAGCCTTCTCTGAGTTCTCTCAACGACAGCTTTCTCAATACTGTGCCAGTGGTCAGACTTGTCGCTGCTAGGGAGAGTGCTTATTAGCAACTCTAATTCAGACCTTTTAACAACCATCGTTAAACCTAAGAGTATTACTTTTAGATACGAAATCACAGTTCTACCACAGAAAACCACAAGATCAAATATGCAATCAACCCGGTAGGTCGCAAAAGATCACAGAAAATCAAGCACTGCTTAAAGAGCAAGGGGAACTTTTTTTCTTTTTCAGCACACTCCGTATTGTCGTGCGGGAAAACCCGCGGCGTTTTCTTTTGTTGATTTATTCCTCTCGGTCGTCTTATTTCGCTCTAAGCCATCCTCACACGGGGCGCCAATAACTGTAGGGATTTGTGCATTTACTGCTACAATTAATAATTGTCCCAGCAAATGCACAAACCCCTACAGTTATTGGTGCCTCGTGAGAGAACGCCTACAGTGGAGTGTGTCCCCATTCCCATCAGGTATCTGATTGGTTGGTAATCTTCTTGGACAATTGTCCATGGCCTGTGACTTTTAAGATTGTGTCCAGCCCAGATGACTATGGCTCTCTGCTGGACATCCAGGAGCTAGAAGTGGACATCCATCTTAGGGAGTATGAACAACTGGATCTGGATTGTCCTAGGAAAGACCCTTATCCAGAAGACAAACTCATCTCCCTCACTTCCCACATACAAAGACCATTAGATCATCCTGCGACTGAGATCACAGAGAGGTTCCTCTTTAGCTACATTCCTGTGACAGGCGACAGGCTGTAGGTCAGGGCACGCAAACCTTACGAGAAATCTTTAATAACACTTAACCTAGGTGCAATAATAGGCCTTCTCCCTCTACCTGCAATGTATACATATATTGTTTTGCATTTTAATAACAATTTATAGGTGCTGTATTGTACTTATTTTGATAGAAGTCTCTGCTTTTGCTGTCAAGACAATTCTGAAGACTTGGTCTGGAAAATGGAAGTAGAAGAACTGTTGAACGACCTTGGTTTTTCTCTGCAGTTCAGAGATAATTACAAAGGCAGAGGGACGTGCTTTAGCTCACACAAGAAGCACGGAGGTGAGGTGTCAGTTTCTAAAACCCTTCGTGTTTCTGTTTCACCTGTCATATCTTCAGTTCGCTTTCGTCTTTGTTACAGCCTTTCCTTATTAACCACAAGCTTGCTCGGTCCTTACCAATAAACCACATGACTAAGGTGGAAAACAACAGTACATTTTTATGAACATTTATGTTTAATAATTTATTGAGGTGCACCTATTAATAACACACAAGTACTATAAAGAAGAAAACACAAATATGAAACATAAAACAAAACAAAAAGGTAAAAGTTAATTTAATTTAATAAAAGTCAATAATTAACTATTTCCTGTCTCATGGGCTTTGCAAAAACAGCTTTACCAAAAACCTCAACACACGTTTAACTCACAAAGCATGGATCAAAGAGGTTGCACACAAAAAAAATTGAAAATATGCCACATACAGCAAAAAATAATGAACACAAGAAGCCCATTAGAAGCATATGAGACTGAAAAATGCTCATCTAAACACTTGGAAAGAGAATAACTAAACCTAGAGAAAAAAGAGATCAACAGCACAGGAAGTGAGAAACAAACAGAACTGAAACTTACAAGAGGGCATGTTCAGCGTGAACACACACATGCTGCTGCCTCCAGATATGTTCATCGTCTTTTAAACTTCAACTAAAAATAATTTGGTGGCTTTTAGCGGAAGGCAACAGAACAAAATGTGGTGCCAATGCTGAACAAATTATTTCTTTAAGAAAGAAACCCATTTCATTCAGAAACATGTTTTTAACACATAACAGATAAAAATGTATTTGTTACCAATTGCTACAGGTATCTTGTAGAGCAGGGGCATTTCCAGAATAAAGGGATAAGCAGCATGGGGGTGCAGTGGTCAGCATTGCTGCCTTTCATTGCTGGGGTCTGGCGTTCAGTTGCAGACCTGGGGAGCTGTCTGCATGTATTATTCCACAAATAGACCTGAGGTCACCGATCATAAGCTCACTTACTGTACATCTACTGAGTGGACAATCTCTAAACAATTAGAGAAAGTGCATTCATTGAGGTTGTTTCTATTGTCTTACTGTATGTCCAACATTATGTGAACATAATTTGATTACTGAAAGGCAGCAGAGCAGGCAGGATAAAATACAGACAATGAACTGCGCGTTTGAAAAAACATCATTTATTTTTGATGAATATTTTTACAGCCTTCTCTTTTTTGATAAGTAACTTTTATAGTATAATGATTTTCATTAAAAATCTCTGGCTACCAGCTATATTACTGATCTAAATGTCATTTTTGTAACTCTCACAGGGTATTCTGATGATTGTAATGCTTGATGTTAAAGGAAGTTAGAAATCAGTGGAAATAGAGCTCAAGTAACAAAACTGATGGCGCTGTTATTTTAGTTTTTGCTTGATCAACGAACAACACAAAATAATCTGATTTTAATATGATTTCAAAAGACACAGCAGTTATTATACATGCTGCCCCTCCCACAGATATTGTGTGTCACTCAGGGGGGCTGACAGGAGTGATGATCAGTGGGGCTGAGTTTTTACCCCCATCATTGGTACAGGGGCTGAAGAAAGGGTAGAGCTTCTCCCTGAAGGTGTCATAAAAGATGAACATGTGGGACCTGGCCTCCACGTTGTAGAAGGAGACCTGCCCCTCCTCGTAATCCACGTACACCCCCACCTTCCGGGGCTTCTGGGCCAGCCGGAGGTCAACAGGGAAAGTGGAATTTGCTGTGTACGTCCCACCCCTCAGCCACACAGTCCAGAAGCCAGCCTCAGGGCACAGTGTGATCTGCCCCTTCCTTTTGATGGACTCTCTGACAACTCCTAAAGTCCAGGCGGACTTATTTTTCACCTTCACCTCCCAGTTGTGTCGACCTGAGGTGATCCCATCCTTTCCCAGGACATCAACACAGGAAGTAAATCTCTCTGGATTGTCAGGAAGATCCTGTCGTATGTCACCATGTCTGACTTGTTTGCCATCCTCAGACAGGATGAGATGGGGATGAGCTGTTCTGGGGTCCAGAGTCACGTCCACTATGGACAAGAAAGGAGACGAATGAGAAGAGCTGATGATGAACACTGTAAGGTAATCCCAGTGCACTGAACCTGTACTTTGTATATTTTAATGAGATTGACGAATGCTTGAGAAACCAAACAGTCTCACCTGCATTCCTGCGTGCCCTCTCAAATTCTGTAAAGAGAAAGAAATGATAGTTTCAGAAAAAAAATGTAACAAGATTTAAGTATGTGTCCAGCTGGAGATAAAAACAGGTTGTCTTCGCTGCTGTCTGTGTTGAGATCAGGTGTGTGAACAGGTGTGTCTTCACTGCTGTCTGTGTTGAGATCAGGTGTGCAGCAGGGTGATCTTGTGTGTCAGGGGGTGTGTCCAGCTGGAGAAAGTGCTGTTTGATGCTGCTCCTCCCACAGTGGAGTTTGAACTGCTCTCTGTCCCTGAGCCTCAGCTCTGCCTCAGTGCTTCACAGTCACAAGCTCTGGAACAGAGAAAGGGCTCAGACTCCTTTGAGAAGTGCTATGACCTCAGTATACAAGCAGGATCCTGACTTCAAGGTCTTGCTTCAGAGAGCCCCTTCTCATAAAACAACAAGCCGGAGGAGCAGGTGCCTCCATAGAAAGAGCAGACCTGACTCCCAGGAAACAACATGCTGCAGACAGACAAATCAAGACTTGTGGTGACACTATACTGTATAAAAGCATCAGTGAGAGTCAGTGAAGATCCTGACTCTCTGTGGTCATTAAAAATCCCAGGGTGTTTCTCGAAAAGAGTAGGGGTGTTACCCTGGCGTCCTGGCCAAATTTCCCCCTGGCCTTTACCAGTCATGGCCTCCTAATAATCCCCAGCTCTGAACTGGCTTCATCACACTGTTCTCCTCCCCACTGAGAGCTGGTGTGTGTGAGCAGCCTGGTGCATCATCCAGGTGGGGCTGTTTGCTCGTCAGTGAGAGTACAATCTCAAATCGTTACAGCAGACAAAGAAGCAGAATCTGAGAAATCTATTCACTAGGACAGCGGCTGATGTCACAGCGCATAAGAAGATCTCTGGAATTTAAGGGAACAATAAAACGCAGACAAATTTTCAAATATGAAATTGCATTAGATTCTAATCAGTGCAGCATCTAAAGAAATATGTATTAAGTAACTCACTTAGTAGAACACAACCAAGAGTACCTTTTTGGCTCTGTACTACGAAACATAGTTTCCTTACCTTCAGGTCTGGATCTTTCTATAAAAATAAGAAAAAAGGTATCAGAGAACTGGGATATGCTTTTTTCCTCACCCTGTGCTGGCAGGGAGATGGCAGTGAGCTCCCTTTCATTAGCTCACATCACATTCAGCCTGTAAATACTGATCTTCTAGTGATTCTGAGCCCTGAGATTCCAACAGCACAGGCACACACCACTGTTGTCAGTACTGACACTACTGCACTTCTACTGTCACTACTATTGTCGCTTCTCTTGTCACTGCTACTGTTAGGGCTACTGTTTCTGCTACTGTCACTACTACTGTAACTAAAGCTGTCACTATTGTTGTCACTACTACTGTATCACTACTGCACATCTATTGTCACTACTGCTCTCACTAATACTGTCACTATTAATGTCTCTCCTGCCATCAATACTGTCCCTTTTGCAGTTACTACTGCTGTCAGTACTACCACTTTATACTACCATTGTCTCCACTGCATTTATTACTACAGTCACTGCTGTCACTACTGTCACTAATACTGTCACTTCTACTGTGAATACTGCTGTCACTACTGCATTACTATCACTCCTGCAGTCACTACTGCACTACTATTGTCTCTACACCTGTTCCTGCTACTGTCACTACAGCACTGCTACATTGCAATAATACTGCTGTCATGGCAGTAGTGAAAACAGTGTGATATATGTATTATTACTTTAGATTATGAAAAAGACCAACACAGAAATTAACTAGTACTGAAGATTTTTATTTTCTTGATTATCCTATGCTGTATAATTGAGGATAAATCTTTTTCTTACTGTGTTTTTCTGTGTTGTTTTTTCTTCATTTTCTTCAATAAAAAACTTAACAGAATTTGTTATTTTAAGTAGTCATTATATAGCAGTATAACTATTTGAATTATTATTCAGAACATATTTTCAGATTAATAAGAAATGTATTTATAGTTGATTAATATTTCACTCAGCAGGGGAATCTCTGGTATAGAGATGATGTTGTCCTGATCACTTATAGATCTTAGTTGCCAGCAGTTGACTCTGGTCATCATACTAATTACACAGTGATTTTAGATCATTTTAATTTTATCCACATAATCACAGGTAAACCATCTGAAAAATAAAACCTCTGTATTTTAGTAGTTTCTGAGCTGGTAATAAGGCCGGCAAGGTGGAGCAGTGGTTAGCATTGATCCCTTCCAGCACTGAGTGCATTGTGTGTCTCTACCCAGTTACTCTACTCTTTCAGGAATCTTGTAAATGAAGTTCTGAAACACTTTGGCTACTCACCCAGGTCCACAGCAAGCCGGCCTGCAGGCAAAATAGAGGAAAGCATGTGTTGGACGGGTTTTAATATTAATTTAAACTGAGATTCTTGTTTAATGTACATACAGTTTGAATGCTAGACTGCTTGAGTTCACATGTGTAAGTCCCTACTTATATTCAAAATCTTGAAAAACATCTCACTTTTATGTGTTTAACTGGTGGCGTTATTCATTGTGACATTCTATACAAAGTTTCAATTAAGTGTAGATTCAAAGGAAACAGCAGATATGATGTCATGCAAGTACAAGAAAAAATAATGTTATTGTCACACCTTTCAGTATTGTATAAGCTGAGCTTCACATACAATATGTGTACAAAAGAATCTAGCATGTATCCGTTTAAACCTACTGACTTGTCAGGAGAAAAATAGCAATTTAAAAGCACAAAGACACACAAACTACTTCCACAGCAGTCTTGGAAGATCATCTGCTGGGGAAACACAAAAGTCAAAAGTCAAAATCTCCTACTTTAGCAATACAGCAGCGATATTCCCTGCTTTCTCTTCAGAGGAATGGTATGGTACATATAAAATATTATAGTTTATGCTTATTTCAAAACTATTCAGGGAAAGAAATATACATTACATTATAACGTCAGTGGAAAAAAATAAACACAATAAAATATATCAGTGCTAAAAACTGTAATTGTTCTGATGATGTGTTGCCTGATCTACCTGACTTCACTAGTGCATACAGCAGGCCTGCTGTACAGTGTCCTTGCAAGATTTATTATAGATCAAGACCTGCAGTATTACTCAAATTACTACTTCTGTCATGGCTACCACTGCTGCACTAATACCGTCACTAACCTCTGCAGTCACTATTGTTGTCACTATAACTACCACTGTCATTGCAGAGATGTATTTATAAAATACAAATGAACACCTTTCATTTGTTTTTCTTTCATGCATAGATCACGGTGCATATAATACAATGGACATATACAGTATATCATGTTACATACTGTAGATTTTAACTATACTGTGATGTAGAAAACCAAAACATGAATCTGATTTTAAAATGACCTTTAGAACTTACCACGTTCCATCTTGCTTTCCAGATCTGAAGCGATTTTGTTTTCGTGAATGCCACGCAGAATTGTAATTGTCTCATTAACTGCGCCATTTTCCTCAAAGACAGCAATCAGACGTCTTGCCAGGTCTGTCGTATCATAGTTGACGACTTCTGCTCTAGGGAACTGGCCATCTTTTCCCATATCAATGAGCTTCTCCTTGAATCTCTTCAACCTGTCTGAATCCAGACTGTCCAGGCTGTGGATGATCCGGTCCTTGATGGTTGAGCTCATTTTCTATAAATCTCTTCTCCAATTCTTCTGTGGATATTTATAGTACGATGAAGCCAAATGCTTTGTAAAAAAGTTAAACTACTCTCTTCAATACCAATGAAAGGAAAACTGAGGTGATTTAAAGCAAGCTGATACGATACAGTGTTAAGAAATGTTTGTCTTCTGTCTTCTTATCTCGTCACTCCTTCAGAGTTCTTCTCTGTGGCTTTGACTTGCTGACGTCACTCTTCAAACCTGCTGTTTCACAAGTGTGTCTTGGGGCGGGATCTTGGGTACCTTTTTTCTGCCATGATGTACTTAAAAATAAAATGTTTACTTACCTAAAATAACTTCCTAAATTCAATGATTGTTTTTTCAACATTAAGAACATGATAAACAGATTTTTTTAATGTTTCCATTTCTTTGCATGCCATTAAACAAGAATCACTTAATTCCTTACAATGATAAACAATAGTCTTTTTTTTTCCAGTGAAATAAAGTACAATAAGAACAAAACAAGTGTTAACTGTTACAAAGTCCAACAGTGTGTCCAACCCCTTGTAATGCATTAGAGACCACCAACTCTACTGTTCCTGATTACTTATGAAATGGCTCAAATTCTAGAAGAAGAAATACAACCTCAGTCTAGTTTCTATTTTAATACGTGTTAACATATAGACTGGAATATTGTTAATCCTCCAAAACACAGGAAAGTGTATGAAGGAAATTTTGCCCTTTTTATGATTTGCTCAGCAGTTATTCCTCCACTGGAAGGTGTAAGAATTTGAAACACAATTACAAGATTTGCCGTTGAAAACTCAAAAGCACTGCTGTTTCCTTGCTGTAGCTCGAAAGAGCATTGATAGAAGGGACCCTTCATACACTGCCATCCCAATGGGCCTCCAGGGCTCAGACACCAGTGAGCAGTTCTCACAATTAATGTACCTCTGACATTTATCACTGTTGGAGTGATCTGGGGTGAACTGTGGCTGATTGGGCTCAGAGACCAGTGAACAGGCATGGGCTTGTCCAGGCTGTACAAGAGGAAAGTGACAGTATCCCACAAGACAGCACCAGCAACCTGGAGCAGAGCAGGAGTTCCAGGCAGACAGTGTGAGTGAATTTATCAGTGACCACACACCCACACTGCTGACCTGTGACCTTTACAGGAAATACTTCTTGATCAACCCAGCTGATTGCAATTTTTAATCAGTTAGTGGATTTCAATTCTGTCAGAACACCTCTTTTAAAACAGATTGCTGGAACAATCAAGTGTGAATTTACAGTATAGCACTTGTAAATGATGTTTCTTTGGATGCTTAGAATACACAGTAGTTCACTGGACAACTGCAACGTGTAAATATTTTCCTTTGCATTGTAAACCTATTTTAATCTCTGCATGTAAAGCCAATTTTGAAGACTGGATCTGGAAAATGAAAGTAGAATTGATGACAGACATTTTTTCTCTTCAGTACAGAGATAATATTGTAGACAGAGGGGCATGCTTTAGCTCATACAAGAAGCACAGAGGTGAGATGTCACTATATGAAACCTTTATTGTGTCTGTTTCAGTTGTGGCTTTTGGTGTCTGAACTTAATTTCAGAGAGCTATGTAGAAAGTAAAACCTCAATACAGAGATCAGTCAGAACACAAATTAAATAGCAAAGACAGCAGGAGGGGATGGCAGGGCCTGCAGCAGGTTACAGACTACAAGGGCAAGGAGGTGTCTCTTGAGGAAGACCCAGAGCTCCCAGACACATTCTGTGGTAGATGTGAGGTTCTACACAGCATTGCCTTCAGTAAATGTTAAACATACCTCTATAACCCTCTTCACCTCACTTCATCCAGATGGGGACTACATGTTGGTGGTGGTGGAGGGGTGACCCCATTTCCACATCATCTGCAACACATCATGTGCAGATCAGCTGGTACCCATCTTCAATAATTTATTTAATGTCACTGTAGCAGTCCTGTTATTTTAGGTCTGCTATTATTATACAAAAATCAGGTGCAAAATACCTAAATAATTACAGGCCAGTGGCTCTCATATCAGGCATTATGAAAGAATCCAAGCAATTCAAGTATTCACCCCCCACCCACAGAGTTAATACTTGGTAGGACCACCTTTGGCAGAAATGACAGCTGTGAGTCTCTTTTGGTAAGTCTCTGTCAGCGTTGCACATCTTGACACTGGAATATTTGCCCATCCTTCTTGGCACAATTGCTCAAGCTCCATCAAGTCGGATGGGGACTGTTTGTGAACAGCAATTTTGAAGTCATTCCACAGATGCTCAATTGAATTGAGGTCTGGGCTTTGATTGGGCCACTCCAGGACATTTTTCAATTTTTCAATTTTGGTCTCATCAGACCATAGAATCTTCCTCCAAATTGTTGAGTCTCTCACATGCCTTTGAGCAAACTCCAGCCGAGATGTGATATGCGTTTTCGTCAACAGAGGCTTTCTTCTTGCCACCCTTTATGAAGCCAGATGTATGAAGTGTGTGTGCTATTGTTGTCTCATGCACAGATTCTCCCATCTCTGTCATGGAGGACTGTAACTCCTTTAGAGTTGCCGTAGGCCTCTGGGTGGCCTCTCTTACTACGGCTCTGCTTGACCGGACACTCAGTTTTGGAGGACGACCAGTTCTGGACAGATTCTCAGTTGTTCCATATTTTCTCACCTTTTTAATGATGGACTTCACTGTGCTTCGAGGTATGTTTTTTTAATGCCTTGGAAATGTTCTTATATCCTTGCCCTGACTGGTATTTTTCAAGAACCAAGCATTCTGCTTGGATGTTCCTTGGTCTTCATGGTGTAGTGTTTCCTTGGAAAAGCACTAAGTGGGGAAGCTCCCAGACACAGGTGTAGTTATTCTGAAATCATGTGAAGCACCTCCAGGTGGACTCCAGGTGGACTCCAGTCAAGTAATTCTGTGACTTGGAGAAGAGAGCTGGTTACTTCAGAGGTAATTTAGGTGTGTCAAAGCAAGAGGGTAAATACTTATGCATTCAATTATTTTCTGTTTTTTTTGTTTGATTAATTTAGTAAAATGTCTGGATTTTCCTTTCACTTTGACATTATCAATTTGACATTATCAATTTCCCTTCAGGATCAATAAAGTCTTATCTATCTATCATAGAGTACTTTGTGCTGATGAGTGGCAAAAACTCTCAGTTAAATACATCATGGTTCCATGCTGTAACACAATAAAATGTGAAAATGTCCAAGGGGGGTGAATACTTTTGCAAGGTACTGTAGAACAGAGCTGGTGTGGAATAGAAACCACTTAATGTAGGTAAACTTCTGGTTCACAGCTCCCTTGACCGAACTCAGCAATCATCCCCACCAGTCACCCCTGTAACAGGACTTACTGCATCACCTGCAAATACATATCTAACAACACACTCATTTAGGGCCCCTCAGGTCAATTCCAGAACTCCCAGATGACATCCTGTACCTCCAGCAACCTCATTTACTGTTTCTACGTTGGGCAAACCAGAAGGAGACTAGGAGACCGCTTCAGAGAACACGTCCGGGCTGTGAAGACTAAAGATCTCTCCAAGCCCATAGTTTCTCATTTCACCTCAGACGGCCATGATCACGCTGATCTCTCTGTCTCTGTTCTCAAAGAAGGGCTTCTCACCTCCCACAGCAGAAGGACAACAGAAACTAAACTCATCCTGAAACTCGGTTCACACCGTCCCCCTTCTCTTAATGACCGACTTATTTCTGTGTGATCTTCTCTGTTCTCATGCAGGGTTTGACTTCACACCTTTCTTCACCCTTCTGCACTTCGCCTCTCTGCCCCTCCTGCCTCCTCCTCCCCCCTCCCAGCTTTTGTTCTTTTGTGCTATCTAATCTTTGCTCTCTGCCCTTTCTCACACCTGAAGAAGGCCTCACAGCCGAAACGTTGTGTTTTCTCTCTTCTCTTTTCAACCTGGAATAAACCTATTACTTGTTCCCTTGCAGAGTACGCCTGCTGACGCAGCTCCCCACCTGAGCTAACTTCACCTGTGCTTTTTTCTTCTCCAGACCTCTCCCACCTGGCTCTTTTGCCCCCCTCTCTTCTATCTTTTTATCTCACCGTTCTGGAGTTGTGCCCCGATCTGCTCTAACGAGGTTGCCATTATGTTTTTTTCTTTGCAATGCACTGTTGTCCGTTTGCCAACGTTTCCTGCCGCTTTGCCTTGTGAAACAACCAACTGGGGCTTAAATATGGTAAAACGTCCATTTTGAAACCTTAAAATCACTTTAATTTGAGATACGAATGATCGGTTTCTCTGCTCCACGTACGATCCGAGTACGCTGGACTTAGTGACATAGCTCTGAAGCATCCATCATGTTCCCAACAACCTACACTTGTGAGCTTGGATTTTCGGCACTTGTTGGACTGAAAACAAAGTAGAGTAATCGGCGGAAAGTGGAGCCGGACATGAGACAGAAGTTGTCCAGCTTGGATCCTGATATCACTTCTCTGGTTGCTCAACAAAAGCAGCTCCATTCTTCACACTGACTTTTTAAGTAATAAAAACATTTGCAGAAAATGCAGCTTTGTTGGTAAAAGATGAGTATTTTCATCAAATTTAATTCAATATTAGTTGTTTTTAGTACATTAATGGGTGATGATTTTTACGGGGTAAGAAGTGGACGTAGGCATAGGTGGTCCACCGCATCTGTGACTTGGTGTAAGTGGTCCGCGGACTAGAACTTTGAGAACCACTGATCTAGTGTATAATTGGGAGATCTTTTTCTTACTGCTTTTTTCGGCATTGTTTTTTTCTTCATTTTCTTCTTGAAAAATAACAGTGGTATATGGATATAGTGGAAATAAAAGTTAAATTAACAGCAAACATTCTTTTACAGAAATGTGTCACGGATGTCGGAAGGGCTAGCCGTGGAATTGGAGGAGAGCAAAAAAGACCTTATGCGTAGCGGCGAGACGGGGATGAACCCGGGCTCAGGAGGTCGGACGATGTCGGGAAGAAACCTATGCCCTCAGGCTGCGGACAGGAGCGACCTGGTGCTAGGCGGGTCTCAGGACATCCGAACCCCATTGCTGAGCGAGGAGCAGAGCAGAAACAGGAAGTAAATAGGCCACACAACAAGACACACCGGCAAGACATGAATAATCACAGGGACTAGGAACAGGACAGAAGTACAGTGCCCTCTAGGTGTACAGGGCGTGACAAAATGATTATTATATAACAGTAAAACTATCTGAACTATTGTTTAGAACACAGTTGCTGAATAAAAGAAATATATTTGTAGTTGCTTAATACTTCACTCAACAGAAGAATCTCTGGTATGAAGGTCATGTTGTTCTTATCTGCTCATCATATTACTACATAGTAATTAAAGGAATTTTAATTTCATAACCATATTGGATCCTAGTAAGCTATGTTCCCTCTAAGCTGTGCGCATGTGCGCGTGCACACAGGATATGAAATCAGCGCACGTAGGAAATTGAACTGCGCACAAAAAATTAAATCCCCCCCTCCCCCCAAAATATGATGATGATAAAACAAACACAGTTGTCAATTGAAAAATGCAAAATTGACCACATGAGACTGAGCGAGGCCCAACTTGGCCGTGTGCATTATTTTTGCCACTCGATCATCGATATCTCTGCTCTCGTTGTCTCGTACCTCACTGCTCATGCTCACTCCACACTCTCTCTGTGACTGGGCTCATCGAATCGCTGTCCCGGTCTTCTGTGTCTCTATGTTTCACAACAAACAGCCTTGTCCTTTTCCCGTTTGCACAGTGTGCATCGTTGAACGTTGATATCGTAGAAACGTAGACTATTTGTTTTTAAATTGTTATTGCTCACGTAAGAGTTTATTTTACTAAAAAAAATATTGATTCTTCTTGTTATAAGTTCAATGGAGGGGGTATAATTCAACTTAAAAATAAAAGATAAAGACACTGAGGATCATCAGATTTTGGCCCAGAGATATTAACAAGTGCTACTGTCGCTGTGGCAATAACACCATTAACTATAACATACTGTATCTCTCCCCTTTATTTTTTCACTGCTGTTGGGCTGATATGAAAATCTGCCTGCTCACTAAAATAGCTAAACCTCTTGAATGAGATGCAAAAGAGGAGAAAAACACTTGTCCCGACCACTGAAATCCCAAACTAGTGTGCTCCTCATTAGTTATATGGATCTGTTTTAAAAATATATATATATAAAGCCTGCCTTCTGAGTCTTCAAGTAACATACGATCTTTTTACACATTCATAACATTAATATTCAAGTACCAATACACTGGAGATGTAATTTTACTTCCATAAGACTCTCCACAGAAATGAAAGAACAAATGATTTCCATGGCTACAGAGTAATATAGCAATACCCCCAACAATAACTAAAAATAGTGGTATTTTTATATTACTCTAATTCCTAACACATTAAATAGACACAAATAACGGGCTCTTTTTTTGATCAATATCGTAATAAGCCAAATCACGAATATGTACGCGGACGCTTCCTAGATCATAAAATCATCCTGGAGAGTTTTGTGGAGGGGACGGATTTCGAGGGGACACGGAATTGGAGACGACAGCGGAGGTCAGCAATGTAATAGCGACTGTTCGCCGAACATAACGTGCTCTGCAGTCGAAGCTGTTTCTTTTTTCTTCGGTGGCGTTTTCCCTAACCAGAGGTATTTTCATTAGGAGTTCGTTACATTTCATAGCCAGTTAAATCCTTTAAAGGATAACATAACGGCTCCGTAACCGGAAGTCCGAAAAATACATGTGCTCTTTATTTATTGCACTGTAACAACGTACATCGACCACGGTCTTATGTGCTGTAAAATGCCATTAATTAACATTGACTATGATCATTTCAGGCCAGCACGATGGTGCAGTATTCGGCAACGCTGCCTCACAGTGCTAGGGTCCTGGGTTCAATTCCTGTGGTACTATCTGTGTGCAGTTTGATTTTTTTCCCCCCGTGTTGACGTGGGTTTCCTCCAGGTGCTCCGGAGTCCAAAGACACGCTGTCAGGTTAAATGGCAATTAACCCTGGTGAGAGTGTGTGTGTCCTGTGATGGACTGGTGTCCTGTCCAGGGTGTGTGAGAGTGTGCGTCTGTGTGTGTCCTGTGATGGACTGGCGTCCTGTCCAGGGTGTGTGAGAGTGTGTGTCTGTATGTGTCCTGTGATGGACTGGTGTGCTGTTCAGAGTGTGTGTGTGTGTGTGTGTGTGTGTGTGTCCTGTGATGGTCTGGCGTCCTGTCCAGGGTGTGTGAGAGTGTGCGTCTGTGTGTGTCCTGTGATGGACTGGCGTCCTGTCCAGGGTGTGTGAGAGTGTGCGTCTGTGTGTGTCCTGTGATGGACTGGCGTCCTGTCCAGGGTGTACCCTGCCATTTGACCATTGCATACTGGGAAAGGCTCTGGCTCCCCCACAACTGAATTGGATAAAGTGGTTAGAAAATGTATTGGGCTGTATTGTATAATGGTAGATAATTATACTGTAAGATACTATGTATTACTGAGGATGTTGCACATGTTCAATTCCACCCTCACAGTTTGTAGCACATCTGGTGCAGTAAAGATGTGGTGTCATTTCTGCACAAGCTCTAGAAACTCGAGGGAGAAATGACATGCAGATAAGTCCTGAAGTGATGCCCATTGGTCAAAACAAAACTGAGAATGAAGTTTCAGGATTCTGTTAGAACACTGCACAGCTTTTCCAGTAGGATTAAATAGGAACTAACAATCTCACAACCTGCTTTATTGTAGTCTTTTCAGGGCTGAAATAAACATGTGGTTCACTTTTTATCGGGGAGAACATTACGTTAGCTCTACTACACAGTGTGCACGACATAGGTCTGCCCAGCAGGGGGCAGCATGAGCACATCTTTGATCCAAACCTGTGTGAGCTTTTAAGTTCAAGTTCACATTTATTTGTCATTCCAGCCATATACAAGTCTACAGCGGAACGAAATATCGCTCCTCCTGGTCCACAGTGCAAATACAGACAGGACACTGACATAGTAAATACATAATACAATATACACAATTTTAATGACTAAATTTGACAGAATTTACTCCACACTTAATACTCCACACTTAGTACAGAAGACAAACTCTTTCACAGGCCCTTCTTATAATGCATTTCAATTCAATTCAATGTATTTTTTATATAGCGCCTTTCACAACAGCGTTGCCCCAAGGCACTTAACAAAGCTGTGTGACAATACATGACATTGCAGTACAGAAAGAGAAAAAGCCAGACGACAACGGAGGAGAGGAACCAAAAACTCCTCAGTAAGGAGAAAGAAAACCTCTGGGGATCCAAGGTCAACTGGCTGCCCAACCCCTCTGGGCATGCTAGCATTATACAATTCTAAAAAAGTACTAAATGTGGAGTATTAAGTCTTCCATCATGTCTTGTGTATGTCAGTACTCCATGCAGATCGCTGTAGACCAGTAAATTCCTCCTAAACGATAGCTATATCCACGGTGTCCCTCTTGGATCCATGGCAGTGATGCAGCATCCAACTCAGGTGGTGCCCAGCTCAGGCACCATCCGGACATGAGGGGAGGAGAACAGGATAGTCTGGTCAGAACAGATGTATCTACCTGGTGGGCCAACACACAGACACACAATGGCACCAGCAGCCATGGCTGCAGCAGGCTATGATGTAAGGTGTGAGTAGGCTAGGCTGAAGTCATAGGTTTTCGGTCTGGATGTACAGTAAATCCTGAGATTGACTCGGCATCCCGTACGCAGGCTGGCGGACTGTTCCATAAACTAGGGGCCCTGCAGCTAAAGGCTTTACCGCCAGCTGTGTTTTTAGGAATATGTGGGATAAGAAGATGTGTTCTGTGATCTAAGTGGGCGACTTGGATAATCAGCTCCATTAAATAGACAGGTGCCTGACCTCTGAGAGCCTTATAAGTAAGTAAAATAATTTTGAAGATGCATTTGGAAAATACCACTTTGCTTAGACATGAACTTAGACATATACCTTTCTGCTGATGAAACAGTGTTTCTAAAGCAGTAAATAGGTGGCAAACTGAGACTCCCAGTCTAGCATTTTTTTGTAGTTATACAGTACAGTGTAGTGTTATAGTATAGAGTAGTATAGTGTGTATTGTATAGTGTAAAATATTTTTTATAGATTATATTTTGTTGTATAGTACATCTAATTATTTGTAAGAGTTCTGCATTGCTTTATGATGGAATAAAAGAGAATAGTATCCAGCAAGAAATCAAATGTTTTATTAATTATAAGTATTGTGTTTTTACATGGTAGCGCTGGGGACCCTGGGTTCAATCCCAGACCTGGGGAGCTGTCTGAGAGAGAGAGTAGAGGAGTTTATTGCCATATGTTCACACGTACATTGGAATTCTTAATCACACTGATCTCCTGAGATATACACAGTGCAACAGACAACACCACACAATGTAGACAACAGGAACAATAAATATGTTGTGGAAAAATAAATATGTGAGACAAAAAAAACATGGCAGACCATGCACAAAGTGCGTAGTGCGTAGTGCAGATGTGTATTAAGGCCCTGCAGTGAGCTGTGGAGGACGCGCACTGCAGTGGGATAGCAGCTGTTCTGGAGTCCAGTGGATCTTGTTTGAACAGCACGGTACCGCTTGCCAGAGCGCAGGGGTGAGAGCAGTTTGTTCCGGATGGCTGGGATCCTAAATGACGGATTGGGATTTATTGTGACAGCGGATGGTGTGGATCTCGCCGATCTGATGGGAAACCACATCGTGTGGGTTCAGACTGCAGCTCGGCCAGCATCCAGCCTCGTTAGCGCAGTAGGTAGCGCGTCAGTCTCGTAATCTGAAGGTCGGGAGTTCGATCCTCACACGGGGCAGGAGCTTTTGGGTTTTAGACAGATTTTGACTCATTCGTGTTCTTCTCTTCCACGCCGAAATCGAGACCGCTTGCCTTTGTGGCCAGAATGGTTGGGATCATGAATGATGGATTGGGCTTGCTTCCCACAGCAGAAGGTGTGCCCCTGATGTGAGTGTGTGCCTGTCCTGTGATGGACTGATGTCCTGTCCAGGGTGTACCCTGCCTTGTGCCCAGCTCCTCCACAACCCTGTGCTGGATACAGCGGTTACTGAAAGTGAATGAGAGGGAAGTGGAACCGAACTGTATTTATGGAGGAAACCAAGGTTTCAGGGAGTGAGAGGAGACTCTGTGGAAGAGCCACCTGTTTGTGCAAAACCCAGCCAACAGAATGTTGCCTCATTCTGAATCACAGAACATGGCGCTGTGGATACCTGGAAATATTGTCTATTTTTTGTTGGAGGTTTTACAAGTTACTGTGTACATTTTACTTCTATTGTGGTTTGAAAGGCACTCGTCAATGCTGATTCTTTCTAATGCAGTTCCTCTTTAATGCGAGCAATCGTTCTCATTATTTTAAAAGTGTAATACACAGCCTCCTATGCAGCAGTTTGTGTTAACATGTTTGGGGGGCAGGCACCCTCCCCATACTGCTGATCAGCTCTTTGTAGGCCCTGGTTTATGCCTGGATATAGTGAGTGTCATAGCCTATTAACACCAGTAGCTCCTTTGCAAAACAAGAAAGCTGCTCTCGCTAGAAATGAAATTGACTGGTTCTGACTAAAATATGAAGAATAATCGCAAGCTGGTTGGCACGATGGCACAGTTGTGAGCGTTGCTGTCTCACAGCTGGGGGGTCCTGGGTTCAAATCCTGATGTCTGTGTGGAGTTTGCACATTCCTGTGTTTATGTGGGTTTCCTGTGGGTACTCCAGCTGCTGTCCAAGGAAGGAAGGAAGGTTTATTGTCAGGTTAATTCTCTGTTTTCTAAGAAAACTGGCCCTGGTGTTTGTTTGTGTGTCTGTGTCTGTCTGCCCTGCGCTGGACTGGCATCCAGGGTGTACCCTGCCTTGCGCCTGTTGCTTGTCAGCTTGTGTTGGCTCTTGCTTCTCCACAACCCTGTGTTGGATGAAGCAGTTAGAAAACCGCAGGATGGATTCCTCCAAAGTGCTTAAATGTGGTAACGGTATTTCCTCTGCTGCCAAGTCGTGGCAGCGTTTAAACAAAATGATAAAAATCTGGTCATGTCACTCAGATTCATTGCAACGGCCGTGAGAATTTCTCAGGGACGGCTCGCCTGCGAGCAGAGGCTCCGGTTTCACTCCTTAACTTGTTGAACTACCTGTAAGGACAAAGAGCAGAACACACAAGAACCCACAAAGAAGCACCATCCCAGAAATACCGAATGTGTCCTGACATGATTCCTCGCCCACCTGCCTCCAAATGTCGCAGCGACACACCCTGGCTCTCCCACAATGCCTGTCCTGCTTATCCCGCCTGTACACAAGAGTCACAGAGCTGCTGCGGTCCTTCCCTGTCCAGGAGACTTTTCATTGTGCCAATTCGTAATCCACAGAGGAGAGCAAGAAGGAGTGATCACCCATGATGGCGGCCTCCTGTCCCTTTATTCAGGAGAGACAGCCGTGGAATTGTGCCGGCAGGGCAGAACGGCTCCTCAGAGCTTCTTTCTCATGCTGTCGCCTCACCCCCGGCCCCACAGGATCTCACTCCATTCATGTGTGACTCTTCTCACTTATTTATATACTGCTCATACTGGCAGCCCGCTGGGGCTCAGCAGGTGTGAGCCTGGTCAGTACCTGGAGGGGAGACTCCTGGGAAAGCTGAGGTGTTAGTGGGGCCAGTAGCGGGTGCTCACCCTGCAGTCTGTGGGGGTCCTAATGCCCCAGTATAGTGACGGGGACACTATACTGTAAAAAAGGCGCTGTCCTTCGTATGAGACGTAAAACCAAGGTCCTGACACTCTGTGGTCCTGGTCAAATTACCCCCTGGCCTTTACCAGTCATGGCCTCCTTATAACCCCCCTCTCCGAACTGGCTTCATCACTCTGCTCTCCTCCCCACTGAGAGCTGGTGTGTGTGAGCAGACTGGAGCATCATCCAGGTGGGGCTGCACACTGGTGCTGGTGGAGGAGAGAGCTCTGGAAGTGTAATATTATTATTTGACTGATCCCAGGGCGTTTTCAAGTGCCTGCTCACCTGCACACCTCAAAACGCCTTGAATGAAAGAAACGAGCTCAAGTAGCAGTCTGTTCTAGTTAGCAAAAGCATTTTAATAAAAGATCCCAAGAAGTGTGTAATATTACAGATGCAAGTGGTTCCAAGATCTTACATATAGAATTCAAACTGCTGTACTCTTTGTGTAGCACTCAGCTTTGTTTTTTTTTGTTAAAGCTCTAGTGAGCACAGCGTTTCCTGCACAAATGACCAGTCTTTTTCAGCAGTGTAGTGCTCAGTTTGAGCTACTCTGATCTTTTTTCTTGACTCATCTTCAGTTTTAAAAATCTAAATTCTGAGCTGGGGAGGCAAATTTTGTAGCACTGGGGACCTGGGTACAGTTCCAGACCTGGGGTTAATTGGGTTCTGGACACATGCCATAATCTTCTGTAAATGACAGAAAAAAACAGTTTTGAGATATTTGAATGCATGGCTTGTTCTATAATAGGGATACCATTAATCAAAAAAGAGTTCATCGATCAACTCATTAACTCATTGCCCAATCAAGAAGGGGATTGTCACGCCCTCTGCAGCCAGAGGGCGCTCCTTCTCTGTCCTGTCCCTAGTTTCCGGTCTGCTGTCCTTCCTGTCCCTCTCTTTCCCTTCGGCTATATATTTCTGGGTCTTGCACTCTGTCCTCGCTCAGCATTGACGTTTGGATGTCCTGAGACCTGCCTAGCACCAGGGCGCCCCACGTCCGCTCCCTGAGGGCGTAGGTTTCTATACGGCACTCCTGAACTCTTTGCACTAATGAGCCCGGGCCTTTTTCCCGTCTCGCCGCTACACATATGGGTCTTTTTCCGCTCTCCTGCTGCCCTCGGGTAGTCCCTTTGGACGTCCGTGACAGGGATATGCTGAGGGAGATGCCGTGCAGTGGAATGAACTGAACCTCTCTGAGCCACATGGGTTTCTAAAGGATCTGAATCCTACCTTCACTGCCATTAATTAACCAGGTGCATGAGCTGAGAGGCACCAAACGCTACTGCAGGGGCACATTGTGCTGCTTGGGGGGTAAAAGTGGTCTGTTACACTTTTGTATCGGATTCCTGGGTTCCCCTTGCAGGACTAAATCTATTAAAAGATCTATCCGACCAAACCCCTGCTTTGTGCTCGTCGGGCGACACTGGGGATGATTTCTGAAGAGAGAATAGCATTGCTGTTGGGAAAGGTGATTTTCTACTTCTAAAGTGGAAAAAAATGACACAAGTGCGGTGGTATTGCATAAGATACGTGTTTATTGAAACTAGAATGCTATATAATGAAATATGTTTTTATGTTCTGATAGAAATATGAACAGAAACAGACTTAGGCACAGGCTCTCTCTCTCTCTCTGAGATGCACAGGGTGATTATCTCTTTCCTACAGCAGTATCTCGTGTGCTCCACCCTTGGCATCACAATAACTCCTTCGCAATACAGATCACAATGTGGGACTGAGAGACTCCGGGCAGGTGCTTCAACGCGTTTACTCAATTCCTGATCTAATCGCATGTTCAATTGTACCAATGTGTTGTTTTTTTTAAGGTCTTTTTTTTTCCAAATGGTATTGTAAAAGCAGTTCTAGGTCCCCCAGTCCCTATTAAATATCAGGCAGTACAGGAAAGAGGAGCTGGCCTTTGCAGCGAACTCGTCTCTGTCTTACAGCTCACGTTAATTAGTCTGTTTCAGTCCTGCATAGGAAATGAAAAATCACAGCAGTGGCAATTCTAAATGGAAGCAAATAAATAATTGATAAATACGTAAATGGATCATTGATAGGCTGGTTAAATTAAGACAGCTGAATAAATAGTATAAAAATAAATCTGATTTAAGAGTCCATAATCCCCCTTCCCACCAAATAATATCGCTCTTCCACACTATGTGCTCTGTGTCAAACAGAGATGCATATTCGTGAGCGGAAGAAGCTTTTTAAAAAGCATAATACTGCTAGAAATAATTCAACCCGCGTCGTGATCAATAATAAGAGATACAATAATAGAATAAGAAGAACTAGCCTGCACTGTCCAGCTGTGCAGAAATGAGTGAATTAAACAGCGAATTAAGAATTGCACTTCATCTTAAATGTCCTTGCTCTGCTCTTTCTTTACAAACTGTCCCGGTCGTTTGCACAGTGATTTTGACTATACTACTCGATACCCAGAACGGGAAGCCATAAAGTGTGCTGCATTGTACGTGGGATTGCAGTTTCTGTGTATGATAAAAGGATGTAAGTGATCCCGGCAATGCAAATGCAGTAATTTCCAATTTCTGTTCAGACGCGCTGGGCGGAAGGTGCTCGGGCTAGGCATGAGAGTTAAGAAGCTGGTTCTATATACATACAAAGGATGTGTAGGAATTTGGAGTTTCTATCCAAGTGACTGGAAACCTTCGATCTGCCCGGATCAGCAGAACTCCAGATCGGGGGTTATGATCGGTAAATTGTGTGAGTTTTACAGCAGGATGGGAAAAAGGTCAGCAAAAATATTGCAACATATGATGGAGTGGGCACAAAGATCTGAGCGTCTGTGAGCCAGTGTCCATATGTGCGTGACGCATTTGAAGGGAAGGCCTCAGGCATTGTGTTATTGCCCATCGGATCCACTAACACCTCTTAGTTTTAACCACCCCAGCAGGGCAGAGGCCATGAGCTTGAGGGTCCAGTCCTGGGCCTGATGGGCTGGAGGTGGACATGCCGACGCTAAGGATTATATGAGGAGCTGATGGGGCTGGTTTTCTTTGACAGATCGGCTCTTTCTCGGGTTTCAGGGAGGCGTGCAGTTGTGGTGATGCATCGAGGGGCGTCTCTAGTAGAAGTGAAGACTTAGACACAGTGGGGGTGTTTTCTTCAAGGTGAAGGGGAAGTGGCTGTAGAGGTGCCGGGTGCATGGTGGGAAAACTGCAGATCTGAGGAGAAGATCGGAGAAGCAGGTTTTACTTCTGTGATTCACCTTTCAGGGACGCAACTCTAAATCTTACACACTGCAGCCCGAAAAGGGAAAAGAAATAACCTTCTGGGAAACAAACAGAGGTTGATTCCACACTGACTAGTAAAAAAGGAAATAACAGAACTGGTTGTTGAGGAAACCTCGTGGGGGGTTTGACTTTCAATCAGCTGTTCCGAGTGGTATTGAACTCTTGTTCTGTGGCAGCTCGCACAACGACGCGGCTACCCACACAATCCCAGTGAGCAGCATCACAGGGTTTTCTTTGGCCATTCTAGCTGGGTGCTGTGATTGCAGGGTCCATCAGCGGGTGATTGCAGTAACTGCACAGGCAGCACTCCTCACCACACATGGACAGCATGTCTCAGTTGTATGCACAGGCTTACAAAATGTGCCTGGACACCCAACACAACATAGAATAAAACAGGACTTCTCTTGCCAGTTTTAGCCTATATCTGTCCTCCACACCAAAAATGAAACAGTAAAACAATCTCACCTTCTCAAAAAAGGCCATTTCTAGTTGCATATTGCACGTGGTATGATCTTCTTCTGTGCCATCTCCTTCTGAAGGCAGCACAGCAACCACACAGCAGACACTGGAATACAGAAACAAGCACTTAACACTGACACAGCACACACTGGAATACAGAAACAAGCACTGAACACTGACACAGCACACACTGAAATAGAGACAAGCCCTGAACACTGACACAGCACACACTGGAATAGAGACAAGCCCTGAACACTGACACAGCACATACTGGAAGAGAGAGAGAAGCACTGCTCACTGACACAGCACACACTGGAATAGAGACAAGCCCTGAACACTGACACAGCACACACTGGAACAGAGACAAGCACTGAACACTGACACAGCACACACTGGGATACAGAGGGTGCCAGCAAGACTCTTTGCAGTCGTAACCTAGTGTACTTACACACAGAAGGATCCAGAGGGGTACCAGGAGAATTGCAATCCCACAGGGGATGATTATAGCCAGGGCCCAAGCAGGGAAACCTTTGCCAATAATTTTGGTTATTGGCGATGTGGTTAGCAGTGTAGTGGGACGAGGTGTCGTCGTCGTCGCTGTTGTTGTAGTTGTTGTATCGACTTCATTTGCGTGGGCACAAAAAAAACATTTCATTCATTGAATAATTGTTTTCTTCGTTTTGTAAATGATTTTTAGAGCACTCTAATTCTGTACACATGTGTTCTGATCCCTGTTCCCTCCATCCCAACTTTTCTCCATCTCAACTTCATTCCAACTCTCCCTCAGCTAGGAGAGTTTCACCAGATAAAACTCTGTTCCCCTCCCCACTGAGAGCTGATGTGTGGTGAGAGTACTGGCGCGCTAAGGCTGCCATCGCATCATCCAGGTGGGGCTGCACACTGGTGGTGTAGGAGGGGATCCCCCTTATCTGTGAAGTGTTTTGAGTGGAGTGTCCAGAAAAGCAATTATTGCTTTAATTAATTAATAATAAGCAGTTGTTATTATTATTAAATACTCTCTACACATCTCACCCTCTGTCTCATTCATTAGGAGCTAACTGAACTACTGAAGTAGAATTTGGCCGAACTACGGAATTCAGTAGCTATGCAAATCAAAGTGGGTTCACATAAATCAGTAGAGAGTGGGTGAAACCTCATTTTTCAACATTTTAGAAATATAACTTTTCAGTAAAATATGTAATATAATAATATAATAAAATATTTAATAAAATAATAGAGAGTCTTAAATGTGATTGAGCCTGACCCCGACTAATTAAGACCATACTTGTAGCTTTTACCATGGGATGATATGTAGAAAGTAACTTGTTCTATCTATTACTATATAAATATATATTTATATAAATATAAATAACAGTTGGCTTATTATCCATTTGTGAAATGTTCTAGCCCCTAAAAGTACGTGCGACCAAATCAAGAAATCATAACTGGACATACTGCTGATGTTGAGAACTGCAGTCAGGAAGTCACTGGGGACTTGAATGTCGCCGTCTTCGAACCTGTACACCACACTGGCATGGATGACATTGCTCACGTTGCTGTGGGGACAGAAGGACAGGAGCAGAGGTCTGTCACTGTTACAGCCTGGGACCGCGATCAGTTCATTCTTTTGGATTGAATCTGCTTTGGTGCGGCACTGTAGTACAGTGGGGAGCATCGCTGCCTGGCAGTACTGGGTTGGGTTCCTGGGGCTGCCGTCTGTGTGGAGTTTGTATGTTCTCCCTGCGTTTCCGTGGGTTTCTTCCCACAGTCCAAAGACATGCTGATAGGTTAACTGGCTTCTGGGAATATTGGTCCTGTTGTGAGCGTGAGTGTGTGTTTGCGTCTGAGGGCCCAGTGATGAACTGGTGTCCTGTCCAGGGTGTGCCCGTTGCTTGCCAAGGCCAAACAGGAAGAAAATGATGAATGGATAAATCAGCTATTGTCTAACAGCACATCTCCTTGGAACTGCGCACACAGAAGGAGCAACTGAAGAATGTTTCTGTGTAAAGAGTTGACGCTGGGGAATCTCCAGGCAGCTGTGTGCAAGACTAGCATTTCATAGGGGCATGAAATGAAATAGCCGATAGAGAAGGCGTGGAAGAGACACAAAAATACTCACGTGAAAGTAACTGGAGGGAATGTGAACAGGCTGGAGTTTGGTGTTCCTAGGATCTTGCTCAGCTGCAAACAAAACAGGTTAGAAAATGGAATTAAGCCATGATCACATGGGGGCTGAATTAAATTTTGGATTAGCACAGAGGAGGTATATATCAGTTGATTAAACCTCATTCATTCTATTAGATGGATTGTGTCATAGAAAAAAATATTTAATCATTCACTGAATTTAGTTTCAGACAGGTGAGAACAACAGAGGGAAGTATGTATTTGTTTATTACACCTTGTCACTTACTGCTTTATTATTATTACGTATTGCTACTGTTTCAAAAAGAAATGAAAATGGCTGAATATTGTGTGTACAGTATATAATGTATATCTAACAATATCAAAATAAATGGCTTTATATTATTATGTAATCATAACCCAACCAGCATTAAAAAGATCAAAAGTCTATTTTGAGCTGAAAATCATGTGCTTTCCTGAAGTGCTTGTGTCTGTTTGTGTACTCACCAAGTTATTGACAGCATTGTCAATTTCGGTGTATGTTTCATTTGTGAATTGAAAGCTTTCTGTAACTGGTATATTTGTCATATTGAAGCTCAGAATGATGGCGAAAGCATAATCACTGATCCCTGAAAGGGAGAAAAGAGGGAACAAGAATTTAACTCAAAGCCACACAAAGAACGTTCATCGTACGTTGTAAAGGAAACTCATCACAGAGAGTAGTCATGAACTGTCAGGGAACAGGTATTAAAGACGCGTATTGCAGGAGACGTGTTTTCTCACACAGAGAAGATGCATCTAAACGGGTAGAGGGGATTTGCACTTGATGTTAGAAAACACAATGTTGTATGTAAACGGATAGAATTCAGTATCCACAGGAAAGAGAGAAGGTCTTGTTACCAGGAGGCTCTCAACTCGAGCCCCTGACTCTGCTACTATCTCGCTGTTTCGCTAAAGGAGGCAAGAAACGTCTACAGAAAGGGTTTGTTACCAAGAAACCTTCACCTCATGCTGAGACGTTGCTGACTGGTACTGTCTCACTGTGTTAACGAACATGCTTGTGTTCAGTCCTTTCAAAGGGACGTAAAACCAGTGTCCAATTGTTAATGTTGCTAGTGTTAGTGTTAGTTAGTTGCTGAAACTCTTTGTGTTGAGTCCTTCAGATAGACATTTAAGTCTAGTTGCCAATAGTAAGTGATTATTTGCAGCAGTTATGATGTTGAAGGTCAGCTCTGTACATCACATTGCATAGAAGCATCTATCTGGTGTCCACTCATGACATGAATAAACTTACTCTCGTAAGAGACGTTGCTGACTGCCACTTGGTAGGCTCTCTGTGCCTTGAAACGCTGCAAAAATAATTCGTTTGCTAGTTTTAGGACCGCGTCCTCTGCAGGAGCTGGCTTGGTGGTGTTGAACTCCAGTCTGATGAACAGAAGAGCCCTCCCCATTCTGCAGACACAAAGAAACAGGTGAGCAAACCGGAGTAATGAGCTCTCTGATACAGGGTGCAGAGCCTGTTTAGACAGGTTTCACGTGTTGCGTAATCTTTCCAGGGATCCTTCTTTTTCTAGGCCAGGTCAGGACACGGAGCCAAGATCGTGCCTGGCTTGTCCCTGCTCTGATATGCGGTGCCCTGTCAGCCTCTCTGTCTGCGGAAGGTTGTGTCACTACATCGCTCATCAGCTGAGCTGCCTTCCCTCGTGCCGGCCGCTCAGTTTAATGAGTTTTCACATCACGCAATAAAAAAAATCTTCCCCCACCCCCCCCCCGCACCAATATATGTTAATAAAGCCACAGGAACTGTACGCTTCAATATGTCGCACTTGCTTGGGTGCAACTGCATAATCGCTGGACGATCAAGAAAGTCTGACCAATGAGAGGTGAGATTAGGAATGACATCACAGACTTGCCTTGTAAGGGGAGGGGCGGTGGGGGTCACCGAAGTGGGAGCTGGGGATGTTGGATCTGAATGGGCGCACAGGGAAGAAAGAAGAAAGTTAAAGAAACAGACATTTTCCAGCATGTCCGATCTCCTAGCGCGTGCCTTTATGACGTCGGTAACCGGAATTTGTAATAATGGCTGCATGTAATTAAAAGTGCCGTTTCTGGTAGAAAAGACAACTTTCGGAGCCTGCCGTGTTTTTAATGAGGTCCACAAATGCGAGCGGAATTAAAATGTAGCAAATCATCATTCCTCAAAGCAGAACGGGATCTTCCAGTCCTGTGAACTTCACTGTGACAGCGTCTGGCTGCCTTCGGACAAAGAAGCAGTAAGAGATGGACATACTGTAGGTGTTCAGAATTCCATTCAGGAAGTCACTGGGGACTTGGATGTCGCCGTCTTCGAACCTGTACACCACACTTGCATGGATGACATCGCTCACATTGCTGTGGGAACAGAAGGACAAAGGGAGATGTCTGTCACCGTTAACAGCCTGTGACCACAATGAAAGTCTTTGTGCATTGAATCTGCCATTTTTTGCTGGACCAAGTCCTTAGAACTGTGCACACAGAGGGAGCAACGGAAATATGTTTGTGCGTACGGAGTTGACACTGGGGAACCTCCTGACAGATGTCTGCAAGACTGGACCTTCATATTGGCATGAAATTAAAGACAGAGCTCAGACAGAAGCCAAGGACTGGTGTCCTGTGCTGGGTGCATCCTGCCTCAACCTTATTTCGAGAAAGATAAACGGACGAATCTGCTATTTTCTGACAGTGCATATCCTTAGCACTGCGCACACAGAGGGAGCCCCTGAAGCTTCAAATCAGCCTGAAATGAAATAGCCGACAGAGAAGGCATGGAAGAGACACAAAAATACCCACGTGAAAGTTGTAGGAGGGAATTTGAACAGGTTGGAGTTTGGTATTCCTAGGATCTGGCTCAGCTGCAAACAAAACAGGTTAGAAAATAGAATTAAATCATGATCACATGGGGGCTGAATTACTTTTCAATTAGCATGAAAACAGAGGAGGTATATATCAGTTGATTAAACCTCATTCATTCATCTCAGACTGATTGTGTCATAGAAAAAATATTTAATCATTCAAAGTTTCTATATAATTGTAAAATAAGTGGCAATATATGCAAAAATGACCTATTCGGTGGGTAAATAGCATTTAAACATGGAAGCATTATACTTTTCTTTACTATGTAATGTACAGTAATTGTAACTCAATACGCTTTAATATACCCTTCTTTGAGATGTAAATGTTCCACTCTCATGAAATGTTTATGTTCATTTATAAAAGACTCACCAAGTTATTGACAGCATTGTCAATTTCGGTGTATGTTTCATTTGTGAATTGAAAGCTTTCTGTAACTGGTATATTTGTCATATTGAAGCTCAGAATGATGGCGAAAGCATAATCACTGATCCCTGAAAGGGAGAAAAGAGGGAACAAGAGTTTAACTCAAAGCCACACAAAGAACGTTCATTGTACATTGTAAAGGAAACTCATCACAGAGAGTAGTCATGAACTGTCAGGGAACAGGTATTAAAGAACGCGTATTGCAGGAGACGTGTTTTCTCACAAACACAGAGAAGATGCATCTAAACGGGTAGAGGTTTTGTCTTGTGCACTTGATGTTAGAAAACACAATGTTGTATGTAAACGGATAGAATACAGTATCCACAGGAAAGAGAGAAGGTCTTGTTACCAGGAGGCTCTCAACTCGAGCCCCTGACTCTGCTACTATCTCGCTGTTTTGCTAAAGGAGGCAAGAAACATCTACAGAAAGGGTTTGTTACAGAGAAACCTTCACCTCGTGCTGAGACGTTGCTGACTGGTACTGTCTCACTGTGTTAACGAACATGCTTGTGTTCAGTCCTTTCAAAGGGACGTACTGTAAAACCAGTGTCCAATTGTTAGTGCCAGAAGAGAAAAGTAGCTGTTTGATGGTGTAGGTCAACCCTGTTGCCTTTATACATCACATTGCATAAACACATCTACCTACAGCCTGATAGTTACATGAAAGAACTTACTTTCATATGACACATTGTTGACTGACGTTTGGTAGGCTTTGGCTGCAGTGAAACGCCTCAAAAATAACTCGTTTGCCATTTCCAGAACGGTATTCTCTGCAGGAGCTGCTTTGGTGGTGTTGAACTCTAATCTGATGAACAAAAGAGCCTTCCCCTTTCTGTGAAGACAAAGATCAAAGCCAAGAAGCGTATGAAAACTGCTATCTTTCTTAGATTATGCAGTCTTACTTTAAAATGGATGTTTCTCTGATACCGATCAATAAAAATGATGATTTCAAGAATCTTTGGCCATTTTCACTGAAATATTTCACTACAATATTTCAAGACGAGGAAATTTTCGACGAAGAGTCGTCAAGTCAGCTGAAATGTCTTCTCAGTCATGAGCATTTAATTTAGTCTAGTCCTGTTTTGATTCACTCAAACAAAAATGCAAAGCCATATAGTCTTTGCCAACATCACTGGGGATTATTTTTGTGAGCTCTCACTGGGACATCAAGCCATTCTGTCGAGGAAATGAACACTGGCTGTAGCTCAGAGGACTTGTGGACTGTAAAGTAGCCTGAATGGCTCATAAAAAGCATAAGATAAGAAAACACGTCCTCTTGCCTTATAAGTGGAGCTGCAGTTGGCGCCATTGTAGTGGGAACTGCCGTTGCAGCTGGCTGACCTGCATTTGAACAGAGAAGAGTAATGACATCATTCAGATATTGGGCGTCTTTCAGATTCATTGCAAAACAGGCAACAAGCCAAAACCTTCTGCTCTTGTAATTCACAAGCACATTAACAGAGATGACTACAGCATATTCTGAAGAGGAGTTAGTGCCAGCATATGTGCAAACGCACAGTCAGGTATTTTTCTTATTTGCTGACATCATCAAATATACCAAAGAAGATACCAGATGTTCGAGAACAAAAATAATAAAACTGGGTTGATAAAAACTATGTAATCACAGAATTACACTCAAGTGCATCAATATACATCATATACAGTAGAAATCACAAATGTTTTAGTAGGATCGTAAATGTTATTTCACTAATAGTGAGATAATCCACAATATTTGTGTATTCATGGAGAAGAAAATTGTGGAATATCAATACTGCTGTAGTGATTTAGAAGTCAAGGTGCTGGATCCTACCATTGATGCTCAGTGAGGCTGTGATGCCCTTGGCCGGTCCTGTAATGTTCAGGATCTCCTTCAGTAAAGCACTGGGGTTCTTGATGTCATTGATAAGGAAGCTAAACAGCACTTCAGCCTGGATCTGGTTGCTCTCATTGCTATGGAAATGAACAAATGATCAATTTATGAACAGAGTGATCCAATGGACCCTTTTAAGTCGCCATATCTCACTCTCTTTGCTGAACATCATGGATCAAATGGAATAATATCCCTTTCAAGGTCAGTCTGTACAATTGATAATGTAACCCTTACATTCATGTTCTCTGGTGTAGTCAGCAGATTATTATCAAGGTATACAAAATTCAGCAGCACAGAATTGCTTTCTGACTGCACTAAAGTCCTTACCTGAATTTAGCAGGAGGGAATGTGGTTTGATTTGCACCCAGGTGTTTGGAAAGGATGTCCTGGAACTAGAATTGAAAGAGAAAACATCATCAAGATTTCAAATGCATCACAATATCAGCTGAATGGATGCAAACTTAAAATGAGCACTTGCTAATTACGTCTGCTCCTTCAATAGCTTTTCAGCTTTTAACTGCCCACATCTCTGTACAATATGGAGGTGAAAATGCAGAAGAGATTAATCTCTTCTCAGACAGAACCTGATCTCCTTTACTCTCTCCTGTTTTGCTTCCTATCGCTTCAAGACGTATCTGAAGACAACATGTTTGGAGGAAGTGTATAGTTGCTCAGTTCTCTGACGCGAAGTCAAAGTGAGTGTTTGTCCAGTACAGATGTCAAGGCAGAGCTCCCCGTTAGTGGCGTCCAGCTGTTGTGTTCTCTTTAGTAAGGGTCTCACCAGGTCGTTGATGATGTTCTGGATCTTGCTGTATGTTTCGTTGGTCAGGTCGGCCCCTTTCGGGATGGTGAGATTCCTGATGAGGAAGTCAACAGTGACGGCAAAGGAGTTTCCTGTTGTGTCTGTAAACACACACAACCACTCGTCAGCACACCAGGAAAGAGGAACCAACTGGATACAGGAGCTGTCAGAAACTGAGACTCCAGAAGACATTCTTGGTCCCGACAAGAACTTACTCTTATAATGGATTGTTGTGACGTTAACCGGATAGATTCCCAGGGATTTATAGGGAGCCAGGAAAGCAGTGAAGGCTCTGAGAATCTCAGCGTCATGGGGAACAGGGTTTATAGTGTTGAACTCCAGCGTGAGTACAGCAATGACTGAGCCCTCCCTGTGAAGAGAACACACATACAGGTTGAAAACAATGGACGTCCCAGCAGTGTGTGGTAAAGAGTGAGGCTGAAGAAGACAGAAAGCCGTATTGCCGTTCTCACTGGAACTACAGGTATAAAACTGTGGGACTCACGCTGAAGCTGGAGCTGAGGTTGGTGCTGCAGTGGGAGGTGCCGTTGTTGTAGTTGGCCGACCTGCATTAGTTCATAAACATGCATGTTAACACAAGATAACACGTTTACATACATGTCCATCGCTGAGATGCACAAAATATGGATGTTTATACTGTTGAAAATGATCTTTCACTAACTGAGTAGTCCATGGGGAAAACGAGAACATCACTATCTTCCTTAAGATGAAAACTGTGGATGATCAATAATGCTGCAGTGATTTAGAAGTCATGGTGCTGGATCTTACCATTGATGCTCAGTGAGGCTGTGATACCCTTGGCAGGTCCTGTAATGTTCAGGATCTCCTTCAGTAATGCACTGGGATTCTTGATGTCATTTATAAGGAAGTTAAACAGCACTTCAGCCTGGATCTGGTTGCTCTCATTGCTATGGAAATGAACAAATGATCAGTTTATGAACAGAGTGATCCAATGGACCCTTTTAAGTCGCCATACTGTATCTCACTCTCTTTGCTGAACATCATGGATCAAATGGAATAATATCCCTTTCAAGGTCAGTCTGTACAATTTATAATGTAACCCTTACATTCATGTTCTCTGGTGTAGTCAGCAGATTATTATCAAGGTATACAAAATTCAGCAGCACAGAATTGCTTTCTGACTGCACTAAAGTCCTTACCTGAATTTAGCAGGAGGGAATGTGGTTTGATTTGCACCCAGGTGTTTGGAAAGGATGTCCTGGAACTAGAATTGAAAGAGAAAACATCATCAAGATTTCAAATGCATCACAATATCAGCTGAATGTATGCAAACTTAAAATGAGCACTTGCTAATTACGTCTGCTCCTTCAATAGCTTTTCAGCTTTTAACTGCCCACATCTCTGTACAATATGGAAGTGAAAATGCAGAAGAAATTAATCTCTTCTCAGACAGAACCTGATCTCTTTTACTCTCTCCTGTTTTGCTTCCTATCGCTTCAAGACGTATCTGAAGACAACATGTTTGGAGGAAGTGTATAGTTGCTCAGTTCTCTGACGCGAAGTCAAAGTGAGTGTTTGTCCAGTACAGATGTCAAGGCAGAGCTCCCTGTTAGTGGCGTCCAGCTGTTGTGTTCTCTTTAGTAAGGGTCTCACCAGGTCGTTGATGATGTTCTGGATCTTGCTGTATGTTTCGTTGGTCAGGTCGGCCCCTTTCGGGATGGTGAGATTCCTGATGAGGAAGTCAACAGTGACGGCAAAGGAGTTTCCTGTTGTGTCTGTAAACACACACAACCACTCGTCAGCACACCAGGAAAGAGGAACCAGCTGGATACAGGAGCTGTCAGAAACTGAGACTCCAGAAGACATTCTTGGTCCCGACAAGAACTTACTCTTATAATGGATTGTTGTGACGTTAACCGGATAGATTCCCAGAGATTTATAGGGAGCCAGGAAAGCAGTGAAGGCTCTGAGAATCTCAGCGTCATGGGGAACAGGGTTTATAGTGTTGAACTCCAGCGTGAGTACAGCAATGACTGAGCCCTCCCTGTGAAGAGAACACACATACAGGTTGAAAACAGTGGACGTCCCAGCAGTGTGTGGTAAAGAGTGAGGCTGAAGAAGACAGAAAGCCGTATTGCCGTTCTCACTGGAACTACAGGTATAAAACTGTGGGACTCACGCTGAAGCTGGAGCTGAGGTTGGTGCTGCAGTGGGAGGTGCCGTTGTTGTAGTTGGCCGACCTGCATTAGTTCATAAACATGCATGTTAACACAAGATAACACGTTTACATACATGTCCATCGCTGAGATGCACAAAATATGGATGTTTATACTGTTGAAAATGATCTTTCACTAACTGAGTAGTCCATGGGGAAAACGAGAACATCACTATCTTCCTTGAGATGAAAACTGTGGATGATCAATAATGCTGCAGTGATTTAGAAGTCATGGTGCTGGATCTTACCATTGATGCTCAGTGAGGCTGTGATACCCTTGGCAGGTCCTGTAATGTTCAGGATCTCCTTCAGTAATGCACTGGGATTCTTGATGTCATTGATAAGGAAGTTAAACAGCACTTCAGCCTGGATCTGGTTGCTCTCATTGCTATGGAAATGAACAAATGATCAGTTTATGAACAGAGTGATCCAATGGACCCTTTTAAGTCGCCATACTGTATCTCACTCTCTTTGCTGAACATCATGGATCAAATGGAATAATATCCCTTTCAAGGTCAGTCTGTACAATTGATAATGTAACCCTTACATTCATGTTCTCTGGTGTAGTCAGCAGATTATTATCAAGGTATACAAAATTCAGCAGCACAGAATTGCTTTCTGACTGCACTAAAGTCCTTACCTGAATTTAGCAGGAGGGAATGTGGTTTGATTTGCACCCAGGTGTTTGGAAAGGATGTCCTGGAACTAGAATTGAAAGAGAAAACATCATCAAGATTTCAAATGCATCACAATATCAGCTGAATGGATGCAAACTTAAAATGAGCACTTGCTAATTACGTCTGCTCCTTCAATAGCTTTTCAGCTTTTAACTGCCCACATCTCTGTACAATATGGAGGTGAAAATGCAGAAGAAATTAATCTCTTCTCAGACAGAACCTGATCTCCTTTACTCTCTCCTGTTTTGCTTCTTATCGTTTCAAGACGTATCTGAAGACAACATGTTTGGAGGAAGTGTATAGTTGCTCAGTTCTCTGACGCGAAGTCAAAGTGAGTGTTTGTCCAGTACAGATGTCAAGGCAGAGCTCCCCGTTAGTGGCGTCCAGCTGTTGTGTTCTCTTTAGTAAGGGTCTCACCAGGTCGTTGATGATGTTCTGGATCTTGCTGTATGTTTCATTGGTCAGGTCGGCCCCTTTCGGGATGGTGAGATTCCTGATGAGGAAGTCAACAGTGACGGCAAAGGAGTTTCCTGTTGTGTCTGTAAACACACACAACCACTCGTCAGCACACCAGGAAAGAGGAACCAACTGGATACAGGAGCTGTCAGAAACTGAGACTCCAGAAGACATTCTTGGTCCCGACAAGAACTTACTCTTATAATGGACTGTTGTGACGTTAACCGGATAGATTCCCAGGGATTTATAGGGAGCCAGGAAAGCAGTGAAGGCTCTGAGAATCTCAGCGTCATGGGGAACAGGGTTTATAGTGTTGAACTCCAGCGTGAGTACAGCAATGACTGAGCCCTCCCTGTGAAGAGAACACACATACAGGTTGAAAACAGTGGACGTCCCAGCAGTGTGTGGTAAAGAGTGAGGCTGAAGAAGACAGAAAGCCGTATTGCCGTTCTCACTGGAACTACAGGTATAAAACTGTGGGACTCACGCTGAAGCTGGAGCTGAGGTTGGTGCTGCAGTGGGAGGTGCCGTTGTTGTAGTTGGCCGACCTGCATTAGTTCATAAACATGCATGTTAACACAAGATAACACGTTTACATACATGTCCATCGCTGAGATGCACAAAATATGGATGTTTATACTGTTGAAAATGATCTTTCACTAACTGAGTAGTCCATGGGGAAAACGAGAACATCACTATCTTCCTTGAGATGAAAACTGTGGATGATCAATAATGCTGCAGTGATTTAGAAGTCATGGTGCTGGATCTTACCATTGATGCTCAGTGAGGCTGTGATACCCTTGGCAGGTCCTGTAATGTTCAGGATCTCCTTCAGTAATGCACTGGGGTTCTTGATGTCATTGATAAGGAAGTTAAACAGCACTTCAGCCTGGATCTGGTTGCTCTCATTGCTATGGAAATGAACAAATGATCAGTTTATGAACAGAGTGATCCAATGGACCCTTTTAAGTCACCATACTGTATCTCACTCTCTTTGCTGAACATCATGGATCAAATGGAATAATATCCCTTTCAAGGTCAGTCTGTACAATTGATAATGTAACCCTTACATTCATGTTCTCTGGTGTAGTCAGCAGATTATTATCAAGGTATACAAAATTCAGCAGCACAGAATTGCTTTCTGACTGCACTAAAGTCCTTACCTGAATTTAGCAGGAGGGAATGTGGTTTGATTTGCACCCAGGTGTTTGGAAAGGATGTCCTGGAACTAGAATTGAAAGAGAAAACATCATCAAGATTTCAAATGCATCACAATATCAGCTGAATGTATGCAAACTTAAAATGAGCACTTGCTAATTACGTCTGCTCCTTCAATAGCTTTTCAGCTTTTAACTGCCCACATCTCTGTACAATATGGAAGTGAAAATGCAGAAGAAATTAATCTCTTCTCAGACAGAACCTGATCTCTTTTACTCTCTCCTGTTTTGCTTCCTATCGCTTCAAGACGTATCTGAAGACAACATGTTTGGAGGAAGTGTATAGTTGCTCAGTTCTCTGACGCGAAGTCAAAGTGAGTGTTTGTCCAGTACAGATGTCAAGGCAGAGCTCCCTGTTAGTGGCGTCCAGCTGTTGTGTTCTCTTTAGTAAGGGTCTCACCAGGTCGTTGATGATGTTCTGGATCTTGCTGTATGTTTCGTTGGTCAGGTCGGCCCCTTTCGGGATGGTGAGATTCCTGATGAGGAAGTCAACAGTGACGGCAAAGGAGTTTCCTGTTGTGTCTGTAAACACACACAACCACTCGTCAGCACACCAGGAAAGAGGAACCAGCTGGATACAGGAGCTGTCAGAAACTGAGACTCCAGAAGACATTCTTGGTCCCGACAAGAACTTACTCTTATAATGGATTGTTGTGACGTTAACCGGATAGATTCCCAGAGATTTATAGGGAGCCAGGAAAGCAGTGAAGGCTCTGAGAATCTCAGCGTCATGGGGAACAGGGTTTATAGTGTTGAACTCCAGCGTGAGTACAGCAATGACTGAGCCCTCCCTGTGAAGAGAACACACATACAGGTTGAAAACAGTGGACGTCCCAGCAGTGTGTGGTAAAGAGTGAGGCTGAAGAAGACAGAAAGCCGTATTGCCGTTCTCACTGGAACTACAGGTATAAAACTGTGGGACTCACGCTGAAGCTGGAGCTGAGGTTGGTGCTGCAGTGGGAGGTGCCGTTGTTGTAGTTGGCCGACCTGCATTAGTTCATAAACATGCATGTTAACACAAGATAACACGTTTACATACATGTCCATCGCTGAGATGCACAAAATATGGATGTTTATACTGTTGAAAATGATCTTTCACTAACTGAGTAGTCCATGGGGAAAACGAGAACATCACTATCTTCCTTGAGATGAAAACTGTGGATGATCAATAATGCTGCAGTGATTTAGAAGTCATGGTGCTGGATCTTACCATTGATGCTCAGTGAGGCTGTGATACCCTTGGCAGGTCCTGTAATGTTCAGGATCTCCTTCAGTAATGCACTGGGGTTCTTGATGTCATTGATAAGGAAGTTAAACAGCACTTCAGCCTGGATCTGGTTGCTCTCATTGCTATGGAAATGAACAAATGATCAGTTTATGAACAGAGTGATCCAATGGACCCTTTTAAGTCACCATACTGTATCTCACTCTCTTTGCTGAACATCATGGATCAAATGGAATAATATCCCTTTCAAGGTCAGTCTGTACAATTGATAATGTAACCCTTACATTCATGTTCTCTGGTGTAGTCAGCAGATTATTATCAAGGTATACAAAATTCAGCAGCACAGAATTGCTTTCTGACTGCACTAAAGTCCTTACCTGAATTTAGCAGGAGGGAATGTGGTTTGATTTGCACCCAGGTGTTTGGAAAGGATGTCCTGGAACTAGAATTGAAAGAGAAAACATCATCAAGATTTCAAATGCATCACAATATCAGCTGAATGGATGCAAACTTAAAATGAGCACTTGCTAATTACGTCTGCTCCTTCAATAGCTTTTCAGCTTTTAACTGCCCACATCTCTGTACAATATGGAGGTGAAAATGCAGAAGAAATTAATCTCTTCTCAGACAGAACCTGATCTCCTTTACTCTCTCCTGTTTTGCTTCTTATCGTTTCAAGACGTATCTGAAGACAACATGTTTGGAGGAAGTGTATAGTTGCTCAGTTCTCTGACGCGAAGTCAAAGTGAGTGTTTGTCCAGTACAGATGTCAAGGCAGAGCTCCCCGTTAGTGGCGTCCAGCTGTTGTGTTCTCTTTAGTAAGGGTCTCACCAGGTCGTTGATGATGTTCTGGATCTTGCTGTATGTTTCATTGGTCAGGTCGGCCCCTTTCGGGATGGTGAGATTCCTGATGAGGAAGTCAACAGTGACGGCAAAGGAGTTTCCTGTTGTGTCTGTAAACACACACAACCACTCGTCAGCACACCAGGAAAGAGGAACCAACTGGATACAGGAGCTGTCAGAAACTGAGACTCCAGAAGACATTCTTGGTCCCGACAAGAACTTACTCTTATAATGGACTGTTGTGACGTTAACCGGATAGATTCCCAGGGATTTATAGGGAGCCAGGAAAGCAGTGAAGGCTCTGAGAATCTCAGCGTCATGGGGAACAGGGTTTATAGTGTTGAACTCCAGCGTGAGTACAGCAATGACTGAGCCCTCCCTGTGAAGAGAACACACATACAGGTTGAAAACAGTGGACGTCCCAGCAGTGTGTGGTAAAGAGTGAGGCTGAAGAAGACAGAAAGCCGTATTGCCGTTCTCACTGGAACTACAGGTATAAAACTGTGGGACTCACGCTGAAGCTGGAGCTGAGGTTGGTGCTGCAGTGGGAGGTGCCGTTGTTGTAGTTGGCCGACCTGCATTAGTTCATAAACATGCATGTTAACACAAGATAACACGTTTACATACATGTCCATCGCTGAGATGCACAAAATATGGATGTTTATACTGTTGAAAATGATCTTTCACTAACTGAGTAGTCCATGGGGAAAACGAGAACATCACTATCTTCCTTGAGATGAAAACTGTGGATGATCAATAATGCTGCAGTGATTTAGAAGTCATGGTGCTGGATCTTACCATTGATGCTCAGTGAGGCTGTGATACCCTTGGCAGGTCCTGTAATGTTCAGGATCTCCTTCAGTAATGCACTGGGGTTCTTGATGTCATTGATAAGGAAGTTAAACAGCACTTCAGCCTGGATCTGGTTGCTCTCATTGCTATGGAAATGAACAAATGATCAGTTTATGAACAGAGTGATCCAATGGACCCTTTTAAGTCACCATACTGTATCTCACTCTCTTTGCTGAACATCATGGATCAAATGGAATAATATCCCTTTCAAGGTCAGTCTGTACAATTGATAATGTAACCCTTACATTCATGTTCTCTGGTGTAGTCAGCAGATTATTATCAAGGTATACAAAATTCAGCAGCACAGAATTGCTTTCTGACTGCACTAAAGTCCTTACCTGAATTTAGCAGGAGGGAATGTGGTTTGATTTGCACCCAGGTGTTTGGAAAGGATGTCCTGGAACTAGAATTGAAAGAGAAAACATCATCAAGATTTCAAATGCATCACAATATCAGCTGAATGTATGCAAACTTAAAATGAGCACTTGCTAATTACGTCTGCTCCTTCAATAGCTTTTCAGCTTTTAACTGCCCACATCTCTGTACAATATGGAAGTGAAAATGCAGAAGAAATTAATCTCTTCTCAGACAGAACCTGATCTCTTTTACTCTCTCCTGTTTTGCTTCCTATCGCTTCAAGACGTATCTGAAGACAACATGTTTGGAGGAAGTGTATAGTTGCTCAGTTCTCTGACGCGAAGTCAAAGTGAGTGTTTGTCCAGTACAGATGTCAAGGCAGAGCTCCCTGTTAGTGGCGTCCAGCTGTTGTGTTCTCTTTAGTAAGGGTCTCACCAGGTCGTTGATGATGTTCTGGATCTTGCTGTATGTTTCGTTGGTCAGGTCGGCCCCTTTCGGGATGGTGAGATTCCTGATGAGGAAGTCAACAGTGACGGCAAAGGAGTTTCCTGTTGTGTCTGTAAACACACACAACCACTCGTCAGCACACCAGGAAAGAGGAACCAGCTGGATAAAGGAGCTGTCAGAAACTGAGACTCCAGAAGACATTCTTGGTCCCGACAAGAACTTACTCTTATAATGGATTGTTGTGACGTTAACCGGATAGATTCCCAGAGATTTATAGGGAGCCAGGAAAGCAGTGAAGGCTCTGAGAATCTCAGCGTCATGGGGAACAGGGTTTATAGTGTTGAACTCCAGCGTGAGTACAGCAATGACTGAGCCCTCCCTGTGAAGAGAACACACATACAGGTTGAAAACAGTGGACGTCCCAGCAGTGTGTGGTAAAGAGTGAGGCTGAAGAAGACAGAAAGCCGTATTGCCGTTCTCACTGGAACTACAGGTATAAAACTGTGGGACTCACGCTGAAGCTGGAGCTGAGGTTGGTGCTGCAGTGGGAGGTGCCGTTGTTGTAGTTGGCCGACCTGCATTAGTTCATAAACATGCATGTTAACACAAGATAACACGTTTACATACATGTCCATCGCTGAGATGCACAAAATATGGATGTTTATACTGTTGAAAATGATCTTTCACTAACTGAGTAGTCCATGGGGAAAACGAGAACATCACTATCTTCCTTGAGATGAAAACTGTGGATGATCAATAATGCTGCAGTGATTTAGAAGTCATGGTGCTGGATCTTACCATTGATGCTCAGTGAGGCTGTGATACCCTTGGCAGGTCCTGTAATGTTCAGGATCTCCTTCAGTAATGCACTGGGGTTCTTGATGTCATTGATAAGGAAGTTAAACAGCACTTCAGCCTGGATCTGGTTGCTCTCATTGCTATGGAAATGAACAAATGATCAGTTTATGAACAGAGTGATCCAATGGACCCTTTTAAGTCACCATACTGTATCTCACTCTCTTTGCTGAACATCATGGATCAAATGGAATAATATCCCTTTCAAGGTCAGTCTGTACAATTGATAATGTAACCCTTACATTCATGTTCTCTGGTGTAGTCAGCAGATTATTATCAAGGTATACAAAATTCAGCAGCACAGAATTGCTTTCTGACTGCACTAAAGTCCTTACCTGAATTTAGCAGGAGGGAATGTGGTTTGATTTGCACCCAGGTGTTTGGAAAGGATGTCCTGGAACTAGAATTGAAAGAGAAAACATCATCAAGATTTCAAATGCATCACAATATCAGCTGAATGGATGCAAACTTAAAATGAGCACTTGCTAATTACGTCTGCTCCTTCAATAGCTTTTCAGCTTTTAACTGCCCACATCTCTGTACAATATGGAGGTGAAAATGCAGAAGAAATTAATCTCTTCTCAGACAGAACCTGATCTCCTTTACTCTCTCCTGTTTTGCTTCTTATCGTTTCAAGACGTATCTGAAGACAACATGTTTGGAGGAAGTGTATAGTTGCTCAGTTCTCTGACGCGAAGTCAAAGTGAGTGTTTGTCCAGTACAGATGTCAAGGCAGAGCTCCCCGTTAGTGGCGTCCAGCTGTTGTGTTCTCTTTAGTAAGGGTCTCACCAGGTCGTTGATGATGTTCTGGATCTTGCTGTATGTTTCATTGGTCAGGTCGGCCCCTTTCGGGATGGTGAGATTCCTGATGAGGAAGTCAACAGTGACGGCAAAGGAGTTTCCTGTTGTGTCTGTAAACACACACAACCACTCGTCAGCACACCAGGAAAGAGGAACCAACTGGATACAGGAGCTGTCAGAAACTGAGACTCCAGAAGACATTCTTGGTCCCGACAAGAACTTACTCTTATAATGGACTGTTGTGACGTTAACCGGATAGATTCCCAGGGATTTATAGGGAGCCAGGAAAGCAGTGAAGGCTCTGAGAATCTCAGCGTCATGGGGAACAGGGTTTATAGTGTTGAACTCCAGCGTGAGTACAGCAATGACTGAGCCCTCCCTGTGAAGAGAACACACATACAGGTTGAAAACAGTGGACGTCCCAGCAGTGTGTGGTAAAGAGTGAGGCTGAAGAAGACAGAAAGCCGTATTGCCGTTCTCACTGGAACTACAGGTATAAAACTGTGGGACTCACGCTGAAGCTGGAGCTGAGGTTGGTGCTGCAGTGGGAGGTGCCGTTGTTGTAGTTGGCCGACCTGCATTAGTTCATAAACATGCATGTTAACACAAGATAACACGTTTACATACATGTCCATCGCTGAGATGCACAAAATATGGATGTTTATACTGTTGAAAATGATCTTTCACTAACTGAGTAGTCCATGGGGAAAACGAGAACATCACTATCTTCCTTGAGATGAAAACTGTGGATGATCAATAATGCTGCAGTGATTTAGAAGTCATGGTGCTGGATCTTACCATTGATGCTCAGTGAGGCTGTGATACCCTTGGCAGGTCCTGTAATGTTCAGGATCTCCTTCAGTAATGCACTGGGGTTCTTGATGTCATTGATAAGGAAGTTAAACAGCACTTCAGCCTGGATCTGGTTGCTCTCATTGCTATGGAAATGAACAAATAATCAGTTTATGAACAGAGTGATCCAATGGACCCTTTTAAGTCGCCATACTGTATCTCACTCTCTTTGCTGAACATCATGGATCAAATGGAATAATATCCCTTTTAAGGTCAGTCTGTACAATTTATAATGTAACCCTTACATTCATGTTCTCTGGTGTAGTCAGCAGATTATTATCAAGGTATACAAAATTCAGCAGCACAGAATTGCTTTCTGACTGCACTAAAGTCCTTACCTGAATTTAGCAGGAGGGAATGTGGTTTGATTTGCACCCAGGTGTTTGGAAAGGATGTCCTGGAACTAGAATTGAAAGAGAAAACATCATCAAGATTTCAAATGCATCACAATATCAGCTGAATGGATGCAAACTTAAAATGAGCACTTGCTAATTACGTCTGCTCCTTCAATAGCTTTTCAGCTTTTAACTGCCCACATCTCTGTACAATATGGAGGTGAAAATGCAGAAGAAATTAATATCTTTTCAGACAGAACCTGATCTCTTTTACTCTCTCCTGTTTTGCTTCCTATCGCTTCAAGACGTATCTGAAGACAACATGTTTGGAGGAAGTGTATAGTTGCTCAGTTCTCTGACGCGAAGTCAAAGTGAGTGTTTGTCCAGTACAGATGTCAAGGCAGAGCTCCCCGTTAGTGGCGTCCAGCTGTTGTGTTCTCTTTAGTAAGGGTCTCACCAGGTCGTTGATGATGTTCTGGATCTTGCTGTATGTTTCATTGGTCAGGTCGGCCCCTTTCAGGATGGTGAGATTCCTGATGAGGAAGCCAACAGTGACGGCAAAGGAGTTTCCTGTTGTGTCTGTAAACACACACAACCACTCGTCAGCACACCAGGAAAGAGGAACCAACTGGATACAGGAGCTGTCAGAAACTGAGACTCCAGAAGACATTCTTGGTCCCGACAAGAACTTACTCTTATAATGGACTGTTGTGACGTTAACCGGATAGATTCCCAGGGATTTATAGGGAGCCAGGAAAGCAGTGAAGGCTCTGAGAATCTCAGCGTCATGGGGAACAGGGTTTATAGTGTTGAACTCCAGCGTGAGTACAGCAATGACTGAGCCCTCCCTGTGAAGAGAACACACATACAGGTTGAAAACAGTGGACGTCCCAGCAGTGTGTGGTAAAGAGTGAGGCTGAAGAAGACAGAAAGCCGTATTGCCGTTCTCACTGGAACTACAGGTATAAAACTGTGGGACTCACGCTGAAGCTGGAGCTGAGGTTGGTGCTGCAGTGGGAGGTGCCGTTGTTGTAGTTGGCCGACCTGCATTAGTTCATAAACATGCATGTTAACACAAGATAACACGTTTACATACATGTCCATCGCTGAGATGCACAAAATATGGATGTTTATACTGTTGAAAATGATCTTTCACTAACTGAGTAGTCCATGGGGAAAACGAGAACATCACTATCTTCCTTGAGATGAAAACTGTGGATGATCAATAATGCTGCAGTGATTTAGAAGTCATGGTGCTGGATCTTACCATTGATGCTCAGTGAGGCTGTGATACCCTTGGCAGGTCCTGTAATGTTCAGGATCTCCTTCAGTAATGCACTGGGGTTCTTGATGTCATTGATAAGGAAGTTAAACAGCACTTCAGCCTGGATCTGGTTGCTCTCATTGCTATGGAAATGAACAAATGATCAGTTTATGAACAGAGTGATCCAATGGACCCTTTTAAGTCACCATACTGTATCTCACTCTCTTTGCTGAACATCATGGATCAAATGGAATAATATCCCTTTCAAGGTCAGTCTGTACAATTGATAATGTAACCCTTACATTCATGTTCTCTGGTGTAGTCAGCAGATTATTATCAAGGTATACAAAATTCAGCAGCACAGAATTGCTTTCTGACTGCACTAAAGTCCTTACCTGAATTTAGCAGGAGGGAATGTGGCTTGATTTGCACCCAGGTGTTTGGAAAGGATGTCCTGGAACTAGAATTGAAAGAGAAAACATCATCAAGATTTCAAATGCATCACAATATCAGCTGAATGGATGCAAACTTAAAATGAGCACTTGCTAATTACGTCTGCTCCTTCAATAGCTTTTCAGCTTTTAACTGCCCACATCTCTGTACAATATGGAGGTGAAAATGCAGAAGAATTTAATATCTTTTCAGACAGAACCTGATCTCTTTTACTCTCTCCTGTTTTGCTTCCTATCGCTTCAAGACGTATCTGAAGACAACATGTTTGGAGGAAGTGTATAGTTGCTCAGTTCTCTGACGCGAAGTCAAAGTGAGTGTTTGTCCAGTACAGATATCAAGGCAGAGCTCCCCGTTAGTGGCGTCCAGCTGTTGTGTTCTCTTTAGTAAGGGTCTCACCAGGTCGTTGATGATGTTCTGGATCTTGCTGTATGTTTCGTTGGTCAGGTCGGCCCCTTTCGGGATGGTGAGATTCCTGATGAGGAAGCCAACAGTGACGGCAAAGGAGTTTCCTGTTGTGTCTGTAAACACACACAACCACTCGTCAGCACACCAGGAAAGAGGAACCAACTGGATACAGGAGCTGTCAGAAACTGAGACTCCAGAAGACATTCTTGGTCCCGACAAGAACTTACTCTTATAATGGACTGTTGTGACGTTAACCGGATAGATTCCCAGGGATTTATAGGGAGCCAGGAAAGCAGTGAAGGCTCTGAGAATCTCAGCGTCATGGGGAACAGGGTTTATAGTGTTGAACTCCAGCGTGAGTACAGCAATGACTGAGCCCTCCCTGTGAAGAGAACACACATACAGGTTGAAAACAGTGGACGTCCCAGCAGTGTGTGGTAAAGAGTTAGGCTGAAGAAGACAGAAAGCTGTATTGCCGTTCTCACTGGAACTACAGGTATAAAACTGTGGGACTCACGCTGAAGCTGGAGCTGAGGTTGGTGCTGCAGTGGGAGGTGCCGTTGTTGTAGTTGGCCGACCTGCATTAGTTCATAAACATGCATGTTAACACAAGATAACACGTTTACATACATGTCCATCGCTGAGATGCACAAAATATGGATGTTTATACTGTTGAAAATGATCTTTCACTAACTGAGTAGTCCATGGGGAAAACGAGAACATCACTATCTTCCTTGAGATGAAAACTGTGGATGATCAATAATGCTGCAGTGATTTAGAAGTCATGGTGCTGGATCTTACCATTGATGCTCAGTGAGGCTGTGATACCCTTGGCAGGTCCTGTAATGTTCAGGATCTCCTTCAGTAATGCACTGGGGTTCTTGATGTCATTGATAAGGAAGTTAAACAGCACTTCAGCCTGGATCTGGTTGCTCTCATTGCTATGGAAATGAACAAATAATCAGTTTATGAACAGAGTGATCCAATGGACCCTTTTAAGTCGCCATACTGTATCTCACTCTCTTTGCTGAACATCATGGATCAAATGGAATAATATCCCTTTCAAGGTCAGTCTGTACAATTGATAATGTAACCCTTACATTCATGTTCTCTGGTGTAGTCAGCAGATTATTATCAAGGTATACAAAATTCAGCAGCACAGAATTGCTTTCTGACTGCACTAAAGTCCTTACCTGAATTTAGCAGGAGGGAATGTGGTTTGATTTGCACCCAGGTGTTTGGAAAGGATGTCCTGGAACTAGAATTGAAAGAGAAAACATCATCAAGATTTCAAATGCATCACAATATCAGCTGAATGGATGCAAACTTAAAATGAGCACTTGCTAATTACGTCTGCTCCTTCAATAGCTTTTCAGCTTTTAACTGCCCACATCTCTGTACAATATGGAGGTGAAAATGCAGAAGAAATTAATCTCTTCTCAGACAGAACCTGATCTCCTTTACTCTCTCCTGTTTTGCTTCTTATCGTTTCAAGACGTATCTGAAGACAACATGTTTGGAGGAAGTGTATAGTTGCTCAGTTCTCTGACGCGAAGTCAAAGTGAGTGTTTGTCCAGTACAGATGTCAAGGCAGAGCTCCCCGTTAGTGGCGTCCAGCTGTTGTGTTCTCTTGAGTAAGGGTCTCACCAGGTCGTTGATGATGTTCTGGATCTTGCTGTATGTTTCATTGGTCAGGTCGGCCCCTTTCGGGATGGTGAGATTCCTGATGAGGAAGTCAACAGTGACGGCAAAGGAGTTTCCTGTTGTGTCTGTAAACACACACAACCACTCGTCAGCACACCAGGAAAGAGGAACCAACTGGATACAGGAGCTGTCAGAAACTGAGACTCCAGAAGACATTCTTGGTCCCGACAAGAACTTACTCTTATAATGGACTGTTGTGACGTTAACCGGATAGATTCCCAGGGATTTATAGGGAGCCAGGAAAGCAGTGAAGGCTCTGAGAATCTCAGCGTCATGGGGAACAGGGTTTATAGTGTTGAACTCCAGCGTGAGTACAGCAATGACTGAGCCCTCCCTGTGAAGAGAACACACATACAGGTTGAAAACAGTGGACGTCCCAGCAGTGTGTGGTAAAGAGTGAGGCTGAAGAAGACAGAAAGCCGTATTGCCGTTCTCACTGGAACTACAGGTATAAAACTGTGGGACTCACGCTGAAGCTGGAGCTGAGGTTGGTGCTGCAGTGGGAGGTGCCGTTGTTGTAGTTGGCCGACCTGCATTAGTTCATAAACATGCATGTTAACACAAGATAACACGTTTACATACATGTCCATCGCTGAGATGCACAAAATATGGATGTTTATACTGTTGAAAATGATCTTTCACTAACTGAGTAGTCCATGGGGAAAACGAGAACATCACTATCTTCCTTGAGATGAAAACTGTGGATGATCAATAATGCTGCAGTGATTTAGAAGTCATGGTGCTGGATCTTACCATTGATGCTCAGTGAGGCTGTGATACCCTTGGCAGGTCCTGTAATGTTCAGGATCTCCTTCAGTAATGCACTGGGGTTCTTGATGTCATTGATAAGGAAGTTAAACAGCACTTCAGCCTGGATCTGGTTGCTCTCATTGCTATGGAAATGAACAAATGATCAGTTTATGAACAGAGTGATCCAATGGACCCTTTTAAGTCGCCATACTGTATCTCACTCTCTTTGCTGAACATCATGGATCAAATGGAATAATATCCCTTTCAAGGTCAGTCTGTACAATTTATAATGTAACCCTTACATTCATGTTCTCTGGTGTAGTCAGCAGATTATTATCAAGGTATACAAAATTCAGCAGCACAGAATTGCTTTCTGACTGCACTAAAGTCCTTACCTGAATTTAGCAGGAGGGAATGTGGTTTGATTTGCACCCAGGTGTTTGGAAAGGATGTCCTGGAACTAGAATTGAAAGAGAAAACATCATCAAGATTTCAAATGCATCACAATATCAGCTGAATGGATGCAAACTTAAAATGAGCACTTGCTAATTACGTCTGCTCCTTCAATAGCTTTTCAGCTTTTAACTGCCCACATCTCTGTACAATATGGAGGTGAAAATGCAGAAGAAATTAATCTCTTCTCAGACAGAACCTGATCTCCTTTACTCTCTCCTGTTTTGCTTCTTATCGTTTCAAGACGTATCTGAAGACAACATGTTTGGAGGAAGTGTATAGTTGCTCAGTTCTCTGACGCGAAGTCAAAGTGAGTGTTTGTCCAGTACAGATGTCAAGGCAGAGCTCCCCGTTAGTGGCGTCCAGCTGTTGTGTTCTCTTTAGTAAGGGTCTCACCAGGTCGTTGATGATGTTCTGGATCTTGCTGTATGTTTCATTGGTCAGGTCGGCCCCTTTCGGGATGGTGAGATTCCTGATGAGGAAGTCAACAGTGACGGCAAAGGAGTTTCCTGTTGTGTCTGTAAACACACACAACCACTCGTCAGCACACCAGGAAAGAGGAACCAACTGGATACAGGAGCTGTCAGAAACTGAGACTCCAGAAGACATTCTTGGTCCCGACAAGAACTTACTCTTATAATGGACTGTTGTGACGTTAACCGGATAGATTCCCAGGGATTTATAGGGAGCCAGGAAAGCAGTGAAGGCTCTGAGAATCTCAGCGTCATGGGGAACAGGGTTTATAGTGTTGAACTCCAGCGTGAGTACAGCAATGACTGAGCCCTCCCTGTGAAGAGAACACACATACAGGTTGAAAACAGTGGACGTCCCAGCAGTGTGTGGTAAAGAGTGAGGCTGAAGAAGACAGAAAGCCGTATTGCCGTTCTCACTGGAACTACAGGTATAAAACTGTGGGACTCACGCTGAAGCTGGAGCTGAGGTTGGTGCTGCAGTGGGAGGTGCCGTTGTTGTAGTTGGCCGACCTGCATTAGTTCATAAACATGCATGTTAACACAAGATAACACGTTTACATACATGTCCATCGCTGAGATGCACAAAATATGGATGTTTATACTGTTGAAAATGATCTTTCACTAACTGAGTAGTCCATGGGGAAAACGAGAACATCACTATCTTCCTTGAGATGAAAACTGTGGATGATCAATAATGCTGCAGTGATTTAGAAGTCATGGTGCTGGATCTTACCATTGATGCTCAGTGAGGCTGTGATACCCTTGGCAGGTCCTGTAATGTTCAGGATCTCCTTCAGTAATGCACTGGGGTTCTTGATGTCATTGATAAGGAAGTTAAACAGCACTTCAGCCTGGATCTGGTTGCTCTCATTGCTATGGAAATGAACAAATGATCAGTTTATGAACAGAGTGATCCAATGGACCCTTTTAAGTCACCATACTGTATCTCACTCTCTTTGCTGAACATCATGGATCAAATGGAATAATATCCCTTTCAAGGTCAGTCTGTACAATTGATAATGTAACCCTTACATTCATGTTCTCTGGTGTAGTCAGCAGATTATTATCAAGGTATACAAAATTCAGCAGCACAGAATTGCTTTCTGACTGCACTAAAGTCCTTACCTGAATTTAGCAGGAGGGAATGTGGCTTGATTTGCACCCAGGTGTTTGGAAAGGATGTCCTGGAACTAGAATTGAAAGAGAAAACATCATCAAGATTTCAAATGCATCACAATATCAGCTGAATGGATGCAAACTTAAAATGAGCACTTGCTAATTACGTCTGCTCCTTCAATAGCTTTTCAGCTTTTAACTGCCCACATCTCTGTACAATATGGAGGTGAAAATGCAGAAGAAATTAATATCTTTTCAGACAGAACCTGATCTCTTTTACTCTCTCCTGTTTTGCTTCCTATCGCTTCAAGACGTATCTGAAGACAACATGTTTGGAGGAAGTGTATAGTTGCTCAGTTCTCTGACGCGAAGTCAAAGTGAGTGTTTGTCCAGTACAGATATCAAGGCAGAGCTCCCCGTTAGTGGCGTCCAGCTGTTGTGTTCTCTTTAGTAAGGGTCTCACCAGGTCGTTGATGATGTTCTGGATCTTGCTGTATGTTTCGTTGGTCAGGTCGGCCCCTTTCGGGATGGTGAGATTCCTGATTAGGAAGCCAACAGTGACGGCAAAGGAGTTTCCTGTTGTGTCTGTAAACACACACAACCACTCGTCAGCACACCAGGAAAGAGGAACCAACTGGATACAGGAGCTGTCAGAAACTGAGACTCCAGAAGACATTCTTGGTCCCGACAAGAACTTACTCTTATAATGGACTGTTGTGACGTTAACCGGATAGATTCCCAGGGATTTATAGGGAGCCAGGAAAGCAGTGAAGGCTCTGAGAATCTCAGCGTCATGGGGAACAGGGTTTATAGTGTTGAACTCCAGCGTGAGTACAGCAATGACTGAGCCCTCCCTGTGAAGAGAACACACATACAGGTTGAAAACAGTGGACGTCCCAGCAGTGTGTGGTAAAGAGTGAGGCTGAAGAAGACAGAAAGCCGTATCGCCGTTCTCACTGGAACTACAGGTATAAAACTGTGGGACTCACGCTGAAGCTGGAGCTGAGGTTGGTGCTGCAGTGGGAGGTGCCGTTGTTGTAGTTGGCCGACCTGCATTAGTTCATAAACATGCATGTTAACACAAGATAACACGTTTACATACATGTCCATCGCTGAGATGCACAAAATATGGATGTTTATACTGTTGAAAATGATCTTTCACTAACTGAGTAGTCCATGGGGAAAACGAGAACATCACTATCTTCCTTGAGATGAAAACTGTGGATGATCAATAATGCTGCAGTGATTTAGAAGTCATGGTGCTGGATCTTACCATTGATGCTCAGTGAGGCTGTGATACCCTTGGCAGGTCCTGTAATGTTCAGGATCTCCTTCAGTAATGCACTGGGGCTCTTGATGTCATTGATAAGGAAGTTAAACAGCACTTCAGCCTGGATCTGGTTGCTCTCATTGCTATGGAAATGAACAAATAATCAGTTTATGAACAGAGTGATCCAATGGACCCTTTTAAGTCGCCATATCTCACTCTCTTTGCTGAACATCATGGATCAAATGGAATAATATCCCTTTCAAGGTCAGTCTGTACAATTGATAATGTAACCCTTACATTCATGTTCTCTGGTGTAGTCAGCAGATTATTATCAAGGTATACAAAATTCAGCAGCACAGAATTGCTTTCTGACTGCACTAAAGTCCTTACCTGAATTTAGCAGGAGGGAATGTGGTTTGATTTGCACCCAGGTGTTTGGAAAGGATGTCCTGGAACTAGAATTGAAAGAGAAAACATCATCAAGATTTCAAATGCATCACAATATCAGCTGAATGTATGCAAACTTAAAATGAGCACTTGCTAATTACGTCTGCTCCTTCAATAGCTTTTCAGCTTTTAACTGCCCACATCTCTGTACAATATGGAGGTGAAAATGCAGAAGAGATTAATCTCTTCTCAGACAGAACCTGATCTCCTTTACTCTCTCCTGTTTTGCTTCTTATCGTTTCAAGACGTATCTGAAGACAACATGTTTGGAGGAAGTGTATAGTTGCTCAGTTCTCTGACGCGAAGTCAAAGTGAGTGTTTGTCCAGTACAGATGTCAAGGCAGAGCTCCCAGTTAGTGGCGTCCAGCTGTTGTGTTCTCTTTAGTAAGGGTCTCACCAGGTCGTTGATGATGTTCTGGATCTTGATGTATGTTTCGTTGGTCAGGTCGGCCCCTTTCGGGATGGTGAGATTGCTGATGAGGAAGTCAACAGTGACAGCAAAGGAGTTTCCTGTTGTGTCTGTAAACACACACAACCACTCGTCAGCACACCAGGAAAGAGGAACCAACTGGATACAGGAGCTGTCAGAAACTGAGACTCCAGAAGACATTCTTGGTCCCGACAAGAACTTACTCTTATAATGGATTGTTGTGACGTTAACCGGATAGATTCCCAGAGATTTATAGGGAGCCAGGAAAGCAGTGAAGGCTCTGAGAATCTCAGCGTCATGGGGAACAGGGTTTATAGTGTTGAACTCCAGCATGAGTACAGCAATGACTGATCCCTCTCTGTGAAGAGATGAAAGATTTAACTCTGATTCAGTAAAATTTCCAGCAATGCTCTTATATAAGTACTGCACATGCCTTGAGGATATCTCTGTTTTCTATACATTTACACCTTTGTCCTTTCATTAATATCTCTGTCATTTTTTTAATATCTTTTGTCTTTATTTATTTTTATGTGGGTTTTTAATATTTTATATTGTTGTTATTTAATCATTGGAAGATTGTGCCTGCTTCGTACTGGAGTGATTTTATCCTTCATGATGTTTGATAGAATATTTTCCTGGCAGAGATTCCCTCATGACGATATTTATTTACAATATTCTGCTATATCCATATTTATTATATCACATTATTTATATATTATACTGTACACAATGACAATTTAAATCAAATAAAAAGCTCGTATAAGTGTGATTTTGTTGTTTATGTGGATTTATTAGCTTCCAACATTAAAGAGGAAATCAGGAAAACAAGTGTCTTAGCATGAAATAAATATGGAAAGATACATCACTACATCAGCCTCATACCACATATACAGTATATGGTTACTTACATTTCCGTGGACATTGCAGACACTGTTGTGATGGTATCTCTGGCAACAGTGGTCCAGTTACTGGCAGCAGAAGTTGAGTTGACTCCTGCTGTATTAGTGACTGGAGCAGCAGCAGGAGATGTAGGAATAACTACAGGAGCTGAAGGACTGGCGCTGGAGAGATGAGCCACAGAACTGGTTGAGGTCAGTGATGACCTCGTCACTGTGCTTGGTACAGACTCAGGGACTGTACTGGGCGGTGCAGTAGGTCTCTCAGTGGGTGAAGGAATATTAGTGACTGGAGCAGCAGCAGGAGATGTAGGAATAACTGCAGGAGCTGAAGGACTGGCGCTGGAGAGATGAGCCACAGAACTGGTTGAGGTCAGTGATGACCTCGTCACTGTGCTTGGTACAGACTCAGGGACTGTACTGGGCGGTGCAGTAGGTCTCTCAGTGGGTGAAGGAATATTAGTGACTGGAGCAGCAGCAGGAGATGTAGGAATAACTACAGGAGCTGAAGGACTGGCGCTGGAGAGATGAGCCACAGAACTGGTTGAGGTCAGTGATGCCCTCGTCACTGTGCTTGGTACAGACTCAGGGACTGTACTGGGCGGTGCAGTAGGTCTCTCAGTGGGTGAAGGAATATTAGTGACTGGAGCAGCAGCAGGAGATGTAGGAATAACTGCAGGAGCTGAAGGACTGGCGCTGGAGAGATGAGCCACAGAACTGGTTGAGGTCAGTGATGCCCTCGTCACTGTGCTTGGTACAGACTCAGGGACTGTACTGGGCGGTGCAGTAGGTCTCTCAGTGGGTGAAGGAATATTAGTGACTGGAGCAGCAGCAGGAGATGTAGGAATAACTGCAGGAGCTGAAGGACTGGCGCTGGAGAGATGAGCCACAGAACTGGTTGAGGTCAGTGATGCCCTCGTCACTGTGCTTGGTACAGACTCAGGGACTGTACTGGGCGGTGCAGTAGGTCTCTCAGTGGGTGAAGGAATATTAGTGACTGGAGCAGCAGCAGGAGATGTAGGAATAACTGAAGGAGCTGAAGGACTGGCACTGGAGAGATGAGCCACAGAACTGGTTGAGGTCAGTGATGCCCTCGTCACTGTGCTTGGTACAGACTCAGGGACTGTACTGGGCGGTGCAGTAGGTCTCTCAGTGGGTGAAGGAATATTAGTGACTGGAGCAGCAGCAGGAGATGTAGGAATAACTGCAGGAGCTGAAGGACTGGCGCTGGAGAGATGAGCCACAGAACTGGTTGAGGTCAGTGATGCCCTCGTCACTGTGCTTGGTACAGACTCAGGGACTGTACTGGGCGGTGCAGTAGGTCTCTCAGTGGGTGAAGGAATATTAGTGACTGGAGCAGCAGCAGGAGATGTAGGAATAACTGAAGGAGCTGAAGGACTGGCGCTGGAGAGATGAGCCACAGAACTGGTTGAGGTCAGTGATGCCCTCGTCACTGTGCTTGGTACAGACTCAGGGACTGTACTGGGTGGTGCAGTAGGTCTCTCAGTGGGTGAAGGAATATTAGTGACTGGAGCAGCAGCAGGAGATGTAGGAATAACTGAAGGAGCTGAAGGACTGGCGCTGGAGAGATGAGGTGTAGAACTGATAGTAAAGGCCATTGTTGTGGTTGATCGGGCTGTTGTGTTTGGTGGAGTAGTGGTGGAAGTTGGGATGGGTTTTGTAATTCCAGGAGTTGCTATGGTGGTGGGGGCAGTTGTTGTAGATGGGGCTATTGAGGAGGTTGGTGGAGTAGTGGTGGTAGTTGGGGCAGGTGTTGTAGTAGTTTCAGAAGTTGAGGTGGTGGGGGCAGTTGTTCTGGTAGTAGAGGAAGTTGTTGTAGTTGTTGGGGCTGTTGTTGTGCTTGGTGGAGTAGTGGTGGTAGTTGAGGCAGGTGTTGTAGTAGTTTCAGGAGTTGTTGTTGTGGTGGTGGGGTTAGTTGTGGTAGTAGGGGCAGGTGTTGTAGTTGTTGGGGCTGTTGTTGTGCTTGGTGGAGTAGTGGTGGTAGTTGGGGCGGGTGTTGTAGTAGTTTCGGGAGTTGTACTGGTGAGGGCAGTTGTTGTGGTAGTAAGGGCAGGTGTTGTAGTTTTTGGGGCTGTTTTTGTGCTTGGTGGAGTAGTAGTGGTAGTTGGGGCAGGTGTTCTGGTAGTTTCAGGAGTGGTTGTGGTGGTGGGGATTGTTGTGGTAGTTGGGGCAGGTGTTGTGGTAGTTACAGGAGTTGTGGTGATGGTGGGGGTAGTTGTGGTAGTAGGGAAAGTTGTTGTAGTTGTGGGGGCTGTTGTAGTAGTTTTTGGAGTTGTGCTGGTGGGGGCAGTTGTTGTGGTAGTAGGGGCAGGTGTTGTAGTTGTTGGGGCTGTTGTTGTGCTTGGTGGAGTAGTGGTGGTAGTTGGGGCAGGTGTTGTAGTAGTTTCAGGAGTTGTTGTGGTGGTGGGGTTAGTTGTGGTAGTAGGGGCAGGTGTTGTAGTCGTTGGGGCTGTTGTTGTGCTTGGTGGAGTAGTGGTGGTAGTTGGGGCAGGCATTGTTGTAGTTTCATGAGTTGTGATCGTGGGGGCAGTTGTTGTGGTAGTAGGGGCAGTTGTTGTGGATGTTGGGGCTTTTGTTGTGCTTGGTGAAGTAGTGGTGGTAGTTGGGGCAGGCGTTGTAGTTTCAGGACTTGTTGTGGTGGTAGGCATAGTTGAGGTATTAGGGGCAGGTGTTGTAGTTGTTGGAGCTGTTGTTGAGGTTGGTGGAGTAGTCGTGGTAGTAGTTGGGGAAGGTGTTGTAGAAGTCTCAGGAGTTATGGTGGTGGGGGTAGTTGTTGTGGTAGTAAAGGCGGGTGTTGTAGTTGTTGAGGCTGCTGTTGTTGTGCTAGGTACAGTAGTACTGGTGGTAGTTGGGATGGGTGTTCTAGTTTCAGGAGTTATTCTGGAGTTGGAGGCAGTTGTTGTGGTAGTAGGGGCAGATGTTGTAGTCGTTTGGGCTCTTGTTGTGCTTCGTGTAGTGGTGGTGGTAGTTGGGGCAGCTGTTGTTGTAGTTTCAGTAGTTGTGGTGGTGGGGGTAGTTGTGGTAGTAGGGGCAGGTGTTGTGGATGTTTGGGCTGTTGTTGTGCTTGGTGGAGTAGTAGTGGTGGCAGTTCGGGCTTGCATAGCAGTTTCAGGAGTTTTTGTGGTGGTGGGGGTAATTGTTGTGGTAGCAGCGGCAGGTTTTATAGTTGGTGGGGCTGTTGTTATGCTTGGTGGAATAGTGGTGGTAGTTGGGGCAGGTGTTGTAGTAGTTTCAGGAGTTGTTGTCGTGGTGGGGTTAGTTGTGGTAGTTGGGGCAGTTGTTGTAGTTGTTGGGGCTGTTGCTGTGCTTGGTGGAATAGTGGTGGTAGTTGGGGCAGGTGTTGTAGTAGTTTCAGGAGTTGTTGTGGTGGTGGGGGCAGTTGTTGTGGTAGTAGGGACAGGTGTTGTAGTAGTTTCAGGAGTTGTTGTGGTGGTGGGGTTAGTTGTGGTAGTAGGGGCAGTTGTTGTAGTTGTTGGGGCTGTTGTTATGCTTGGTGGAATAGTGGTGGTAGTTGGGGCAGGTGTTGTAGTAGTTTCAGGAGTTGTTGTGGTGGTGGGGTAAGTTGTGGTAGTTGGGGCAGGTGTTGTAGTTGGTGGGGCTGTTGTTATGCTTGGTGGAATAGTGGTGGTAGTTGAGGCGGGTGTTGTAGTAGTTTCGGGAGTTGTGGTGGTGGGGGCAATTGTTGTGGTGGTAGTGGCAGGTGTTGTAGTTGTTGTGGCTCTTGTTGTGATTGGTGGAGTTCTGCTGGTAATTGGGGATGGTGTTGTAGTACTTTCAGGAGTTGTTGTGGTGGTGGGAGAAGATGTTGTGGTAGTAGGGGCAGGTGTTGTAGTTGTTGGGGCTGTTGTTGTGCTTAGTGGAGTACTGTTGGTAGTTGGGGCAGGCGTTGTAGTAGATTCAGGAGTTGTTGTAGTGGTGGGGGTAGTTGTGGTAGTAAGGGCAGGTGTTGTAGTTGTTGGGGCTGTAGTTGTGTTTGGTGGAGTAGCGGTGGTAGTTGGGGCAGGTGTTGTAGTAGTTTCAGGAGTTGTTGTGGTGGTGGGGGCAGTTGTTCTGGTACTAGGGGTAGGTGTTGTAGTTGTTGGGGCTGTTGTGCTTGGTGGAGTAGTGGTGGTAGTTGGGATGTGTGTTGTTGTAGTTTCAGGAGTTGTTGTGGTGGTGAGGGCAGTTGTTGTGGTAGTAGGGGCAGGTGTTGTAGTAGTTTCGGGAGTTGTGATGGTAGGGGCAGTTGTTGTGGTAGTAGGGGCAGGTGTTGTAGTTGTTGTGGCTTTTGTTGTGCTTGTTGGAGTACTGGTGGTAGTTAGGGCAAGTGTTGAAGTTGTTGGGGCTCTTGTTGTGCTTGGTGGTGTAGTGGTGGTGGTAGTTGGGGCAGGTGTTGTTGTAGTTTCAGGAGTTGTTGTGGTGGTGGGGTTAGTTGTGGTAGTAGGGGCAGGAGTTGTAGTTGTTGGGGCTGTTGTTGTGCTAGGTGGAGTAGTGGTGGTAGTAGGGAAAGGTGTTGTAGTTGTTGGGGCTCTAGTTGTGCTTGGTGGAGTAGTCGTGGTAGTTGGGGCAGGTGTTGTGGTAGTTTCAGGAGTTGTTGTGGTGGTGGGGGCAGTTGTTTTGATAGTAGGGGCAGGTGTTGTAGTCGTTGGGGCTGTAGTTGTGATTGGTGGAGTAGTGCTGGTAGTTGGGGCAGGTGTTGTTGTAGTTTCAGGAGTTGTTGTGGTGGTGGGGGCAGTTGTTGTGGTAGAAGGGGCAGGTGTTGTAGTTGTTGGGGCTGTTGTTGTGCTTGGTGGAGTAGTGGTGGTAGTTGGGGCAGGTGTTGTAGTAGTTTCAGGAGTTGATGTGGTGGTGGGGGCAGTTGTTGTGGTAGAAGGGGCAGGTGTTGTAATTGTTGGGGCTGTTGTTGTGCTTGGTGGAGTCGTGGTGGTAGTTGGGGCGGGTGTAGTAGTTTCAGGAGTTGTTGTGGTGGTGGGGTTAGTTGTGGTAGTAGGGGCAGGTTTTGTAGCTGTTGGGGCTGTTGTTGTGCTTGGTGGAGTAGTGGTGGTAGTAGGGGCAGCTGTTGTAGTTGTTGGGGCTGTAGTTGTACTTGGTGGAGTAGTGGTGGTAGTAGGGGCAGGTGCTGTAGTAGTTTCAGGAGTTGTTGTGGTGGGGGGGGCAGTTGTTGTGGTAGTAGGGGCAGGTGTTGTAGTAGTTTCAGGAGTTGTTGTGGTGGTGGGGTTAGTTGTGGTAGTAGGGGCAGGAGTTGTAGTTGTTGGGGCTGTTGTGCTTGGTGGAGTAGTGGTGGTAGTAGGGGCAGCTGTTGTAGTTGTTGGGGCTGTAGTTGTACTTGGTGGAGTAGTGGTGGTAGTTGGGGCGGGTGTTGTAGTAGTTTCAGGAGTTGTTGTGGTGGTGGGGTTAGTTGTGGTAGAAGAGGCAGGAGTTGTAGTTGTTGGGGCTGTTGTTGTGCTTTGTGGAGTAGTGGTGGTAGTAGGGGCAGGTGTTGTAGTTGTTGGGGCTGTTGCTGTGCTTGGTGGAGTAGTGGTGGTAGTTGGGACACGTGTTGTAGTAGTTTCAGGAGTTGTTGTGGTGGTGGGGGCAGTTGTTGTGGTAGTAGGAGCAGGTGTTGTATTAGTTTCAGGAGTTATTGTGGTGGTGGGGTTAGTTGTTGTAGTAGGGGCAGGTGTTGTAGTAGTTTCAGGGGTTGTTGTGGTGGTGGGGTTAGTTGTGGTAGTAGGGGAAGGAGTTGTAGTAGTTTCAGGAGTTGTTGTGGTGGTGGGGGCAGTTGTTGTGGTAGTAGGGGCAGGTGTTGTAGTAGTTTCAGGAGTTGTTGTGGGGTTGGGGGCAGGTGTTGTAGTAGTTTCAGGAGTTGTTGTGGTGGTGGGGTTAGTTGTGATAGTAGGGGCAGGAGTTGAAGTTGTTGGGGCTGTGGTTGTGCTAAGTGGAGTAGTGGTGGTAGTTGGGGCAGGTGTTGTAGTTGTTGGGGCTATTGTGCTTGATGGAGTAGTGGTGGTAGTTGGGGCAGCTGTTGTAGTAGTTGGGGCTGTTGTTGTGCTTCGTGGAGTAGTGGTGGTAGTTGGGGCAGGCGTTGTAGTAGTTTCAGGAGTTGTTGTGGTGGTGGGGTTAGTTGTGGTAGTAGGGGCAGGTGTTGTAGTTGTTGGGGCTGTTGTTGTGCTTGGAGGAATAGTGGTGGTAGTTGGGGCAGGTGTTGTAGTAGTTTCAGGAGTTCTTGTGGTGGTGGGGTTAGTGGTGGTAGTTGGGGCAGGTGTTGTAGTAGTTGGGGCTGTAGTAGTGCTTGGTGGAGTAGTGGTGGTAGTTGGGGCAGGTGTTGTAGTTTCGAGAGTTGTTGTGGTGGTGGGGGCAGTTGTTGCGGTAGTAGGGGCAGGTGTTGTAGTTGTTGGGGCTGTTGTTGTGCTTGAGGGAGTAGTGGTGGTAGTTGGGGCGGGTGTAGTAGTTTCAGGAGTTGTTGTGGTGGTGGGGTTAGTTGTGGTAGTTGGGGCAGGTGTTGTAGTTGTTGGGGCTGTTGTTGTGCTTGGTGGAGTAGTGGTGGTAGTTGGGGCGGGTGTTGTAGTAGTTTCGGGAGTTGTTGTGGTGGGGGCAGTTGTTGTGGTAGTAGGGGCAGGTGTTGTAGTTGTTGGGGCTGTAGTTGTGCTTGGTGGAGTAGTGGTGGTAGTTGGGGCGGGTGTTGTAGTAGTTTCAGGAGTTGTTGTGGTGTTGGGGGTAGTTGTTGTGGTTGCAGGGGCAGGTGTTGTAGTTGTTGGGGCTGTTGTTGTGCTTTGTGGAGAAGGGGTGGTAGTAGGGGCAGGTGTTGTAGTTGTTGGGGCTGTTGCTGTGCTTGGTGGAGTAGTGGTGGTAGTTGGGATACGTGTTGTAGTAGTTTCAGGAGTTGTTGTGGTGGTGGGGGCAGTTGTTGTGGTAGTAGGAGCAGGTGTTGTTTTAGTTTCAGGAGTTATTGTGGTGGTGGGGTTAGTTGTTGTAGTAGGGGCAGGTGTTGTAGTAGTTTCAGAAGTTGTTGTGGTGGTGGGGGCAGTAGTTGTGGTAGTAGGGGCAGGTGTTGTAGTAGTTTCAGGAGTTGTTGTGGTGGTGGGGATAGTTGTGGTAGTAGGGGCAGGAGTTGTAGTAGTTTCAGGAGTTGTTGTGGTGGTGGGGGCAGTTGTTGTGGTAGTAGGGGCAGGTGTTGTAGTAGTTTCAGGAGTTGTTGTGGTGGTGGGGGCAGGTGTTGTAGTAGTTTCAGGAGTTGTTGTGGTGGTGGGGTTAGTTGTGATAGTAGGGGCAGGAGTTGAAGTTGTTGGGGCTGTGGTTGTGCTAAGTGGAGTAGTGGTGGTAGTTGGGGCAGGTGTTGTAGTTGTTGGGGCTATTGTGCTTGAAGGAGTATTGGTGGTAGTTGGGGCAGGTGTTGTAGTAGTTGGGGCTGTTGTTGTGCTTCGTGGAGTAGTGGTGGTAGTTGGGGCAGGCGTTGTAGTAGTTTCAGGAGTTGTTGTGGTGGTGGGGTTAGTTGTGGTAGTAGGGGCAGGTGTTGTAGATGTTGGGGCTGTTGTTGTGCTTGGAGGAATAGTGGTGGTAGTTGGGGCAGGTGTTGTAGTAGTTTCAGGAGTTCTTGTGGCGGTGGGGGCAGTTGTTGTGGTAGTAGGGACAGGTTTTGTAGTAGTTTCAGAAGTTGTTGTGGTGGTGGGGTTAGTTGTCGTAGGAGGGGCAGGTGTTGTAGTTGTTGGGGCTGTTGTTGTGCTTGGTGGAGTAGTGGTGGTAGTTGGGGCAGGTGTTGTAGTAGTTGGGGCTGTTGTTGTGGTTCTCGGAGTAGTGGTGGTAGTAGGGGCAGGCGTTGTAGTATTTTCAGGAGTTATTGTGGTGGTGGGGTTAGTTGTGGTAGTAGGGGCAGGTGTTGTAGTTGTTGGGGCTGTTGTTTTGCTTCGTGGTGTAGTGGTGGTAGTAGTGGCAGGTGTTGTAGTTTTTGGGGCTGTAGTAGTGCTTGGTGGAGTAGTGGTGGTAGTTGGGGCAGGTGTTGTAGTTTCGAGAGTTGTTGTGGTGGTGGGGGCAGTTGTTGCGGTAGTAGGGGCAGGTGTTGTAGTTGTTGGGGATGATGTTGTGCTTGGTGGAGTAGTCGTGGTAGTTGGGGCAGGTGTTGTAGTAGTTTCAGGAGTTGTTGTGGTGGTGGGGGCAGTTGTTGTGGTAGTAGGGGCAGGTGTTGCAGTAGTTTCAGGAGTTGTTGTGGTGGTGGGGTTAGTTGTGGTAGTAGGGGCAGGATTTGTAGTTGTTGGGGCTGTTGTTGTGCTTGGTGGAGTAGTAGTGGTGGAATTTCGGGCTTGCATAGCAGTTTCAGGAGTTTTTGTGGTGGGGGTAGTTGTTGTGGTAGTAGGGGCAGGTGTTGTAGTTGTTGGGGCTGTTGTTGTGCTTGGTGGAGTAGTGGTGGTAGTTGGGGCAGGTGTTGTAGTTGTTGGGGCTGTTGTTGTGCTTGGAGGAGTAGTGGTGGTAGTTGGGGCAGGTGTTGTAGTAGTTTCAGGAGTTGTTGTGGTGGTGGGGGCAGTTGTTGTGGTAGTAGGGGCAGGTGTTGTAGTAGTTTCAGGAGTTGTTGTGGTTGTGGGGTTAGTTGTTGTAGTAGGGGCAGGTGTTGTAGTAGTTTCAGGAGTTGTTGTGGTGGTGGGGGCAGTTGTTGTGGTAGTAGGGGAAGGTGTTGTAGTAGTTTCAGGAGTTGTTGTGGTGGTGGGGTTAATTGTTGTAGTAGGGGCAGGTGTTGTAGCAGTTTCAGGAGTTGATGTGGTGGTGGGGGCAGTTGTTGTGGTAGTAGTGGCAGGTGTTGTAGTAGTTTCAGGAGTTGTTGTGGTGGTGGGATTAGTTGTGGTAGTAGGGGCAGGTGTTGTAGTTGTTGGGGCTTTTGTTGTGCTTGGTGGAGCAGTGGTGGTAGTTGGGGCAGGTGTTGTTGTAGTTACGGGAGTTGTTGTGGTGGTGGGGGCAGTTGTTGTGGTAGTAGGGGCAGGTGTTGTAGTTGTTGGGGCTGTTGTTGTGCTTGGTGGACTAGTGGTGGTAGTTGGGGCGGGTGTAGTAGTTTCAGGAGTTGCTGTGGTGGTGGGGTTAGTTGTGGTAGTAGGGGAAGGTGTTGTAGTTGTTGGGGCTGTTGTTGTGCTTGGTGGAGTAGTGGTGGTAGTTGGGGCAGGTGTTGTAGTAGGTTCTGGAGTTGTTGTGGTGGGGGCAGTTGTTGTGGTAGTAGGGGCAGGTGTTGTAGTTGTTGGGGCTGTAGTTGTGCTTGGTGGAGTAGTGGTGGTAGTTGGGGCGGGTGTTGTAGTAGTTTCAGGAGTTGATGTGGTGGTGGGGGCAGTTGTTGTCGTAGTAGAGGCAGGTGTTGTAGTTGTTGGGGCTGTTGTTGTGCTTGGAGGAGTAGTGGTGGTAGTTGGGGCAGGTGTTGTAGTAGTTTCAGGAGTTGTTGTAGTGGTGGGGGCAGTTGTTGTGGTAGTAGTGGCAGGTGTTGTAGTAGTTTCAGGAGTTGTTGTGGTGGTGGGGTTAGTTGTGGTAGTAGGGGCAGGTGTTGTAGATGTTGGGGCTGTTGTTGTGCTTGGTGGAGTAGTGGTGGTAGTTGGGGCAGGTGTTGTAGTTTCAGGAGTTGTTGTGGGGGTAGTTGTTGTGGTAGTAGGGGCAGGTGTTGTAGTTGTTGGGGCTGTTGTTGTGCTTGGTGGAGTAGTGGTGGTAGTTGGGGCGGGTGTTGTAGTAGTTTCAGGAGTTGTTGTTGTGGTGGGGGCAGTTGTTGTGGTAGTAGGGACAGGTGTTGTAGTAGTTTCAGGAGTTGTTGTGGTGGTGGGGTTAGTTGTGGTAGTAGGGGCAGATGTTGTAGTTGTTGGGGCCGTTGTTGTGCTTGGAGGAGTAGTGGTGGTAGTTGGGGCAGGTGTTGTTGTAGTTTCAGGAGTTGTTGTGGTGGTGGGGGGGGCAGTTGTTGTGGTAGTAGGGGCAGGTGTTGTAGTAGTTTCAGGAGTTGTTGTGGTGGTGGGGTTAGTTGTGGTAGTAGGGGCAGGAGTTGTAGTTGTTGGGGCTGTTGTTGTGCTTGGAGTAGTAGTGGTTGTAGTTGGGGCAGGTGTTGTTGTAGTTTCAGGAGTTGTTGTTGTGGGGGCAGTTGTTGTGGTAGTAGGGGCAGTTGTTGTAGTTGTTAGTTGTGTTGTGCTTGGTGGAGTAGTGGTGGTAGTAGGGGCAGGTGTTGTAGTTGTTGGGGCTGTAGTTGTGCTTGGTGGAGTAGTGGTGGTAGTTGGGGCAGGTGTTGTAGTAGTTTCAGGAGTTGTTGTGGTGGTGGGGGCAGTAGTTGTGGTAGTAGGGGCAGGTGTTGTAGTAGTTTCAGGAGTTGTTGTGGTGGTGGGGTTAGTTGTGGTAGTAGGGGCAGGAGTTGTAGTAGTTTCAGGAGTTGTTGTGGTGGTGGGGGCAGCTGTTGTGGTAGTAGGGGCAGGTGTTGTAGTAGTTTCAGGAGTTGTTGTGGTGGTGGGGGCAGGTGTTGTAGTAGTTTCAGGAGTTGTTGTGGTGGGGGCAGTTGTTGTCGTAGTAGAGGCAGGTGTTGTAGTTGTTGGGGCTGTTGTTGTGCTTGGTGGAGTAGTGGTGGTAGTTGGGACAGGCGTTGTAGTAGTTTCAGGAGTTGATGTGGTGGTGGGGGCAGTTGTTGTGGTAGTAGTGGCAGGTGTTGTATTAGTTTCAGGAGTTATTGTGGTGGTGGGGTTAGTTGTTGTAGTAGGGGCAGGTGTTGTAGTAGTTTCAGGGGTTGTTGTGGTGGTGGGGGCAGTTGTTGTGGTAGTAGGGGCAGGTGTTGCAGTAGTTTCAGGAGTTGTTGTGGTGGTGGGGTTAGTTGTGGTAGTAGGGGCAGGATTTGTAGTTGTTGGGGCTGTTGTTGTGCTTGGTGGAGTAGTAGTGGTGGAATTTCGGGCTTGCATAGCAGTTTCAGGAGTTTTTGTGGTGGGGGTAATTGTTGTGGTAGTAGGGGCAGGTGTTGTAGTTGTTGGGGCTGTTGTTGTGCTTGGTGGAGTAGTGGTGGTAGTTGGGGCAGGTGTTGTAGTTGTTGGGGCTGTTGTTGTGCTTGGAGGAGTAGTGGTGGTAGTTGGGGCAGGTGTTGTAGTAGTTTCAGGAGTTGTTGTGGTGGTGGGGGCAGTTGTTGTGGTAGTAGGGGCAGGTGTTGTAGTAGTTTCAGGAGTTGTTGTGGTTGTGGGGTTAGTTGTTGTAGTAGGGGCAGGTGTTGTAGTAGTTTCAGGAGTTGTTGTGGTGGTGGGGGCAGTTGTTGTGGTAGTAGGGGAAGGTGTTGTAGTAGTTTCAGGAGTTGTTGTGGTGGTGGGGTTAATTGTTGTAGTAGGGGCAGGTGTTGTAGCAGTTTCAGGAGTTGATGTGGTGGTGGGGGCAGTTGTTGTGGTAGTAGTGGCAGGTGTTGTAGTAGTTTCAGGAGTTGTTGTGGTGGTGGGATTAGTTGTGGTAGTAGGGGCAGGTGTTGTAGTTGTTGGGGCTTTTGTTGTGCTTGGTGGAGCAGTGGTGGTAGTTGGGGCAGGTGTTGTTGTAGTTACGGGAGTTGTTGTGGTGGTGGGGGCAGTTGTTGTGGTAGTAGGGGCAGGTGTTGTAGTTGTTGGGGCTGTTGTTGTGCTTGGTGGACTAGTGGTGGTAGTTGGGGCGGGTGTAGTAGTTTCAGGAGTTGCTGTGGTGGTGGGGTTAGTTGTGGTAGTAGGGGAAGGTGTTGTAGTTGTTGGGGCTGTTGTTGTGCTTGGTGGAGTAGTGGTGGTAGTTGGGGCAGGTGTTGTAGTAGGTTCTGGAGTTGTTGTGGTGGGGGCAGTTGTTGTGGTAGTAGGGGCAGGTGTTGTAGTTGTTGGGGCTGTAGTTGTGCTTGGTGGAGTAGTGGTGGTAGTTGGGGCGGGTGTTGTAGTAGTTTCAGGAGTTGATGTGGTGGTGGGGGCAGTTGTTGTCGTAGTAGAGGCAGGTGTTGTAGTTGTTGGGGCTGTTGTTGTGCTTGGAGGAGTAGTGGTGGTAGTTGGGGCAGGTGTTGTAGTAGTTTCAGGAGTTGTAGTGGTGGGGGCAGTTGTTGTGGTAGTAGTGGCAGGTGTTGTAGTAGTTTCAGGAGTTGTTGTGGTGGTGGGGTTAGTTGTGGTAGTAGGGGCAGGTGTTGTAGATGTTGGGGCTGTTGTTGTGCTTGGTGGAGTAGTGGTGGTAGTTGGGGCAGGTGTTGTAGTTTCAGGAGTTGTTGTGGGGGTAGTTGTTGTGGTAGTAGGGGCAGGTGTTGTAGTTGTTGGGGCTGTTGTTGTGCTTGGTGGAGTAGTGGTGGTAGTTGGGGCGGGTGTTGTAGTAGTTTCAGGAGTTGTTGTTGTGGTGGGGGCAGTTGTTGTGGTAGTAGGGACAGGTGTTGTAGTAGTTTCAGGAGTTGTTGTGGTGGTGGGGTTAGTTGTGGTAGTAGGGGCAGATGTTGTAGTTGTTGGGGCCGTTGTTGTGCTTGGAGGAGTAGTGGTGGTAGTTGGGGCAGGTGTTGTTGTAGTTTCAGGAGTTGTTGTGGTGGTGGGGGGGGCAGTTGTTGTGGTAGTAGGGGCAGGTGTTGTAGTAGTTTCAGGAGTTGTTGTGGTGGTGGGGTTAGTTGTGGTAGTAGGGGCAGGAGTTGTAGTTGTTGGGGCTGTTGTTGTGCTTGGAGTAGTAGTGGTTGTAGTTGGGGCAGGTGTTGTTGTAGTTTCAGGAGTTGTTGTTGTGGGGGCAGTTGTTGTGGTAGTAGGGGCAGTTGTTGTAGTTGTTAGTTGTGTTGTGCTTGGTGGAGTAGTGGTGGTAGTAGGGGCAGGTGTTGTAGTTGTTGGGGCTGTAGTTGTGCTTGGTGGAGTAGTGGTGGTAGTTGGGGCAGGTGTTGTAGTAGTTTCAGGAGTTGTTGTGGTGGTGGGGGCAGTAGTTGTGGTAGTAGGGGCAGGTGTTGTAGTAGTTTCAGGAGTTGTTGTGGTGGTGGGGTTAGTTGTGGTAGTAGGGGCAGGAGTTGTAGTAGTTTCAGGAGTTGTTGTGGTGGTGGGGGCAGCTGTTGTGGTAGTAGGGGCAGGTGTTGTAGTAGTTTCAGGAGTTGTTGTGGTGGTGGGGGCAGGTGTTGTAGTAGTTTCAGGAGTTGTTGTGGTGGGGGCAGTTGTTGTCGTAGTAGAGGCAGGTGTTGTAGTTGTTGGGGCTGTTGTTGTGCTTGGTGGAGTAGTGGTGGTAGTTGGGACAGGCGTTGTAGTAGTTTCAGGAGTTGATGTGGTGGTGGGGGCAGTTGTTGTGGTAGTAGTGGCAGGTGTTGTACTAGTTTCAGGAGTTGTTGTGGTGGTGGGGTTAGTTGTGGACGTAGGGGCAGGTGTTGTAGTTGTTGCGGCTGTTGTTGTGCTTGGTGGAGTAGTGGTGGTAGTTGGGGCAGGTGTTGTTGTAGTTTCAGCAGTTGTTGTGGTGGAGGGGGCAGTTGTTGTAGTTGTTGGGGCTGTTGTTGTGCTTGGTGGAGTAGTGGTGGTAGTTGGGACAGGCGTTGTAGTAGTTTCAGGAGTTGATGTGGTGGTGGGGGCAGTTGTTGTGGTAGTAGTGGCAGGTGTTGTACTAGTTTCAGGAGTTGTTGTGGTGGTGGGGTTAGTTGTGGACGTAGGGGCAGGTGTTGTAGTTGTTGCGGCTGTTGTTGTGCTTGGTGGAGTAGTGGTGGTAGTTGGGGCAGGTGTTGTTGTAGTTTCAGCAGTTGTTGTGGTGGAGGGGGCAGTTGTTGTAGTTGTTGGGGCTGTTGTTCTGCTTGGTGGAGTAGTGGTGGTAGTTGAGGCAGGTGTTGTAGTAGTTTCAGGAGTTGTTGTGGTGGTGGGGGCAGTTGTTGTGGTAGTTGGGGCAGGTGTTGTAGTAGTTTCAGGACTTGTTGCGCTTGGTGGAGTAGTGGTGGTAGTTGGGGCAGGTGTTGTTGTAGTTTCAGGAGTTGTTGTGGGGGTAGTTGTTGTGGTAGTAGGGGCAGGTGTTGTAGTTGTGGGGGCTGTTGTTGTGCTTGGTGGAGTAGTGGTGGTAGTTGGGGCGGGTGTTGTAGTAGTTTCAGGAGTTGTTGTGGTGGTGGGGTTAGTTGTGGTAGTAGGGGCAGGTGTTGTAGTTGTTGGGGCTGTTGTTGTGCTTGTTGGAGTAGTGGTGGTAGTTGGGGCGGGTGTAGTAGTTTCAGGAGTTGTTGTAGTGGTGGGGTTAGTTGTGGTAGTAGGGGCAGGTGTTATAGTTGTTGGGGCTGTAGTTGTGCTTGGTGGAGTAGTGGTGGTAGTTGGGGCAGGTGTTGTAGTAGTTTCAGGAGTTGTTGTGGTGTTGGGGGTAGTTGTTGTGGTTCCAGGGGCAGGTGTTGTAGTTGTTGGGGCTGTTGTTGTGCTTGGTGGAGTAGTGGTGGTAGTTGGGGCAGGTGTTGTAGTAGTTTCAGGAGTTGTTGTGGTGGTGGGGGCAGTTGTTGTGGTAGTAGGGACATGTGTTGTAGTAGTTTCAGGAGTTGTTGTGGTGGTGGGGTTAGTTGTGGTAGAAGGGGCAGGAGTTGTAGTTGTTGGGGCTGTTGTTGTGCTTGGTGGAGTAGTGGTGGTAGTAGGGGCAGGTGTTGTAGTTGTTGGGGCTGTAGTTGTGCTTGGTGGAGTAGTCGTGGTTGTTGGGGCAGGTGTTGTACTCGTTTCAGGAGTTGTTGTGGTGGTGGGGTTAGTTGTGGTAGCAGGGGCAGGAGTTGTAGTTCTTGGGGCTATTGTTGTGCTTTGTGGAGTAGTGGTGGTAGTAGGGGTAGGTGTTGTAGTTGTTGGGGCTGTATTTGTGCTTGGTGGAGTAGTCGTGGTTGTTCGGGCAGGTGTTGTAGTAGTTTCAGGAGTTGTTGTGGTGGTGGGGTTAGTTGTGGTAGTTGGGGCAGGTGTTGTAGTTGTTGGGGCTGTTGCTGTGCTTGGTGGAGTAGTGGTGGTAGTTGGGGCGGGTGTTGTAGTAGTTTCAGGAGTTATTGTGGTGGTGGGGTTAGTTGTTGTAGTAGGGGCAGGTGTTGTAGTAGTTTCAGGAGTTGTTGTGGTGGGGGGGGAAGTAGTTGTGGTAGTAGGGGCAGGTGTTGTAGTAGTTTCAGGAGTTGTTGTGGTGGTGGGGTTAGTTGTGGTAGTAGGGGCAGGAGTTGTAGTAGTTTCAGGAGTTGTTGTGGTGGTGGGGGCAGTTGTTGTGATAGTAGGGGCAGGTGTTGTAGTCGTTGGGGCTGTAGTTGTGCTAGGTAGAGTAGTGGTGGTAGTTGGGGCAGGTGTTGTAGTTTCAGGAGTTGTTGTGGTGGTGGGGGCAGTTGTTGTGGTAGTAGGGGCAGGTGTTGTAGTTGCTGGGGCTGTTGTTGTGCTTGGTGGAGTAGTAGTGGTGGCATTTCGGGCTTGCATAGCAGTTTCAGGAGTTTTTGTGGTGGGGGTAGTTGTTGTGGTAGTAGGGGCAGGTGTTGTAGTTGTTGGGGCTGTTGTTGTGCTTGGTGGAGTAGTGGTGGTTGTAGGGGCAGGTGTTGTAGTTGTTGGGGCTGTTGTTGTGCTTGGTGGAGTAGTTGTGGTAGTTGGGGCAGGTGTTGTAGTTGTTGGGGCTGTTGTTGTGCTTGGAGGAGTAGTGGTGGTAGTTGGGGCAGGTGATGTAGTAGTTTCAAGAGTTGTTGTAGTGGTGGGGGCAGTTGTTGTGGTAGTAGTGCCAGGTGTTGTAGTAGTTTCAGGAGTTGTTGTGGTGGTGGGGTTAGTTGTGGTAGTAGGGGCAGGTGTTGTAGTTGTTGGGGCTGTTGTTGTGCTTGGAGGAGTCGTGGTGGTAGTTGGGGCAGGTGTTGTAGTAGTTTCAGGAGTTGTTGTGGTGGTGGGGTTAGTTGTTGTGGTAGTAGTGGCAGGTGTTGTAGTAGTTTCAGTAGTTGTTGTGGTGGTGGGGTTAGTTGTTGTAGTAGGGGCAGGTGTTTTAGTAGTTTCAGGAGTTGTTGTGGTGGTGGGGTTAGTTGTGGTAGTAGGTGCAGGAGCTGTAGTTGTAGTTGTTGTAGATGTTGGGGCTGTTGTTGTGCTTGGTGGAGTAGTGGTGGTAGTTGGTGCAGGTGTTGTAGTAGTTTCAGGTGTTGTTGTGGTGCTGGGGGCAGTTGTTGTGGTAGTAGGGACAGGTGTTGTAGTAGTTTCAGGAGTTGTTGTGGTGGTGGGGTTAGTTGTGGTAGTAGGGGCAGGAGTTGTAGTTGTTGGGGCTGTTGTTGTGCTTGGAGGAGTAGTGGTGGTAGTTGGGGTAGGTGTTGTTGTAGTTTCAGGAGTTGTAGTGGTGGGGGCAGTTGTTGTGATAGTACTGGCAGGTGTTGTACTAGTTTCAGGAGTTGTTGTGGTGGTGGGGGCAGTTGTTGTTTTAGTAGGGACAGGTGTTGTAGTAGTTTCAGGAGTTGTTGTGGTGGTGGGGTTAGTTGTGGTAGTAGGGGCAGGAGTTGTAGTTGTTGGGGCTGTTGTTGTGCTTAGTGGAGTAGTGGTGGTAGTTGGGGCAGGTGTTGTAGTAGTTTCAGGAGTTGTTGTGGTGGTGGGGGCAGTTGTTGTGGTAGTAGGGGCAGGTGTTGTAGTTGTTGGGGCTGTTGTTGTGCTTGGAGGAGTAGTGGTGGTAGTTGGGGCAGGTGTTGTAGTAGTTTCAGGAGTTGTTGTGGTGGTGGGGGCAGTTGTTGTGGTAGTAGGGGCAGGTGTTGTAGTAGTTTCAGGAGTTGTTGTGGTGGTGGGGTTAGTTGTTGTAGTAGGGGCAGGTGTTGTAGTAGTTTCAGGAGTTGTTGTGGTGGTGGGGTTAGTTGTGGTAGTTGGGGCAGGTGTTGTAGTTGTTGGGGCTGTTGTTGTGCTTGGAGGAGTAGTGGTGGTATTTGGGGCAGGTGATGTAGTAGTTTCAGGAGTTGTTGTAGTGGTGGGGGCAGTTGTTGTGGTAGTAGTGCCAGGTGTTGTAGTAGTTTCAGGAGTTGTTGTGGTGGTGGGGTTAGTTGTGGTAGTAGGGGCAGGTGTTGTAGTTGTTGGGGCTGTTGTTGTGCTTGGAGGAGTCGTGGTGGTAGTTGGGGCAGGTGTTGTAGTAGTTTCAGGAGTTGTTGTGGTGGTGGGGTTAGTTGTTGTGGTAGTAGGGGCAGGTGTTGTAGTAGTTTCAGGAGTTGTTGTGGTGGTGGGGTTAGTTGTTGTAGTAGGGGCAGGTGTTTTAGTAGTTTCAGGAGTTGTTGTGGTGGTGGGGTTAGTTGTGGTAGTAGATGCAGGAGCTGTAGTTGTTGGGGCTGTTGTGCTTGGTGGAGTAGTGGTGGTAGTTGGGACAGGTGTTGTAGTAGTTTCAGGAGTTGATGTGGTGGTGGGGGCAGTTGTTGTTGTAGTAGGGGCAGGTGTTGTAGCTGTTGGGGCTGTTGTTGTGCTTGGTGGAGTCGTGGTGGTAGTTGGGGCAGGTGTTGTAGTAGTTTCAGGAGTTGTTGTGGTGGTGGGGGCAGTTGTGGTAGTAGGGACAGGTGTTGTAGTAGTTTCAGGAGTTGTTGTGGTGGTGGGGTTACTTCTGGTAGTAGGGGCAGGAGTTGTAGTTGTTGGGGCTGTTGTGCTTGGTGGAGTAGTGGTGGTAATAGGGGCAGGTGTTGTAGTTGTTGGGACTGTAGTTGTGCTTGGTGGAGTAGTCGTGGTTGTTGGGGAAGGTGTAGTAGTTTCAGGAGTTGTTGTGGTGGTGGGGTTAGTTGTGGTAGTTGGGGCAGGTGTTGTAGTTGTTGGGGCTGTTGTTGTGCTTAGTGGAGTAGTGGTGGTAGTTGGGGCAGGTGTTGTAGTAGTTTCAGGAGTTGTTGTGGTGGTGGGGTTAGTTGTGGTAGTAGGGGCAGGAGTTGTAGTTGTTGGGGCTGTTGTTGTGCTTAGTGGAGTAGTGGTGGTAGTTGGGGCAGGTGTTGTAGTAGTTTCAGGAGTTGTTGTGGTGGTGGGGGAAGTTGTTGTGGTAGTAGGGGCAGGTGTTGTAGTTGTTGGGGCTGTTGTTGTGCTTGGAGGAGTAGTGGAGGTAGTTGGGGCAGGTGTTGTAGTAGTTTCAGGAGTTGTTGTGGTGGTGGGGGCAGTTGTTGTGGTAGTAGGGGCAGGTGTTGTAGTAGTTTCAGGAGTTGTTGTGGTGGTGGGGTTAGTTGTGGTAGTAGTGCCAGGTGTTGTAGTAGTTTCAGGAGTTGTTGTGGTGGTGGGGTTAGTTGTGGTAGTAGGGGCAGGTGTTGTAGTTGTTGGGGCTGTTGTTGTGCTTGGAGGAGTCGTGGTGGTAGTTGGGGCAGGTGTTGTAGTAGTTTCAGGAGTTGTTGTGGTGGTGGGGTTAGGTGTTGTGGTAGTAGGGGCAGGTGTTGTAGTAGTTTCAGGAGTTGTTGTGGTGGTGGGGTTAGTTGTTGTAGTAGGGGCAGGTGTTTTAGTAGTTTCAGGAGTTGTTGTGGTGGTGGGGTTAGTTGTGGCAGTAGGTGCAGGAGCTGTAGTTGTTGGGGCTGTTGTGCTTGGTGGAGTAGTGGTGGTAGTTGGGACAGGTGTTGTAGTAGTTTCAGGAGTTGATGTGGTGGTGGGGGCAGTTGTTGTTGTAGTAGGGGCAGGTGTTGTAGCTGTTGGGGCTGTTGTTGTGCTTGGTGGAGTAGTGGTGGTAGTTGGGGCAGGTGTTGTAGTAGTTTCAGGAGTTGTTGTGGTGGTGGGGGCAGTTGTGGTAGTAGGGACAGGTGTTGTAGTAGTTTCAGGAGTTGTTGTGGTGGTGGGGTTACTTCTGGTAGTAGGGGCAGGAGTTGTAGTTGTTGGGGCTGTTGTGCTTGGTGGAGTAGTGCTGGTAATAGGGGCAGGTGTTGTAGTTGTTGGGACTGTAGTTGTGCTTGGTGGAGTAGTCGTGGTTGTTGGGGAAGGTGTAGTAGTTTCAGGAGTTGTTGTGGTGGTGGGGTTAGTTGTGGTAGTTGGGGCAGGTGTTGTAGTTGTTGTGGCTGTTGTTGTGCTTGGTGGAGTAGTGGTGGTAGTTGGGGCAGGTGTTCTAGTAGTTTCAGGAGTTGATGTGGTGGTGGGGGCAGTTGTTGTCGTAGTAGGGGCAGGTGTTGTAGTTGTTGGGGCTGTTGTTGTGCTTGGAGTAGTAGTGGTGGTAGTTGGGGCAGGTGTTGTAGTAGTTTCAGGAGTTGTTGTAGTGGTGGGGGAAGTTGTTGTGGTAGTAGTGGCAGGTGTTGTAGTAGTTTCAGGAGTTGTTGTGGTGGTGGGGTTAGTTGTGGTAGTAGGGGCAGGTGTTGTAGTTGTTGGGGCTGTTGTTGTGCTTGGTGGAGTAGTGGTGGTAGTTGGGGCAGGTGTTGTTGTAGTTTCAGGAGTTGTTGTGGTGGTGGGGGGGGCAGTTGTTGTGGTAGTAGGGGCAGGTGTTGTAGTAGTTTCAGGAGTTGTTGTGGTGGTGGGGTTAGTTGTGGTAGTAGGGGCAGGAGTTGTAGTTGTTGGGGCTGTTGTTGTGCTTGGTGGAGTAGTGGTGGTAGTTGGGGCAGGTGTTGTAGTAGTTTCAGGAGTTGTTGTGGTGGTGGGGGCAGTTGTTGTGGTAGTAGGGGCAGGTGTTGTAGTAGTTTCAGGAGTTGTTGTGGTGGTGGGGTTAGTTGTTGTAGTAGGGGCAGGTGTTGTAGTAGTTTCAGGAGTTGTTGTGGTGGTGGGGTTAGTTGTGGTAGTAGGGGCAGGAGTTGTAGTTGTTCGGGCTGTTGTTGTGCTTGGAGGAGTAGTGGTGGTAGTTGGGGCAGGTGTTGTAGTAGTTTCAGGAGTTGTTGTAGTGGTGGGGGCAGTTGTTGTGGTAGTAGTGGCAGGTGTTGTAGTAGTTTCAGGAGTTGTTGTGGTGGTGGGGTTAGTTGTGGTAGTAGGGGCAGGAGTTGTAGTTGTTGGGGCTGTTGTGCTTGGTGGAGTAGTGGTGGTAGTAGGGGCAGGTGTTGTAGTTGTTGGGGTTGTAGTTGTGCTTGGTGGAGTAGTCGTGGTTGTTGGGGCAGGTGTTGTAGTAGTTTCAGGAGTTGTTGTGGTGGTGGGGTTAGTTGTGGAAGTTGGGGCAGGTGTTGTAGTTGTTGGGGCTGTTGTTGTGCTTGGTGGAGTAGTGGTGGTAGTTGGGGCAGGTGTTGTAGTAGTTTCAGGAGTTGTTGTGGTGGTGGGGGCAGTTGTTGTGGTAGTAGGGACAGGTGTTGTAGTAGTTTCAGGAGTTGTTGTGGTGGTGGGGTTAGTTGTGGTAGTAGGGGCAGGAGTTGTAGTTGTTGGGGCTGTTGTGCTTGGTGGAGTAGTGGTGGTAGTAGGGGCAGGTGTTGTAGTTGTTGGGGCTGTAGTTGTGCTTGGTGGAGTAGTCGTGGTAGTTGGGGCAGGTGTAGTAGTTTCAGCAGTTTTTGTGGTGGGGGCAGTTGTTGTGGTAGTAGGGGCAGGTGTTGTAGTCGTTGGGGCTGTTGTTGTGCTTGGTGGAGTAGTGGTGGTAGTTGGGGCGGGTGTAGTAGTTTCAGAAGTTGTTGTGGTGGTGGGGTTAGTTGTGGTAGTAGGGGCAGGTGTTGTAGTTGTTGGGGCTGTTGTTGTGCTTGGAGGAGTAGTGGTGGTTGTTGGAGCAGGTGTTGTAGTAGTTTCAGGAGTTGTTGTGGTGGTGGGGGCAGTTGTTGTGGTAGTAGGGGCAGGTGTTGTAGTAGTTTCAGGAGTTGTTGTGGTGGTTGGGGCAGTTGTTGTGGTAGTAGTGGCAGGTGTTGTAGAAGTTTCAGGAGTTGTTGTGTTGGTGGGGTTAGTTGTGGTAGTAGGGGCAGGTGTTGTAGTTGTTGGGGCTGTTGTTGTGCTTGGTGGAGTAGTGGTGGTAGTTGGGGCAGGTGTTGTAGTAGTTTCAGGAGTTGTTGTAGTGGTGGGGGCAGTTCTTGTGGTGGTAATAGTGGCAGGTGTTGTAGTAGTTTCAGGAGTTGTTGTGGTGGTGGGGTTAGTTGTGGTAGTAGGGGCAGGTGTTGTAGTTGTTGGGGCTGTTGTTGTGCTTGGTGGAGTAGTGGTGGTTGTTGGGGCAGGTGTTCTTGTAGTTTCAGGAGTTGTTGTGGGGGTAGTTGTTGTGGTAGTAGGGGCAGGAGTTGTAGTTGTTGGGGCTGTTGTTGTGCTTGGTGGAGTAGTGGTGGTAGTTGGGGCGGGTGTTGTAGTAGTTTCAGGAGTTGTTGTGGTGGTGGGGTTAGTTGTGGTAGTTGGGGCAGGTGTTGTAGTTGTTGGGGCTGTTGTTGTGCTTGGTGGAGTAGTGGTGGTAGTTGGGGCAGGTGTTGTAGTAGTTTCAGGAGTTGTTGTGGTGGTGGGGGCAGTTGTTGTGGTAGTAGGGGCAGTTGTAGTTGTTGGCGCTGTTGTTGTGCTTGGTGGAGTAGTGGTGGTAGTTGGGGCAGGTGTTGTAGTAGTTTCAGGAGTTGTTGTGGTGGTGGGGGCAATTGTTGTGGTAGTAGGGACAGGTGTTGTAGTAGTTTCAGGAGTTGTTGTAGTGGTGGGGTTAGTTGTGGTAGTAGGGGCAGGAGTTGTAGTTGTTGGGGCTGTTGTGCTTGGTGGAGTAGTGGTGGTAGTAGGGGCAGGTGTTGTAGTTGTTGGGGCTGTAGTTGTGCTTGGTGGAGTAGTCGTGGTTGTTGGTGCAGGTGTTGTAGTAGTTTCAGGAGTTTTTGTGGTGGTGGGGTTAGTTCTGGTAGTTGGGGCAGGTGTTGTAGTTGTTGGGGCTGTTGTTGTGCTTGGTGGAGTAGTGGTGGTAGTTGAGGCAGTTGTTGTAGTAGTTTCAGGAGTTGTTGTGGTGGTGGGGTTAGTTGTTGTGGTAGTAGGGGCAGTTGTTGTAGTTGTTGGGGCTGTTGTTGTGCTTGGTGGAGTAGTGGTGGTAGTTAGGGCAGGTGTTGTAGTAGTTTCAGGAGTTGTTGTGGTGGTGGGGGCAGCTGTTGTGGTAGTAGGGACAGGTGTTGTAGTAGTTTCAGGAGTTGTTGTGGTGGTGGGGTTAGTTGTGGTAGTTGGAGCAGGTGTTGTAGTTGTTGGGGCTGTTGTTGTGCTTGGTGGAGTAGTGGTGGTAGTTGAGGCAGTTGTTGTAGTAGTTTCAGGAGTTGTTGTGGTGGTGGGGGCAGTTGTTGTGGTAGTAGGGGCAGTTGTTGTAGTTGTTGGGGCTGTTGTTGTGCTTGGTGGAGTAGTGGTGGTAGTTAGGGCAGCTGTTGTAGTAGTTTCAGGAGTTGTTGTGGTGGTGGGGGCAGTTGTTGTGGTAGTAGGGACAGGTGTTGTAGTAGTTTCAGGAGTTGTTGTGGTGGTGGGGTTAGTTGTGGTAGTAGGGGCAGGAGTTGTAGTTGTTGGGGCTGTTGTGCTTGGTGGAGTAGTGGTGGTAGTAGGGGCAGGTGTTGTAGTTGTTGGGGCTGTAGTTGTGCTTGGTGGAGTAGTCGTGGTTGTTGGGGCAGGTGTTGTAGTAGTTTCAGGAGTTGTTGTGGTGGTGGGGTTAGTTGTGGAAGTTGGGGCAGGTGTTGTAGTTGTTGGGGCTGTTGTTGTGCTTGGTGGAGTAGTGGTGGTAGTTGGGGCAGGTGTTGTAGTAGTTTCAGGAGTTGTTGTGGTGGTGGGGGCAGTTGTTGTGGTAGTAGGGACAGGTGTTGTAGTAGTTTCAGGAGTTGTTGTGGTGGTGGGGTTAGTTGTGGTAGTAGGGGCAGGAGTTGTAGTTGTTGGGGCTGTTGTGCTTGGTGGAGTAGTGGTGGTAGTAGGGGCAGGTGTTGTAGTTGTTGGGGCTGTAATTGTGCTTGGTGGAGTAGTCGTGGTAGTTGGGGCAGGTGTAGTAGTTTCAGCAGTTGTTGTGGTGGGGGCAGTTGTTGTGGTAGTAGGGGCAGGTGTTGTAGTCGTTGGGGCTGTTGTGCTTGGTGGAGTAGTGGTGGTAGTAGGGGCAGGTGTTGTAGTTGTTGGGGCTGTAATTGTGCTTGGTGGAGTAGTCGTGGTAGTTGGGGCAGGTGTAGTAGTTTCAGGAGTTGTTGTGGTGGTGGGGTTAGTTGTGGTAGTAGGGGCAGATGTTGTAGTTGTTGGGGCTGTTGTTGTGCTTGGAGGAGTAGTGGTGGTTGTTGGGGCAGGTGTTGTAGTAGTTTCAGGAGTTGTTGTGGTGGTGAGGGCAGTTGTTGTGGTAGTTGGGGCAGGTGTTGTAGTAGTTTCAGGAGTTGTTGTAGTGGTGGGGGCAGTTGTTGTGGTGGTAGTAGTGGCAGGTGTTGTAGTAGTTTCAGGAGTTGTTGTGGTGGTGGGGTTAGTTGTGGTAGTAGGGGCAGGTGTTGTAGTTGTTAGGGCTGTTGTTGTGCTTGGTGGAGTAGTGGTGGTTGTTGGGGCAGGTGTTGTTGTAGTTTCAGGAGTTGTTGTGGGGGTAGTTGTTGTGGTAGTAGGGGCAGGTGTTGTAGTTGTTGGGGCTGTTGTTGTGCTTGGTGGAGTAGTGGTGGTAGTTGGGGCGGGTGTTGTAGTAGTTTCAGGAGTTGTTGTGGTGGTGGGGTTAGTTGTGGTAGTTGGGGCAGGTGTTGTAGTTGTTGGGGCTGTTGTTGTGCTTGGTGGAGTAGTGGTGGTAGTTGGGGCAGGTGTTGTAGTAGTTTCAGGAGTTGTTGTGGTGGTGGGGGCAGTTGTTGTGGTAGTAGGGGCAGTTGTTGTAGTTGTTGGCGCTGTTGTTGTGCTTGGTGGAGTAGTGGTGGTAGTTGGGGCAGGTGTTGTAGTAGTTTCAGCAGTTGTTGTGGTGGTGGGGGCAGTTGTTGTGGTAGTAGGGACAGATGTTGTAGTAGTTTCAGGAGTTGTTGTAGTGGTGGGGTTAGTTGTGGTAGTAGGGGCAGGAGTTGTAGTTGTTGGGGCTGTTGTGCTTGGTGGAGTAGTGGTGGTAGTAGAGGCAGGTGTTGTAGTTGTTGGGGCTGTAGTTGTGCTTGGTGGAGTAGTCGTGGTTGTTGGTGCAGGTGTTGTAGTAGTTTCAGGAGTCGTTGTGGTGGTGGGGTTAGTTGTGGTAGTTGGGGCAGGTGTTGTAGTTGTTGGGGCTGTTGTTGTGCTTGGTGGAGTAGTGGTGGTAGTTGAGGCAGTTGTTGTAGTAGTTTCAGGAGTTGTTGTGGTGGTGGGGGCAGTTGTTGTGGTAGTAGGGGCAGTTGTTGTAGTTGTTGGGGCTGTTGTTGTGCTTGGTGGAGTAGTGGTGGTAGTTAGGGCAGGTGTTGTAGTAGTTTCAGGAGTTGTTGTGGTGGTGGGGGCAGCTGTTGTGGTAGTAGGGACAGGTGTTGTAGTAGTTTCAGGAGTTGTTGTGGTGGTGGGGTTAGTTGTGGTAGTAGGGGCAGGAGTTGTAGTTGTTGGGGCTGTTGTGCTTGGTGGAGTAGTGGTGGTAGTAGGGGCAGGTGTTGTAGTTGTTGGGGCTGTAGTTGTGCTTGGTGGAGCAGTCGTGGTTGTTGGGGCAGGTGTTGTAGTAGTTTCAGGAGTTGTTGTGGTGGTGGGGTTAGTTGTGGTTGTTGGGGCAGTTGTTGTAGTAGTTTCAGGAGTTGTTGTGGTGGTGGGGTTAGTTGTTGTAGTAGGGGCAGGTGTTGTAGTAGTTTCAGGAGTTGTTGTGGTGGTGGGGTTAGTTGTGGTAGTAGGGGCAGGAGTTGTAGTTGTTGGGGCTGTTGTTGTGCTTGGTGGAGTAGTGGTGGTAGTTGGGACAGGCGTTGTAGTAGTTTCAGGAGTTGATGTGGTGGTGGGGGCAGTTGTTGTCGTAGTAGGGGCACGTGTTGTAGTTGTTGGGACTGTTGTTGTCCTTGGAGGAGTAGTGGTGGTAGTTGGGGCAGGTGTTGTAGTAGTTTCAGGAGTTGTTGTAGTGGTGGGGGCAGTTGTTGTGGTAGTAGTGGCAGGTGTTGTAGTAGTTTCAGGAGTTGTTGTGGTGGTGGGGTTAGTTGTGGTAGTAGGGGCAGGTGTTGTAGTTGTTGGGGCTGTTGTTGTGCTTGGTGGAGTAGTGGTGGTAGTTGGGGCAGGTGTTGTTGTAGTTTCAGGAGTTGTTGTGGTGGTGGGGGGGGGAGTTGTTGTGGTAGTAGGGGCAGGTGTTGTAGTAGTTTCAGGAGTTGTTGTGGTGGTGGGGTTAGTTGTGGTAGTAGGGGCAGGAGTTGTAGTTGTTAGGGCTGTTGTGCTTGGTGGAGTAGTGGTGGTAGTAGGGGCAGGTGTTGTAGTTGTTGGGGCTGTAGTTGTGCTTGGTGGAGCAGTCGTGGTTGTTGGGGCAGGTGTTGTAGTAGTTTCAGGAGTTGTTGTGGTGGTGGGGTTAGTTGTGGTTGTTGGGGCAGGTGTTGTAGTAGTTTCAGGAGTTGTTGTGGTGGTGGGGTTAGTTGTTGTAGTAGGGGCAGGTGTTGTAGTAGTTTCAGGAGTGGTTGTGGTGGTGGGGTTAGTTGTGGTAGTAGGGGCAGGAGTTGTAGTTGTTGGGGCTGTTGTTGTGCTTGGTGGAGTAGTGGTGGTAGTTGGGACAGGCGTTGTAGTAGTTTCAGGAGTTGATGTGGTGGTGGGGGCAGTTGTTGTCGTAGTAGGGGCACGTGTTGTAGTTGTTGGGGCTGTTGTTGTGCTTGGAGGACTAGTGGTGGTAGTTGGGGCAGGTGTTCTAGTAGTTTCAGGAGTTGTTGTAGTGGTGGGGGCAGTTGTTCTGGTAGTAGTGGCAGGTGTTGTAGTAGTTTCAGGAGTTGTTGTGGTGGTGGGGTTAGTTGTGGTAGTAGGGGCAGGTGTTGTAGTTGTTGGGGCTGTTGTTGTGCTTGGTGGAGTAGTGGTGGTAGTAGGGGCAGGTGTTGTAGTAGTTTCAGGAGTTGTTGTGGTGGTGGGGTTAGTTGTGGTAGTAGGGGCAGGAGTTGTAGTTGTTGGGGCTGTTGTTGTGCTTGGAGTAGTAGTGGTTGTAGTTGGGGCAGGTGTTGTTGTAGTTTCAGGAGTTGTTGTTGTGGGGGCAGTTGTTGTGGTAGTAGGGGCAGTTGTTGTAGTTGTTGGGGCTGTTGTTGTGCTTGGTGGAGTAGTGGTGGTAGTAGGGACAGGTGTTGTAGTAGTTTCAGGAGTTGTTGTGGTGGTGGGGTTAGTTGTGGTAGTAGGGGCAGGTGTTGTAGTTGTTGGGGCTGTTGTTGTGCTTGGAGGAGTAGTGGTGGTAGTTGGGGCAGGTGTTGTTGTAGTTTCAGGAGTTGTTGTGGTGGTGGGGGGGGCAGTTGTTGTGGTAGTAGGGGCAGGTGTTGTAGTAGTTTCAGGAGTTGTTGTGGTGGTGGGGTTAGTTGTGGTAGTAGGGGCAGGAGTTGTAGTTGTTGGGGCTGTTGTTGTGCTTGGAGTAGTAGTGGTTGTAGTTGGGGCAGGTGTTGTTGTAGTTTCAGGAGTTGTTGTTGTGGGGGCAGTTGTTGTGGTAGTAGGGGCAGTTGTTGTAGTTTTTGGGGCTGTTGTTGTGCTTGGTGGAGTAGTGGTGGTAGTTGGGGCAGGTGTTGTAGTAGTTTCAGGAGTTGTTGTGGTGGTGGGGTTAGTTGTGGTAGTAGGGGCAGGTGTTGTAGTTGTTGGGGCTGTTGTTGTGCTTGGAGGAGTAGTGGTGGTTGTTGGGGCAGGTGTTGTAGTAGTTTCAGGAGTTGTTGTGATGGTGGGGGCAGTTGTTGTTGTAGTAGGGGCAGGTGTTGTAGTAGATTCAGGAGTTGTTGTGGTGGTGGGGGCAGTTGTTGTGGTAGTAGTGGCAGGAGTTGTAGTAGTTTCAGGAGTTATTGTGGTGGTGGGGTTAGTTGTGGTAGTAGGGGCAGGTGTTGTAGTTGTTGGGGCTGTTGTTGTGCTTGGTGGAGTAGTGGTGGTAGTTGGGGCAGGTGTTGTTGTAGTTTCAGGAGTTGTTGTGGTGGTGGGGGGGGCAGTTGTTGTGGTAGTAGGGGCAGGTGTTGTAGTAGATTCAGGAGTTGTTGTGGTGGTGGGGTTAGTTGTGGTAGTAGGGGCAGGAGTTGTAGTTGTTGGGGCTGTTGTTGTGCTTGGAGTAGTAGTGGTTGTAGTTGGGGCAGGTGTTGTTGTAGTTTCAGGAGTTGTTGTTGTGGGGGCAGTTGTTGTGGTAGTAGGGGCAGTTGTTGTAGTTGTTGGGACTGTTGTTGTGCTTGGTGGAGTAGTGGTGGTAGTTGGGGCAGGTGTTGTAGTAGTTTCAGGAGTTGTTGTGGTGGTGGGGGCAGTTGTTGTGGTAGTAGGGGAAGGTGTTGTAGTAGTTTCAGGAGTTGTTGTGGTGGTGGGGTTAGTTGTGGTAGTTGGGGCAGGTGTTGTAGTTGTTGGGGCTGTTGTTGTGCTTGGTGGAGTAGTGGTGGTAGTTGGGGCAGGTGTTGTAGTAGTTTCAGGAGTTGTTGTGGTGGTGGGGGCAGTTGTTGTGGTAGTAGGGGCAGGTGTTGTAGTAGTTTCAGGAGTTGTTGTGGTGGTGGGGTTAGTTGTGGTAGTAGGGGCAGGAGTTGTAGTTGTTGGGGCTGTTGTTGTGCTTGGAGGAGTAGTGGTGGTAGTTGGGGCAGGTGTTGTAGTAGTTTCAGGAGTTGTTGTAGTGGTGGGGGCAGTTGTTGTGGTAGTAGTGGCAGGTGTTGTAGTAGTTTCAGGAGTTGTTGTGGTGGTGGGGTTAGTTGTGGTAGTAGGGGCAGGTGTTGTAGTTGTTGGGGCTGTTGTTGTGCTTGGTGGAGTAGTGGTGGTAGTTGGTGCAGGTGTTGTTGTAGTTTCAGGAGTTGTTGTGGTGGTGGGGGGGGCAGTTGTTGTGGTAGTAGGGGCAGGTGTTGTAGTAGTTTCAGGAGTTGTTGTGGTGGTGGGGTTAGTTGTGGTAGTAGGGGCAGGAGTTGTAGTTGTTGGGGCTGTTGTGCTTGGTGGAGTAGTGGTGGTAGTAGGGGCAGGTGTTGTTGTTGTTGGGGCTGTAGTTGTGCTTGGTGGATCAGTCGTGGTTGTTGGGGCAGGTGTTGTAGTAGTTTCAGGAGTTGTTGTGGTGGTGGGGTTAGTTGTGGTTGTTGGGGCAGGTGTTGTAGTAGTTTCAGGAGTTGTTGTGGTGGTGGGGTTAGTTGTTTTAGTAGGGGCAGGTGTTGTAGTAGTTTCAGGAGTGGTTGTGGTGGTGGGGTTAGTTGTGGTAGTAGGGGCAGGAGTTGTAGTTGTTGGGGCTGTTGTTGTGCTTGGTGGAGTAGTGGTGGTAGTTGGGACAGGCGTTGTAGTAGTTTCAGGAGTTGATGTGGTGGTGGGGGCAGTTGTTGTCGTAGTAGGGGCACGTGTTGTAGTTGTTGGGGCTGTTGTTGTGCTTGGAGGAGTAGTGGTGGTAGTTGGGGCAGGTGTTCTAGTAGTTTCAGGAGTTGTTGTAGTGGTGGGGGCAGTTGTTCTGGTAGTAGTGGCAGGTGTTGTAGTAGTTTCAGGAGTTGTTGTGGTGGTGGGGTTAGTTGTGGTAGTAGGGGCAGGAGTTGTAGTTGTTGGGGCTGTTGTTGTGCTTGGAGTAGTAGTGGTTGTAGTTGGGGCAGGTGTTGTTGTAGTTTCAGGAGTTGTTGTTGTGGGGGCAGTTGTTGTGGTAGTAGGGGCAGTTGTTGTAGTTGTTGGGGCTGTTGTTGTGCTTGGTGGAGTAGTGGTGGTAGTTGGGGCAGGTGTTGTAGTAGTTTCAGGAGTTGTTGTTGTGGTGGGGGCAGTTGTTGTGGTAGTAGGGACAGGTGTTGTAGTAGTTTCAGGAGTTGTTGTGGTGGTGGGGTTAGTTGTGGTAGTAGGGGCAGGTGTTGTAGTTGTTGGGGCTGTTGTTGTGCTTGGAGGAGTAGTGGTGGTAGTTGGGGCAGGTGTTGTTGTAGTTTCAGGAGTTGTTGTGGTGGTGGGGGGGGCAGTTGTTGTGGTAGTAGGGGCAGGTGTTGTAGTAGTTTCAGGAGTTGTTGTGGTGGTGGGGTTAGTTGTGGTAGTAGGGGCAGGAGTTGTAGTTGTTGGGGCTGTTGTTGTGCTTGGAGTAGTAGTGGTTGTAGTTGGGGCAGGTGTTGTTGTAGTTTCAGGAGTTGTTGTTGTGGGGGCAGTTGTTGTGGTAGTAGGGGCAGTTGTTGTAGTTGTTGGGGCTGTTGTTGTGCTTGGTGGAGTAGTGGTGGTAGTTGGGGCAGGTGTTGTAGTAGTTTCAGGAGTTGTTGTGGTGGTGGGGTTAGTTGTGGTAGTAGGGGCAGGTGTTGTAGTTGTTGGGGCTGTTGTTGTGCTTGGAGGAGTAGTGGTGGTTGTTTGGGCAGGTGTTGTAGTAGTTTCAGGAGTTGTTGTGGTGGTGGGGGCAGTTGTTGTTGTAGTAGGGGCAGGTGTTGTAGTAGATTCAGGAGTTGTTGTGGTGGTGGGGGCAGTTGTTGTGGTAGTAGTGGCAGGAGTTGTAGTAGTTTCAGGAGTTGTTGTGGTGGTGGGGTTAGTTGTGGTAGTAGGGGCAGGTGTTGAAGTTGTTGGGGCTGTTGTTGTGCTTGGTGGAGTAGTGGTGGTAGTTGGGGCAGGTGTTGTTGTAGTTTCAGGAGTTGTTGTGGTGGTGGGGGGGGCAGTTGTTGTGGTAGTAGGGGCAGGTGTTGTAGTAGTTTCAGGAGTTGTTGTGGTGGTGGGGTTAGTTGTGGTAGTAGGGGCAGGAGTTGTAGTTGTTGGGGCTGTTGTTGTGCTTGGAGTAGTAGTGGTTGTAGTTGGGGCAGGTGTTGTTGTAGTTTCAGGAGTTGTTGTTGTGGAGGCAGTTGTTGTGGTAGTAGGGGCAGTTGTTGTAGTTGTTGGGGCTGTTGTTGTGCTTGGTGGAGTAGTGGTGGTAGTTGGGGCAGGTGTTGTAGTAGTTTCAGGAGTTGTTGTGGTGGTGGGGGCAGTTGTTGTGGTAGTAGGGGCAGGTGTTGTAGTAGTTTCAGGAGTTGTTGTGGTGGTGGGGTTAGTTGTGGTAGTTGGGGCAGGTGTTGTAGTTGTTGGGGCTGTTGTTGTGCTTGGTGGAGTAGTGGTGGTAGTTGGGGCAGGTGTTGTAGTAGTTTCAGGAGTTGTTGTGGTGGTGGGGGCAGTTGTTGTGGTAGTAGGGGCAGGTGTTGTAGTAGTTTCAGGAGTTGTTGTGGTGGTGGGGTTAGTTGTTGTAGTAGGGGCAGGTGTTGTAGTAGTTTCAGGAGTTGTTGTGGTGGTGGGGTTAGTTGTGGTAGTAGGGGCAGGAGTTGTAGTTGTTGGGGCTGTTGTTGTGCTTGGAGGAGTAGTGGTGGTAGTTGGGGCAGGTGTTGTAGTAGTTTCAGGAGTTGTTGTGGTGGTGGGGGCAGTTGTTGTGGTAGTAGGGACAGGTGTTGTAGTAGTTTCAGGAGTTGTTGTGGTGGTGGGGTTAGTTGTGGTAGTAGGGGCAGGAGTTGTAGTTGTTGGGGCTGTTGTGCTTGGTGGAGTAGTGGTGGTAGTAGGGGCAGGTGTTGTAGTTGTTGGGGCTGTAGTTGTGCTTGGTGGAGTAGTCGTGGTTGTTGGGGCAGGTGTTGTAGTAGTTTCAGGAGTTGTTGTGGTGGTGGGGTTAGTTGTGGAAGTTGGGGCAGGTGTTGTAGTCGTTGGGGCTGTTGTTGTGCTTGGTGGAGTAGTGGTGGTAGTTGGGGCGGGTGTAGTAGTTTCAGGAGTTGTTGTGGTGGTGGGGTTAGTTGTGGTTGTTGGGGCAGGTGTTGTAGTAGTTTCAGGATTTGTTGTGGTGGTGGGGTTAGTTGTTGTAGTAGGGGCAGGTGTTGTAGTAGTTTCAGGAGTTGTTGTGGTGGGGGCAGTTGTTGTGGTAGTAGGGGCAGGTGTTGTAGTCGTTGGGGCTGTTGTTGTGCTTGGTGGAGTAGTGGTGGTAGTTGGGGCGGGTGTAGTAGTTTCAGGAGTTGTTGTGGTGGTGGGGTTAGTTGTGGTTGTTGGGGCAGGTGTTGTAGTAGTTTCAGGATTTGTTGTGGTGGTGGGGTTAGTTGTTGTAGTAGGGGCAGGTGTTGTAGTAGTTTCAGGAGTTGTTGTGGTGGTGGGGTTAGTTGTGGTAGTAGGGGCAGGAGTTGTAGTTGTTGGGGCTGTTGTTGTGCTTGGTTGAGTAGTGGTGGTAGTTGGGACAGGCGTTGTAGTAGTTTCAGGAGTTGATGTGGTGGTGGGGGCAGTTGTTGTCGTAGTAGGGGCACGTGTTGTAGTTGTTGGGGCTGTTGTTGTGCTTGGAGGAGTAGTGGTGGTAGTTGGGGCAGGTGTTGTAGTAGTTTCAGGAGTTGTTGTAGTGGTGGGGGCAGTTGTTGTGGTAGTAGTGGCAGGTATTGTAGTAGTTTCAGGAGTTGTTGTGGTGGTGGGGTTAGTTGTGGTAGTAGGGGCAGGTGTTGTAGTTGTTGGGGCTGTTGTTGTGCTTGGTGGAGTAGTGGTGGTAGTTGGGGCAGGTGTTGTTGTAGTTTCAGGAGTTGTTGTGGTGGTGGGGGGGGCACTTGTTGTGGTAGTAGGGGCAGGTGTTGTAGTAGTTTCAGGAGTTGTTGTGGTGGTGGGGTTAGTTGTGGTACTAGGGGCAGGAGTTGTAGATGTTGGGGCTGTTGTTGTGCTTGGAGTAGTAGTGGTTGTAGTTGGGGCAGGTGTTGTTGTAGTTTCAGGAGTTGTTGTTGTGGGGGCAGTTGTTGTGGTAGTAGGGGCAGTTGTTGTAGTTGTTGGGGCTGTTGTTGTGCTTGGTGGAGTAGTGGTGGTAGTTGGGGCAGGTGTTGTAGTAGTTTCAGGAGTTGTTGTGGTGGTGGGGGCAGTTGTTGTGGTAGTAGGGACAGGTGTTGTAGTAGTTTCAGGAGTTGTTGTGGTGGTGGGTTTAGTTGTGGTAGTAGGGGCAGGTGTTGTAGTTGTTGGGGCTGTTGTTGTGCTTGGAGGAGTAGTGGTGGTAGTTGGGGCAGGTGTTGTTGTAGTTTCAGGAGTTGTTGTTGTAGTGGTGGGGGCAGTTGTTCTGGTAGTAGTGGCACGTGTTGTAGTAGTTTCAGGAGTTGTTGTGGTGGTGGGGTTAGTTGTGGTAGTAGGGGCAGGTGTTGTAGTTGTTGGGGCTGTTGTTGTGCTTGGTGGAGTAGTGGTGGTAGTTGGGGCAGGTGTTGTAGTAGTTTCAGAAGTTGTTGTGGTGGTGGGGGCAGTTGTGGTAGTAGGGGCAGGTGTTGTAGTTGTTGGGGCTGTTGTTGTGCTTGGAGGAGTAGTGGTGGTTGTTGGGGCAGGTGTTGTAGTAGTTTCAGGAGTTGTTGTGGTGGTGGGGGCAGTTGTTGTTGTAGTAGGGGCAGGTGTTGTAGTAGTTTCAGGAGTTGTTGTGGTGGTGGGGGCAGTTGTTGTGGTAGTAGTGGCAGGTGTTGTAGTAGTTTCAGGAGTTGTTGTGGTGGTGGGGTTAGTGGTGGTAGTAGGGGCAGGTGTTGTAGTTGTTGGGGCTGTTGTTGTGCTTGGTGGAGTAGTGGTGGTAGTTGGGGCAGGTGTTGTAGTAGTTTCAGGAGTTGTTGTGGTGGTGGGGGCAGTTGTTGTGGTAGTAGGGGCAGTTGTTGTAGTTGTTGGCGCTGTTGTTGTGCTTGGTGGAGTAGTGGTGGTAGTTGGGGCGGGTGTTGTAGTAGTTTCAGGAGTTGTTGTGGTGGTGGGGTTAGTTGTGGTAGTTGGGGCAGGTGTTGTAGATGTTGGGGCTGTTGTTGTGCTTGGTGGAGTAGTGGTGGTAGTTGGGGCAGGTGTTGTAGTAGTTTCAGGAGTTGTTGTTGTGGGGGCAGTTGTTGTGGTAGTAGGAGCAGTTGTTGTAGTTGTTGGGGCTGTTGTTGTGCTTGGTGGAGTAGTGGTGGTAGTCGGGGCGGGTGTAGTAGTTTCAGGAGTTGTTGTGGTGGTGGGGTTAGTTGTGGTTGTTGGGGCAGGTGTTGTAGTAGTTTCAGGAGTTGTTGTGGTGGTGGGGTTAGTTGTTGTAGTAGGGGCAGGTGTTGTAGTAGTTTCAGGAGTTGTTGTGGTGGTGGGGTTAGTTGTGGTAGTAGGGGCAGGAGTTGTAGTTGTTGGGGCTGTTGTTGTGCTTGGTGGAGTAGTGGTGGTAGTTTGGACAGGTGTTGTTGTAGTTTCAGGAGTTGTTGTTGTGGGGGCAGTTGTTGTGGTAGTAGGGGCAGTTGTTGTAGTTGTTGGGGCTGTTGTTGTGCTTGGTGGAGTAGTGGTGGTAGTTGGGGCAGGTGTTGTAGTAGTTTCAGGAGTTGTTGTGGTGGTGGGGTTAGTTGTGGTAGTAGGGGCAGGTGTTGTAGTTGTTGGGGCTGTTGTTGTGCTTGGTGGAGTAGTGGTGGTAGTTGGGGCAGGTGTTGTAGTAGTTTCAGAAGTTGTTGTGGTGGTGGGGGCAGTTGTGGTAGTAGGGGCAGGTGTTGTAGTTGTTGGGGCTGTTGTTGTGCTTGGAGGAGTAGTGGTGGTTGTTGGGGCAGGTGTTGTAGTAGTTTCAGGAGTTGTTGTGGTGGTGGGGGCAATTGTTGTTGTAGTAGGGGCAGGTGTTGTAGTAGTTTCAGGAGTTGTTGTGGTGGTGGGGGCAGTTGTTGTGGTAGTAGTGGCAGGTGTTGTAGTAGTTTCAGGAGTTGTGGTGGTGGGGTTAGTTGTGGTAGTAGGGGCAGGTGTTGTAGTTGTTGGGGCTGTTGTTGTGCTTGGTGGAGTAGTGGTGGTAGTTGGGGCAGGTGTTGTAGTAGTTTCAGGAGTTGTTGTGGTGGTGGGGGCAGTTGTTGTGGTAGTAGGGGCAGTTGTTGTAGTTGTTGGCGCTGTTGTTGTGCTTGGTGGAGTTGTTGTGGTGGTGGGGTTAGTTGTGGTAGTAGGGGCAGGAGTTGTAGTTGTTGGGGCTGTTGTGCTTGGTGGAGTAGTGGTGGTAGTAGGGGCAGGTGTTGTAGTTGTTGGGGCTGTTGTTGTGCTTGGTGGAGCAGTCGTGGTTGTTGGGGCAGGTGTTGTAGTAGTTTCAGGAGTTGTTGTGGTGGTGGGGGCAGTTGTGGTAGTAGGGGCAGGTGTTGTAGTTGTTGGGGCTGTTGTTGTGCTTGGAGGAGTAGTGGTGGTTGTTGGGGCAGGTGTTGTAGTAGTTTCAGGAGTTGTTGTGGTGGTGGGGGCAGTTGTTGTTGTAGTAGGGGCAGGTGTTGTAGTAGTTTCAGGAGTAGTTGTGGTGGTGGGGGCAGTTGTTGTGGTAGTAGTGGCAGGTGTTGTAGTAGTTTCAGGAGTTGTTGTGGTGGTGGGGTTAGTTGTGGTAGTAGGGGCAGGTGTTGTAGTTGTTGGGGCTGTTGTTGTGCTTGGTGGAGTAGTGGTGGTAGTTGGGGCAGGTGTTGTAGTAGTTTCAGGAGTTGTTGTAGTGGTGGGGGCAGTTGTTGTGGTAGTAGTGGCAGGTGTTGTAGTAGTTTCAGGAGTTGTTGTGGTGGTGGGGTTAGTTGTGGTAGTAGGGGCAGGTGTTGTAGTTGTTGGGGCTGTTGTTGTGCTTGGTGGAGTAGTGGTGGTAGTTGGGTCAGGTGTTGTAGTAGTTTCAGGAGTTGTTGTGGTGGTGGGGGCAGTTGTTGTGGTAGTAGGGGCAGTTGTTGTAGTTGTTGGCGCTGTTGTTGTGCTTGGTGGAGTAGTGGTGGTAGTTGGGGCGGGTGTTGTAGTAGTTTCAGGAGTTGTTGTGGTGGTGGGGTTAGTTGTGGTAGTTGGGGCAGGTGTTGTAGTTGTTGGGGCTGTTGTTGTGCTTGGTGGAGTAGTGGTGGTAGTTGGGGCAGGTGTTGTAGTAGTTTCAGGAGTTGTTGTTGTGGGGGCAGTTGTTGTGGTAGTAGGAGCAGTTGTTGTAGTTGTTGGGGCTTTTGTTGTGCTTGGTGGAGTAGTGGTGGTAGTTGGGGCGGGTGTAGTAGTTTCAGGAGTTTTTGTGGTGGTGGGGTTAGTTGTGGTTGTTGGGGCAGGTGTTGTAGTAGTTTCAGGAGTTGTTGTGGTGGTGGGGTTAGTTGTTGTAGTAGGGGCAGGTGTTGTAGTAGTTTCAGGAGTTGTTGTGGTGGTGGGGTTAGTTGTGGTAGTAGGGGCAGTTGTTGTAGTTGTTGGGGCTGTTGTTGTGCTTGGTGGAGTAGTGGTGGTAGTTGGGGCAGGTGTTGTAGTAGTTTCAGGAGTTGTTGTGGTGGTGGGGGCAGTTGTTGTGGTAGTAGGGACAGGTGTTGTAGTAGTTTCAGGAGTTGTTGTAGTGGTGGGGTTAGTTGTGGTAGTAGGGGCAGGAGTTGTAGTTGTTGGGGCTGTTGTGCTTGGTGGAGTAGTGGTGGTAGTAGGGGCAGGTGTTGTAGTTGTTGGGGCTGTAGTTGTGCTTGGTGGAGTAGTCGTGGTTGTTGGTGCAGGTGTTGTAGTAGTTTCAGGAGTTGTTGTGGTGGTGGGGTTAGTTGTGGTAGTTGGAGCAGGTGTTGTAGTTGTTGGGGATGTTGTTGTGCTTGGTGGAGTAGTGGTGGTAGTTGAGGCAGTTGTTGTAGTAGTTTCAGGAGTTGTTGTGGTGGTGGGGGCAGTTGTTGTGGTAGTAGGGGCAGTTGTTGTAGTTGTTGGGGCTGTTGTTGTGCTTGGTGGAGTAGTGGTGGTAGTTAGGGCAGGTGTTGTAGTAGTTTCAGGAGTTGTTGTGGTGGTGGGGGCAGTTGTTGTGGTAGTAGGGACAGGTGTTGTAGTAGTTTCAGGAGTTGTTGTGGTGGTGGGGTTAGTTGTGGTAGTAGGGGCAGGAGTTGTAGTTGTTGGGGCTGTTGTGCTTGGTGGAGTAGTGGTGGTAGTAGGGGCAGGTGTTGTAGTTGTTGGGGCTGTAGTTGTGCTTGGTGGAGTAGTCGTGGTTGTTGGGGCAGGTGTTGTAGTAGTTTCAGGAGTTGTTGTGGTGGTGGGGTTAGTTGTGGAAGTTGGGGCAGGTGTTGTAGTTGTTGGGGCTGTTGTTGTGCTTGGTGGAGTAGTGGTGGTAGTTGGGGCAGGTGTTGTAGTAGTTTCAGGAGTTGTTGTGGTGGTGGGGGCAGTTGTTGTGGTAGTAGGGACAGGTGTTGTAGTAGTTTCAGGAGTTGTTGTGGTGGTGGGGTTAGTTGTGGTAGTAGGGGCAGGAGTTGTAGTTGTTGGGGCTGTTGTGCTTGGTGGAGTAGTGGTGGTAGTAAGGGCAGGTGTTGTAGTTGTTGGGGCTGTAGTTGTGCTTGGTGGAGTAGTCGTGGTAGTTGGGGCAGGTGTAGTAGTTTCAGCAGTTGTTGTGGTGGGGGCAGTTGTTGTGGTAGTAGGGGCAGGTGTTGTAGTCGTTGGGGCTGTTGTTGTGCTTGGTGGAGTAGTGGTGGTAGTTGGGGCGGGTGTAGTAGTTTCAGGAGTTGTTGTGGTGGTGGGGTTAGTTGTGGTTGTTGGGGCAGGTGTTGTAGTAGTTTCAGGAGTTGTTGTGGTGGTGGGGTTAGTTGTTGTAGTAGGGGCAGGTGTTGTAGTAGTTTCAGGAGTTGTTGTGGTGGTGGGGTTAGTTGTGGTAGTAGGGGCAGGAGTTGTAGTTGTTGGGGCTGTTGTTGTGCTTGGTGGAGTAGTGGTGGTAGTTGGGACAGGCGTTGTAGTAGTTTCAGGAGTTGATGTGGTGGTGGGGGCAGTTGTTGTCGTAGTAGGGGCACGTGTTGTAGTTGTTGGGGCTGTTGTTGTGCTTGGAGCAGTAGTGGTGGTAGTTGGGGCAGGTGTTGTAGTAGTTTCAGGAGTTGTTGTAGTGGTGGGGGCAGTTGTTGTGGTAGTAGTGGCAGGTGTTGTAGTAGTTTCAGGAGTTGTTGTGGTGGTGGGGTTAGTTGTGGTAGTTGGGGCAGGTGTTGTAGTAGTTTCAGGAGTTGTTGTGGTGGTGGGGGCAGTTGTTGTGGTAGTAGGGACAGGTGTTGTAGTAGTTTCAGGAGTTGTTGTGGTGGTGGGGTTAGTTGTGGTAGTAGGGGCAGGTGTTGTAGTTGTTGGGGCTGTTGTTGTGCTTGGTGGAGTAGTGGTGGTAGTTGGGGCAGGTGTTGTAGTAGTTTCAGAAGTTGTTGTGGTGGTGGGGGCAGTTGTGGTAGTAGGGGCAGGTGTTGTAGTTGTTGGGGCTGTTGTTGTGCTTGGAGGAGTAGTGGTGGTTGTTGGGGCAGGTGTTGTAGTAGTTTCAGGAGTTGTTGTGGTGGTGGGGGCAGTTGTTGTGGTAGTAGGGACAGGTGTTGTAGTAGTTTCAGGAGTTGTTGTGGTGGTGGGGTTAGTTGTGGTAGTAGGGGCAGGAGTTGTAGTTGTTGGGGCTGTTGTGCTTGGTGGAGTAGTGGTGGTAGTAGGGGCAGGTGTTGTAGTTGTTGGGGCTGTAGTTGTGCTTGGTGGAGTAGTCATGGTAGTTGGGGCAGGTGTAGTAGTTTCAGCAGTTGTTGTGGTGGGGGCAGTTGTTGTGGTAGTAGGGGCAGGTGTTGTAGTCGTTGGGGCTGTTGTTGTGCTTGGTGGAGTAGTGGTGGTAGTTGGGGCGGGTGTAGTAGTTTCAGGAGTTGTTGTGGTGGTGGGGTTAGTTGTGGTTGTTGGGGCAGGTGTTGTAGTAGTTTCAGGAGTTGTTGTGGTGGTGGGGTTAGTTGTTGTAGTAGGGGCAGGTGTTGTAGTAGTTTCAGGAGTTGTTGTGGTGGTGGGGTTAGTTGTGGTAGTAGGGGCAGGAGTTGTAGTTGTTGGGGCTGTTGTTGTGCTTGGTGGAGTAGTGGTGGTAGTTGGGACAGGCGTTGTAGTAGTTTCAGGAGTTGATGTGGTGGTGGGGGCAGTTGTTGTCGTAGTAGGGGCACGTGTTGTAGTTGTTGGGGCTGTTGTTGTGCTTGGAGGAGTAGTGGTGGTAGTTGGGGCAGGTGTTGTAGTAGTTTCAGGAGTTGTTGTAGTGGTGGGGGCAGTTGTTGTGGTAGTAGTGGCAGGTGTTGTAGTAGTTTCAGGAGTTGTTGTGGTGGTGGGGTTAGTTGTGGTAGTTGGGGCAGGTGTTGTAGTAGTTTCAGGAGTTGTTGTGGTGGTGGGGGCAGTTGTTGTGGTAGTAGGGACAGGTGTTGTAGTAGTTTCAGGAGTTGTTGTGGTGGTGGGGTTAGTTGTGGTAGTAGGGGCAGGTGTTGTAGTTGTTGGGGCTGTTGTTGTGCTTGGAGGAGTAGTGGTGGTAGTTGGGGCAGGTGTTGTTGTAGTTTCAGGAGTTGTTGTTGTAGTGGTGGGGGCAGTTGTTGTGGTAGTAGTGGCAGGTGATGTAGTAGTTTCAGGAGTTGTTGTGGTGGTGGGGTTAGTTGTGGTAGTAGGGGCAGGTGTTGTAGTTGTTGGGGCTGTTGTTGTGCTTGGTGGAGTAGTGGTGGTAGTTGGGGCAGGTGTTGTAGTAGTTTCAGAAGTTGTTGTGGTGGTGGGGGCAGTTGTGGTAGTAGGGGCAGGTGTTGTAGTTGTTGGGGCTGTTGTTGTGCTTGGAGGAGTAGTGGTGGTTGTTGGGGCAGGTGTTGTAGTAGTTTCAGGAGTTGTTGTGGTGGTGGGGGCAGTTGTTGTTGTAGTAGGGGCAGGTGTTGTAGTAGTTTCAGGAGTTGTTGTGGTGGTGGGGGCAGTTGTTGTGGTAGTAGTGGCAGGTGTTGTAGTAGTTTCAGGAGTTGTTGTGGTGGTGGGGTTAGTTGTGGTAGTAGGGGCAGGTGTTGTAGTTGTTGGGGCTGTTGTTGTGCTTGGTGGAGTAGTGGTGGTAGTTGGGGCAGGTGTTGTAGTAGTTTCAGGAGTTGTTGTAGTGGTGGGGGCAGTTGTTGTGGTAGTAGTGGCAGGTGTTGTAGTAGTTTCAGGAGTTGTTGTGGTGGTGGGGTTAGTTGTGGTAGTAGGGGCAGGTGTTGTAGTTGTTGGGGCTGTTGTTGTGCTTGGTGGAGTAGTGGTGGTAGTTGGGGCAGGTGTTGTAGTAGTTTCAGGAGTTGTTGTGGTGGTGGGGGCAGTTGTTGTGGTAGTAGGGGCAGTTGTTGTAGTTGTTGGCGCTGTTGTTGTGCTTGGTGGAGTAGTGGTGGTAGTTGGGGCAGGTGTTGTAGTAGTTTCAGGAGTTGTTGTTGTGGGGGCAGTTGTTGTGGTAGTAGGAGCAGTTGTTGTAGTTGTTGGGGCTGTTGTTGTGCTTGGTGGAGTAGTGGTGGTAGTTGGGGCGGGTGTAGTAGTTTCAGGAGTTGTTGTGGTGGTGGGGTTAGTTGTGGTTGTTGGGACAGGTGTTGTAGTAGTTTCAGGAGTTGTTGTGGTAGTGGGGTTAGTTGTTGTAGTAGGGGCAGGTGTTGTAGTAGTTTCAGGAGTTGTTGTGGTGGTGGGGTTAGTTGTGGTAGTAGGGGCAGGAGTTGTAGTTGTTGGGGCTGTTGTTGTGCTTGGTGGAGTAGTGGTGGTAGTTGGGACAGGCATTGTTGTAGTTTCAGGAGTTGTTGTTGTGGGGGCAGTTGTTGTGGTAGTAGGGGCAGTTGTTGTAGTTGTTGGGGCTGTTGTTGTGCTTGGTGGAGTAGTGGTGGTAGTTGGGGCAGGTGTTGTAGTAGTTTCAGGAGTTGTTGTGGTGGTGGGGGCAGTTGTTGTGGTAGTAGGGACAGGTGTTGTAGTAGTTTCAGGAGTTGTTGTGGTGGTGGGGTTAGTTGTGGTAGTAGGGGCAGGTGTTGTAGTTGTTGGGGCTGTTGTTGTGCTTGGAGGAGTAGTGGTGGTAGTTGGGGCAGGTGTTGTTGTAGTTTCAGGAGTTGTTGTTGTAGTGGTGGGGGCAGTTGTTGTGGTAGTAGTGGCAGGTGTTGTAGTAGTTTCAGGAGTTGTTGTGGTGGTGGGGTTAGTTGTGGTAGTAGGGGCAGGTGTTGTAGTTGTTGGGGCTGTTGTTGTGCTTGGTGGAGTAGTGGTGGTAGTTGGGGCAGGTGTTGTTGTAGTTTCAGGAGTTGTTGTGGTGGTGGGGGGGGCAGTTGTTGTGGTAGTAGGGGCAGGTGTTGTAGTAGTTTCAGGAGTTGTTGTGGTGGTGGGGTTAGTTGTGGTAGTAGGGGCAGGAGTTGTAGTTGTTGGGGCTGTTGTTGTGCTTGGAGTAGTAGTGGTTGTAGTTGGGGCAAGTGTTGTTGTAGTTTCAGGAGTTGTTGTTGTGGGGGCAGTTGTTGTAGTAGTAGGGGCAGTTGTTGTAGTTGTTGGGGCTGTTGTTGTGCTTGGTGGAGTAGTGGTGGTAGTTGGGGCAGGTGTTGTAGTAGTTTCAGAAGTTGTTGTGGTGGTGGGGGCAGTTGTGGTAGTAGGGGCAGGTGTTGTAGTTGTTGGGGCTGTTGTTGTGCTTGGAGGAGTAGTGGTGGTTGTTGGGGCAGGTGTTGTAGTAGTTTCAGGAGTTGTTGTGGTGGTGGGGGCAGTTGTTGTTGTAGTAGGGGCAGGTGTTGTAGTAGTTTCAGGAGTTGTTGTGGTGGTGGGGGCAGTTGTTGTGGTAGTAGTGGCAGGTGTTGTAGTAGTTTCAGGAGTTGTTGTGGTGGTGGGGTTAGTTGTGGTAGTAGGGGCAGGTGTTGTAGTTGTTGGGGCTGTTGTTGTGCTTGGTGGAGTAGTGGTGGTAGTTGGGGCAGGTGTTGTAGTAGTTTCAGGAGTTGTTGTAGTGGTGGGGGCAGTTGTTGTGGTAGTAGTGGCAGGTGTTGTAGTAGTTTCAGGAGTTGTTGTGGTGGTGGGGTTAGTTGTGGTAGTAGGGGCAGGTGTTGTAGTTGTTGGGGCTGTTGTTGTGCTTGGTGGAGTAGTGGTGGTAGTTGGGGCAGGTGTTGTAGTAGTTTCAGAAGTTGTTGTGGTGGTGGGGGCAGTTGTGGTAGTAGGGGCAGGTGTTGTAGTTGTTGGGGCTGTTGTTGTGCTTGGAGGAGTAGTGGTGGTTGTTGGGGCAGGTGTTGTAGTAGTTTCAGGAGTTGTTGTGGTGGTGGGGGCAGTTGTTGTTGTAGTAGGGGCAGGTGTTGTAGTAGTTTCAGGAGTTGTTGTGGTGGTGGGGGCAGTTGTTGTGGTAGTAGTGGCAGGTGTTGTAGTAGTTTCAGGAGTTGTTGTGGTGGTGGGGTTAGTTGTGGTAGTAGGGGCAGGTGTTGTAGTTGTTGGGGCTGTTGTTGTGCTTGGTGGAGTAGTGGTGGTAGTTGGGGCAGGTGTTGTAGTAGTTTCAGGAGTTGTTGTAGTGGTGGGGGCAGTTGTTGTGGTAGTAGTGGCAGGTGTTGTAGTAGTTTCAGGAGTTGTTGTGGTGGTGGGGTTAGTTGTGGTAGTAGGGGCAGGTGTTGTAGTTGTTGGGGCTGTTGTTGTGCTTGGTGGAGTAGTGGTGGTAGTTGGGGCAGGTGTTGTAGTAGTTTCAGGAGTTGTTGTGGTGGTGGGGGCAGTTGTTGTGGTAGTAGGGACAGGTGTTGTAGTAGTTTCAGGAGTTGTTGTGGTGGTGGGGTTAGTTGTGGTAGTAGGGGCAGGTGTTGTAGTTGTTGGGGCTGTTGTTGTGCTTGGAGGAGTAGTGGTGGTAGTTGGGGCAGGTGTTGTTGTAGTTTCAGGAGTTGTTGTTGTAGTGGTGGGGGCAGTTGTGGTAGTAGGAACAGGAGTTGTAGTTGTTGGGGCTGTTGTTGTGCTTGGAGGAGTAGTGGTTGTAGTTGGGGCAGGTGTTGTAGTTGTTGGGGCTGTAGTTGTGCTTGGTGGAGTAGTCGTGGTAGTTTGGGCAGGTGTTGTAGTAGTTTCAGGAGTTGTTGTGGTGGTGGGGGCAGTTGTTGTGGTAGTAGTGGCAGGTGTTGTAGTAGTTTCAGGAGTTGTTGTGGTGGTGGGGTTAGTTGTGGTAGTAGGGGCAGGTGTTGTAGTTGTTGGGGTTGTTGTTGTGCTTGGTGGAGTAGTGGTGGTAGTTGGGGCAGGTGTTGTTGTAGTTTCAGGAGTTGTTGTGGTGGTGGGGTTAGTTGTGGTAGTAGGAACAGGAGTTGTAGTTGTTGGGGCTGTTGTTGTGCTTGGAGGAGTAGTGGTTGTAGTTGGGGCAGGTGTTGTAGTTGTTGGGGCTGTAGTTGTGCTTGGTGGAGTAGTCGTGGTAGTTTGGGCAGGTGTTGTAGTAGTTTCAGGAGTTGTTGTGGTGGTGGGGGCAGTTGTTGTGGTAGTAGTGGCAGGTGTTGTAGTAGTTTCAGGAGTTGTTGTGGTGGTGGGGTTAGTTGTGGTAGTAGGGGCAGGTGTTGTAGTTGTTGGGGCTGTTGTTGTGCTTGGTGGAGTAGTGGTGGTAGTTGGGGCAGGTGTTGTTGTAGTTTCAGGAGTTGTTGTGGTGGTGGGGGGGGCAGTTGTTGTGGTAGTAGGGGCAGGTGTTGTAGTAGTTTCAGGAGTTGTTGTGGTGGTGAGGTTAGTTGCGGTAGTAGGGGCAGGAGTTGTAGTTGTTGGGGCTGTTGTTGTGCTTGGAGTAGTAGTGGTTGTAGTTGGGGCAAGTGTTGTTGTAGTTTCAGGAGTTGTTGTTGTGGGGGCAGTTGTTGTAGTAGTAGGGGCAGTTGTTGTAGTTGTTGGGGCTGTTGTTGTGCTTGGTGGAGTAGTGGTGGTAGTTGGGGCAGGTGTTGTAGTAGTTTCAGAAGTTGTTGTGGTGGTGGGGGCAGTTGTGGTAGTAGGGGCAGGTGTTGTAGTTGTTGGGGCTGTTGTTGTGCTTGGAGGAGTAGTGGTGGTTGTTGGGGCAGGTGTTGTAGTAGTTTCAGGAGTTGTTGTGGTGGTAGGGGCAGTTGTTGTTGTAGTAGGGGCAGGTGTTGTAGTAGTTTCAGGAGTTGTTGTGGTGGTGGGGGCAGTTGTTGTGGTAGTAGTGGCAGGTGTTGTAGTAGTTTCAGGAGTTGTTGTGGTGGTGGGGTTAGTTGTGGTAGTAGGGGCAGGTGTTGTAGTTGTTGGGGCTGTTGTTGTGCTTGGTGGAGTAGTGGTGGTAGTTGGGGCAGGTGTTGTAGTAGTTTCAGGAGTTGTTGTAGTGGTGGGGGCAGTTGTTGTGGTAGTAGTGGCAGGTGTTGTAGTAGTTTCAGGAGTTGTTGTGGTGGTGGGGTTAGTTGTGGTAGTAGGGGCAGGTGTTGTAGTTGTTGGGGCTGCTGTTGTGCTTGGTGGAGTAGTGGTGGTAGTTGGGGCAGGTGTTGTAGTAGTTTCAGAAGTTGTTGTGGTGGTGGGGGCAGTTGTGGTAGTAGGGGCAGGTGTTGTAGTTGTTGGGGCTGTTGTTGTGCTTGGAGGAGTAGTGGTGGTTGTTGGGGCAGGTGTTGTAGTAGTTTCAGGAGTTGTTGTGGTGGTGGGGGCAGTTGTTGTTGTAGTAGGGGCAGGTGTTGTAGTAGTTTCAGGAGTTGTTGTGGTGGTGGGGGCAGTTGTTGTGGTAGTAGTGGCAGGTGTTGTAGTAGTTTCAGGAGTTGTTGTGGTGGTGGGGTTAGTTGTGGTAGTAGGGGCAGGTGTTGTAGTTGTTGGGGCTGTTGTTGTGCTTGGTGGAGTAGTGGTGGTAGTTGGGGCAGGTGTTGTAGTAGTTTCAGGAGTTGTTGTAGTGGTGGGGGCAGTTGTTGTGGTAGTAGTGGCAGGTGTTGTAGTAGTTTCAGGAGTTGTTGTGGTGGTGGGGTTAGTTGTGGTAGTAGGGGCAGGTGTTGTAGTTGTTGGGGCTGTTGTTGTGCTTGGTGGAGTAGTGGTGGTAGTTGGGGCAGGTGTTGTAGTAGTTTCAGGAGTTGTTGTGGTGGTGGGGGCAGTTGTTGTGGTAGTAGGGGCAGTTGTTGTAGTTGTTGGCGCTGTTGTTGTGCTTGGTGGAGTAGTGGTGGTAGTTGGGGCAGGTGTTGTAGTAGTTTCAGGAGTTGTTGTTGTGGGGGCAGTTGTTGTGGTAGTAGGAGCAGTTGTTGTAGTTGTTGGGGCTGTTGTTGTGCTTGGTGGAGTAGTGGTGGTAGTTGGGGCGGGTGTAGTAGTTTCAGGAGTTGTTGTGGTGGTGGGGTTAGTTGTGGTTGTTGGGACAGGTGTTGTAGTAGTTTCAGGAGTTGTTGTGGTGGTGGGGTTAGTTGTTGTAGTAGGGGCAGGTGTTGTAGTAGTTTCAGGAGTTGTTGTGGTGGTGGGGTTAGTTGTGGTAGTAGGGGCAGGAGTTGTAGTTGTTGGGGCTGTTGTTGTGCTTGGTGGAGTAGTGGTGGTAGTTGGGACAGGCATTGTTGTAGTTTCAGGAGTTGTTGTTGTGGGGGCAGTTGTTGTGGTAGTAGGGGCAGTTGTTGTAGTTGTTGGGGCTGTTGTTGTGCTTGGTGGAGTAGTGGTGGTAGTTGGGGCAGGTGTTGTAGTAGTTTCAGGAGTTGTTGTGGTGGTGGGGGCAGTTGTTGTGGTAGTAGGGACAGGTGTTGTAGTAGTTTCAGGAGTTGTTGTGGTGGTGGGGTTAGTTGTGGTAGTAGGGGCAGGTGTTGTAGTTGTTGGGGCTGTTGTTGTGCTTGGAGGAGTAGTGGTGGTAGTTGGGGCAGGTGTTGTTGTAGTTTCAGGAGTTGTTGTTGTAGTGGTGGGGGCAGTTGTTGTGGTAGTAGTGGCAGGTGTTGTAGTAGTTTCAGGAGTTGTTGTGGTGGTGGGGTTAGTTGTGGTAGTAGGGGCAGGTGTTGTAGTTGTTGGGGCTGTTGTTGTGCTTGGTGGAGTAGTGGTGGTAGTTGGGGCAGGTGTTGTTGTAGTTTCAGGAGTTGTTGTGGTGGTGGGGGGGGCAGTTGTTGTGGTAGTAGGGGCAGGTGTTGTAGTAGTTTCAGGAGTTGTTGTGGTGGTGGGGTTAGTTGTGGTAGTAGGGGCAGGAGTTGTAGTTGTTGGGGCTGTTGTTGTGCTTGGAGTAGTAGTGGTTGTAGTTGGGGCAAGTGTTGTTGTAGTTTCAGGAGTTGTTGTTGTGGGGGCAGTTGTTGTAGTAGTAGGGGCAGTTGTTGTAGTTGTTGGGGCTGTTGTTGTGCTTGGTGGAGTAGTGGTGGTAGTTGGGGCAGGTGTTGTAGTAGTTTCAGAAGTTGTTGTGGTGGTGGGGGCAGTTGTGGTAGTAGGGGCAGGTGTTGTAGTTGTTGGGGCTGTTGTTGTGCTTGGAGGAGTAGTGGTGGTTGTTGGGGCAGGTGTTGTAGTAGTTTCAGGAGTTGTTGTGGTGGTGGGGGCAGTTGTTGTGGTAGTAGTGGCAGGTGTTGTAGTAGTTTCAGGAGTTGTTGTGGTGGTGGGGTTAGTTGTGGTAGTAGGGGCAGGTGTTGTAGTTGTTGGGGCTGTTGTTGTGCTTGGTGGAGTAGTGGTGGTAGTTGGGGCAGGTGTTGTAGTAGTTTCAGGAGTTGTTGTAGTGGTGGGGGCAGTTGTTGTGGTAGTAGTGGCAGGTGTTGTAGTAGTTTCAGGAGTTGTTGTGGTGGTGGGGTTAGTTGTGGTAGTAGGGGCAGGTGTTGTAGTTGTTGGGGCTGTTGTTGTGCTTGGTGGAGTAGTGGTGGTAGTTGGGGCGGGTGTTGTAGTAGTTTCAGGAGTTGTTGTGGTGGTGGGGGCAGTTGTGGTAGTTGGGGCAGGTGTTGTAGTTGTTGGGGCTGTTGTTGTGCTTGGTGGAGTAGTGGTGGTAGTTGGGGCAGGTGTTGTAGTAGTTTCAGGAGTTGTTGTGGTGGTGGGGGCAGTTGTTGTGGTAGTAGGGACAGGTGTTGTAGTAGTTTCAGGAGTTGTTGTAGTGGTGGGGTTAGTTGTGGTAGTAGGGGCAGGAGTTGTAGTTGTTGGGGCTGTTGTGCTTGCTGGAGTAGTGGTGGTACTAGGGGCAGGTGTTGTAGTTGTTGGGGCTGTAGTTGTGCTTGGTGGAGTAGTCGTGGTTGTTGGGGCAGGTGTTGTTGTAGTTTCAGGAGTTGTTGTGGTGGTGGGGGCAGTTGTTGTGGAAGTAGGGGCAGGTGTTGTAGTAGTTTCAGGAGTTGTTGTGGTGGTGGGGGCAGTTGTTGTGGTAGTAGTGGCAGGTGTTGTAGTAGTTTCAGGAGTTGTTGTGGTGGTGGGGTTAGTTGTGGTAGTAGGGGCAGGTGTTGTAGTTGTTGGGGCTGTAGTTGTGCTTGGTGGAGTAGTGGTGGTAGTAGGGGCAGGTGTTGTAGTTGTTGGGGCTGTAGTTGTGCTTGGTGGAGTAGTCGTGGTAGTTTGGGCAGGTGTTGTAGTAGTTTCAGGAGTTGTTGTGGTGGGGGCAGTTGTTGTGGTAGTAGGGGCAGGTGTTGTAGTCGTTGGGGCTGTAGTTGTGCTTGGTGGAGTAGTGGTGGTAGTTGGGGCAGGTGTAGTAGTTTCAGGAGTTGTTGTGGTGGTGGGGTTAGTTGTGGTCGTAGGGGCAGGTGTTGTAGTTGTTGGGGCTGTTGTTGTGCTTGGAGGAGTAGTGGTGGTAGTTGGGGCAGGTGTTGTAGTAGTTTCAGGAGTTGTTGTGGTGGTGGGGTTAGTTGTGGTAGTAGGGGCAGGTGTTGTAGTTGTTGGGGCTGTAGTTGTGCTTGGTGGAGTAGTGGTGGTAGTAGGGGCAGGTGTTGTAGTTGTTGGGGCTGTAGTTGTGCTTGGTGGAGTAGTCGTGGTAGTTTGGGCAGGTGTTGTAGTAGTTTCAGGAGTTGTTGTGGTGGGGGCAGTTGTTGTGGTAGTAGGGGCTGGTGTTGTAGTCGTTGGGGCTGTAGTTGTGCTTGGTGGAGTAGTGGTGGTAGTTGGGGTAGGTGTAGTAGTTTCAGGAGTTGTTGTGGTGGTGGGGTTAGTTGTGGTAGTAGGGGCAGGTGTTGTAGTTGTTGGGGCTGTTGTTGTGCTTGGAGGAGTAGTGGTGGTAGTTGGGGCGGGTGTTGTAGTAGTTTCAGGAGTTGTTGTGGTGGTGGGGGCAGTTGTGGTAGTTGGGGCAGGTGTTGTAGTTGTTGGGGCTGTTGTTGTGCTTGGTGGAGTAGTGGTGGTAGTTGGGGCAGGTGTTGTAGTAGTTTCAGGAGTTGTTGTGGTGGTGGGGGCAGTTGTTGTGGTAGTAGGGACAGGTGTTGTAGTAGTTTCAGGAGTTGTTGTAGTGGTGGGGTTAGTTGTGGTAGTAGGGGCAGGAGTTGTAGTTGTTGGGGCTGTTGTGCTTGCTGGAGTAGTGGTGGTACTAGGGGCAGGTGTTGTAGTTGTTGGGGCTGTAGTTGTGCTTGGTGGAGTAGTCGTGGTTGTTGGGGCAGGTGTTGTTGTAGTTTCAGGAGTTGTTGTGGTGGTGGGGGCAGTTGTTGTGGTAGTAGGGGCAGGTGTTGTAGTAGTTTCAGGAGTTGTTGTGGTGGTGGGGGCAGTTGTTGTGGTAGTAGTGGCAGGTGTTGTAGTAGTTTCAGGAGTTGTTGTGGTGGTGGGGTTAGTTGTGGTAGTAGGGGCAGGTGTTGTAGTTGTTGGGGCTGTAGTTGTGCTTGGTGGAGTAGTGGTGGTAGTAGGGGCAGGTGTTGTAGTTGTTGGGGCTGTAGTTGTGCTTGGTGGAGTAGTCGTGGTAGTTTGGGCAGGTGTTGTAGTAGTTTCAGGAGTTGTTGTGGTGGGGGCAGTTGTTGTGGTAGTAGGGGCAGGTGTTGTAGTCGTTGGGGCTGTAGTTGTGCTTGGTGGAGTAGTGGTGGTAGTTGGGGCAGGTGTAGTAGTTTCAGGAGTTGTTGTGGTGGTGGGGTTAGTTGTGGTCGTAGGGGCAGGTGTTGTAGTTGTTGGGGCTGTTGTTGTGCTTGGAGGAGTAGTGGTGGTAGTTGGGGCAGGTGTTGTAGTAGTTTCAGGAGTTGTTGTGGTGGTGGGGTTAGTTGTGGTAGTAGGGGCAGGTGTTGTAGTTGTTGGGGCTGTAGTTGTGCTTGGTGGAGTAGTGGTGGTAGTAGGGGCAGGTGTTGTAGTTGTTGGGGCTGTAGTTGTGCTTGGTGGAGTAGTCGTGGTAGTTTGGGCAGGTGTTGTAGTAGTTTCAGGAGTTGTTGTGGTGGGGGCAGTTGTTGTGGTAGTAGGGGCAGGTGTTGTAGTCGTTGGGGCTGTAGTTGTGCTTGGTGGAGTAGTGGTGGTAGTTGGGGTAGGTGTAGTAGTTTCAGGAGTTGTTGTGGTGGTGGGGTTAGTTGTGGTAGTAGGGGCAGGTGTTGTAGTTGTTGGGGCTGTTGTTGTGCTTGGAGGAGTAGTGGTGGTAGTTGGGGCAGGTGTTGTAGTAGTTTCAGGAGTTGTTGTGGTGGTGGGGGCAGTTGTTGTGGTAGTAGGAGCAGGTGTTGTAGTAGTTTCAGGAGTTGTTGTGGTGGTGGGGGCAGTTGTTGTGGTAGTAGTGGCAGGTGTTGTAGTAGTTTCAAGAGTTGTTGTGGTGGTGGGGTTAGTTGTGGTAGTAGGGGTAGGTGTTGTAGTTGTTGGGGCTGTTGTTGTGCTTGGAGGAGTAGTGGTGGTAGTTGGGGCAGGTGTTGTTGTAGTTTCAGGAGTTGTTGTGGTGGTGGGGGCAGTTGTTGTTGTAGTAGGGGCAGGTGTTGTAGTCGTTGGGGCTGTAGTTGTGCTTGGTGGAGTAGTGGTGGTAGTTGGGGCGGGTGTAGTAGTTTCAGGAGTTGTTGTGGTGGTGGGGTTAGTTGTGGTAGTAGGGGTAGGTGTTGTAGTTGTTGGGGCTGTTGTTGTGCTTGGAGGAGTAGTGGTGGTAGTTGGGGCAGGTGTTGTTGTAGTTTCAGGAGTTGTTGTGGTGGTGGGGGCAGTTGTTGTGGTAGTAGGGGCAGGTGTTGTAGTAGTTTCAGGAGTTGTTGTGGTGGTGGGGTTAGTTGTTGTAGTAGGGGCAGGTGTTGTAGTAGGGGCAGGAGTTGTTGTGGTGGTGGGGTTAGATGTGGTAGTAGGGGCAGGAGTTGTAGTTGTTGGGGCTGTTGTTGTGCTTGGTGGAGTAGTGGTGGTAGTTGGGGCAGGTGTTGTAGTAGTTTCAGGAGTTGTTGTGGTGGTGGGGGCAGTTGTTGTGGTAGTAGGGGCAGGTGTTGTAGTAGTTTCAGGAGTTGTTGTGGTGGTGGGGTTAGTTGTTGTAGTAGGGGCAGGTGTTGTAGTAGTTTCAGGAGTTGTTGTGGTGGTGGGGTTAGTTGTGGTAGTAGGGGCAGGAGTTGTAGTTGTTGGGGCTGTTGTTGTGTTTGGAGGAGTAGTGGTGGTAGTTGGGGCAGGTGTTGTAGTAGTTTCAGGAGTTGTTGTAGTGGTGGGGGCAGTTGTTGTGGTAGTAGTGGCAGGTGTTGTAGTAGTTTCAGGAGTTGTTGTGGTGGTGGGGTTAGTTGTGGTAGTAGGGGCAGGTGTTGTAGTTGTTGGGGTTGTTGTTGTGCTTGGTGGAGTAGTGGTGGTAGTTGGGGCAGGTGTTGTTGTAGTTTCAGGAGTTGTTGTGGTGGTGGGGTTAGTTGTGGTAGTAGGAACAGGAGTTGTAGTTGTTGGGGCTGTTGTTGTGCTTGGAGGAGTAGTGGTTGTAGTTGGGGCAGGTGTTGTAGTTGTTGGGGCTGTAGTTGTGCTTGGTGGAGTAGTCGTGGTAGTTTGGGCAGGTGTTGTAGTAGTTTCAGGAGTTGTTGTGGTGGTGGGGGCAGTTGTTGTGGTAGTAGTGGCAGGTGTTGTAGTAGTTTCAGGAGTTGTTGTGGTGGTGGGGTTAGTTGTGGTAGTAGGGGCAGGTGTTGTAGTTGTTGGGGCTGTTGTTGTGCTTGGTGGAGTAGTGGTGGTAGTTGGGGCAGGTGTTGTTGTAGTTTCAGGAGTTGTTGTGGTGGTGGGGGGGGCAGTTGTTGTGGTAGTAGGGGCAGGTGTTGTAGTAGTTTCAGGAGTTGTTGTGGTGGTGAGGTTAGTTGCGGTAGTAGGGGCAGGAGTTGTAGTTGTTGGGGCTGTTGTTGTGCTTGGAGTAGTAGTGGTTGTAGTTGGGGCAAGTGTTGTTGTAGTTTCAGGAGTTGTTGTTGTGGGGGCAGTTGTTGTAGTAGTAGGGGCAGTTGTTGTAGTTGTTGGGGCTGTTGTTGTGCTTGGTGGAGTAGTGGTGGTAGTTGGGGCAGGTGTTGTAGTAGTTTCAGAAGTTGTTGTGGTGGTGGGGGCAGTTGTGGTAGTAGGGGCAGGTGTTGTAGTTGTTGGGGCTGTTGTTGTGCTTGGAGGAGTAGTGGTGGTTGTTGGGGCAGGTGTTGTAGTAGTTTCAGGAGTTGTTGTGGTGGTAGGGGCAGTTGTTGTTGTAGTAGGGGCAGGTGTTGTAGTAGTTTCAGGAGTTGTTGTGGTGGTGGGGGCAGTTGTTGTGGTAGTAGTGGCAGGTGTTGTAGTAGTTTCAGGAGTTGTTGTGGTGGTGGGGTTAGTTGTGGTAGTAGGGGCAGGTGTTGTAGTTGTTGGGGCTGTTGTTGTGCTTGGTGGAGTAGTGGTGGTAGTTGGGGCAGGTGTTGTAGTAGTTTCAGGAGTTGTTGTAGTGGTGGGGGCAGTTGTTGTGGTAGTAGTGGCAGGTGTTGTAGTAGTTTCAGGAGTTGTTGTGGTGGTGGGGTTAGTTGTGGTAGTAGGGGCAGGTGTTGTAGTTGTTGGGGCTGCTGTTGTGCTTGGTGGAGTAGTGGTGGTAGTTGGGGCAGGTGTTGTAGTAGTTTCAGAAGTTGTTGTGGTGGTGGGGGCAGTTGTGGTAGTAGGGGCAGGTGTTGTAGTTGTTGGGGCTGTTGTTGTGCTTGGAGGAGTAGTGGTGGTTGTTGGGGCAGGTGTTGTAGTAGTTTCAGGAGTTGTTGTGGTGGTGGGGGCAGTTGTTGTTGTAGTAGGGGCAGGTGTTGTAGTAGTTTCAGGAGTTGTTGTGGTGGTGGGGGCAGTTGTTGTGGTAGTAGTGGCAGGTGTTGTAGTAGTTTCAGGAGTTGTTGTGGTGGTGGGGTTAGTTGTGGTAGTAGGGGCAGGTGTTGTAGTTGTTGGGGCTGTTGTTGTGCTTGGTGGAGTAGTGGTGGTAGTTGGGGCAGGTGTTGTAGTAGTTTCAGGAGTTGTTGTAGTGGTGGGGGCAGTTGTTGTGGTAGTAGTGGCAGGTGTTGTAGTAGTTTCAGGAGTTGTTGTGGTGGTGGGGTTAGTTGTGGTAGTAGGGGCAGGTGTTGTAGTTGTTGGGGCTGTTGTTGTGCTTGGTGGAGTAGTGGTGGTAGTTGGGGCAGGTGTTGTAGTAGTTTCAGGAGTTGTTGTGGTGGTGGGGGCAGTTGTTGTGGTAGTAGGGGCAGTTGTTGTAGTTGTTGGCGCTGTTGTTGTGCTTGGTGGAGTAGTGGTGGTAGTTGGGGCAGGTGTTGTAGTAGTTTCAGGAGTTGTTGTTGTGGGGGCAGTTGTTGTGGTAGTAGGAGCAGTTGTTGTAGTTGTTGGGGCTGTTGTTGTGCTTGGTGGAGTAGTGGTGGTAGTTGGGGCGGGTGTAGTAGTTTCAGGAGTTGTTGTGGTGGTGGGGTTAGTTGTGGTTGTTGGGACAGGTGTTGTAGTAGTTTCAGGAGTTGTTGTGGTGGTGGGGTTAGTTGTTGTAGTAGGGGCAGGTGTTGTAGTAGTTTCAGGAGTTGTTGTGGTGGTGGGGTTAGTTGTGGTAGTAGGGGCAGGAGTTGTAGTTGTTGGGGCTGTTGTTGTGCTTGGTGGAGTAGTGGTGGTAGTTGGGACAGGCATTGTTGTAGTTTCAGGAGTTGTTGTTGTGGGGGCAGTTGTTGTGGTAGTAGGGGCAGTTGTTGTAGTTGTTGGGGCTGTTGTTGTGCTTGGTGGAGTAGTGGTGGTAGTTGGGGCAGGTGTTGTAGTAGTTTCAGGAGTTGTTGTGGTGGTGGGGGCAGTTGTTGTGGTAGTAGGGACAGGTGTTGTAGTAGTTTCAGGAGTTGTTGTGGTGGTGGGGTTAGTTGTGGTAGTAGGGGCAGGTGTTGTAGTTGTTGGGGCTGTTGTTGTGCTTGGAGGAGTAGTGGTGGTAGTTGGGGCAGGTGTTGTTGTAGTTTCAGGAGTTGTTGTTGTAGTGGTGGGGGCAGTTGTTGTGGTAGTAGTGGCAGGTGTTGTAGTAGTTTCAGGAGTTGTTGTGGTGGTGGGGTTAGTTGTGGTAGTAGGGGCAGGTGTTGTAGTTGTTGGGGCTGTTGTTGTGCTTGGTGGAGTAGTGGTGGTAGTTGGGGCAGGTGTTGTTGTAGTTTCAGGAGTTGTTGTGGTGGTGGGGGGGGCAGTTGTTGTGGTAGTAGGGGCAGGTGTTGTAGTAGTTTCAGGAGTTGTTGTGGTGGTGGGGTTAGTTGTGGTAGTAGGGGCAGGAGTTGTAGTTGTTGGGGCTGTTGTTGTGCTTGGAGTAGTAGTGGTTGTAGTTGGGGCAAGTGTTGTTGTAGTTTCAGGAGTTGTTGTTGTGGGGGCAGTTGTTGTAGTAGTAGGGGCAGTTGTTGTAGTTGTTGGGGCTGTTGTTGTGCTTGGTGGAGTAGTGGTGGTAGTTGGGGCAGGTGTTGTAGTAGTTTCAGAAGTTGTTGTGGTGGTGGGGGCAGTTGTGGTAGTAGGGGCAGGTGTTGTAGTTGTTGGGGCTGTTGTTGTGCTTGGAGGAGTAGTGGTGGTTGTTGGGGCAGGTGTTGTAGTAGTTTCAGGAGTTGTTGTGGTGGTGGGGGCAGTTGTTGTGGTAGTAGTGGCAGGTGTTGTAGTAGTTTCAGGAGTTGTTGTGGTGGTGGGGTTAGTTGTGGTAGTAGGGGCAGGTGTTGTAGTTGTTGGGGCTGTTGTTGTGCTTGGTGGAGTAGTGGTGGTAGTTGGGGCAGGTGTTGTAGTAGTTTCAGGAGTTGTTGTAGTGGTGGGGGCAGTTGTTGTGGTAGTAGTGGCAGGTGTTGTAGTAGTTTCAGGAGTTGTTGTGGTGGTGGGGTTAGTTGTGGTAGTAGGGGCAGGTGTTGTAGTTGTTGGGGCTGTTGTTGTGCTTGGTGGAGTAGTGGTGGTAGTTGGGGCGGGTGTTGTAGTAGTTTCAGGAGTTGTTGTGGTGGTGGGGGCAGTTGTGGTAGTTGGGGCAGGTGTTGTAGTTGTTGGGGCTGTTGTTGTGCTTGGTGGAGTAGTGGTGGTAGTTGGGGCAGGTGTTGTAGTAGTTTCAGGAGTTGTTGTGGTGGTGGGGGCAGTTGTTGTGGTAGTAGGGACAGGTGTTGTAGTAGTTTCAGGAGTTGTTGTAGTGGTGGGGTTAGTTGTGGTAGTAGGGGCAGGAGTTGTAGTTGTTGGGGCTGTTGTGCTTGCTGGAGTAGTGGTGGTACTAGGGGCAGGTGTTGTAGTTGTTGGGGCTGTAGTTGTGCTTGGTGGAGTAGTCGTGGTTGTTGGGGCAGGTGTTGTTGTAGTTTCAGGAGTTGTTGTGGTGGTGGGGGCAGTTGTTGTGGAAGTAGGGGCAGGTGTTGTAGTAGTTTCAGGAGTTGTTGTGGTGGTGGGGGCAGTTGTTGTGGTAGTAGTGGCAGGTGTTGTAGTAGTTTCAGGAGTTGTTGTGGTGGTGGGGTTAGTTGTGGTAGTAGGGGCAGGTGTTGTAGTTGTTGGGGCTGTAGTTGTGCTTGGTGGAGTAGTGGTGGTAGTAGGGGCAGGTGTTGTAGTTGTTGGGGCTGTAGTTGTGCTTGGTGGAGTAGTCGTGGTAGTTTGGGCAGGTGTTGTAGTAGTTTCAGGAGTTGTTGTGGTGGGGGCAGTTGTTGTGGTAGTAGGGGCAGGTGTTGTAGTCGTTGGGGCTGTAGTTGTGCTTGGTGGAGTAGTGGTGGTAGTTGGGGCAGGTGTAGTAGTTTCAGGAGTTGTTGTGGTGGTGGGGTTAGTTGTGGTCGTAGGGGCAGGTGTTGTAGTTGTTGGGGCTGTTGTTGTGCTTGGAGGAGTAGTGGTGGTAGTTGGGGCAGGTGTTGTAGTAGTTTCAGGAGTTGTTGTGGTGGTGGGGTTAGTTGTGGTAGTAGGGGCAGGTGTTGTAGTTGTTGGGGCTGTAGTTGTGCTTGGTGGAGTAGTGGTGGTAGTAGGGGCAGGTGTTGTAGTTGTTGGGGCTGTAGTTGTGCTTGGTGGAGTAGTCGTGGTAGTTTGGGCAGGTGTTGTAGTAGTTTCAGGAGTTGTTGTGGTGGGGGCAGTTGTTGTGGTAGTAGGGGCTGGTGTTGTAGTCGTTGGGGCTGTAGTTGTGCTTGGTGGAGTAGTGGTGGTAGTTGGGGTAGGTGTAGTAGTTTCAGGAGTTGTTGTGGTGGTGGGGTTAGTTGTGGTAGTAGGGGCAGGTGTTGTAGTTGTTGGGGCTGTTGTTGTGCTTGGAGGAGTAGTGGTGGTAGTTGGGGCAGGTGTTGTAGTAGTTTCAGGAGTTGTTGTGGTGGTGGGGGCAGTTGTTGTGGTAGTAGGAGCAGGTGTTGTAGTAGTTTCAGGAGTTGTTGTGGTGGTGGGGGCAGTTGTTGTGGTAGTAGTGGCAGGTGTTGTAGTAGTTTCAAGAGTTGTTGTGGTGGTGGGGTTAGTTGTGGTAGTAGGGGTAGGTGTTGTAGTTGTTGGGGCTGTTGTTGTGCTTGGAGGAGTAGTGGTGGTAGTTGGGGCAGGTGTTGTTGTAGTTTCAGGAGTTGTTGTGGTGGTGGGGGCAGTTGTTGTTGTAGTAGGGGCAGGTGTTGTAGTCGTTGGGGCTGTAGTTGTGCTTGGTGGAGTAGTGGTGGTAGTTGGGGCGGGTGTAGTAGTTTCAGGAGTTGTTGTGGTGGTGGGGTTAGTTGTGGTAGTAGGGGTAGGTGTTGTAGTTGTTGGGGCTGTTGTTGTGCTTGGAGGAGTAGTGGTGGTAGTTGGGGCAGGTGTTGTTGTAGTTTCAGGAGTTGTTGTGGTGGTGGGGGCAGTTGTTGTGGTAGTAGGGGCAGGTGTTGTAGTAGTTTCAGGAGTTGTTGTGGTGGTGGGGTTAGTTGTTGTAGTAGGGGCAGGTGTTGTAGTAGGGGCAGGAGTTGTTGTGGTGGTGGGGTTAGATGTGGTAGTAGGGGCAGGAGTTGTAGTTGTTGGGGCTGTTGTTGTGCTTGGTGGAGTAGTGGTGGTAGTTGGGGCAGGTGTTGTAGTAGTTTCAGGAGTTGTTGTGGTGGTGGGGGCAGTTGTTGTGGTAGTAGGGGCAGGTGTTGTAGTAGTTTCAGGAGTTGTTGTGGTGGTGGGGTTAGTTGTTGTAGTAGGGGCAGGTGTTGTAGTAGTTTCAGGAGTTGTTGTGGTGGTGGGGTTAGTTGTGGTAGTAGGGGCAGGAGTTGTAGTTGTTGGGGCTGTTGTTGTGTTTGGAGGAGTAGTGGTGGTAGTTGGGGCAGGTGTTGTAGTAGTTTCAGGAGTTGTTGTAGTGGTGGGGGCAGTTGTTGTGGTAGTAGTGGCAGGTGTTGTAGTAGTTTCAGGAGTTGTTGTGGTGGTGGGGTTAGTTGTGGTAGTAGGGGCAGGTGTTGTAGTTGTTGGGGTTGTTGTTGTGCTTGGTGGAGTAGTGGTGGTAGTTGGGGCAGGTGTTGTTGTAGTTTCAGGAGTTGTTGTGGTGGTGGGGTTAGTTGTGGTAGTAGGAACAGGAGTTGTAGTTGTTGGGGCTGTTGTTGTGCTTGGAGGAGTAGTGGTTGTAGTTGGGGCAGGTGTTGTAGTTGTTGGGGCTGTAGTTGTGCTTGGTGGAGTAGTCGTGGTAGTTTGGGCAGGTGTTGTAGTAGTTTCAGGAGTTGTTGTGGTGGTGGGGGCAGTTGTTGTGGTAGTAGTGGCAGGTGTTGTAGTCGTTGGGGCTGTAGTTGTGCTTGGTGGAGTAGTGGTGGTAGTTGGGGCGGGTGTAGTAGTTTCAGGAGTTGTTGTGGTGGTGGGGTTAGTTGTGGTAGTAGGGGCAGGTGTTGTAGTTGTTGGGGCTGTTGTTGTGCTTGGAGAAGTAGTGGTGGTAGTTGGGGCAGGTGTTGTAGTAGTTTCAGGAGTTGTTGTGGTGGTGGGGACAGTTGTTGTGGTAGTAGGGGCAGGTGTTGTAGTAGTTTCAGGAGTTGTTGTGGTGGTGGGGGCAGTTGTTGTGGTAGTAGGGGCAGGTGTTGTAGTAGTTTCAGGAGTTGTTGTGGTGGTGGGGTTAGTTGTGGTAGTAGGGGTAGGTTTTGTAGTTGTTGGGGCTGTTGTTGTGCTTGGAGGAGTAGTGGTGGTAGTTGGGGCAGGTGTTGTTGTAGTTTCAGGAGTTGTTGTGGTGGTGGGGGCAGTTGTTGTGGTAGTAGGGGCAGGTGTTGTAGTAGTTTCAGGAGTTGTTGTGGTGGTGGGGGCAGTTGTTGTGGTAGTAGTGGCAGGTGTTGTAGTAGTTTCAGGAGTTGTTGTGGTGGTGGGGTTAGTTGTGGTAGTAGGGGTAGGTGTTGTAGTTGTTGGGGCTGTTGTTGTGCTTGGTGGAGTAGTGGTGGTAGTTGGGGCAGGTGTTGTTGTAGTTTCAGGAGTTATTGTGGTGGTGGGGGCAGTTGTGGTGGTAGTCGGGGAGAATGTTGTAGTTGTTGTCGTTTTGCTTGTGGATGGAGAATTTGCAGTTGTGGTAATTTGCGGAAGTGTTGTGGTTGTAGTTGGGACATACACTGTTGTGAAGTTTTGGGGAGCTGTTGTTGTGGTACTTTGGCTGCTCATAGTTGTAGTTGGGAGTGTTGTTGTTGTAGCCATTGTTGTGGTAGGGTCAGCTGCAGTTGTTGTCGTGGGTGCTTGCATTGTTTGGGTTGGTGTTGTGGTTTGTTCATTAGAAATCGTTGCACTTGTCGTAGTTGAGTCATTCACATCCGTCGACGCTGGAGAAATTGTGGTTGTAGTCTCACTTACCGCTGACGTTGCCGACATTGTACTAAATTGGGAGAAACATACAATTAAATTGTGTGTTATCCACTTTTGTTTTTCTCAGTGTTTTTGACAGCAAGCTAGAATGTACAGTATTACTTTGGTGACGGCTGTCTCTTCTTCGCTCCTGGCAGTATTTTTAATGTTTTAGTATTCTTTAAGCTCATTGTTTTTTCTTAGTTTCACCTTTGCAGTGGGCTGCACTGCTTCCCTGCGATACAGTTCACGCGTGACCGGTTTGGACATGACAGTGGGATCTCGGAATTTATCAGAATTCCCTGCAGAGAATAGCCTCCCCTATACAGTCACGTAATGCACTGCAATATGTCATTTGCATAGTTAAAAGACCTCCGTAGCTCTCCCTCGGTTGATATTTAAAGTACAAATGCATGGACTTTCAGTTTAATTTAAATAACATCTCACTTACATTGATCAGCTGAAAGAAAGCACACGAGTGACAGGCGAACAGTAAGCAGCTGAGACCAACAACATGAATCCCTCCCCCGCGCGCGGTGATGATCACAGCCCGCCGTCTTGAAACGGGCTGTAATGCGGTGGGGTCAGAGGGCATCTAACGCCTGTCAGTCCTCACCCCACCGACCCCGCACCGACCCAGATCCCAAGGGAGCGACGTGGCGCGTGCGGCGCTCGCGGGTGTCGAGACGCTCCTGTGTCTGTTTTCCAACAATTCCTAACACCCCCAGGCTCCCGTCGTAAGGAGCTGGTTCGAAACCACCTGGGACAATGCATTCACTTGTGTTGTCTTTTGCAAACAGAAATAATGTAGGGCGTGATAGGAATTGAAGTGCATGAGCAGTACAATATACTATCAGTATATAATATCAATATATTTCACGGTATATACTGTATATCGAACTGTATATATGTAACTATATATAATATAACAGTGCAATGTCCTATCAGTATATAATATCAATATATACTGATGGAAAAAAGAAACGCAACACCCCCTCCTCCACACTCTGGCCCTCCCGTCTGCGTGGAACAAGGTGAAGAGGACATCTAACAGGCTGACGAGTCCATCGCAGCCTCTGTCTGGCCCGAGCCAGTCGGGTGTGATGTCTAGGAGGTGTGAGCAGAGGGCCTCTGACAGGTCTCCTTGTTCTAAGGCCAGCAGCATGGAGCCTCACTGTCCTGTCACTGATGTGGGCAGTGTGTCTGCCGGCAGTTTCCGAATGGAGGCGTGGGTTCATATCCCACTTCTGACAAACATTTGGGCGGAGCGGTGGCACTGTGGCTCAGGATCTCCGCCGGTTCGAATCCCACAGCCAGCAGAGGAATCCTACTCTATTGGGCCCCTGAGCGAGGCCCTTCACCCCAGTTGCTCCAGGGGTGCTGTATAAATGGCTGACCCTGCGCTCTGACCCCCAGCTCCTCTCCCTGTCTGTGTGTCTCATGGAGAGAAGCTGGGGTCTGTGAAAAGACACATTCCTAATGCCAATATGGCCAATAAAGTGATCTTATCTGAGTTTCAGCAGCAGTACAGGTGGCAGATCTGAAACGATCTCTCAGATGGACCAGTCTGATGTGTGAGTCATGCTCTGGTGTGGTCACTTGAGGGGGAAGGCTTAAAACAAATTGACAACTTTTTGTGAAAGTACATCAGCTATAACTATAGTATTCTCATTCCAGAAAATGTTGCGTTTCTTTTTTCCATCAGTATATGTAACAGTATACAGTATATAGAACTGTATATATGTAACTATATAGAATATAAGCACAATATACTATCAGTATATAACAGTATGATAGTGAAAATGCTTGACTGAAGATATAATTCATATAATACATATAATTCATCTTAGCAATGAAACAGAAGACTTACACTGACAGTGTGGTCAGCCAGCAGGCCCAAGCTGGAGAAAGAAAGAAAGAAAAGTATGAGCATTTGAGATAAAAGCTTGATAAGACCCATCTTGGAGAGAGAAGTGCTCAAACCTCTCCGCCCAACCTTTTTCTCACTGCTTCGCTCAGGGTCCTGCGGCAGCCGGAGAATATCCCAGCCAGCAACGGGCGCAAGGCAGGGTACGCCCTGGACAGGACACCACTCCGTCACAGGCCAGACAGACAAGGGGACACACACTCACAGCGGGACCAATTCTCCCAGAAGCCAATTAACCGACCCGGTTAATGTCTTTGGACTGGGGGAGGAAACCCACATGAACACAGGGAGAACATGCAAACTCCACACAGACAGCACCCCAGGTCCGGAATCGAACCCAGGGCCCCAGCGCTGCGAGGCAGCAATGCTGACCACCATACACCTCCCAGACCCTCTGCACATCTTTGTCTTTCACTGGTTGGAAAACGATTCTGCCTGGTACTGTTGTGTCTACGGTCTAAAACGTCCTGTACTTTTTTCTGGTGTTTTAATTGGCCCAGGCTTTGGCCAAACGTTTCATCGGGGCCTCTGGAGCTCCTCGCTTCACCTCCAGAGCCATCCCTATGGGAGAGCATGCGCCAAGCTTCTCCTCCTCTGCGGCCCCCTTCTCTCTCCGGGGTCCCTGCCCTGCGGGCTCATGTCCGTCTGCAGCTCACACAGTGGCGAAAAGCTGCCCCTTTTGGACATGAACGCTCTGCCGTTGAAGAACAAGACTCTCCGGCTCTCGGCCACTCGAGTTCCCTTTTCTAACCGAGCCCTGCCACAGACTGAGGCAGTTTTCTAGGATATTCCTGAACGGCCTCCACCTGAATGAGGGTTTCCCCTCCCCCTACTTCTCATTAATGTAATGTGGAAGTGCTGGGAGGATGAATCCAAACCTAGCTCTAGGGATGTCAATGGCTCCCCCATGTGGCCGAAGGAAGAACTACAAGCCTCAGTTTATCAACAGCTCAGTTTACAGAGTGTCGCGGTTGTGAGGCTGGGTGCTGTGTGTATTTACTGCGCAAGAGTGGTGTAAAGGGCTCTCTTCTCGATATAAACCATGTGAGAGTGAAAATATGTAACTGTGTTGTAAAGGAATACATACCGACTCGAAAACACAGGTTTTTTATCTTCATTCTCCAGTCTCAGATGTGACACTTGGAAGAAATCTGAAAAAAACACACACACAAGAAGAATGAAGAGGTTGGATCTGTCTGCTAGCAGAGAGGAAAGGCACTGTTCCTCTCACAGTCACATACCCATGCCGTCCAGACAATTTCCATTTGCATCTTATTATATACAGGGGACCGCCATCTATCCATTTTCTAAACACTTCATCCAATTCAGGGCTGTGGCGCGGCCGGAGTCTGCCCCGGCAAGCAACAGGTGCAAGGCAGGATACAGGCTGGATGGGACGCCAGTCCATCGCAGGGTCACACAGACGCACACACACTCTCACCAGGGCCAATTTTCCCAGAAGCCAATTCACCTACCAGCACGTCTTTGGACCGTGGGAGGAAACCGGAGCAACTGGAGGAAACCCACACAAACCCAGACAGAACGTGCAAACTCCACACAGACAGCTCCACCAGCTCCAGAGTCGAGGCCCCAATGATAACCACTGCACCACCGTGCCGCTCGCAGTACACTACCCTTAAGGGTTAAATAATGGAAACGGTTTATTTCATGAATACAGTGGGCCACTTGGGTTCCTTCACTGACCAGATAGTTTCTTCTCAAAGACCAGACAGAGCAAAAGATCGTTTTCTTCTGTAGCTATTGGATTGGCTTGGAATCTCTTCTTCCACATATCAGACTGTGCCACCTCCGGTTGCTAGACGCAGTCCCTGCCTATGATGTACTCGTTACCAGAACCATACCCCCATGCAGGTGCCTGCCCTCTTCAAATAAACAAGGCACTTATCTGTGTAGTTCAAACTAAATTTTTTAGCAGGAGGTATCACAGAGCGTTCTTTATGAATAGCTTCCAAGAGATCTCTGACTGTCTTCTGAAGACTCAGCACGTATCTGCCCATCCATCATCAGAAATATCCTTTTCTTGGTGAAAGTCATGTCAACCCTGACCCTATCCCAGAACCCCTTGAGTCCTAGACCTAGGCCAGGCTGCTTATTCCTTGGATGGGACACTAGCCCGTCATGGAGAAATGGATCATTTAGAATAGCCAATCAATCCTAGCCAGTCCATCTTTGTTGGGTGAAGAGCATGGGTTCCTCAAACAGGTAGCCCGGACAACCCACTGTGTCACCCTGAAAGAAATACCTACTACTGCCCTGAACGCAGGCATCTTCTCCCAGTGCAGCCCAATTGGAAGAGACAAAAAGGTCAAATACTGCAAAAAAAAACATGCCAACACTTGTTACCTTTTCAGGTGATAAAATCGCATCTTAAAACAATGCCTCCAATTTTCTGTGCAAGGCTCAGCAGCGAGACGGTTTCAGCAAAAGTATCAACAACCGCTCAGGAAACTCATTTCTGTCGGGAGGGTTGATCTAAAAGATGATTTCGACTGTCCACACATCTACAGCCTTCCCTGCAGCTCGATCCAGACGGTGAAGGAGAACGAGTACGCCCAGAGGTTATCAAGGTGGCTTTCAGTAAAAATCGCAAAAATCAGCTGGACGCACGTTCTCTCTACTCCAAAATGTATTAACATTTTAGCACACGGTCACGCCCACGCACAATCAGACACAAGCCTCCTCTAATTCCTGCAAATGGCGACTCAATAACTAATCATCCAATCCGTCAATACCACACCACAGTATTTAAGGACTCCTCTCCCGTCAACACATTGCTCCGTATTGGGTATCCCACTGGAGCAACCTTAGTCTCTCCTTGCTCTCTGTGTGCTCTCTGTTCCCTGAATCTCCGGCTTATTGACCTCCGCCTGTTACGAAGACGACTTTGGGTTCTACTTACTGGTTAAGAACGCTGGGCTCGCACGAAACCTGTGTTTCGATTTTTCCGTTCGCCACACAGGGTCCTGCTTTGATTTCGGCTACTAGGCCGTAACACACACACACACAAGCCTTCGTCGGGACACACACGCCTCTGGCTGGGCAGGGAGATCGTATACAGGATGAGCAAGAGTTATATACCCGCTGCCGGGCCAGGTCAGCGCAAGCCCTGTGATTTTAAAGGAACAATCGTGGAATAAACACATCCATCTTTCCAGGGCTGAGAATCCAGATCCGCTGCAGAAACCATCCCAGGAAAGAGGGACACACGAGTGACAGGACAGTTGCTCACCAGGAATCTGCTGATCAATAATCAATTCACTCGGCATTAGCTGTAGGGTCTCATTTCTTCCCAAATAATAGTCTGGCTAAGTTGTCACGATCATCACCCCTCTTTTAGAGGGCGCTCCTACCTTTTTCATTCTGTTCCCCAGCCTTATGTATCCCAGCTGTTTCCTATCCCCGTTTCCCTATTTAAGCCTGGCGTCTCCGTAGTTCTGGGCTCACCTTCGGGAGACGGGCGTCTGAAGGCCCGCCTATCCACCGGGCTCAGGAGCAGTCCGAGGGCAAGGCCTGTTCCCCAGACGTCCTGACCTACTGAGTCCGGGGCTCGGAGCGCCCTGTCCCGTTATGGTTTTAACCCTTCATGTTCCTGTTCCCGTTTTTAATCCTCTTCGTCTCTGTGGGATCTCCCGGCACCTGGATTTTTGGACTGCACCCTGATTGGACTTCCTTTCTGATTTGTTCGCCTGCACTCCCCCCAGATAACAGTCTTCACTGCCCCCCTGTCCGTCATCCTGTCCATCCCTCGCCGTGTCCTTCCCTGCTGTCCTTCTCCAGCCACGTCCGGATTATACCGTCACGCATAGGGTCTGTCATAACACGCTTCGCGGGAGTCAGAACCGGCTCTGCTTTTGCTTATGGACGCTTACCTTCCAGGAGTACTTAAAGACACCAGCAGTCATGGTCAGAACGAGGAACAAGCTGATCCCCAGACTGGGGCAGCATGGGGCTGTGTCACTACCCTGCTGCGGTCTTTCTCAGCAGCAGGATACTGCGCCCCAGTCTGGTCAAGATCATCACGTGCTCACAGAGCCGACAGCCAGCTGAATGCCATAACACACTCATCGTCACGGGGGCCCTACTCTCCACCCCCCTCCCCTGGCTCCCTGGCCTAGCAAATATCAGCCCCTCCACTCCCCCGGCGACTCTCAGCCCCCCACAACCTGCTCGAAAAGGTCCCCAAACGCCCCTCTCCTGCCTCCGCACAAGGTCACGTTTAATCCCCCAGGGACACGCCTGCCTTCAGGAAAGCCCAGCCAGAAGCAGCCTCCCCAGCACGGCTTCAGAGCAGATTCCACCTGGGCTCGAGAACGGCCATCACTGGACGTCGCCAACGAGGGGGTCATCACACGCCCCACCCACCGACCTCCTGGCTTTCACCTCCCCAGACAAGAGCGGTCCACTCTGAATCTCTCCCGCCAGGAAGTCAGGAAGCCATTGGAGCTGATCTCTCAGCCCTATCCCACATCTATCAGTCACGGTACGAGTCTTGCATAAAGCCTATTCCGTCCTTGAGGGCCCTTCGCACCCTTTCTTTAATGAATTCCAGTGGATCCCTGCAGAGCACGGATACTGACTTCCCAATCTGACAACAAACAGGTTTAAGTTCGTGCGGCCTTAACCCTGCTCCACAGATGACTCTCCTGTGCCCGTGTATGCGGGGCCGGATGTTGGTGCTCGTAGGCCCGAGGCACTTTCACTCCGAAATGCGCAAAAAGAGGGGTGAACGCCAATTGAATGACGTCAAATGGCATGAGGCACTTCAAACTATTCTCATGCTAAACCGCGTGATTGATGGAGCGAGTCGAGCGACCGTCACTTTGACACTTCTAGTTTCTAGAACAGCCGCTGGAGAGGGTATGGTTGCTGATTTGGAGCACCTAGAGTCGAGCGCAAGCATGTTGTTGACGCTCGTTTTTCGTTAGTCACTAGTGTTTCCCTCCTTTGTAGGCCCTAGGCACAGTGCCTAATGGGAAATCCGGCACAGTGTGTATGTGTGTTGCTTATTTGTGTGTTTTTCTTCATATTGTCTGCTGCTGAAAAATGTACTGTCCCTTAGGGACAATTAAGACTCTCTGTGCTCCACTCTGCTGTCCTGGCCCATGTCGGTAGATGGGGACTCCGTGCCAGTCCTGTTCCTGGGGGGATGGGGCAGACTATGCAGGTGCGGAGCGGTGGCTCTGTGGCTCAGGAGCTGTGCCTGTGGCTGGAAGGTTGCCGGTTTGAATCCCGCGGCCAGCAGAGGAATCCTATTCCATTGGCAAGGCCCTTCACCCCAGCTGCTCCAGGGGTGCTGTATAAACGGCTGACCCTGCGCTCTGACCCCCAGCTTCTCTCCCTGTCTGTGTGTCTCATGGAGAGCAAGCTGGGGTCTGAGAAAAGGCACATTCCTAATGCAAGAGATTGTATAGGGCCAATAAGGTGATCTTATCTCTCTTACATCCCGGAGGACTGCCCTGTCCACAGACTCTGAGGAGGACAACACACCCTCGACACTGGAGCAATCGCTCGGCTCAGGGACTCTGCATTACAGAAATTCCCCACCATAATATCAAACAACAGCTCGCCGTCTCCTGCTGTCACCTGGGCAACAGCTTGCTGTGTTTTCTGTCACTATGCACGGGGTCAGGACAGGACAGCACAATACACACCCAGAACCCCGGTCAAGGGATGTGGTCGGAGCACAACACCTACATTTGTGAACTCAGAAGCCTTGCTAATGTCACAGCAGAGATGAATCACAACACACACCCTGAACATGACAGGTCTCATGCTTAGGAGCCTGAACTGCACTGCAGGGGGCAAAGCTTATGCTGGAGGGCACTTTCTTTGCTCCACCCAGTCAGTTTGCTCAATAGATATTTCGCCTCGCAATGGCTAAGTACAACATGAGCTAAACTGGAGGTGCCATTGTCAAATAGCTTGAATTTTTCAAACAAGCTTCACTTATTATATGAAGCTGTTGAAGGAGATGTGTGGCTCTGATATTTATGCCTGCAGCTTTACAGGAACAGGCAGAGACTCTCCTTGCTTTTTGCTGGGGACTCACGGTATTTTCTGTGTGCGGCTGATCACTCCATTGTCATTTACACAGCGTAGAGATTTTGGACTTCTGGATCCTGCTGCTCTTGTCCTGACACCTCAGCATCTGCTCCCAGCTGGCTCCTGCATCTAATGTCAAATGCGTCTGCTAAGCTTCGGTGGCATCAGCCCTCCACACACTCACTGATCTCGTGTCTAATTATTCAGCCGTGGACCTGCGGGCGCAGAGCTCCTGGGTACGAGCCATACAGTGCCACACCCTTTGTGCGACGGAGTCTTCTGTCCCTGTGTCCACAGGCCCTCCCAAAGACATCTGGAAAGCCCACTCCTTTTAGGTTTCAGCTCAGATTATACTTGTCATGCCTTGCCGTGAAAGGCACTTCAAAGAACTGTGAAGTCAGCAGTGCGCAAATGATGAAGAGAGCTGGTGACACCAGTGATACAGTGTACTATAGTATACTTCAAAGGAACAGGTAATAGGTTTATTCCATGCTGAAAAAATGAAGAAAGAAAACACAAAGTTTCAGGTGTGAGCACCTGGAGAAGGCTCCACGGCCGAAACGTTGTGATTTCTTCTCTTTTCAGCCTGGAATAAACCTATTACTTGTTCCTTTGCAGCCTACGCATGCTGACGCAGCTCCCCACCTGAACTACTATAGTATACTTTCCTAGTCACTGCTTCCTATCCAATCCGGAGAAGTGCGTACAGTTGCAGCCTGTGCATTTGACTCTCTTTATGGAGGAGGCAGAGCCAGCAACCAACTGGCACAAGGCAAGATGCACACTGGACAGGGGGGCAGTCCATCACAAGGAAGACACACACACACACTAGGCCCAATTTTCCCCAGACATATTTTAACCTACAGTACTAGTATGGCTTTTGACAGTGTGGAGGAAACCCGGAGCACCCAGAGATACCCCACACGGACAGGGGGGAACATGCAAACTCCACACAGATAGCACCCCAGGAACTGAACCCGGGGTGCCCCCAGCTCTGCCAGGCAGCCATGCTAACACCATGCCGCCCCGTGTGAGGGCAATATTCCAGCAACAACTACAAATGGAAACACTCTCACTGCCCCCTCGCAATGTTCCACTTACTGTATCACACACACACACCAACGGCAACAAAAACGCACAACAGGAAAATCTGGACGAGCGGAACAGCGCCCTTTAATGTGAATAATGACACCTAAGATTAGCCCGTCCCAGAGCAACAAAATTATTAACACGGCATATAATACCGTAGCTGTGAGATGAGCACTGCGCCGCCCGACACAAAGGGCTCAGGAAGGCGAAATACCTGTGGCCTGAGTAAGTCGACGTGCCCCACCCACCCTCTTAATAATTCATTCATGTCAGAAAACCGGGACAATGGAGGGTGTAGGAGTCCTCCGCGCGAATTGGGATCAGCTCAAAGGTCTGATAAATAAATCTCGAAATCAATTCCAGCCATTCCCGTTGGCGTGAAATAAGATTTGTTTTTAAAATGACGGATCTTTTTCACGTCATATCCCCCTCATCTGCGTGATGGTACGCAACAACACTTTATTCCAGAAGCGAAGCGCGGAGTATTATTGTTTCAATTTCATGCAGAACTGTGAGCTGTGTTGAAATTAACAAGTTTCCCGGGTCTGTCTCCACCTCGTATTCCCGATGTATTTTGACACTTAATTTTTAATGTAACAACTCACAATGTGTTTTTTTTTTTACCAGCGACTTCATAGCACACTATTCATATAATTTTGTTATTACATTTAAGTTGTTTTTGTTAAGCGCATCTCATCTCCAATGTAAATCAATAATAATAATAATAATAATAATAATAATAATTAGCAGAGGGATTAACAATTAACAGCGTATCCCACTCACATATATAACCCGCTTTCTATGCAATGTTATACACTTAGTGGTTTTATGCTTTCTTTGATCAATTCTTAAGATGCAATAATACTGGAGACTGAAAAGGGGCCCACTCTGCTGCACCGTTTTAAATGCGTTTACATTGTCACGTTCGATTAAGGCTTTTATTTCAGGCGAGCAAAAACGTCGATTATTTTATCGCGCATTTGGTTAGTTCGACCAAACTTCAAGGCTGAATTAGTCGCCAGAGAGTGCGCTGTGCCGTTCCCACCCTGCATTGTCTAGTTTTCTCGCTTTTCATAAACTGAGCTGTAAGGGAATGTAGCAACCAGACACCAGGGAGTCATTTCTTTAATGAATCTGGCCCTGACAAAGGTCATGTTTCTTTTCCTCCCCATTTGCTTTATCCAGAAGGAGCGGGAGGGTAGACACGGCGGGGACCGGGAAGAAAGCAGGCTCAGATAGTGTCCTGTCACAGCCTGAGGAACAGTGAGCCTGTCTCTCAGTAATGCTCCATGTGTTTGAATGGAAATGCCTTCTGTTGTGTCTGTGTCGTGCATGTCTGTCGATTTAATGTGAATTGTGTTTGCTTTGCTCTGGCAACACCGATTTATCCATTGGCCATGGCAAGAAAGCATCTTGAATTGGAATACGGTAGAATAGCGCCCGCAGACCGCCAGCGCGGTAAGCGCACTAGTGTTCACGGGAGCGGTAGGTTGCAGCGCGGCTGAGCGCCTGTAGCGATGACATCCTTCAACTAACCTACAGTACAGGACAGAAGTAAAAAAACAACTTTCAGTAGCTCCTAGGTTAATAATTTATGTCACATTCTCCGATTTAATCACGGCCCGAAAACAAAAAGTTGTTTTTTTTTAACGCGACCGGTTTTTTTTTCTCCGTTTGAGATCAAAAACGGCGTTTTATCGACTTACGGAGTATGCAGCAGTTGAAATGCGCCTTACATTTTCCACCTGTGTGCCATTTCCACAAGCGGAACGCGAGTCGAATATTGTGTGACAGCGCCCGAAAATCGCAGAAACAGCAACTAACCTGTCGGTTCAACCTGTCAGGACGGAACAGACGCGTAACTAGGGGATTATCTCAGTCTCCGGCAAACAGGAGTAGGCCCGCGGAGTCTTGGATGAGCTCTCAGCGCTTGAAAAAAACCACTACCAGCGTTGGTCTGGACGACCCGAAGCAATGAATATTATCTATATTCAATAGGTACACGCATGCGATGCGTACCTTGTAATCTCAGCAACCCCCCCCCCCAAAAAAAAGTCAACAGGTGTCTTACCCGGCTCTTTCTGTCGCCTTTCCACCTGTCCGAAAGGCGGGCGAAATTTACGTCGGACGCTGTATCGGTCGGTAAGCGCGGGTCCCGGTTAAAAAGCGAGCTGATCGTCCCTTGCTATGACAGAATAACGGGCCGGTCTGTTTCTGGCGCCGCACCTGCCCAGAACAAGTTTTAAAGGTGAGGTAGTCACACCCTCACCTGCGCTCCCCTGCCGCGGAGATCAGAGCGAGTCAGGCAATCAGAGGCGAGGAAAAGGGCCCTCCGCTGCATTGCTCTGCATTAACACGAAAATAAACACTAGCGAACGGATTTATACCGTAAGCTTTCGGAAGTGGTCAATTTTAAACGCACCTTTTCAAATCAACTTCTTTTGCAGTGCGTATACGAACTTTTTTTTTCTGTACCGACTTTTTCTGGATTCATCGCGTCTACTGCATTGTTTGCATTCGCGGTAGAGGCGCAGCGAAACATAAGAGATTCTTCTATAAATGTCTTCTCGAATCTTGCTCCTCTTTTTGTGTTTTTTTTTTTAAATAATTGAAAACTTCGTGAATCCTAGTAACGAAAAATATGCATTTTTGTTTTCAAACAGCGGGCGATTAAGTCCGATTAATTTCTCACGTAGGGGGCGGGATCTGCCGAACATCATTCACTTGTCCGAAAGTCCACACTGTACATCACAGGAACCGCCTGAGAACCCCGTGTTGGGATTCAATGATTCAATAAAAAATTCGCGGCCATTAGTCGACAAAAAAGACTGGAACAATTCATAGCACAAATCTCGGAAATCTAACACAAGATAAAAGATCTTATCTTATTATCTGACATAATATATATATGATAATAACATATTTGTAGCCTATGTATTGTTACTGTATTATAATATAATTCATTGTTAATATACTATACAAGCGCTTAAGTGCAGAGTCCAGAAAAGCACTATATTAGTGTACGGTATTATTATTATTATTATTATTATTATTATTATTATTGTTTTAATTGTTACTTAGTGCTGTTCGTTTCGAAGCGTTCAGAAAGGTGGGTGTTGTAAAAATGGGGTCACATTCCAATATATAACCTCGCCCTACCTGAAGGAGTGTCTGACGTTCTACCTGAAAAACAACCGAAATATGGCTTTTGAATACACTAATTGCTATTTGTTATTTTTAGTTGTGCAATAATCGCGGAGAGCCCGTCCTTATTTTGTTCCATATTAGGAGGGTGTGAATTTTGTCTCTGTGTGTGCGAGTACAGGCGGGGCGCACGCGAAATGGAGATTCTGTTTAGTTGGCTTGACACTTTTCATGTTCCCTGTATGAGCTACAGTGTGTGCTCGTTGGTACAGAGATGCAGCTCATCGACCAGTGTGTTTTTTTCCCCAAAATTTCGGGTTTTATTTCAAAGCAGTAGCAATGTTTTAATTTAAATTTTCTTGTATGTCGATGTGATAAAAATGTGATGTCATTCATTTAATATATAGTTCAGGTTCTGTCTTTTTTTCTTCAATTTTTTGTAGACCGGGTGTTTTTTTTACAGAGTAGCTGCTGTTCAGGTGAGACTGTTTTGTTTAAACTAGCCCATAACGCGCGTTCTAAGTGATCCGCCCGCTTGAAGTTAAAGCTGTTTCGGATCATTTCATTCCTGTGGAGAAACGTGGGCGATGTATACTGTAGGTAGTGTAGCAAAAAGTAACACTGTGAACATCGGAATTGCCAATTTGCAGATCACAGTTGACATAGGTGCTGTTTGGGGTTTTTCTTACCGAAGTCACCACCTACGCACAAAATAACTAAGTGTGGCGGTTTGCCGCGTTTGTAAAGAACGAAATGCGCGAGAGGAAATTTAGTTTATCCCGAACAGCACCTGCTGGGATCAAGCATTTTGAGCTGCACACATGCTCTCTTTTTCGAATCACCTGGATAGACGGTAACACATTTTAATGAACACAGACACAAACCCAAATAGGTTTTAGTATTTTCCACTGGTACCTATGATCTGCCCCAGCCCCGTTTGTTTTTTCCTGCTCAAAGGATGCTAACCCTGCTCTAAAATCTAAATCTTCATTTAGATTATCACTGTTGGAGTGAGTTAAATGAGTCATATTAATAAAATCTCTCATGTCAGTGCGTTGAGCGAGTTGCAGAAGCGACTTCACTGCCCCCCGTCGTCAGTGTTGGCCCCTGACTCTACCCCCCCCCATCAGCTGGTGTCCAACTAGGCGCGGTGGTGGCCCCTGACTCTCCCCCCACTCCCCGGGCTCTTCCACATGCACGCACCCTCGAGCTGTCCTTCTCAAGCACGCGAGACTCCGGTCTGCCCTGAAAGACCACAGCTCTAGCCTCTGTCTTTGTGGTTTCCCCTGGAGCAGAAAATCCTTGAAAACTGGCATTCAGCCCCGACAGGCCAGAGAGTTCACTGTCGGTGCTTCCAGCTTGAGTCCGCGTGTTGGAACATGCCTGCGCAAGGTGCAGATGAGAGGAGGCCACTGGTTCTGACTGATTTTTACAAGTCCTTGATCGATTTGATCAACCCGTGAAGCTAGCTGGGGACCAGCGTCAAAAACACAGACGAGACAGGGAACCTTATTCTAGATGCTTCGAAAACATGTTCATTAGAGATTCAAAAACCTACAGAGGACTTGCTGTATATGTTCTGGCCTGCCCACATCCGAATCCTGTCTTTTATCTTCACTCCATAGGAGCAGTGGGGGACCTTGTGGGACCACAGAAAGTGACTTTACACTGGACGATTTTCCAGTTCACGTGAGAAGACAGTTGCAGCGTTTCACTGTGTTGAAGCAATAACTGTATATGCAGTCTTCATTCCAGAAGGCCTGCATTCCTGCCTCGTACAGAACAATAAAGAAGAGTCCAATTCGAAATCAAAACATGGTTCAAAGTGATTCGCTAAAAGGAAATAGAGAAGTTCCAGGAAAACAAAAGCCCCAAAGTTTATTTTCAGTCTGATTTAAAGGTGCCAACGCTGCCACCGTCCCCCACCTGTCCCCGATCTGTCGATTATTCCACCATGTCAAAATTTCCCCATTCGAATACAGATGGCCGACGGTTTGTGAGGCCCGGAGCCGGGTCTGTAGAGGCCCTGAGCGAGTCACGGGCCGGCGAGGGAGAAATAGGACTGCGAGCGAGCCTCCTCTCAGCCAGCGCTCTGGGGAGATAAGGGCTGCGGAGGAGTGAAGGTGTACTCGGAGAAGACACCTGCTTTTCGGTGCAGTTTATTCCAGCTTCACTCATGAGCCTCGCCTGAACTTCATCGGATTTCTCTTACATGAACCTCCTATCCACCGCAGGCCACTGTGCAGCGTCACGCAGAAGTATCAGAGCTCTGCCAATCCTAAGGAAATCAATCATTTCCCACGCACCCCCGTGAAGGTACCCTTATGAGTCTTCATTTCACTGAGAACACTCTTTACACAGGCGACAGTTACACAACCCCCCTCCCCGGCGCTGTGATGACGCTGATCTTCTCTGGTCTTCTGTCCTTCTGTCTCCGGTGTCTCCCTGTGGCCTGACCTCAATCTCCTGTGCCTCCAGCTGATGTCAGCAGCAGGACTTTCCCAGAGTGACAAGGCAGAGCGTCCGGGTGGAGTGGTGGCTCTGTGGCTCAGGATCTGCGCTTGTGTGCTGGAAGGTTGCTGGTTCAAATTCCGTGGTCGGCAGAGGAATCCTACTCTGTTGGGCCCCTGAGCGAGGCCCTTCACCCCAGCTGCCCCAGGGGTGCTGTATAAATGGCTGACCCTGCGCTCTGACCCCCAGCTTCTCTGTGTCTGTGTGTCTGTGTGTGTCTCATGGAGAGCGAGCTGGGGTCTGGGAAAAGACACATTCCTAATACGAGAAATTGAATATGGCCAGTGAAGAGATCTGATCTCCTCAGTGACAGTCCTAAAACCGAACCCGGTGTGACGGCAGATGGTGTGTGGTGCAGGTCCAGTAGGATCTTTAACCCGCAAGCTTGACGCCAGTGGAGCGTCGAGATGTTCCAACCGACTGACGGGCAGCTGCAGACCGAGAGCATCAGTGGCTGAAAGACCTACATGTGTTGGTGAACTTCTACCGCTGCACCATCGAGAGCATCCTCACCAACGGGATCACCGTGTGGTATGGCAACACCTCTTCTTGAGAGAGAAAGGCACTGCAGAGAATGGTCAATATGGCCCAGAAGATCATCGGCTGCGGTCTCACCGAGATTAAACAGCTCTATGAGGACCGCTGCCGTGGTAGAATTCTGGCCATCACAGAGGACAGTCACCACCCCGGACATGAGCTCTTCACCCCACTGCCCTCAGGCAAGAGATATAAGAGCATACGGACACTTACCACTAGATTCTTCAATAGCTTCTATCCACAAGCACTGAGACTGGCGAACACATTTAGCCATCCCTCTCGGACCACACCTACACCATCACCATCTACCTCTTTATGATTTCTTATCTATTGCACATCTCCAGTCATTGTTTACACGTCTGTATTGTTTACATTCAAACTGTCTACATGTTTACTTGCACATTGTCTACTGTTTGTTTCTATATTGTCTTGATGCACTGTCTGCACTTTGTTTTGTTTTTTACACTTGTCTTACAATCGAGAGACTTTCTGTAACCAAGAATTCCATTGTACCAGTACCGGTTACATATGGCAATAAAATTCAAGTTCAAGTTCAAGTTCAAAAGACGGGGGTGGGGGGGGACAGGCCCGCGGAGACACAGAGCAACCAACAGAGAGAGTGGAGGACATGGCGCAGGGGGTACAGCCAAGGCGCTTGGGGCAACACCAGGGTATTCAAAGGGGAAGGGAGGATACCTACTGTAACTGCATCTTAAGGGCCGTGGGTCTAGTGGCCAGACGCCAGGCTCTGGCGTGGACACCCCCACAGTGGTGGCAGCGGCTCAGAGGGAGCAGGAGAACGGGGATGGGGAAGCAGGGGTGCGATCCGATAGGAAGAGCCAGCTCTCAGGCAGAGGGAGGTACGCGGCTGGGACGTGGGCCTGGGGGGGATATTCGGCACTGGGAGTGGTGCTGGCGGATGCTGAGGGCAAGGCGGAAATCTCTGAATCCAGGGAGCGCCGGCGGGAGCGCCGGTGGAGGCCGATGTGGGCGAGGGGGAAGAACAGATGACCGGGATGATACATCAGGCAGCTGTGGAGATAAAAGCAGAGTTCCGGGAGGTTCCAGATAAGGGAGAGAGAGCAGGCTTAAAGAAGGGCTGTCCGAGGAATGTGAATCAGGGCGGGTGGACGTGGGAGATCCCGCTGGCAGCTCCTGTAGGGAAATAATGGGTGGTGATGGTTTCCCCCATCTTGAATCTTCAGCGTAACCAGACAGGTCACCAGGCCGTGCGCCCCTGGCAACCGCGGGGCTTCCACAGCTCACCTCCGGTCCTCCACGGGGGCCTGGAGGAGTGTCTGGAGGTGGTGTGCTGGGTTCTGAGGATGGAGGGGTCAGCCGGCCTGCAATATGCGGACGACGTCCTGCTGGCCAGCGACACATGCAGGCGCTGAGAGCAGCCTTGCTTCCTGGAAAGAGGGTGTAAAGCAAACCTGGGGGGGGGGGGGCACAGGTGGGGCACAGGCAGGCGGTGTATCGAGGGTCAACTATCTCTCGAGGAGGAAGGGAGCCCACCCAGGACAGCGTGTTGCGTTCCGAGCCTGCTTTCAGGGGGAAAGGGGGAAGGAGAGGAGCCAGCGGCCTTTGGGAAACAACACGGGAGCTTTGCCGATGCGAGGGCGAAGACACGGCGCTCGTGATCTGTGCTGTCCTGAGGCTGACAGGAGGAGGTGCATCGTGGAACAGCACCAGGACTCCTTCCTGGGTGAAGAGCAGACAATGGCTGCTCCCTGCCCACAGAGCGCACCCTCCCCAGCAATGACAGCAAATTGACAGGAGAGTGGCACAGAAAAATGAAGCACAGTGGACTGACGTCTGCATGCCTGGAGGTGTGGGCTGAAGCATGCAGTGAATTCCCCAAAAGAGAAGCCCAATGTTTCGATTGTTTTCTTCAGCAGGTTTCTGAGACATGCGTGCTTTCTGCGTGATTTCAGCACATCGAAACGTCCTGTGAGGGAATGAAGGAGGCGAGGACAGGCGATGGAAGATTTTTCAATAACTGCTTTGGATAGCGACGGTTCGTTCAGGGGACAGTGATTATGCTTCTCAATGACCCCCAACTGAGATGCTAACACCACTTGTAGGCGTCATATTTATTGCTTTCTAAATATGTGTCCTGCAGTGTGTCTGAGATGTACTGCAGTGCGTATAGAACTGCAGTGTGACAGAGCTGTACTGAGCACTGCGCACTGTGTGTCTCAGTGTGTCAGAGGTTTACTGAGCACTGCACTCTGTGTCTCAGTGTGTCAGAGCTTTACTGAGCACTGCATTGTGTGTCTCAGTGTGTCAGAGCTGTACTGAGCACTGCATTGTGTGTCTCAGTGTGTCAGAGCTTTACTGAGCACTGCACTGTGTGTCTCAGTGTGTCAGAGCTGTACTGAACGCTGCGCAGTGTGTGACTCAGTGTGTCAGAGCTGTACTGAACACTGTACTATGTGTCTCAGTGTGTCAGAGCTGTACTGAACACTGCACTGTGTGTCTCAGTGTGTCAGAGCTGTACTGAGCTCTGTACTGTGTGTCTCAGTGTGTCAGAGCTGTACTGAGCTGTTATGTAAATCAGTGTGTGAGGTAATGTTGTGTAACTCAGTGTGTAAGTGTTAATGTTGTGTTGCTCGGGGTGTCGGAGTTATTGCTTTGTAACTCAGTGTGTCAGAGTTATTAATGTGTAACTCATTGTGTTAGGGTTATTATTGTGTAACTCAGTGTGTTAGGGTAAATGCTGTGTAACTCAGTGTGAAATAGTTATTGCTGTGTAACTCTTTGCCTTAGAGTTAATGGTATATATTTATTTTTAGCTGTGCCAGAGGAAAAAAGAAAGGCGGAGTATTTCTTCAGCTAAAACACTCCTTAAGGTCTGAAGTATTATTGAATCGCTGCCAGATTTTTAAAATATTCTGCTTAAAGCAAAATGGAACAGGTTCTTCGTAACCATTTCCAAATCAAAAACTAGAAAACAGTGCTTGAAAGCAATCATCAGTCCATGCTAAAAAAAAAGAGGATACAATATTTCACCTTAGAAATATCGCCCATATTAGGCCATTCCTATCGATGTCTGATGTCCGAGTGCCTAATTCATACATTTAGAACACCAAGGCTTGATTTTTGCAAGTGTTTACTCTCTGGGCTCCGTAATACTCTTCTCAGTTTCTCAATTTGCAAAAAGTCCAAAATTCTGCAGCTAAACATCTAACCCAAACCAGATCTCAGCAGCAGATCACTTCTATACTTAGATGTATCGGTTGCCTATAAAGTCACATATTCAATGTAGAATCTCGGGCTTTTGGTGACCGTGCCTTTGGTATGGAATCCCCTCCCGCTGACTCTCTGAGAGATGATTTCTTTTTACTCTCTTCAAATCTGAACTGAAAGCCACCTTTTCTCCAGGGCCTGTGTATGATTGCCTCCATTATATTTTGGACATTCTTGTTTATGTGTTTTTTATTTCATTGTACTTTTGTCTGTCTTTTCTTTATTGCTGCATACAGTATCCTTGGGTTTGGAAAATAGAAATGCAATGAAAATAGACTGTATTATTATTATTATTATTATTATTATTATTATTATTATTATAATTATATTGAATGACGACAAGATATTCTGCCCAGGAGCTACAGTAGATTTAAGCAGACTAAATATTTCTGACTAATTCTAATTGAATATAAAACCTAATGAAACCTTATAACACCCAGCTTTGTCAGATCTGCGTGAGAGCTCACTGACTTTGCTCTGTAAGGTTGTGTGGTTGTTTGCATCTCCGTTTTTCTCTCGTATGCTACACTCCTTCCGAAACCGGCGTTACATTGCAGGTCTACCTCTGTCTACCTCTAAAGTCCAGGTC